>NC_086195.1:106295604-106931286 GCF_035770615.1 Melospiza melodia melodia | reverse complement strand
TATGTAATGTCCTTGATTAGTTTCTGGAAAATATAAGAAAATATATACAACAGTCAGCTAAAAATAGGAAAAGGGATGGAAAATTCTTGTTGAATTAATCTGTATTCATATTATTCAGTAGGCTAGTATAGCATATGAGTAAAATAGGATACTTAAAATAAAGAAGTAACATTTAAACTATAATTAACATACTGAAATCTACAGCTGTATTTACTTGGTATTGTTATTTATGACAGTAAAAGGGAAGATCTAGCAAGTCATCAAAGTCTAATAACTCAATAAAGTTTGAAACCATTTAAAATAGAATGAAATAAGAACAGTTTGAAAAACATTAAATAATGAAAAACATAAGATAAGCTTATATTTCACAATGTCTTTCTTACTGGACGGTAAAAATAATGCAATTGAAAATTTATAACTCTGAACTTTATATTCAAACAGCCAAGTTGTATTTTATAATTTATTCTGTTGCAACATTATAGCACGTCCTTTGCCAGCTATTCACAACATTTCAATTATTTAAGACTTCACAGCTATTTAAAAGTAGATAATGATCGTTTATCTTTCAAGGCCAGGTTGGATGAGACGTTAAACAACCTGTTCTACTGGAAGGTGTCCCTGCTTACAGCAGGGAAGTGGAAATAGATGATTTTTAATGTCCCTTCCAACCCAAACTATTCTATGATTCTATGAAACTTTCCTATAACTAGTGATTTATCTTGTTTCATAGATTATAGGTATATTGAAAGAATGAAATACATCAATTGTGGGATATCATGGTTTAGGATGAAACAGTGTTTAAAGATATAAATTTCCTACTCTTAAAGAAGGTTGAGCTTTGACATCAAACATCTATTTTCTATGGAAAAGATGGTGACCCCTGAAAACTAATTCATGCCAGGGGTCATCAATTTTCAATTTCCACATTCACATGCCTATTACTTTTGGAATCACTAATAATTAAGAAGTGAACAGGATGGATTCCAGATGACCTTTATGACTTTTTTTCTCTTGGGCTTTGCATGACAGGGTAGACTACTGCTTTTACAGTAGCAATGCACTTCTTCAGATAGCTGTTGGGATTCTGCCAATAGACTCAGTCAGATTTGACACTGATTGTGATGGGAAACATATAGATGCAAAAGAAGCTGTTCCAAAGAACTTGCAGGTACATAGAGGGAAGAAAAAGCTGTTATTCCTCAGCAAGGTATAAACCAAATAGGTTATCTAAATACATTAATTCATTACTTATTGCTTTTCCCAGTATTTCAAGTGCTATTTTCATCAATTTTTCATATTATTTTAAAACTTTAATAAATTTATGATTTCTTCTTAGATGATACTTTTCCCTTAACCATTTGAAATTTAGATTAATCAGTAGAGGGAATAAATAATGGTTTTCTAAGTGATTAAATTTAACAGTGTTAACTACATATGGGCTGTGAATGGTCTGAAGACTGGAGAGGTTTGTACATACTTTTAAATGTACCTAAAATAAAATACCTTAGATTCGTGTGGATAAAACTAGAAAACTAGTAAAACCAGAAGATTTTTTTTTTTTTTTAGTGGATTACAATTCTCAACAGGACGAAATAATTTGCTCCCCCAGTAAGTTAAAATACTATTTAATTAGTAAAAATGATCTCAATATTTTGAAATCAATATAAAAAGACTCCTACATGTTTCAGATGGTCCACTTATAGCATTTCCTTTGAGATGTACTACCAGGAGAGGGTGGTGTTGGGCTATAAATCTGAAGCAATCCTGCCTGCCTTCACTGAAAGTTCAGGTCTCACTTGAGTTTAGATGCATTATTTTTCACAAGAAACTTTCCATTTTGACAAATAGTTTGAAGAAGACCAGGACATTTTAACGCTTTCAAATATACTCTATATACTTTCTAATACTTTCAGAATGAATAGAGAATGAAAATATTTCTCTGGTGAATTTCCACCCTTCCAACCCCAAAGACAAACATTTGAAATGAGTCATAATAATATGATTGTATATTATCAGTGTGTATGCATATAAAAAAAGGAAATATAGTGAGCACCATGATGTAAAAGTCATCTAAGTTCTTCTTATATTTTGTTCTTTCCCTGCTGGATAATTTTCTTTTCACTTAAGTTCTTATTCAGTTACAAAGGAATTACAGATTACAAATGACAAGTGTGATTTTCTGTGATGTTGTGAAAAGCATGATGCAAAATTAATCACAACAAATTTCTCCTATAAACTGTAAAATACGAAAGCAGTATTATTGCTGGAGTTCCTATCAGCTGCCCATTCTTTGCTTGATAAAACAGTCTGTATCATGGAATCGTGTTTACAACCAGGAGAGACCTTTGCTCTGTGCCACCCCCCGACTCTCAAGTCAATCATACTGCAACTTAGATCCAGCAGCTCCATGCTGAGGATCTGCCTTCGTGCCATCAGACTTCTGCAGCTCGATCAGTGTCCTTTCTGCTAATGAACAGATTTTTGCAGAATTGCATTTGTATCTTACCGATCTGTACTTTGAAACTGCTCCTCCATATCTTATCTCTATGATGCAGGGTAATAAAGACAAATGGATGAAGAAAGCAAGTTTTACATACTAAGAAAATCTCTTAATATTCAGAACATTGGGTAGCAATGTTTTGCTGGGTTTTTTTCTTCCTTTGTAGGTCAAGTATCAGAGAATAAAAAATGAAAAAGACATTCAAATTGCAAGCTAGTACTGGGAAAGGAGTGAGCATGTTCAATGGTAACATATTACTTGATACTCCTTGGTCAATTCTTGTTTGTAAACAATTTTCTGTTAAAAAAATCCCAATATACAGGTTTATTTCCAATAACTCTATAGGGTCAACGAAAGCTTTGGTAGAAATCAATGGGTGTTTTTCCTGTTTACCACAGCATTAATCTTAATCTCAATCAATGTCACCTGGATAAAAGCAACACAACTGGACATTAACAAGACAACACATAGTCAACACACTCTTTATCTCTGCAATCATATGAGCACATCTATGCAGACCATACTCTCTCTATATATAATTTTAATTACTCACATTGCATTATTTTGATCTGCAGTCAAAAGTTCAAATTCAGACATTCACTGTTATTTATTATAATTTATTTGCTATCTGCAGAAATAAAAAATGAATACAGTAGTGTTCAAGCTCTCTACAGTTGATATTTCAGCAATTAAAAAAATATGCAGTTAAAAGTTTGCAGCTCAGAATTGCAATTCATATTTATAGGAAATTAAAGAATTAGCATAATGCTGACAGGGTACAAAGAATAAAAATGTTAACTGAAACATAAAAATAGTTAATGTAAAAGTTGAAAAACAAAATGTGGCATCATTGCTAGTATAGAAAAATACACTGTATTTTTGCAATAAAGAACCAATAGAGATTCACTGATTCTGTTGTTTGAATAGAATATCTTAGTGCATTTTAATTAAATAAACAAATAAAATCAAATAAAATAGTAAAATTAAATTAATCAAATTAATTAATTGAATATATTTGTTTGAGATTCAGGGATTTGTTTGAGCTTTAGTGATTATTCAAAGGATAATCTGTGTTTCTGCTGCCAGGTTGTAAAAGATGATCGATACTTTAATAACCAATGTACTGGCATCAGTGCCTTGAAATTCAATGCTTGCTTGTTTTGTGGCTTAGAAAATACAATTACTTGAGTATTTTAGAATTAGAACTTAGCCAGAAGACCTGTGACCTTTAGAAGTTAGGCAGAAGACCTGTGATCTTCAAATTAGGTTTTATTCTTTGGTCCATGTTTTAGCTGGAAGTTCACTCAAAGTGTCCAGTGCTTTGAAAGTTACATCCTTTGATAGTAATAAAATACATTTCCAAAATTATATAATAAATGTCACAGAAGTGCAGGCAGTTTTTTAAAAGAGCATAAACTGATGTCTCAGTGGATTTGATTATCTGTTTTGCACACTTTTGTACTGGTTTTGACTAGAATGGATATAATTCTTTTCACAGTAGCTAGTACAGGCCTGTGTTTTGGATTTGTGCTGGAAGCTGTGCTGATAACACAGGGATGTTTCCATTATTGCTGAGCAGTCCTTACACAGAGCCAAGGCCTTTTCTGCTTCTCACATCATCGCAACAGCAAGGAGTCCTGGGATGCGTGAGAAGCTGGGAGGGAGCACAGCCAGGAAAGCCGACCCAAACCCTCCAAAGGCATGTTCCATACCATACAGTGCCAAGCTGGGAGATAAAACCAAAGGCAAGGTTGGCCAGGAGGACTCTCTGCTCAGGGACCAGCTGTGCATCAGTTGGTAGGTGGTTAGCAGTGGTTTTCATTAGCATCACTTATCTTCCTTCAGGTTTATTTGGTTCTCTTTTTTATTATTTTCCCTTTTTTCATTAAAATGTACTATTGTTATCATTATTATAATCATTGTTATTGTTATTTTTATTATTATTAATAACTGTATATTTAATTTCAATAATTAAACCGTTCTCTCAGCCCACAATTTTTCTCACTTTTATCTTTCCAGTTTTCTTCTCCCCATCCTGTTGGAACAAGGAATGAGCAAGTCGCTGGTTTGGTGCTTAGTTTCTGGATGGGGTCAAACTGTACCAGATTGGAACAAGAAACATCAGGTAAAAGAGAATTAATGGCCCACATTTTCATCCTAAAAAGGTACCTTTCAAAACTGGATTAGGTCATTATTTTAAATTGCAACAGAATCGCTGTCTGCTTTACTCCAAACAATGCATAAATATTACAAATTAATCAAAGATTTGTCTAGAGTCCTGCAAGATTGAATAATAATACACTTAAAAAGGAACATGTACTTATAATTGTTGTCATTAAATGAGCTTCTTAATATACTGGAATTCCTCTAAGCTAATATCACATGACTTGATTAGTATGAATTGTGTTACTTTAACATGGTATTGAAGAGATTTTACACTTTGTTTTAAGATAATTAAAGTATTATTTACATTTCTCTCCACAGTAAAAGCAATACCATGGTACATGACTTTGAATAAAACTAATTGCATACTAATTTTAATGTTTTGAGATATAGTAATCCAGTTCTAATAATAGTTTTAAAGTATTGTGCCTTAAAATTCTGTACCAAACAGAATTTGAATTCCCAAAGCATTTAATAAAATCATTGAACCACCAAAGCTGGCAGGGATCTGCTTAGATAATCGAGTCCACCCTCTGTGGCTGAGGCAGGGTCAGCTACAGCAGCGTGACCAGGAGCAGGTCCAATCAGGACTTGTGTATCTCTAGAGATGGAGACCCTACAACCTGTCTGCAACCTGCTTCACGATTTGAAGCCATTGCAACATCAAGATGTCAATTTTGTGCCTAGTAGGCCTCTGAAAGATGTAAAATGTCAATGAAAAAAGACAAGTTCAGCTTTGGCAAAAATATGGCTATTGTTTGCACAGAAAAAAACTCTAAAAAGGAAAAATATTTTCAGTAATAAATATAGATATTTATTTTTCTATCTAAGACAGATTATATGCAACAAAGAGCAGTGCTCTCTAAATTAAAAAATATGGTTAATTCTGAAACCCTTTTTCTTATTTTTTCAAAACAAATTCGACTACAACCTGAAAACAGAGGGAGATAAATTATTCATACTTATTCAGTCAGGTTACACTGCACATTATATTAATTCACTATTCACATTCTAAGTTATTAATTGGACTGAGATAGTGACTACCATGCTGTAAGTGATGGTTATGAAAAAAAATCTATCCCTGATGTCATACAGAATACCAGTCCCAGCTACTGACTCAGTAGCTGTCCTAGGGAGAAGCTCACTCCTGCTGATGGTCTGTGACTCAGTGAAATCCATATGGCTTTTCACAGGTGCCAGTACTTGGTCAGTTGTTGCATCTTTCAATCATATAAAGATTTATGGAAAACTCAGAAAATTTATTCAGAAATTGTCCTTACTATGGGCTCTAGACAAATCTGCTTTGTCTATAAAATTCCACATAAAAATGAGGCAAATTTGTTGCAAAGATTTAGTGTTCAGAAAATACCTTATCCATAGGAAAGCTACATAGCCGGTAGAGTGTAGGGCAACAGATTTTTGAAAGCAGAAATAACGTATATAATCCTGCCTTTTGTATCTGTTATTGCCATTGAGAAAAAGTAAAGGTGTGCAACAACCTGATCACAGCTGGTGAGATGAACTCTCTCAATACAGTCACTACTTTACCCTATTCTCATCTTCTTTAATAGAAGAAAGAAGTTCACTGTTCCTGACCTACTTTCTGCATCTTTTTCCAGCAGACATATTCCTGCTCCTGTCCTTATTCCTCACCCCTGAGGACACTAAATTGAGTTTTTCTTCCCTCAGCCTAAAGAGGATTTTCTTCCCTTTTACAGAAGGGAAAATGTTTGATTCTGCTGTACCAATGCTTTTCTTGGTGCACGTAAGAAATCCCAATATCTGAACCACAAACAACAGCTCAAGGTAAGATGTAGTTTACATGAATAAAAATTCCTATTTTTACCTCAAAAGTGAAAACAAAAGTTCATTTGGTCTGCATTAGCTGACTGCACAAAAGCAAAGCAGGAGTCCACATCTGCCCAATAAAAAGCAATGCTAAATAAAGTTGTATAAGCCCATTCCTCTTTTGGAAAGAGAACCATATGAGTCTGAAGTCATGCCTTCAAAATTACAATGTAAGTTATTGATAAAACATGCTGAAGTGATTAAAATGCACCTCTCCATGCATTTCAGCATTTTTTATACAGCTCAGGTATAAATTTTTTGAAGAGAAATCTGACATATCTTCTGAACAAATGAGTTTAGATATAACTATACACTTTCTTAAATAAATGGAAATTTGCTGTAAACTCCTAATTTATATTTTTTTTTTTAATCTAGGAAATAGTGTACTCCTTACTCCCTTGATTGGATTTTTTTCTACATAATGTTTTTATTTTTGTAGTGACTAACATGAACCTTATATTTATTAAAGTTGCTTTCTAAAAATAAATATCTATTTGAAAATAGAAGCCAAAAATGAGATCATTGGCAGATGTAGGTTTGTGTCTTCTTCCCACTTTGACAGAAAGGCTGAAAGTGGGTTCTATAACTAACAAATGGAATTTCTCTGATGTGCTCTATTTGCTCTGTGATAATAGTGTGAGTGGGGACAAGGACTATGGCTAGGTGGCAGATTAGTAAGCTAAGAAAACACACTTAAGGAGGTAACTGCATTTAATAGTACAGATCTGTCACGCCTTTCCTGAGTAGTATCTGTGGTCAGGTGTATTCAGATTTTTACAGCTTGGGTGCTTCCAATTAGAGCCCAATACTCTTGCAGTCTTTACTTACCCATGCATCAACTGCACCAGCAAACAGTGAATTTACCTACTGACTTTTGGGAAGTAAAGCCAAAATAAGGTGTTTGGGGTTCTTTTTCCAGTTCTACTACTTTTTGAGAAGTCTGGCTTCCTGGATATAGTGCAAAAGGAGAAATGGCCACTATGGATTTAGAGAGGGGGGGCTTTTTTGTACCTCTGTGTTGTGGGTTAGCCACCCAGACAGTAAAGCACCACACAGCCTGCTCACCTCCAAGCCGCAGAGGGATGGGGAAAAGAATACAAAGACCAAAAGAGAAAAAAGAGAAACACTCACAGTTCAATAAAGGAAGGAAAGAAAGGGGGGAAAGTATGTAAAAGTGGTCACTCATCACCTCACATGAGTAGGGCAGTGCCCATTTTCTCCCTGAGCAACAGGTAGTTTTCCAAAAGCAGCCCTGCCCTTACTTTTTCTTGCTGAGCATCACCCTCCATGGTAGGGCGCATCCTTTGGTCCATTGGGGGCAGCTGTCTTGGTTGTGTCCCTTCTTAATTTCTCGCCTACTCCTGACTTACCCATGGTAGGGCAGAGCAGGAAAAACAGGAGTTCTTTATACGTCTCAGAAGTAGTAAAAACCACATGTTCCTGGTTTAGTCACAAATCTACAATATGACACTGTACACACTGCTGTGAACATCAACTGCATCCCAAACCGATCCAGCGTACACTGGTACCTACCAGCTTAAGATAGTTAATTTCTAGAATCACAGTGAATTACAGTGACTCCCAGAGTAGTGTGTCCCAAAGATTGGCATCTTAAGGCAAACAAGACAAATTAACTTAAATGTGCCCCTACATTAAAAAAAAGGACAATAGACCAACAAACTTGGAGTTAATGAACTTTCAGACTCCCATCAATCCTGTATTTGGAAGTCAGAATGGTGAGAAGTATGTTTCCAGCCATCAAGATCCACTCTCTGCAGAACACTACCTATACTTTACAGATCCAGAGTGTTCTCTGACAGGTGTGCTCGCTTGCTTCAGTTCCTGTATGATGCATTCAAAGCTGGAGTTCAGGACACAGTGCCTTTGTAAAGGGTATACATTTTCAGAAAAAAGATAAAATCTTTTTCAAAGCAGAGCTTAAATGCTAATTCACTACTTCATTTAACTGGTGTTGGGTCTGTGAATCTTACTGTGTATATAGAACCTTCAAGAGAAAGAAATTAAATGCTATGGCTATTTGCAATCTAGCCAAATACCAAACTTGATTGGCTACGGCAGACTTTAATCTTAAGGTGTTTTTCCAAGTTGCCTGATATAATCTATTTTAGCTGGATTTGGTGGAATAGCAGTAGCATGTAATGTGCAATTAGGTTAGGCACAAGCACACATTATCATGAATAGACTTAGGCATAGTCAGCATGTAGAAACTCATTTGTGTTTAATAGGATACTAATGTTAAATATCAATGCATTATTCATAGGCAAAAGAAAAGAAAATTGTTTTACACAGCAGTTTCAATATTTCATGTTTTCTTACTCATGTTTATTGAAGAAGAATAGAAAAGGAGTTTTGTAACACAAAAACCAAAAAAAAAGTAAACATATGCAAATCTTATCATATCCTCTGTTCTGATTATTGATTACTGCACACCCAGTGGTTATCTCTACTTGTCTTGCAGTACAGAAGAAAAAAAAATATTCCATTACCAATTTCAAAATATTTACACAATTCTTTTATCTTTGGGCTTCATCACCTATTGATACTGAAGTGATATTTTTTAAGTTTTATGAGGGCTAGGCAGTCAGCTGCTCTCAGGCCTGAAAGTCAGGAAATCTGACTATACTTCAATTGGAATATTTGTAACTATAATTTGAAGCTGACTAATCAGAGGTGCAGATGGTAATTAATTGGCTGACTGTAACACATTGTTTAAAAAAAAATTAAGTAAAAGATCAGTAACATATATAAACTTACAAATATTTTTAAATGGGTACTGACTGGAAGCCCAAAGTAATCAGAAAAGAAGTCAAGGTCCATAGAAGTCTAGGAAAATTCAATTGGTTTCACACTGGCTTTTCTCTTGTACATGGGCAAAAGGTACTTTAATCCCATTCAGATTCAAATAAAGTTTTGAATGGCTATTTGGTAGTGGAGAAGATCACTTCAGTCTAAACCTACAGTAATTAAGGTCAATGGACAACGCGGCTTCTGGGGTTTCAGAAATTATTAAGAAAAAATTGATTTGTAGAGATCTTTTTGTTCTATTAACACGCTACCCAATGCCAAACCATGACTCAATTTTTTGTGTGTATGTTCTTGGGTCATTGGCAAGCAAAATACACTTTGAAAAATATCCAACTGATTAATCATACCTGAAGATTGCAAGTACTCAGGTGACTTTTGTTTTCTACAGACCAGTTGCCTCTAGGCATTTTTTTTTTAAATTGACATTCAAATATTGCCAAATTCAGGAGGAAAGGCAAGGAGAATCTGTCTGTTCCAAGAAGTTGATTCAGATCAAGAAATATTTCTCACTCCAATACCAAAATTTATGAACAAGATGAACAATCTCAGAATTGGATAGCAGATTTTAACTTTGATAGTAAACTCTTCTTACATTATGAAGAACTGGAAATACTCTGTCAAGGGGCTAAACAAACAAGCAACAAAAATAACCCCAAACAAGCAAAAAAGAAATAAAGAAGATTCAGGAACTATCGCACAGGTACTGAAGAAGGGAACCACAATTTCAGAAATGCTTACACATTTTCAGAGATCTGACTTACACAAATAAACAGGATTACTAAAGAAGTATGCAAGGGAAAATACCTTGGTTTCATCTGTTTCCATTGCGTCATATTTTAATAAATGAATAAGAATCCAGTGTTTTGTAAGGAATCAGGCTCTTAAGCATAGCAGTATAAAATGCATTTTCACACAAGTACAACATTTAAAGTACCATATGACTTTTTAAATTGAAAAATGAAATAGAAAGAATATTAACTCCAATGTACCTTTCTTTGATTTTTTTTTTTTTCAGAAAATGTGATTTTTGCCTGATGGTAAATACAATGCATGCAATGTTACATATATGCAGGTGCAGCCTAGAAAGACAACCATATCCTCAGCTGCATAAGATGTGTGGCCAGCAGGATGAGGGAGGTGATTCTCTAGATGATCTTTAAGGTTCCTTCCAACATAAACCATTCTATGATTTAATGATTTGTGTGCTTTTATATTAAGTATAAAAATATGGGTCTAAATTAATTTAGTTAGAAAATGCTTAAGGATAATAGAAATTTGTTTCTTTAACCTGTTTCCTTACAATTTGAAGATCTTTTTCAGCAGACTTTTCAAAGAATTGCCTCTCAATAAGGGTCATATAAAGATGAAACTAAATGCTTAGAGAGTAGCCACTAGGCCAGTGTATCACTTGTAGAGGGGAATCCTTACCCTTCTTTACACAATGGCAATGTGTTCATGACTGCAAAAAGCCACACAAACAGTGTGTTCAGAGTAGAAGGTTTTGAGTAAGACCTATCCCAATATGTAAAAAGAGACATTAGTTCTGTGAGGGAAATAGGTGATCTGTGTCTGAATTAAATAATATACTAGGCACGGTTAGCTTCCAAAATTATAGTACATTACATTATGGGTTTTTTTGGTGTTGTTCTGTGTGTACGTGCATATGCCATGTTCTTAGTTAAGTCTTAGCCTTGGTGACAGTTCTTCCATATACAATTTTAATTTATAATATATGCATGAGTTTTGAGTTCCTCAGCAGGCTCTCTCACATGTGAATTGTCAGATGCTACTTAGTGGTTCCAGGAAAATGTTTCCTTTCAATGTCATATATTAAGCTGTCAGACCTGTACTCTTACAGAGTTCAAAGGGTTCATGTTGCAAGAAATATAGGTGAAGAGTTGTTGATACAGACTTGGAACTTCTTGCAAGCAGGGATATATTATTTACCTCCTACGTCTTGTGTACTATCGATGGCTCCTTGTGTGCATTCTGAGAAGTGGCGATGAGTTCTGAATGATGGGGAAAAAATATTTTCTCTCCACTGAAATAGCAAATGCAAATGCTTATTCCTCCTGTTATCTTTAAACAATGAAGTTACAAATTAACAAGTCACCATGAAGATTACCATTTTGAAGACTAATCCGCAAATAATATGCCTGCAGTAAAGGTAAGTCTGACAGTTTTAGATTTTTTATATCCGAAGTTCACAAAATTTAAAATTGTTGGAACAATTGATTAAGACTTGAAGTGCAGGGTAAAAACCCTATATCAGTTCAACTGACATGTAGATGCACTTGCAGAATCACATTCTTTATAATAACCTGCTTAATGATTCATAAAATTATGGTAGAAAAAACAAACATTAGTCATTTTTATAAACTTGATAAATATGCAGTTTTTGAATCACAAATACTATTGATAAACATTCTCAGTAATTTTAAATTCTGTATGCTTAGATTAGGAAAATGTCCTATTTTTAGCAATTGATTTCTGGAAATATTTTTGTTATCATGTTTTACGCTTGTGGCTGTCAACTCAAAAGCAAATAATGATGTTGTTTTCATTTTTAATGTTTTAATGTGAATATCTGTATTTAGAGATATTCTCTATCTCAAACAGCCAACCACAAGTGTTAACACTTGAAAAATGTTCAGTAAAAATAGAAATAATGTAACTTAAAATTCATAAAATCAAAACAAATAAAGAAAAAAATTATTTATTTAGCTGGTCACAGACAGCTGAGAACTTTTGAGCCTTAATAAAATGTCTGCAAATTGAGATTGAGTGAAGAGGTTCATTAAAAGTAGCAAATTGCAAAAAAAGAGTGATATGTTGAAACCAAATTGTTACAATTCCTCAGGAATATTTCCTCTTATTTTTAATTTTTTTTTCCAAATTCTATATTAAAAATATTTAAATATCTAGAGATATAAATCTTATAAATGTATATATAAAAGTTTACATATATGTGTGTGAGCAAAAATATAGGAAAAGATCTTGATAGCCTTCAGCACATGGAACAGTAAATTGCAATAGCCTTTTTGAGGTCAATGAGGCCACCTAGAGATCCATCAGTGCAAAGGAAATTACTGGAATCTGACTGGTTGGAGGCTGCAGTAAACAGTCTGTATAATAATCCAAGGCACGGAAAAACGAACCAGAAATGTTATGCTGTAGAGGGCAAATATGCTGGAGCACCACATCTATTGTTGCTCACAAAAGGCTTTGTGCCTCTGTGGCAGTGGGATGAACAAGGAAGTAGCATGTGCCGCTTATAAAACCATCCCATGCAGTGCAGGAGGGATAAGGAACGCCCTCCTTGCATGGAATAAACATTTTCCAGTGGCTGTACTGTATCTGCTAATTATTTGTTTATGAGCACAGAGAAAAGAATACCTTAAGCATGATACGTGCCTTTAAAAATGCCCTCCCCCAAACCAGACCGTTTTTTATCTAAGCAGTGTTTCATGGAAATAAAATGCAATCTCACATAGACAGATACCAATGCTGTGCTAACATCTGTAAAACAGACAATTACAATGAACCCAGTCTTCTTCCTACAGAGCAGGATGGGCAGTTTTAAAAAAGGGCTGACGGCAGTCATTGTGCAAGCAGAAGCACTAATATTCCATAATTTTATTTTTCCATAATAAAGTATGTACAACTGTGCATACTCACCCCTACCCCATTCACACTGAGTGGACTGGATTGACATCTTTACAGTCTCATTTATATATTTGAATGATTCTGCACTTCAACGTGATAGACATATTTTCCAGAGGACAAAGTTTCCCTTGTGGTGTGATTTGTGGAGTGTATTTGGGCTGGAATGCTTTCAGGTTTCTAAAGCAAGCATTTGCAGATACAAACTAAATGCAAGGACTGCCCAAGAGAACAAACTGCACGAGCTGCAGTGGATGTTTACTGTTTTTTTTGCAAAATCAGGTATTAACAGCCCTTAAGCAATCTAGAAGATATTCAGCTGAATTTTACTTTCTGAAGCTCACTTAGATAAGGGGAAAAAGAGGTGAGAGAAATTGCAGGAGGAGGAGCTGATCTGTCTCAAGGTGGAGCTGTATCTTGTATTAAATGACATTGGCAGATTAAAGCTCTCTGGTGGGGAAGGGCTTAAAGGCTGAGTCAAAAGCCAAGAAGTCTCTTTATTTACGCCTACCTCCCAGCCCCTGGCAATCTGACTAATAACAAACTGAGCTAACAAGAAAGACTAGAAAGAACAGAGAGAACACAGGAGCAGCTTGCATCTAAAAATCTGACAAACCAAGTGATCAAGTCAAGCTCTGCTGAGCATCTTGTTTGTTTACTGCATCCAAATGCTTGCAAACAGTTAACTATATGCAGAAAAGTCAGCCTAGCTGTGAAGTATGCTGTGAATTTTAATTGAGGAAAAAGGACAACTGCTTACAGGATGGTCTGACGTGCACGGCTGCCTGGAAGATTTTTTCAATCGAATGCTTTGTACTTTGTCTTCTGAACAAGGATTTTAACTTTATGGAGCTGTAGCATTACCGGAGCTTGCAGCAAAGGGAAACTCAGAAGAAAGTGTGCGTTTTTCAGAGGGAAAAATTACATTGCATGGAAACAGCTGCTCCAACTGTGCATTACTGAGTGTACCAGGGAGTGTTGCTGCTGTACAGGTAAGAAAGATTCCGGTTAGCTAATTAGCTAAGCACATGAGAATTTCACTTCTCAGTAAAAGTTGCATTTATTTTTCTGCATAACTTTTATGTTAAATGATGGAAGTTTATACTACTGTATTTTAAACAGTTTGCAGGGACATTTATTCAAACTGATTACTGTGTAGAATATGTTCATTAAGGGAATGTTGTTCTTGAACCTCTTAAGGGAGAGGAATGGGTGTTTGGTTTTATTTCAAGCGCAAAAATGGTCTTAAATGCATCATCTGAGTGTAATTCCCTTAAGAATTTAATAAAAAATCCCAAAGGCTTTTAGAAATTACTAATTCTTAGCTTGGGGGTTTGAAAATCATCAACATAATTGTTTTTTTTTTATATATAGCTAAATTAAGAAAATCAAACAAATAAACCCTCAAGCATAATGAAACAAGCTATTTCAGTGTTTTAAAACCAAATCAATTATTACTTAGCAAGCATGAGATGCCTTTGCTGTAAGGTGACTACTTCTGGAAGTATTCAACTTTGCCTCATAGAAAAAACTGTGACATTTTTTAGTCTTTTAGAATTCCTACAGAGTTTAGTTACAGTATGCAGTCAGCAGTGACTTACATGAAAGCAGATAAAAAAAAAACTTAAGTTACCATGTGGAATTTGCTGAAAAACCTCACCACATGAAAAGTCTTTCAAATTACATTTTGTTGTATTGTGAATTCTTTCAGTTAAATGTTAGTCATCTGTTACAAGAGGGCAGTTTTTATTTTACAATAGTAGCCCACTGAGAACTTCATTACATGTTTCTGAGTGTTTAGGAAAAAAAATGGAGAAAGGAAAAAGAAAAAAACTCTCCTGTTAATTTTTATTGTGTGGGTATATATATGTCTGTGAGAGAGTTCTGGCAGTGCTGCTTACAGAAGTATGACGATGATTAAAATGTGAATGTTTTCCAATTGGTTACAAATGTTGTTACTTTCATCTCTGAGAGGAAAGCTTTCATTTTAGTAACCTAATTTCTCAATATGCAATAGAATGCAACATGCCTTAAAGATTTCTTTCTTCGTTTAATTTTGCTCAAGGACTTTATAAGTGTTGTTTGAATTTGATGCGGATTGACACTGGAATTTCTAATGAGAAAAAGCGTACAGAAATAAAGTTGAGTTAGTCATAGTATAGGTTTGAAGCTGGCATCTGTGTCAAGAGCTTGTATTTTTTACCTTGGGTCACTGGAAAGGATAGTGATGCATGTAAAGCAAGGATAAGTCTCTAGCATAATGTGATCCTGGAATTATTCTGCATATTTTAAAATAACATCTTGACATGGTGTGTCTTATCAAATACTTCTTGGGAAAACAGACTTAAAGACATATATATTAAACATGGGCAGCTGGAGTTCAAGGAGGGTTATATGAGGCAACAAAATTATATTGCAACTACTAAAACAAAGATAAAAGCTCATATTTTTAAGGACAATTTTTCTCACACTGTGAATTGTACTTACTACTTATAAACTCGTATTTCTACTCTCACTTATCAGAAGCTACTCATGGAGAAAAACAAAATTCACTGTGGACACACTTGCTGTTGTTCTTTGTGTGTGTGTGTGTGTGTGTAATACTCATGCCACAGCATTTAAGTGCTTGCATGTGTAAAGCTTTGCAATCTGTTCTAAGGGAAGCCTTGAGAAATAGTGTTTCTAGTAACCAAGGTGCATGATATTCAAAATATGCATTCATGAGATGCCAAATCATATGACCACACTATAAAAATGTTCATGCATGTATTGAATTGATCCTTGTAAAGCGTTCTAATCTTTCAGAAACTGACACTGTTGGTTGTGTAGTGACATTCTGTACTTCATCTTTCAATAGCCTAGTTTGAGAGATTCTGACCTTTATTAGATGGATTACTTAAGGGTCTTGCTTAGTTCAGCACTCAAATAAATAGCACACCCCATAAACATTACTGGTTTTAAATAATCCATTGCATTTTAGGGGATTTTTTGGTTATTATTTACTTTTTTTGAAATGTGGAAATACTTAACTAACGATTATAAACAGTGATTTCCCTCTATCTTATGTATCAAGAGTTACGATTGGTCTTGCTAATTAGGCAGCCTTGACAGAAAGAAACAGAGAATCTTCTAATAGCCTATAGGACAACTTAATTCAAGCCAATAAAAAATGACTGATTTAAACATCTAAATTTTACTTGCAACTCCATAGCTGTATTGTAATGATGCATTTATCAAGTGTTTCAAAGTCTAAGATCAGATGGAAAGGTGATAATTATATTACATAACATATAGCTGATAGTGGTGATAATTTTTAATTTGTAAAGCACAGTCAGGTCCTTATACATTTCACTGTGGAAATTGATGATTATTATCATTGGGAGGAGTCTAATATTAATCTCAAAAAGTTTGCCCTTGCTTGCTTGTTTTTTCTGGCACACACTGCATTCTCAGTTCTCTTTTTTAACGTTGTGTACACAAATTTTTTTGTATGTACATTACATGCAAACGCTACACTGCTTTGTGCTGTGGCCCCACTTTCACCCACAGACTACAACAAATGCATTAAAATTTCAGCAAAGAGAGATGATTATTTTGTCCATGTCCTTTTCAGTTTGTGGGTACAAGGATTTCAGAGGAAATACCCTTTGATTTCCATACATAATGCAGAACTGTAGAGAGAATCCCTGTACCCTGCAAGAATGGGCTTTTGCTCACAACACATTACTGATCCAAACCAAATCTTATTTCTCTTCAGCATCTGGGTAACACTAAGTTAATCTTAGCAAGGTATTCTTAAAATTTGCAGTGCTATATAGTGACAGAAAGCAATGGTTCAAAATATTATATTAGCTTTGATATAAGTTTCTTGGAACAGTAAATTATTACTGTTTTCCACTGGTAGTCTATACAGTATATGAATAAAACCAACACACTCCTGATTGCATCCTACTTTGGCTATCAGCATGAAAGTACTGAAGATTTCCCCTTATGACTCTGTTTATTCATTCAGTACATCAAACTAAATTTATATTCTCTAATTAGAAAATAATTCAATTGTTTTGCATGATATGATAGCCCTTGGAAGGAGAAGTAGCTCAGTGATGAAGATTAGGAATGTTTTTTTCTTTCTGTTGTGCCAGGGTAAAGAAAAACAAAAAGAAAAAAAAAAAAAACCCAAAAAACAAAAACCAAAACAACTCCAGCAAACAAAGCCACAAAACTCCCCCAAACAAACAACCCAAACCTTGTGAAATCATGACTCTATTACTTATTTCCTTTTTTTTTTTTTTTTTTTTTTTAATAGAATCTGCTGGACAAGATGAAGCTTTGGATTTTTGTTTTATGCTCAATTGTGGTTGCATCCGATCCTTTCCAGTCACAGCCTTCCTTTTCTTCAGTCAGAGGATCTTGTCAGAGTCTGTGTTCCTGTGAAGAAAAGGATGACACCATGATTATCAACTGTGACAAAAGAGACATCAAGATGATATCAGAAATAAACGTCCCACCGTCACGGCCTTTCCATCTTAATCTGTTAAACAATGGTCTGAGTATGCTACATGTGAATGATTTTGCTGGCCTTGTTAATGCTATTTCTCTGCATCTTGGTTTTAACAATATAGCAGATATTGAGCCTGGGGCTTTCAATGGTCTCAGCCTACTTAAGCAACTTCATATCAATCACAATTCTTTGGAAACACTTAAAGAAGATACGTTTAATGGATTGGAAAATTTGGAGTTTCTTCAAGCAGACAACAATTTCATCACAGTGATTGAAGCAAGTGCCTTTAGCAAGCTCAACAGGCTTAAAGTGCTTATTTTGAATGATAATGCCATTGAGTATCTTCCTCCAAACATATTTCGTTTTGTGCCATTGACCCATTTAGATCTGCGTGGAAACCAGTTACAGACACTGCCCTATGTTGGCTTTTTGGAACACATTGGAAGAATACTAGACCTTCAGTTGGAAGACAATAAATGGGCCTGTAACTGTGATTTGTTGCAGCTGAAGATATGGCTAGAAAACATGCCTCCTCAGTCCATAATAGGTGATGTTGTATGCAATAGCCCTTCAGTTATCAAAGGCAGCATATTAAGCCGGCTTAAAAAAGAATCTCTTTGTCCCACCCATCCTGTTAATGAACTTGAAGATCCTTCAGGGTCACTGCCCTTGGTTGTAACCACCTCTATCAATGATAATCATCTATCAACCAAGGTGATTCCTCTCCTGAAAGCTCCTACTAAAGAACCAAGTTTAGTGCTTCATACTTCCAAGCCTACTACATTTCCAGGAATCTCTTGTCCCGTCCCTTGTCACTGCACCAGCCATATGCTCTCAGGAGTTCTTATGCACTGCCAGGAGCGAAATATTGAAAGCTTGTCTGATTTAGGACCCCCTCCTCCAAATCCTAAAAAGCTTATCCTAGCTGGAAACATCATTCAGACGTTATTGAAATCAGATCTTGTGGACTATGCCAGCCTGGAAATGCTTCACCTGGGGAACAATCGCATTGAAATCCTTGAGGAAGGTTCCTTTATGAATCTGACCAGACTACAGAAACTATATCTCAATGGCAATCATCTTACAAAGCTAAGTCAAAATCTCTTCCTTGGCCTTCAGCACCTTGAGTACTTGTACCTTGAATATAATGCCATCAAAGAAGTTTTGCCAGGGACATTTAATGTAATGCCAAAACTGAAAGTTCTCTACCTAAATAACAATCTTCTGCAGGCTTTGCCACCCCATATCTTTTCAGGTGTTCCCCTCACCAGACTAAATCTGAAAACAAACCAATTTGCTCATTTGCCTGTGAGCAATGTCTTGGATGAACTGGATATGCTGGTACAAATTGAACTTGAAGACAACCCTTGGGACTGTACATGTGATTCAGTTGGACTGCAAAAATGGATACAAAAATTGAGTAAGAATACCATGATGGGTGATATTTTTTGTAAATCTCCCGGGCACTTAGCAAAAAAAGAATTGAAATCCCTAAAGAGTGAAGTCTTGTGTCCAGGTTTAATAAACAGCCCTGCCCTACCGACCCATGCCAGTTTTGTAGTTGTGACAACTTCTTCTCCTACTGCCAACACCGCAGACACCATCCTGCGGTCTCTTACAGATGCTGTCCCACTTTCTGTTCTAATATTAGGACTGCTCATTGTGTTTATAACTATTGTGTTTTGTGCAGCAGGAATAGTTGTTCTTGTTCTGCACCGGCGCAGGAGATGCAAAAAGAAGCAAGTGGATGAGCAAGTGAGGGACAGCAGCCCTGTTCACCTTCAGTACAGCATGTATGGGCACAAGACAACACACCACACCACGGAGCGCCCGGCTGCCACGCTCTATGAGCAAAGAATAGTTACCCCCATGGTTCAGGTGTACCACAGCCCATCCTTCAGTCCCAAGCACACCGAGCAGCAGCAGGAGGAGGGAAGTGAGAAGGAAGCTAATGATTCCAAATACCTTCGCAGAAGTCTCCTGGAAAGAGAGAACAGTTCACCACTTACAGGTCCAAATGTCAAATACAAGGCTACAGACCAATCTGCGGAATTTCTGTCATTTCAGGATGCTAGCTGCTTGTATAGAAACATTCTTGAAAAAGAGAGAGAGCTGCAGCAACTAGGGATCACAGAATATCTAAGAAAAAATATTGTCCAGCTCCAGCCTGACATGGAAGTTCGTTATCCTGGAACACATGAAGAGTTGAAGCTGATGGAGACACTCATGTACTCCAGGCCAAGAAAGGTTTTTCTAGAACAAACTAAAAATGAGTATTTTGAGCTCAAGGCTAATTTACATGCTGAGCCTGACTATCTGGAAGTTCTGGAGCAGCAGACGTGAAGTGATAATACATGGGGCTGGGGCCGAGTTTCTGTGATTTTACTTTAAGGTGGAATCATTGTAAATAAAAGTGCCTTATAAAAACATGTCAACAGTCAGAACTTAAGCACAGCAGTAATCCTAGCAAAGAAAAACTCAGGGATCACTGTGGGAAGCCATGGGGTTGTGAGCAGGCAATATGTCAAACCCCAAGTTAAGCAAGAATTTAGTATGATTGAACTGTGTGAGGAAGATTGCTTATTGCACTAGTCCTCATAATTTTGAAAAGGTGTATATGCCACTCTCCATTCACTTCTCTGTTTCCCAACCTATGGAAAAAAAAAAAAGTTGATTTCCTTTACCCCTTCTTTTTTCCCTCCATTTAATTAGATTCCTTTAAAACAACAAAAAGATCAAAAAAAAAAAAAAAAAAAAAGAAAATTCCAACACCTGTGTTTGTATTTATAACCTTAGAGTGTATATGTTAGGTTAGTACATGAACCACATACATGACCACTGTCTACAACTACACCTTACATACCTTTATAATAAATATGAAAGGAGTTGAAAAGTTGTCATACTAAATATCAGTTAAAAAGGAAAACAGATAAAATATTTTTGTGTATTCACCTAGAGCCTGCAAATATTTAAGTACTCTACACAGAACTTTATTTGAATTGTGTATCTGTATGTGGAAGGAAAAATATGCATCTATGTTTACCCAACATCTTCAACAATGAAAACTGCAAGCCTTTTGCTACTTTCCCTATCTGATAGCTTTACCTAAGTTTGGACAATCTTTTCTTGAGCTGCTGCTATAAGATATTGTGCATCACTGGTGTTTCAACTCATAGTCCTGGGTAATTTGAAAAGCTACTGAGAATCAGCTGTAAATATGTTACTGTGTTTAATAAGTTTGGTTTTTTTTTAAATATATATATATATATATATATACATATGTATATAAATAACTTCTGTGCTGGCTTTAAATATTCTTGAAGGAAATGAGTTTGCTGTGGCTAGGAATTTCCAAGTGCATATACAGGTCCTTCTCCACCCTAACCAAAAGCAACACTCAGACAGAATAACTGCAACAATACACACATGAGGAAGAATAATAGTATTTAGCTATTTGTACAAAAATATATTTTCTGAAATTAGAAGAAAATAAAGCGTTGTGGGAAAAATAGGTTACAAACACATAGAACACTTCAGGTTTATTTTTGCAATGAATTCTCGCTAGATTTATATTTACTATTTATTCTGTATAATTTTGTATTTTTTTCTTTCCAACTCACAAGAAAAGAAAAAGCTTATTCCTGGCTAATTTTCAAGCTAATCAAGGAACTGCTCTCTATTAATGAAAAAGAAATAAAGAGTTTTTTAAATGTCTTTTTCTTAAAGGTCACTTTTTAAAGAAGGCAACAACTTCTGCATGCACAAGTTTTAAACTACTTGGGAATTAAACACAATGATTCTCACTCTTGCCATGTGGACAGAAGCATCTTATCCTCAGTTCAGTAAGGTCATTCAATTTCTGTGCATGACTGATGTGGTGCCAAAACACAATTTCTGACCTGCATCTATCTTCCTCCAAGCAAAACTTTTGTAAACTGACTATGCATGAGGGTTTTTTTTTTTTTTTCTAATTCCTATTTGTAAAGTGAAAAATCAGCTTAATTACTACATGTATAGATATGTATGCTAAATTTAGCATTGAAATACTGATAAACTCAAAGTGAAAAGATATTTATTCTTTAGTTCAAAATACTGTCCATGTCTTACCTATTTGTATATACAAATTAGAGTTCTTCATATTCTTCTACATAAGTTTCTGACAGAAAAATTTCCTATATTATATATGAAAGTCAGATTCTCAGTTCTTTCAAATTTGCACAGACATAACAACTTTTATGGTGCTATACTAATTTCTGTAGGTTGAGGATCTGACCATCTTTTGTCTCTGTTAACAAATCAACTTCCTTATTAATATTTTTTGAGGTGTTACTAATTTGTTATGGAAGTAAAACCTGGCTTTCAAAAATCAAAATTCCAGTTATTAGAGAAGTATTATTTCTTCTTTCTATATCTAAGAATAATTTAATAAGAAAACCTGTCTATTTTGGAAGATTATGACGAGTAAATGTGGCAACAACATATTTTGCTTCATTTCTATCTTTAGTCCAGACTATGAAAGACAATATCAAATATTGCTTGTTCAGGTAGGGGTGAGAAAAAAGGGAAAATGTGCGTACAATAACTTTGCATTAAATGAGCTTTGTGATGTTATTTTAGATATACTTGCATATTCAAGCACATATAAATGTGTTTCATGAGCATAGAACCTATGGAAACCCATGCTTGGATCTGGAGGCGCATCTGGGGGACAGATGGGATGGCTTAGAGCACTAAAATGACACTAAGTGTCTCCATTTAAAGAATTTAGTTTCACACAGGAAAAAAAATCAAATAAAATTACTGTATAGAATAATTAAATGCAGTTAAAAATTGAATTTATTTAATGGAAATAGAAAGCTTTGAATGCTGAATCAGACACATTAAATTGTTCTTTTTCAAATTCTCAGAGATCTCAAATTATTGTAAAGGAAAAAGTCAGAATACAAATGTAAATAGTACTGGATAACAGAATTTATTATTTCAGTGTCGTTGATTTCAGTAGTTATTTCCAAAAAACAAAAAAAAAAGTGTGTAAAAATAACACCCTGCAATTGGCAAGATGAGGGGAAATGGTGATTCAAGCCCTCCGGCTTAGATTTAAGAGAAATAGCTTCAGACTAAAGACAATTGCCACATGCACAGATGTCACTTTGCTTAGCTGCTAACAGTTACTTGGCAGAATGTTGAGGACAACAGTGTGGCAAACATTCTTTTCCCTTGCAGTCTCAAAGCATCAGAAGGAAGAGTGAGCTAAATTAATGTCAAAGCAAGTCAGTTACACAGCTGTACGGGAGCCTCGCTCAGCAGGATTAAAGAGACCTTTGCCATTTAGCTTTCCTTCAGAAGGGAGAGTCATGCCTTTCGCTTTGTAAGGACAACTGTGCTCTGTGGCAGTCTCTATAACACTGCAAGGGGTTTGGCAATATTAAGGAATCTCCAGGATGTGGCTCGCTGTCCACTTTCCTATCGTCACGTTGCCTACTGGGCTGCCATGTAGTGAGCCTTTATAATGAGAAGGGAGGGGTCTGCCTTACATTCAGATAGCGATTTTTCCAACTATGAGGAAAATGTACACTGCCATAACAAAAAAGGACAAAGGTTTGATATTATATGATCATTCTTCAGCTAAAGAAAATCATTATCTGCTTATAAAAATAAAATCATGACATAAGAACGGCATCACATAAGAAAGAAGGATGTGATATCCATTCCTAGAAGGTTCTTGGAATATTCGAACAACTGGAAACGTGTTGTTGTTATTGACGTTTGCAGAAAGCTGGGAAGGATATTCATAAATTTTCTTGTTAAAACCCCATTGTCATATTTTTTTTTTTTTTTTCAGTGACAGGCATAGTCAAGTGGTTTGGTACATTTTTACTTAGCTAGAATAATGGAGGGTGGAAGGCAAAGCATGTTTGACAGTGTGCAACAAAGTGGATCCATTTTTTTCCTGTCAGGATGAGAGTTTAATTGAGTGCGAGAACAGTGCTTCGTCAAGCACACCGGTGTAAGTGGCAGCTATGATGTTGTTGCTAGGGTACCTCAAGGTAACCAACGCTACCATTTTTCACCTCCCATCTGAACAGACCTGTTCCCTAAATAAACACATTAAAACAATTAATTACACTTTTTTGTTTTAAACTGAGCTTATATTTTCAGCTTCATAGAAGACAATTGTCTTTCTCTTTCTTTCTTTTTCTTCCTGCTACAAGTAAATTTCCCACAAACTTTTAGCACTGGTACTTGATTGTATTGCCTGCAGTGATGCTTCTCCAAGCTTTTTAAAAGAAATAAAACCCAACCCAGCACTTAAAAAACTTTATCCAACAAAGACTATAAGTGTACACATCAATTAGGACATTTGCCTATTCAGAAATGGCCTAATATTTTTGCATGTTCTTTTCCATTTGAATGACAGATCAACCTTTCTGTCATCTATTCCAGACTGAAAACTAGTTTGTACTTATTTTCAGTGATGTGTTGAACATATCAGATTTGAATATAATCCTTTTCAACTTGCGGTCAATGTTTCTCTGATTGGAATCTGAGGATCAATTTTCAGCCCCTCTTTGTATGACAAAAATGTTCCCTGTACGACTCCAAATGGAAGATGTTTGCCATGTACCACTTAACTTACCTAGAGATTACTAATTGTATAGTGTGCTAAACCGAATAAATAAGTTTGGCCAGGATGGGAAACCACAACACCTTAGAAGGATTCATTTCTTGTATGTTAATAAAAAATAATAGTTATCACAAATAAGACATTATTTCACAGGATAAAGTGATAGTGGCAAGAGGAAAAAATGGATACTGAGTCTCAAAGTCATCACCAGAAGGAATTCTGGATTAACATTCTGAGGATGTCAACGTCTACAGCAACACACTTTATTAGTCACACCAAAACAATCTGCAAATTTCATGTAGATGTACTGAAATCATCCTGAGATTGAAGGCCAATCAAACACTTAATTCAAAAGATAAGAAACTTTCGTAAGACTGGCACATTTGTCTTCTGTTGTACTCCCTAACAGAGAATATCTGCATTTCCATTAATGAATTTCATGCTCAGCCATAGACTGCCCTCTGGCATTACAATCTGTTGCAAGTGAAATCTACTCCTTGGAGAGTTTTTTCATTGTATGCATTGTCTTCAGTGGTGAGTTCCTCTGGGACCTGATGATTGGTGCATCACTGGGGATTTGAGACAGGGAAGATAATTTTGTGTTATAAGTCAAAAAACTGTCTTTCTTTTTCAAGTTTCTGAAGTTTGTGATATTCTTTATGTTGTTTGAGGAGCCAAATCCTTCTGTTCCTTAAAACAGAAGTGAACTGTAGCCAGACTCAATATATTTTCTATAATGAAAAGATAAATCATGGTGGTTTTTTTCCTGCACATCTCCTAACAGTCAGCCTTGGCTTTTTGACACAACAGAACAAATTCTAAAGAGCCACAGTCTAATGGAAAGCAGCTAACCTTGAGGAAGAACATAAAAGGCCAGATGCTGTTCATCTCTATGAAAGCAAAAATGCGATGAAGAATTTTTATTTTATTTATTCAGCTTCACCAAGATGCAAGAGTGCAAGTTCATGCACACAGTACATTTCATAAAACATTTACCAAAGTTTCATGTTCTAAGACATTAACTTCAAAACATTCACAGTATGCGAATATTGCTACTGGAAGGACTACTTCTACTTGATTTTTACTTACAGTTCATGAAATGGAATGCTGGAATTCAGAAAAGAAGAAACAATATGGTTTCATGTTTCAAGAAGAAACGTTATTTACTATAATTTCAGCTGTTTGTTTTTGTTAAAAAATTCATCCAGACTATTTCATGTTCAGATAATTTTTTTTACAAGTCCAGGAGTTTTAAAATTCTTCTAGTTTTAATTATTTACCAAATAAACTACAGAAGTGTAATTACTTTTTCAAATAGAAAGATATCTGAAAATTTTATATATGTATAAATACTATATCATGCCAGGATAAACTTTTTTTTTAAAGAAACTATGAAATTTATTTTGTCAACTCATTATTATTAATAATTCTATATAATTATTAGAATAATTAATAATAATGCTAACATTATTATTATAATGTTAGCATTGTTTTTAGTTTGAAATTAAGACAGCCCAGCATCTTTCCATTTTTCAAAATGCAAAGCCAACATAACACTTCCATAATGGCGTGTATTTGGGTTGAATGCATATTAAACAGTTCCATTCTTAGACATATTAACAAAAAAATACCAAACTTTCAAATATAATCTACTATTTTCCCTCACATTCCCAAATGAAATGGTGTAGTGTGCTCTTTAATAATAATACTTTTAAAAGTACATTTCCTGGGAAAGGAGACCAAACCAGACAAATTCTTTTGTATCTTTGTTATATATGCTTTTTGGAGGGTAGAATACAACGGATTCCCATTCCTGCAGCACATCATGTTTACACAGTTCATATGGCATGCAAAAAAGAAGGATTTGACCTAACTAATAGTCTATGCAAGCATGCTCTTTTGTAAGTTGAAAGCTGTCGCCATTGCAATTTTAAGATCTTGTGTGTCAAATATCCTTTAGATATACTTGTTAGATCAAATCCCATAGATGTTGTTTGAGGAGACACCATAGATATCAATGGAACTTGATACATACATACATATCTATGAAACTTGATACAAGAAGTTTCAAGCTTGATACAAACAAGATATCAGGCTGAGAATTCTGGGAAAGTTTATTGGAATTCAGACACCCTGGAATTTTGGGTACTTGGAGGGCAGTGAAAAACATCCATCAGTTGTTACAGAGGAAAAGTTCTTGAGCAACAGTTCAAGACTTGGATTGCTTTTCTCATCTTGCTCATCTTGAGATGCTCAATGTTCCACAATGTTGTATCACATTACTTAAGGGACGAACATAAAACATCACTAAATCTTTTGTTAATGTAGCGTTTAGATGCTATTTTAAACAAAAGGTAAATATTTCCATCAAATAATAATGACATGAAGATTAATTTTTGGAGATTTTAATTGCCTTGTGTTACGCAAGTGTCTTTAAGTAATACATCACTTCAGGAGAGATGGGGGGCAGGTGGCATTCCTGATCACTCACACATTCGGATTTCCTGGAGGGAAATGTTGTGCAGAGGATAGCTATTTTCATGGTGCCATACATGAGAATATGAGGGCTGAATCATATTTCATAAATTCTAAAGTAATTGTTACAGGGTCTAAGGACTAAAATGCCATCTGAAGTTGGACTTCTTGCAGTCTCAACTTCCATGATAATTTTTATTCATAAAAATGACTGCAGAATATACAGAAGCTTTATTATTCCCCATATAAAAGTATTTATGTAAAGAAAAAGATTCCCCTCTGAATTTTTGATTAATGCCCTGACCCAAGGGCCATTAAAGCTAAGGAATTATGTTTTTCAGATACAGAGTAATGCAGAAGCATCTTAGAAGTCAATGGTTTTGTCTTCACAGATACATATAGAAAAAAGTACTTACAAAAGTATTGGGGTGTTATTGCATCCTATTGTTTTCCAAACAGCATAAGCTGGAACCAGACAAGACCAGAGCCTCTTCTTAACTATAAGGCCTGACCATATGTTAAAAAAAAATACTTCACAAAATTTATTCTGAATACTCCCATGACACGGTCTCCTGAAAAATGAAAAGGTATGTGTCTGTTTCTTCCCCTCATTTTTTCTAACACCTAGGTATGCTAAGAAGATCACAGTGTGGATTATAAAGGTAAATGTGAATAATAAAAGCCTAAAATACATTGGAATACTAAGAAAACCGTCTTCACTACTGCAGCATTGAGACACTGTAACTAAAGTACCCATGGAACCTCACACCCCTGAAGCAGGAGTTTGGACTAGACAGCTTCCAGAGATCCCTTCCAGAGACAATATCTGTGGTTCTAATATGATTCTGCAAAGGATGTTTTAGGGCAAAATAGTCTACACTCTTTCTTTTCTATACACAGACTTCCAGAATAAAAAGTTAAGGAAAAAGACAATAGTCACCAAATACTGACATGAAATAACAGCTTTTCATGTAACTCTTTCTGTAACATGCAGATACAGTCATTTGGATTTTGCATCAAATAAACAGTACTTCTTTGATAGTGGTATATTGGTGATGGTGAACTCTGGCTATATAAGTTTATTATTAAAACACTTTCTTCCAGAATAGATGACTTCAGATTTCTAAATAAAATACGGAAACTATCTGAAAGACTTGAAGAGTGTCCCTTTCTGTGTTGGTAGAACTAATGATTCTTGTTTTCATGACATACTGCTGGTGTGATTCTACACTCATTTCAAAGGTAAGAATCATAGTTTTTCAAAACTTCTTCCAGGTTTTAATTCAATATTTTCTGTTTGTCCAAAGGACAAATTATTAATCAGTATATATGTAATGTATGTTTTAAATTAAAAATTATTTCACATAAAAATTCTACTTTAAATCGTTCAAATTATGAAGCAGCAATTGGAACAACACTCTTTGGTCTAAGTGCAGCTCTTCATGCCACTTAGTAATCAGCTTTTTTAAAATCCTCCTATGATATGTTATCTGTTACCTGAAACCCAGTACTTCCATACAGATTTAGGGCAAATATTTATGCAATTATATTTCCATGTTTCTTATAGTCTTTAGCTATTTAAGTCAGCTATTTTTGAAGACTGGATAGTAAATGGGTCTTTGATTTGTCCTATGATGGCTGTTGGTAAGTTTGTTATGTGTATTTGTACAAATATTACATACTTGTGTATCTTTGTGGAAACCAAATTTCTCAGACCTAACTAGACCTATATCTGGAAGTGATTTGCTAACTTTGCTAATAGAGTATTTTTTAATAAAAATGCCTATAATTTGTATGCTTTTAATATGTCTGTTATATATTAATCTTGTAAATTAAACCTCTGAAATGTAGTACATACACAGACACATTCTTACCAGGCCAATTATTTAGCCACATATGGACGAAGCAAAGGACTGAATTAATCACAGAGAGTCATCCAAAATATTCAATAGAAAAAATTCTAGCTTGAGATTAAACATGAAGAGTTCAAAGAGTTCAAAGAGATTAAACATAAGAGTTCAAAATTTTTTTAGAAATAAACAAAAAATATTGGTTATTCCTAGAGTTTAAAAGCAGAAAATTAAACGCCGATCATGTAAATCTTTGACAAAGAACATCAATAAAAAAATGCATTTGTTTACTACCTAAATATGGAAATACACTGCTACATAGTTTTGGAATTTTTATTCCTACAGAAGATGCTTTCTTCAGACAACAAATGCCCAACACAGTCATGGAATTTGGCTGACTTAATACACAGTTGTATTCTCTTGATTCTGCAGTGAATCCTTAGTCTCACACCTAAAAGGTAGATCCAAGAGAGGACTGAAAAACATTGTGTTTTAATTAAAACAAAAAGTCATAAAAATATTTCAAGTATGTATCCACTTTTCTCTGCATAACCTATCACTTATTTTTATTTATAATCCATCTCATATAGTTCTTTATTTTCATTCTTCTCTTTTTAAAATTTCTTTTTTCATGTATGTAAAATTTTATAGCCTGGATAAATTTAAGTTGTGGGGTTTCAGGTGGCAACTAACTGTTTGGTGTTCACCACTGGCCAATGATCTCTATAGTGAGCTTTTAAAACAACACAGATCCTTAAGGTCCTAATAAATGTACTAGTGCATAACTCATTATTTTTGTTCCTTTCTCTTTTGGTGTAAAAAAATCACTATGCAAACAAGCAAATAAATATTTATATAAGGAGAGGAAGAAAAAGAAATACATCTCAAGCTGATTTGGAATATTCCATCCAAGTACAACTTGATGGAAAAATAAGTTTTGCTTTAGGAGTTATATGCTTTTCTATTCCTGAAAATGAATGCATTTATGAACAACTTTTAATAAATATTTTGATATTTTACTTCCTATTTTCTTACAATCCTTAGCAAATTTGAAGTTCCAACTTTTTAATTTGATCTAATGTGTGTAGAACACAACAGCTCATTTGTGTAGCATGCTAAGATTATCAGTTCTCATTACCCTAGTATAAGAATACAAATTATTAGGTTTGTGTGCCAGACTCTTAAAATGCATTCCTGAATAGGATCTCTCATACCGACTGACTGCCAGCCCTACAAGCCTCTGTGGGAGCTGCTGTTGGATTAGTTGCTGATGTTTATTCCAACCTTCTAAAGGAGATTGTGGAGGAGATAAATTGTACCCTATACTTAATGTTCACATGGTAGATAAAAGAGCTGAGGAATTTATTTCCACAACTGGGAACAGCTTTTAGTGGTGGATCAAAATTTTTTGCTGCAATTCCGTTCTAACTAGTTTAGAGACATGAAATAGAAACTACTGAGAAACACCCTTTTTTTTAATATATATTTAGGAAAATATAAAGTCATCCTCTCTGTAAATTTTGTCCTATTTCCTCAGGTTTTGATGGGTTTGATTATTTTTATTTCTTAATTTTTTTTCTTTCTTCTTAAGTTCTTAAGTCATAAAAAACTACTTAATTTCCCTTGATATGCAGGAATAGGCATAATTTTTTTAAGACTAATTGCTGTGGAGCAAGAGGAAGCTATATAATATATTAATGTTACATAATTATTTCTTCTTTTCTATTTAAACATCATCGTCTGCCTAAGTCTTTAGCTTTACCTGTGAGACTTTTCCTAAAGAGAATATTTTCCAGTTCCCGCCAGCAAGATAGGAACACAAATTTGAGAGGCAAAGATTCACTGCTAACATATCTGTGGCAGAGGTTTGGTATTTTTCTACCCATTCACCTACTAATCTTTGTTAAACCATTGCTGTATTGATGGATCAGTTTTTCCACTCCAGCTGCCATTACATCTGTTTGTCAATCATTCCTATTAAACATGCATTGGAATACAAAACTCAGCCGGCCTATCAACAGATTAAGCTTCAAATTTAGGGAGTTCAATAAGTAATTCCATCTTTGATAAAAGGTTTGAATTGCCCCATGAAAGAAGCATGGCATATCAACTATTTCCTTTATGGTTTGTAGTGAATATTAGATGTATTATCCAAGACAAAATCCTGGCACATGAAAAAATTGCAAGGTCCAAAATCCTCACTAGATCCAGAGAGCTATGGCCCCTCCAACTACTGATGCTGGGACCTCTGCCTGCTTTGAAAATAAACCCATGCTATTAGCAAGGATTTTCTGTAGTAGTTGATTTGGACAGCTAAAAGATTAATTGAAATAACAATAAAGTTTTGGCTTTGTTCTTATGATGTGCTCCCTTTTGCCTGTAACAAAATTTGAGTAGACACTTTCACAAAAATTTCTGGTGAAGTATACAGCCAGATATGTCATTAGTAGGATTGAGTAATACATATAAAGAACATAAAAAGGCTAAGGCTTAAGCATCAACACAATATTTAGGCACACTGACTTTTATATTATACCTTTAACAACCTCTCATCAATAGAAGTGACTGAAGGTTGAACACTTCACATTCTGCACCATTTTAATTCAAAGACCACAATTTACAATAATCTTTCTGAAAGAACATCAGTTCATAAGGCATACAGCTTTTTTCCTTTTGCATTTTCATTATTTTTTTCATTTAGTTTAGAATGTGAATCTTCGATGGTGGTATTTCTTTTTGAATCAGAATTTAATGGTTTCCAATTTTTTTCCAGAGCAAGAATATTTTCCCTATTATGCATCCTACTTTTTTAAATTATCAAAATGATTTTTTAAAGAAATAAAAGATCTGTATTTCCCTATAGTTTATACTGCTTATCAAGATTTGCTCCTAGAACTCTATTTTCCAAATAAGACTGTGCCATGCAGGATTCAAATGAAGAATTACTTCTTTCCATATATATGGGATGGAGTATAGTGGAAAGAAACACAATCCTTCTTAGGCTGTGCAAGTGTTAAAACACAAGAAAGGCTAAAAAAAAATTACCTAAAGGATCTCTGGTCTGAAAATTTGAACTTCTAAACAGTTTTAACAGAAATTAAATAGGGTAAAGAACTTGAGAAAGTTCAAGACCAGGGCATATAATTTTTTGAATTTAAGGAAGGATAAAAGATTTGCAATTTCTGAAGTAGCCATTGAGAGTATGGATAATAAATTTAATAATTTTACATAATTAATAATATTTTGCTCCAACACTAGTCATATTCATACTGGCAAAGAATTAATTAAAATGATCTGTTATGGAATATCAAGAGTAATTATGAAAATATTTAAATCCATTTAAAAAAGTAACTGAAATATCTTTCTTTGAGGACTTCTTGAGTACTGAGCCTTATGCTTTCGGTATGTAAGTTCTTTTTTTAGTTCAGTCATAGTCATTCTCTGACTGTTTTGAAAACATTTTAGAAACCACAACTGTCAAGTTCAAATTGTGCCATACATATTTTTGTGACACGGAGTTTATAAAGTTTGTGATATTTGATTATAATTATTAGATACTTGTGCCATCATATTAAGAGTTTTCCTGGAAATTTACATTTGTGTAAAAGGTTTGGTTTCTGCTGCATATAAATATGAAGGAGTGGTTCATCATCATTAAGAATGCTTGGACTTTGTCTCATTAGCATAGTCTTCTCCTTTTAAAGGAAATTTATATAAAATGACAGATGCTACAGGTTATGTATTCAGCTTAGAATAAATTTTGTGATAATCAGCATTATTTTGTCCCGAACAGAAAACCCTTAAACAAAGCATATTTATTGAAATGGAAATACAAATCTTTGATGTAAGTTTCTTTAGAAAGTGAAAAAAGAAGCCGAACCAGACACGGTGGTTTGTACAGACTGTGTGTTTCCAAATCTTTTTGACATGCTGTCCAGAAGAATAAGCCAGACTACCAAGGGGTTTGAAAGGAGACTTCCTAAGTGATTTTAAAAAGTAATACAGTTTCTTAATTCATCAACTGTTATTAAATTAGTGTGTTCCCTTAACTGTCACCTCAGGTTTCATCCAAACATAATTCTACATTTATGTCTAACCACAGGGCATGTATTCACAAAACCATTTAAAATGCATCTTTTTTTTACTGATATTCTCTGTGTATTGTTCCATACTACAATTTCTTTGTAATGATTGCAGAACAGCAATATTGTTAAGAAGATGAAGTTTAATAACATGTCACATCTTCAGCTTAGGAATCATTTAGCGTAACAAACGGATGTCTTTCTCCTTCAAAGCAAGTACTGTTGTAAACTTTCCCTCTGAATGAAAATGAGTGAACAGCACATTTAAAAAAATGTTCATGTGTAAAATGTGTAAAATATGCATAAGTATTCATGTGTACATCTATACGCTTCCACCCTCAGGTTTATCCCTCATGCCTTTCTTAAAAAAAAACCCAAAAAACATCATGCAGTCTCCATCTCTGTTTTTCAGGTCACATCTGAAAATTCATTTTCCATTATGCTTCAAAAAGATTTTAAAGGTCTTATTTCTAAGAGGTCTTGGTGAATAAGCAACCCATTTTTTTTGGATTTGAACATTTTGAAAGGAGTTGATCCACATCCAGGCCAGTACAAACAAGATTCTTTATCTCCCTGTTAGTTTTTCACACTTAATAAGCTGCTTCACCTGCTCACCATCTAGGGCAGATTGATCTTCACTAGTGCTCACACATTCATTCACACACCCACACTCACAGTTCCTGAGACCACAGACACCAATCTTTATAGATCAGACATCATATTAAAAAGAAAAAGTCAGTCAGTAAAATATAAAATAGTCATTCAGAGGGTAGAGAAGCTCAGATTTGTGACCACCTTTGGAAACTGACCATACATAAGTCTATGGGACTTTATGAGGTACATCCCAGAGTCCTGAGGGGATCAGCTGATGTAGCTACCAAGCCACTCTCCATCATTCTTTAAAAGTCATGTCAGTCAGGTAAGGTCCCTGGTGACTGGAAGAAGGGAAAAAAAGCATCTACATTTAAAAATGCCAGAAAACAGAAGACCCTGGGAAGATCATGGAACAGATCCTCTTAGAAGCTGTGCTAAGATAATAAAGGACGGGGAAGTTGTTTGAAAAGGGCAATATTGCTCCACCAAATGCTCTAAACTGGGGAGAGATGGATTTTATGGGGGAATTTTATGGGGTGGATGAGGAATTAGTTGGATAGTCACATCCAGAAGGTAATGCTCAATGGCTCAATGTTCAGTTGGAAATCAGTGGCAAGGGGTGCCCCTCCGGGGTCCATACTTGCATCAGTATTTTTTCATGTCTTCATCGGTGACATAGTTGTATTGAGTGCACCCTCAATCAGTTTGCAAACGACATCAAGTTTAGTGGTTCAGGTGACACACCTGAAGGACAGGATGCCTTTCAAGAGGGGAAAAGTGGGCTCAGGCGAAGCCATATAATGCAAGGTGCTGCATCTGGGTCAGGACAACCCTCAGTGTCAAACAGGCTTGAAGTTGAAGGGGCTCAGCTCTTCTGAGAAGTACTTGGTGGTGCTGGTGAATGGCAACTGGACAGAAAGACAAGAGAAACTTCACCAGCAAGCTGATGAAGGTGATTTTCTTCCTCTACTCTGCTCTCCTGAGACACCACTGTACAGCATACGGCTCTGGGTTCTTCAGCTCAGGAAAGAGGTAGACCTGTTGAAGTGGGTCCAGAGGAGAGTAACAGAAATTATCATAGGCCTGAAGCATCACTCCTATGAGAAAAGTCTTAGATGGTTTGGGTTGATCAGCCTGGAGAAGACTTCAGGAAGAACTCATTGTGGTCTTGCAGTACATGGGAGTACAAAGGAAGATTGTAAGAAACACGGGGACAAACCTCTTGCATGGACCTGTTGAGATAGGACAAGGGGTAATGAGTTTTAATTAAAAGAGGGTAGATTTAGATGAGCTATAAAGAAGAGTTTTTTACAATGAGGATGGTGAAACACCGAAAGAGCGTCCCATCCCAGGAAAGATTCCAAGCCAGGTTGGATGGGGCTATGAGCAACCTAATCTAGTTGAAGATGTCCCTCCCTGCTTACTACAGGAGGGTTGGACTAGATGTTCTTTGAGGTCCCTTCTACCCTAAACTATTCAATGAGTCTGTGATCTTGAGAATTTCACTTAATCTTGTATATTTACTTTAAATTTATTTGTAAAAGAACAAGAACAGATCCAACCTCAGGACACATTTATTTTTGGGACTGAGTTTCAGGTTCCTTTTATTTATAGTCCTGTAAATATGACATTTTTCTCTGTCCTTTAAGCTATATTAATCCTTCTGTCATGGCTCAATCATTAGTGGATTGATATATGAGAATTATTTGTTGATAATTAGATCTATCAACTCTATTTCTACATCCAGATATTCATATTTATCATATTTAAACCCAGTGGAATTCACAATGCTTCCGATTTAAAATTCATTATTCTTCCAAGGAGAAAGGCAGGACCGCACTCTTCATTTTACAATTCTCAAAAGAGGGACATGTAAAATGGGATTCATTCCAGGGTCTTTTTTTTGTGGCTGAGAGAAAGAGACATTGTCTCTTCACAATGTAGATATTTAAAGTAAATCAGATGAATCTGCTCTAAAAAAATTTTTTCTCTTGTGAGTATAATAGGAGATCAGGTGATGTAGACACCTTTATCACAGCTCCCCAAAGCTGTATGAGGCCGAATCCTCACAGAGAGCTGTCAGGACTTTTCCAAGTTCACAGGAAATATCTTGCAAAGGCAATTCAGTGCAGGTCCCTTGGGTCTCATTTGTAGAAATTCTTTCCTGCCTAAAAGAATTGTACTGACAGTCTATAAATATAACATTTATGGGGTTTGGAGGGGAATTACTGAAGGTGTATTGCTGGGAGGTAAAAATACTTTCCATGATTTTATGGTCACTTCAATTTAATTCTTTCCCTCCTGTAATTATTTTCGTACTTCTGATTAGTCATTAAGTCATTGGTTTCCTGATTATTTGATCAAATTAATTTCCATACTGATTATCTATAATTTTACCATTTGCTCAAACAATTTCCATTTACTATGTTTCTAAACTATACTCATAAAACACTGAATGTGAATATCTACATTAAGTCTGCATTTGCCTCTCATCCTTTCAGTAGAAATAGAGGAAAATAAGGTGTTTATTAAATACAAGTGTTACTTTGGCTTCATTCTGTAGAGATTTTTCATCAAGAGTAACTATTTTAAAGTATGTACACAGAGTAGAAATAATTCTAAACAAATATTTAACATGTAATTTGCATGACTGTCCAATGGCCTGGCAAACAAAAGTTAGGATTATGATTTTATGAGAGGCCTCTTCAAATACAAGGTGGTTTGGAAGACTGACTTTTCATATTACTGGGTGGGTTTTTTTTTTCTTTGTAGTACTTCATGTGCTGAACCAAAACTTTAAGAATTGAGCATAATATATTACAACTTTTGAAAACTAAATTTGGGCAAAATACTACAGAAGCATATATAACATATGTTGAAGCACTATAGCATATATTGCTTCAGCATTTTAATCTGACTTGAACAGTTAAAGCTGGCTTGATATATAAAGCTCAATTATATTTCTGAGCTTAAGTCATGGGACTTTTAAAAGTAATGACACCTAATACTTTATATTAAAATTTTAAGTGTCCTAATGTATTCACCCAAAGCTGACTACACCTTTGAAGAGAAGGTGTATACATATATTTCTATACACACAGACACACACACATATATGTATATAAAAATATACATATCTCCAAGCTTTTATAGATATAAATTATAGCTATCTCCAAATTTATCTTCTGTCTCTTCACATGCTATAGCACTGCATTTCATGTAGCTGTAAAATTTGGTTTGGTAACTGGTAACATTTGATTTAAGTTTAAACTTTAGGAAAAATGGAAAATAGAAAACAGATATTTCTATTGTGAAAAAAAATCAATGACAAGGAAAAAAACCTGTGGCACAGGAACAGGCTAAATAATAGCAATGCTATTAAAAAGCTGTGGAGTCTAGGACTGTATATTAAGTGGATTTGCCATACCAGGAGAGCATAAATAGCAAATTATTAAAGCATACATATTTATTAGAAGTGGTTCTTTCTCCTTTTTTCTATTTCTCCTTTTCACATATTATTATCCAAACTGCAGTGAATATGTTATCTATCACATTTGCCTAACAGGTAAATTATGCATTTATACTTACAATTTTGTCATTGTTTTGACTAATTCAGGCAAGATTAAGAAGCAAAACCACACAAAAAAATAAGGTGAGGCCACACAGAGAAAAAAAGTGTGTAATGGATCTGTTTTCCTTTCCTTGTGAAGGAGTACATTTCTCACTTTTAGGAACAAGGCAAAGGACAGGTGAGGGAAAGTGAGTCAGCCCAAGCTGAAAGGAGCAAACTACACCAAATGAATTTGCATTCTCCCAGAGCTGTGACTGATCCATGGGCAAATCGTCACATAGTATTTGATACATGAAACTTTAAAAACTTTCTATTAAATTATCTGAAATTCTCCTCTGAGTGAAAACACAGATCAAAAACTAGGGTTTGTGAGTCAATAACTGCAAAGTTACTAGTGCTTTGGGTTCTGAAGGTGAAAGGCAGTGCACAACACAGGGACGTTCACAGGGCACGTCAGAGCATTTTCTGTGCTTCAGTAGGGAGGGCATGCTTAACTTTGAAAAGAAGTTTGAGATATTTTACAATATTATAGAATACTATTTAATCTATATGCATTTAGCCTTAAAATCTTTCATTGTTTTTGCTTTTCTCATATCTATCAAAATTCCCAGCTCTTTTCTCTAGACTTCACGAGATGTAAGACTCACAAAATCAAAACCATTTTTTTAATAAAAAAGAAAAAGTTGCAATAAGGTGGGGGGTTTTTTGTGTTTTTATTCAGATCAGATGGCTTGAAAGTCATAATAAGGGACAATAGACATCAACAATAATAGGCGTATAAAATATTTGTAAAAAAACTCTTTACACAAGCACTAGATATATTTATTACTGACAATATAATCTTTGACTAAAATAACTCCAGTCTTTAAAATTTTTGGATCCTGTACAAATTTGTCAGTTGACAAGAATTTTTTTTTTTTTTTTAATCTGGAGGAATTTCCAAAAACATTCAATTCTGGATATGCTGCAACACAGTGACAGTGGAGATGACTTTAGACTTTGAAAGAAAACATGTATCATACTCCATTCAATGGAATCATACTCCCACTATATACACAAAAGGGTCACACAAGTACAGTGACCATAGTCTGGTAAATTCCTCGGGGCTGATGCTGATAACAAGGGAAATATTGCAGGTATTCTCCGCAATAGGATGTATGTTGGATATTCAGAAATAACACGTGTGTTTTCTTCTTCAATTTTCTGTAATTTCAAGATTGTAAAAATACAGAAAACTCTTAATGGTTTTATGGTCACAGAGTATTCTAAAAAAATAATTTTAGGAGGGTGTTTCTCCTTCATCTGCCTATCTTCTATTAGTTCACCACGGCTTAAATTTTTAAATTTTTTTTAGATTTTTTTTTTTTTTTTATAATCAATGAAAATTGATGCAGCATTAGACTAGAGACACTGATTTAAGTGTCCAAATGTAGTTGTCTAGCCATCTGTCAAGGTTAGTGGAGAGCTAGGTAAGAAAGCCCTTGGAGCCAAGAGACTAGTCTGCTGATCAAATGTAGGTGCTTCTCTTAACGTGCTACGTCCCTCTAGCCTCCCTTGCCTGAATTGTCTGATTATCCCCTGACCGTAAAGGAGCCTTTGACAGCTCTCAAGGCTGCACTTCTTCACTGCTACAGGCTTCCTCTTTCCCTGGTTCAAAGAATTTCAGCTTCTCTTCTGCCCATAGAACAAGCTCAACAGCAGGTGTGGAGATGCTCACTATGTTATGAATTTTTTGTAATAAAGCTCACAAAATTTACACCATTCTTTAGGAAAGATGAGGAATAATTGCAGAAAACCTAAAGAACTGGTCCACAAAAAGAGATGTCGTGGCTTGGCCTTGTTTACATTGAAGATCACTATGTTCTCCAGGCAGATGTGGAGAAAGCAGGAAAGAATTGAGTTGAAGCAAGAATGACCAGTTCAGCTTACAATTATTACTCTGGCCAGTGGCTTGAATATCTTGAATTTAAGCTTAGTATTGCATGTCTTGTGAATCATCTGAATTTGAATTTTTTTGGATGGGTTGAGTTTTAGTGTCTTCACTGATTATTATCTTGACCTGTATTAATGACAATATGCTGTACAAACAACATTTTTTTTCTAACCTTTAGCAAGAGACTAAAATGAGTATAAATGACAAACTATATCTGCTGCTTTCTCTCTGTCTGTATTTTTCATCCTTCCTATATTCATAACCTCTGTAACAGGATATTCCAGTCAATATTGTTCCCAATGCAGCCAGAACAAATAGCTTTCCACAGAATATGGGAATAAATGCAGAATCTCACCTGCTTGTATTGATGTATTCTGTTTCATCACGTGCTTTACGTGTTGCCATTGTTTTGCCGGTACAGACACAATCTGTCTTTTAAATTATATAATTTAGAAACAGTTCCATTATTTCAGAGACATTAGTACTGCTAAATAGGTTTTGTCATCTTATTTAAATCATTTTATATAAGCATTTGCTGTCAAATGTATGCTTTAGACTTTGTGAATGATTCTAGCCTACAGAACAACTGTCAGCATCAACAAAGTTATCTGGTCTAAAGTACAGATGCCCATATTAAAAGTAAATGCCTTTTTTATTCTGTGGAATATGCAAAAAAAAAAAAAAATTAACCACATCCCATCTTATTAGCTGATGCAAAGTGATGCATTTTTCTCCCCAGGATTCATTGGAATACTGGTTCTGGTTTAGAAATAAAAACTGTATTTTACTTATGGAAAGAATCTATTCATTACGGTTTTACATATGCAGGCACAATAAAGACATTTGTAATAGATTTGCTATAGACATTAAGAATTACTACGAACATTACACCACAATACAGTTAGCTTACCAGTCTGAGTTTTACATACATATGTTTACTATAACATTGAATTAGCATGTATTCCATGACGTATATAAATTAATATTTTAAATGCCATGAGTTTTGTAAGCAACTGTATTTAACATTCTGGAATCTTCAGCAAAGTTATTAGCAAAAGCTTCCTTTTTTGATGAGTATTAATGTTAAAATTTAAAACAAAATAGAGCAAAAGGTGGCTAAATGAGAAAGTTTTCTGATTTTCCTCATATTGGCTAAAATTACATAGCACGTATTTCAGAAAAAGCCATCTAAATTTAAACCAAATTTCTGAATCTGTACAACATCCTGAATTTACACTCAAATGACCAAAAAGGGGTAAAATATATTTGGATTGTGATAGTTAATGATAGTAATTTTGAGCATTTAATATTCACTTCAATATTGTATCTCTTTGGTGCATGCAACATGTAACAAAATTCCCTCACAGGAATCTCATTTTAATAATTTCCAGGCTTTCATGTTGTATCTTTCACTGGTGAGCTTGAAGAAAATGCATAACACATTATATCAAATATCTCTTTAGCAGTAGGCATGACTACACTATTTTTATTTTATAGCTACATTATGATTTGCCTAAGGGGCCTCAAAAAGCCAGAGGCCATTATGCTTTAACAATCCCTGGATGATTGAATAAAATAGAAAAAAAAGACTAATTATGGATTGAAGTTGTGTATTTGAAATTGAATAATGTATTCAGAAAATTTCTGCTCTGGACTCAGTTTTAAAGGATTAAAAGGCCAAAACATGACAAGGTTGAGTACTTTGAAGGCTGATTTAAATGGTAAGGCTTAATCATCTCGTGGGTATGGAGGCATAAATCAAAATGGATTAACAGTTTACAACTTAGTGTTTTAGTCTACATAAACTTTGCTGGATATTTTTCAAAGTCAATAAAGAGTGATAAGCCCCCTAGCACATTCTCTAACAGTGAAATGAGTTGTGCCTAAATATTATGCCTGTTTTTGAAGGCTTGTATCTGGTGAAATTAAATTTACATTTTTGACCCACCACTCAGCTGTATCCAACTCCTGAGCATACACTGTGGCAACAATGTGTGTTTGTACAGCACATGTAAAGTACCAGATGTGAAAAGGAGCATGGGTGCCTCTGGGCTCAGAGTTATCCCTGCAAGGAAATTGAGGACCCTGTGTTAGAAGCTAAGGGATCCTACACAGTGCACAAGAAGAGGTACTTTTTTCAAGGTCTTGTAGTGATTGGACAAGGGCGAATGAATTTCAATTATATGAAAATATATTTAGTTTAGGTATTAGGAAAGAATTTTTACTATGAGGGTGGTGAGACCCTGGAACAGGTTGTCCAGAGAAGTGATGTCCCATCCCTGGAGGTGTTCAAGGCCACATTGGGTGGAGCAATGAACAGCCTGGTCTTATGAAAGGTGTCCCTGCCCACAACAAGGGGTTGGAACTGAATGATCTCTAAGGCCCTTTCACTACAAACCATTCCATATTTTTATTAAAGTATCACTACTGTTTCTTTTACCTAACTGACAACCTCCTGTTTAGTGCTTAAGTGACTGTCATGAGCATGAGAAATGTACATTTGCAATCCTTCATGCATGTAGGGGAAACTGAAGCACAGATTTTCGTTGCACTAAAAGATACTTCAGCCTGTCAGGTTTGTTTAAAGGCATTTCACAACCTTTCATCAAAAGCATTATAGAAGTATACAGGAGGCTCAACTATACTTTCTGTGTCATATTATTTCTTAAACTAGGGTTTTCAGGAATAATTGGGCAGATGCTATGATGTTCAGGATTTCTAACTTGGAAATGTTTAGTAATACTATCTGTAAAGTCTGCATTAGTATAAACTCCTTTCACTTCAGTGACAGATGAACAGGCATTAAAATTTTAGATATAGGTACCTACTTCCTGTTTAATTTAAGTGCTTTGGTATTTTCTCTTCTTTCTGTTATTTCAAAATACATGTATAAAACACAGAAATTGCCCAAAAACAGTAGTAAAGGTCTGTTCAAAGCTTTACTGACCTTTGGTTGAACCTGATCTGAGCTGTTAAAAAGACTCTTGAACACCAAGTCTTTCATGATTTTTTTGGCATTTTAGTAGTGCATTTAGTGACTATTCCACAATAAAAATATTTGCTGTCAGATTGCTGTTATATTCATACCTTTGCTACTGATAAACTCCTTAATAATGGTACAAATTGCTAATGTTTGAAATGTTAGAGAAATCGGCATTAAGAAAAAAAAGAAAAACAAAACTAAAAAACTACATTTCGGATAGAACTGCAAAATGCACAAATACAATTTTGACAGAAGTACATTAAAATACCATTCAGCAGAGCCTTTCTCCTGCACGTACTCTGAATGAACATCTCTTTTTCTGATCCATGGGGAATAAGGAAGATTCAGTTGTACTTCTTTCCAACCACTGCTCAGCTGCTGCCCAGAGCTGCTTTGACTTCTTCGCATGAGAGGCTGGGAGAGCTCTGCCGAGCGGGGCTGTGCTGCCCTGGGGCTTCCTGGGCATCAGAAGGCATTTCTGCACCAGCCTGGCCTCCTCACATTCTGACCTCCTGCAGCCACCTCCTACACAACAGAACCAGATGGGTTTCCTGCAAGCAAGGACGTGCTGGCCTGAGGAAAATGAAGATGGAAAAACGTGGGCATTTGAGCCTGCTGAACTCTGCGTTTTTGACGTTGGCTGGGCTGATAAGATTCAGTCTTGATCTGTCCAGTGTCAGTGAAAGCTGTGTCTGGTTAGAAGGACAGGTATTGCTTTGTACTGCCAACACTACATATCCACCAACTTACTTCTGATAGTCACAACAGAGATAAAAAAATCAAGAAAAAAATTAAATTATGTAAAATATAAATGATGATTTCCAATTTGGACATTAAAAAAATCCTGTTCTGTTTAATAATAGATGTTTTCAGTAGCAATAATTAAAATATCGACTACAAGAGGTGAAAATAAGCAATACTTTCATATGTAAATGCAAAAGAAAATCTGAAGCATTTAGCAAAAATAGTATTTAATATACAACTATGAAAATTGTTCCTGCTTAAAGTTAGGTGTAAATCCTTCTTGGTTTCTTCTACACTAACAGCTTCTTGAATAGTCTGTGATACAGTCAACAAAATAAATCAGATTGTGAACACAATAAAGTTAACCAGATCTATTCCTTACCCCAGAAATATTTAATTTGTGTTGACAGTCTTGCCCTGAGTGGTTATATCTGGAAAAGTAAGGCAAATTACAGTCCTATCTTGGAGCATATCTGCTTCCAGTTTTCAAAATGAATGCATTTAGCTCAAAAATCTCTTATTTGTTACACTGAATTTAAAAGTTGAAATTTGTTGTTAAAGAAGATTTGATAAGAAGTCATTAATGGATGGGATTAAATTAAACTCCTATAAACATGCCCAAACCTTACGGAGACTTTACCTAGCTTTTTTTACTACAGAAAATTTAATTTTATTTTTTTAATGAAAAATACTAAGACATGATGGAAAAGCAAAAATTGTTGTGTAACCACAAATACCCAGAAAATTCACATAAAATTATGTACATTTAATATAAATAATAACTATAACTATATAACTAATAACTATAGTTTAATAACTATCTGGAGGCAGGAAAAATAAAAGCATTTTGGGCCAAGGCCATTATAATGTCATTGTTTAATGAAAAATAATTAATTATACCTTTGTTGCAGTTACTTCACTTCCCAATTTCAGGATGAGCAGAGAGCATCAAAGAGGAATTGTTATGGACTGACTGCAACCTCCATTCCCATCCCCCTGCAACACACAAGCTGTGTCTTTATCTTGACCCATGAGCTTTTTCATCAGGTTTTCTCTGCCTGTCCTGTTGAGGAGGGGGAGTAAGAGAACAGCTGAGTGGGTGTGAGGGGCTGGGTGAAGGTCTGGCGTCCCTCCAAGGTCAGCCCACCACACAGACCACAGCTTAAAACCAAGAAACCCCAAGACACAACTACCAGTTATGCAAGTGCTAGACTCAAGCTTGTACTTCAATGTATCTGCATAAATATCTTCATGAGTGAAGAATCTTCTTTTCCATGGGTATCTGTACAGCACTTTCAGTTTCAAAACAGGCAAAAAAAAATCACCCTGTGGTGTTATAGGGATATGTGTCAGATTAAAATCTGCCCTTCTGAAGTGTCTGCTCTGAATGAGGATGTTTAAAACACAGGAACTACTGGCTTTAGCAGATTCAGAAGCTGAATTCAATTTTATTCCATTCCATGATGATTCGCCGCTCCAGATTATACTACTACAGGGGGAAAAAAACCAAAACACAACAAAAGACCACACACCAACCAACAAATGAACAACTATACCAATACCAAAAAATCCCTCATTAGATCACTAGTGTTTTTTAACTGTTACAACTTTGAAACAATATTATATTTATGAGTTCCTATTTCTCATAAAGAAGGAAAAAAAGCAACTTTCATTAATTATCTATGTATACGTTTAAAATACCAGAAAGCAGAACATCCAGGCAGAGTGGTATTTTCTTTAATTTGATAACAAGTAGTTACACAGAACTGATAAGAAACTCTTGGCCATTAGACAACAAAGCGTTTGGGTTTGGAGGTAGGTGTAAAAATGCCTGTTGTGGAAATTTGTTGTTCTTCCATATATTTTGCCATGGAGTAAAATACATACTCTGTTTTTAGTGCCCAAACCCCTTTGAAGTGCTTGAGGACTGTTACAGACCTAAAGCAATCCATGAAGCCAGGCTGCTGAACCAAGCAGAAATGATTTGCTAGAAGAGAATGCTGAGCAGAGCTGCTGGCCTTATGCTTCATTTCTTAAAGAGAGGTACTTTATTCTGGTTTAGAAAAAAGCTTCTCTCTCCATTTGGGATTCATGATCTGTCTCCTGACATTAAGGGCCTTTATCACATACAGAGTAATTTCTCAGAAGTTGTGATAGATGTGGTCTTCTCATCCTTTCTAGTTTAATGGTTGAAGCGCATATTTTTATGCATATTTTGCTGAAATCCATCCTTTGCCTGAGGGCATTTAACTTGCATAATCTATGAAGTTGTAGATATTTTCTGTCTTTGTTGTTACTACAGTATAGCTTGGATAACATTCTCATTATTACTGACAATAGTTTGAATGCAAAGTATTGGGATGAGTGTCTCTCATCTCAGAAAGAGTCTCCTGTTTCTCTTTGTAGTCTGGTATGCTCACCCTAAATTATTATCCAGTTTATTTCCTCCAGGAATGCATAGAAAGAGGAGTGGCTTGTTAAAGGGATTGAGTTAAACAGTAAATAATTGCAAACTGGCAATGGCACATATTCTTGAGCATTATATTTTGAAATGTTAAATATTTTTAAGTTAGACATGTGTCAAGTCGAATGGATCTGGCAATGACTAACTGAGGATAGTGAGATTAGGAAATAAATGCATAAATGCTTTATAGAATGCTTTTCAATTTGCAGAATGAGGGCCCTGCAGTACATAAAGGCAACTGGCACGACACCCATGCACTGGAGTGATAAGGGTAAAAGAGCTAATAATGACCACAGTTAGATGCCAGTTCACCAAGATACCTCGTAATGCATACAACTTGCTTACACTCTGCTTGTACACCATGCTGATTTGATGTTGCTACCAAAGTTAAAAAATTTCTTATTTAAAAAACATCTGTTTTATGAGATGCTTGACTAGAAATATTGTTAAAAGAAACGTCTCGTACACCAAAAGATTCTTAATTAAAGAAGACTTGTATTTAAACAAAATACCTTTCTAATTAAACATAGTCTAGAAAAATATCATATTATCAAAACAGTTCCTTTTGATTTAGTGATTTTTGTTTGTTTGTTTTCTTTGGTTGTTATTTACTTGTTGATTGTTTTGTAAGTTTTTTTTTAAACAGAAAATATAATTACTTACTGGCTAAACATTTTTTTCTCGTTAAGCGCACAAAGTAAAAACTTGAATAAAAAATAAGAGTGCAGCTGCAACAAATACAGGCATTTAATGAGATTATGATATAACATTTGATGTACTGTGTAAGAATATAAACCAAAGGTTTGATGTCATTTGACTTCTGAGCCAGGCAGGACTAAGTCTATTCAACATCAGGTAGGGTGACCTCATAATGGAGCTTAGGGAAGGTTTCACCTACCTGAAGTGTAGAAAACCGAAAGCTGAATGTCTCTTCCAAGATGATTTCCAAAGGTTTCTTCACTGTCAATGAAAAGAGAAAGACATATTTGGATGATGAATTTTCTAATAATGAAAAAAAAAGATGTCTAATATTAGCAGAATGATTGAACTCTGTCTTCTGACGTTAATGTAATGAAAGCCAGAGATGACTTGACTAAATTTAGTACCAGAACTTGAGTGTCAAACGTGGCCAAAGAAATTCAATAATGTAATTACTTGGAGGGTGGGAGAGAGGATGGTTCCTATTAAAATAAATGTTAATAAATGCGTACAAAGTCAAGATTTTATTTGCATGGCAAAATCAGTGTGTAAATGCTCTGAGATTTAATATTTCTTCAAATGCTACTTTTCTTGTAAAAATAATGAAAATTAATTATAAATACATTTAAATGCCAGAAAAAATTATTTTAACTAAGACAAAGGTTTCTTACTTTAATTTTCAAATTTAACTATGAAACAGCAATGAATTTGTCATCTCAACTCTCTTCTCCTCTCATATATAGTTATGGCCTAGGTCTATGAAATATTTTAGTGATTCTTTAGGAGATTCATGTTTGCCACATCAAAATCCTACACCTATAGAGAGAAGTACCTGTCTAGAGAACCTATCCTAAGTAAACTTAAGAAACACAAGTTGATATGGCCTACTGAGAGAAGCTGATAACTAATTTTCATATTTTAATAATGTAATTAAAAAGATAAGCATTCCTATATAAAGTTTTTTTTTTGCTCAAGAGTGTTTTTCATTTAAATAAAAAACCAATTATTTCCACAATTTTGTTTGGCTAATAATTTTTTAAAGGTTTCTCTATCATATCTGCTAGAAATTTGGATGTGTTGGATATGTTATAACATCCTGTCAAGAGAGTTGTCTTTTATCTTTAATATGTTTGGAGTGATCATACAATCAGAGAGCCTGCTGAGTTGGAAAAGACCCATCAGGACCATTGAATCCAGTTCATGGCCCTGCACAGGGCACCCCAAAAATGACACTTTGTGCCTGACAGTATTGTCCCAATGCTTCTTGAACTCTGTCAGGCTTTCTGCTACGACATGTTCCCTTGGGAGCCTGTCCCACTGCTCAATCACACTGTGGGTGAAAAACTTTCTCAGGATTCATTCTCATACTCTTAAAAATTACCTTCTGGATAAAAGATGGTATAGAAAAAATTATTGTAGAAATGAGAAATGTACTTTTCACTAAAGAAAATACAATTATGATAAGCACAAATTTGAAATTTGATATGTTCTATATTCTCTTATATTAGATGTGAATATTTGTATTTAGTAGACATTTGATTAAATAATAATTATTGCAAACTTACGGTTCAAACCAGCAAAATAGGGCTCAACTAAAATGCTATTTTCTAATTTCTCACAGTCAAAAAAGCCTTTGTCTTTTAAATGTCTGTAATGTATTGCTACTGAAAAATAGCTTTTTTTTTAAAAATTGCAAATTCACCTGCTGCAGTTCACACAGTGTCTCACGTAGCTCCATTCTGAAAAATAAGATATGATCCAATCAGGGTTACTCCTATGGAGTACTGCGCTTGTCAGCATGTCTTTAAAGTCCAAGTATAAAGTTTTCTATTCAGATGGCAAAGTTAAGAACAGCTTCTATTTATAGGCAGCATTTATGCTTGCAGCACTTAGATAAAAGAACTTAGCACAAAGGTATTTAATCTCTGACAAAAATGTCTACTTAAAGGTAAGAAATATATGTATAAAAACACCGGTATAATATGGAGTTTACTATCAAACATTGAACCTTAGAGGGTGTGTATAGACTTCTAGCTTTTGTCTTCAGTATTTCCCCAAATAAGAACTTATTTATTAATTTACAGGACATTGATTCTTTTTTTTCTGCAGTCCTTTCATCTTTCATTTAGAAAGGAAAGCTAGATGTGTAAGCCTTTAGACTACTTTCAGAATTCCAGGAAAAAACCTGTCCTTCTGTTCTTTAAAGAGAGCCATAGAAACTTTGCCCTTGTTCTTCACATTGACACAGATGTCAGCTTGTAGCCACCTCTATTCAATTATAACAAGTTGTGTTTCTTATTTGGGGGAGGGGAGTATTGGAAGAAACCAGAAAGCTGAATCACATCCATTAAAAAAATATCTAGCACACAATGGAAATCAGTTATAAAAGATCTCACTAAGTGAAAAAAGAGGGTTTTTTTTCATGGAGGAAACATAGTGCAAAGCTTTAATCTTTGTAAAGGCTTTCTATGGATATGAAAGAGTATTACATTTTTGAGTTAGTTTTTGTACTGAGACTGGCAGGTGGCTGGAAAAAGACTCAGGAGAGGTTAACACCTGTCTTTTCATAGCTTGAAAAATTCAGGTTTTATCTTAAATTCATTTGAAATCTCAGAATGCTGAAAGCATTAGAATTTTACCAGTCATTTTCCTCATGACAACACTATGATGGATTTATATGAACTGTGATCCTTATCTGAGACTAATTTCTAATGAGAATTACATATACACATATGCATGGTTTCTTCCATTGGATGTTCTCAATTCAAGTTAACTATTGATGTAAATTATATAAAGGTAGAACATAATTATCAATTCATTCCCTCATATTTGTCATGGCTTCTAAATATATATGTTTTGATTTTTATGTTTGGTTTTTTTTTTTCTGTGAATTATAAATGAAATAAAGGTGAAAGCTCCAGACAAGTGTCAAGCTACTTTTTCACATCACTGTTAAAGATATCCCAGAGCCTTAAATGGTTTGGGTAGGAAGGGACAATTAAAGATTATCTAGTTCTATTGCATTGCCCTGGTGGCTTTCACTGGGTCAGGTTGCTCAATCCAATATACTGTGAACACTTCCAGTGATGGACGGATCCACAACTTCTTTGGACACCTTGTTGCGACATCTCACCATCTTCCTTGCAAAGAATTTTTTCCTTACATGCAATCAAAATCTACCTTCCTAAAGTTTAAAAGCATTGGAAGTATTGGCCCTTCCACTGACACGACAGGTCTTTCTAGAAAGTCTCTATCTGTCTTTTTTTTTTTTTTTGTAAGCCCCCTTTGACTATTGAAAGGCAGCAATCAGATATTTCAATCACTTTCTCTATGCTAAACAGCCTCAAGCCTCTCAGCTTTTCTTCATAAGAGAGGTGTTCAAGACCTCTGTGGTGGCCTTTCCCTGTGCCCACTGAAGTATGCTGGCTGGTTACACTTGTGTTTCATGCATCTCAGGATGGCTGCCAGGGCACACGCCTGTCCCACACTCAACCTTCCCCATTCCTTTCTGCAGTGCTGCTCTCCACATGTTCCTCTCCCTATTTGTACTTGTGCCTGGCATGAGTTCACCCCTGGTGAAGTTAGATGCCATTCCAATTTTTTAAATTAATGTCAATAGTCCAATGCTCCAATACACCCAAAACCCTCTGCAAGGCTCTTTGTCCCACCTCTTGTAGGACCATAGAAAGGTTTGGGTTGGAAGGGACCTCAAAGACCATCCCATCCTATGCTCCCCACCATGTGCAGGGACAATACTCAATAACAGCAGCAAACTTTTTAATGGTGCATCCAATTTCTGCACCCAGATCATTGATAAAAATCCTGAAGAGAACTAGCCCTAGAATGAACCCTGAGGAATGCTGCAGCTGGCAAGCTGGCAGTCAGATGTAGTCCCAGTCCCTACATTTTGAGCCCTGACCACAAACCAGATCTTCATCCAGTGAGGCTTGCAGAAATCCCACTAGTTACAAATTCTCAGATAATTTAGATACAGAGGATGTTCTCTTCACCAGCACAGAAAGGAAAGAAATATTCAATGTGAGTGTTTCCCTTCCAGAAGCTGCAGTTTACACACAAAGACAGCATTGGGCTTTCACAGCTGTCCAGTAAATCCAACATGGCATTTCTTAGCACTTCTTCACATTTCACTTCAACTAGATGACAAGTATGAAAAGTCTTAGTCTAAATTTGTAAAACATAAAGCAGTTCTCTTGCCACCAGTGGAAGTGCTAAGGAAAACATATAAACTGGGGAAGTGGGATTGCCTGGAACTGTTTACACAGAAAAAGAGACATGGCTATTATGGCTATTGTATCTGTTTTATATCTCCTTTCACTACATAAACACTCACAATCTGCGTATACACAGACATAAATAAAGGAAAAAAAAAAAAAAAAGGTTGACCTGCATTTTCAAGTGCTACCAATAAGTGAATTTAATTTGAGCATGCTGAACAAAGCTTTTAGCAGCTGCTGGCAACATTATTAGACTACAACTAGATTTATGACTAGGTATGTGGAAAAATCCCAGTTGAGTTACAAAGGCAGAGAGAAATAAGATGATTTAAGGCTGAATTAGTTCAGAAGAATAAATTAGAATGGACCCATCCAAAGCAAATAGGAATTCAGTGGAAAATCACCACAAGATATACCATTCCTTTTTTATTTTACAGTTATTAGCAACTAGCCAACATAAGAAATCTTATGTATCAAAAATGTACTCATCATCATCTATTTTACTTTCCTGAACTGCCATGTCCAATTTATTTTTGTTTTCACTTTTCTTCCACTATTTTTTTCTTCTAATAGCAATAACTGAATTCTTTATGTGTGCAATGCCATGTTTAAAGGACTTGCAGAACATAGCACATATTCATTTCAGGCCAGCCCTTTGTAGTTAATATACAGATTGCAGAAGCATACTGCCTGTGTTACCTATGAAAACCACAATAAAGAAAATATTTCAGCTAGCAAAGCTATCTAAAAAAGTATAAGATTTATCAGTACAATGAGGGGCAAATGTGTGAAAACTCATGGGCTGACATAAAGACAATTTATCAGGTACAGCAACTACTGGCACATGCTAGAGAAACAAAGCATAGGATTAACCCACTGCTCTGTGGGCAGGAAGGTGTTCAGCCACCTGCAGGAAGGCAGGACTGCATCAGGCATAACAGTGATTTGGAGAAACAAATACCATGACTCTGAATAATCTCCCTTTCTCCTTATTTCCCCCAGCTTTTATTGCTGGGTATTTTGAGGTCAGCTGTCCCAGCTGTGTCCCCTCCCAAATTCTGCACCCTCAGTCTACTCACTGGCAGGATGGGAAGCAGAAAATGTCCACTAAGAAGAAAATTAAATCTATTTCAGCCCAAACCAATATAAATTGTTTTTAAGTTGAACTTAGTGCCACCTTGAAACAGAGACTTTTATTGTTGTCTTAGAAACAAAAGAGGTATCTTAAATGTTTCCAAGCAGGTTGCACCCTGCTGTACCTCATCAATATTGGTTTAAAGAGTATCAGACAGATTTCAGTCCAAACATTAGTCCTAAGGAGGAAGAGAAGGAAATAAGGAATTTTGGAAATCCATGTATTGCTGCCATTTATGTCAATAACAAATTAACTGTGAGCTATGAAATCATGTCTCTGAGTTATGATAACAACTTAATTTTACAATTCCATTCATTAGCCTTTTAACAGTAATGATTCCCAAAAGATTGTCCATTCTGTTAAATATCTTTAGGTCTGCAAAAACATTTTGTTAGGTCTAAACCTGTCAAAAGAAGCAAAGCATGGACATGTGACTTCTGGTTTTTCTCTCTACCTAGCCTTAGTGTTTCCGTACAAACTTCAGTGGAATATAAAACATTGATCATTACTGCCATACAGTGGAAATATAATTAGTGCATTTTTGGTTTCTTCCAGATGGGATGCTTGTTAGAAAATTAAAAAAAAAAAAAAAAGTGAGTTACAAAGAAAGATAAAAGTTTATTCTCTTATCTTAAAAGGAATCTTGTTGCTGTTTCAAATAACTAAATCTGTTGAAGTTTTTAATTTTATTTCCAGTGGTTTTGAGAAATCCAAATTACATGCTACCATGTAACATTGCACTCTTAGATAATATATTCGACAATGTAATATTGTAATAATAAAAAATCTTCACAGATATACATCTCTGTAAACAGTTTCCTAAAAAGACAACTATGACATAATTGATTTTTCTCCACTGGTTTGTACAAAAAAGTCACATGCTCAAGATTTTAGAGTGCAAATGCAGCACTATAGAGGTGACAGCTAGAAATAAAACCAAGGTTTATATATATTTTTTTCCATTAGTTTATTGAAATAAAGGTCAATGATGCAGATCATGATGCAAAGAAAACTTTTGAATCCAGCCCTGTTCTATACCATCATAATCATTATAAAAACAAAAAAATCCAAACAAACAAATAATCAGAGTGCTTTTATTTTCCTTGACCTATCTCTTGCTGAATTAGTTTTTCTACATTCCTCTTGAAACTTTAGTATTATAGTTTCTGACAATTATTATCAAAATAATTTTTTGAATACAAAATGTTTCCTTTATACTTTTGCATTTTTGAACTCTTTATGATTGTTCTACCCATGATATGTCCTTTCATTTCTATTTTAGTCAAAGAATGAATATTTATTTCTAGAAGTCCTCATATTATAAAGTCTTCTATCAAAATTTAAATATATTCTAATGATTTGTCTAGTTATTTAAAGATTTCCTCTGGACAGACAATCTGATATTGCATTCGTTTCTCTTCACCTTATAAGAAAATATGGGGGATTTTTTCCCTAAAAAAACTGATTATGTCTCTTCTTACTCTGGAAATATTTGCTGCATTATTTTACTGCATGACTAGGCATGATTTAGAAGTTATAACTGACAATGGAGAAGAAAATTTTATTGTCTGATTAGATGAAATCAATAAACTATAAGGCTAAAACTTTCTCTTAACTGTTCTACAAAAGATTATGATACTGTTTTAGTCTTTGCTCATCCATGTATGTGGGAGGCATGATCATGGAGAGGAATTTTTTAAAACTAAAATGATTTATGTCTTTTTCAACAGAAAGTAAAGTGACATTTTTCTTTGTATGTTAAACCTGTAAAGTTCTAAATAATTAATTCTGAACTACACCATATATGTTTTTTTCATCGTATGCATTACCTCTGAATTTTACTTCAAGATGACAGACTGCATATTTGAGTAGCAACTTGTAGAGTATCTTTTATGTTGAATTTTATTTAACATGATGATAATGTCTATTTGCATTTTTTTTTACCATGAAATTAAAATCATGTTCAGAAGTAATATCCTTCTAATAACCAGCAGAATGGGAATAATGGCAGGGGAAGAAATACATAAAACAGATGCCACTTCTGACATATTTCATTCTATCTTCTAAAACGTGAAATAAAATTGAAGTGCCAAATGCCTACAAATGCTGTAGCTTCTTTATATCTTATTATCTAAATTATAGGGGACTCTGTGTCCACTGAGATTGGAAGAAGGAGTTGTGCAACTTTTAATGGGTAATTGGAAACAAATGAAAAGATATTAGACTCTAGTAATGAGTAGAAAGATACAAACAAACCCAAAGACAATAAAAAAGGAACCACCATTAAAAATACTGAAAGTTCTGCAGGGAAGAACTTGAAACATTATCAATAATTTGCATGACAGAACACCTTTCTACTGAGGAAAATGGCTGTAATCAGGGAAAAGGTTATACGAACGAGTGCAGCACCAAAGAGAAGGGTAAGTATTAGTTTTACCTATTCCAGAGTGACACTTTGTTTTAGAATATTAATTTTCTGTATGAAGTTACATTATTCGATTATATTTTTGTAACTGGACTCAAGATAACTGTTTTAGCTATATTTGGTATTTAAAATTTTGGCTGAGCTAACAATAAATTGCATGTCCATCTACAAATTGTGTTAAATTTTTGCCTATATAAAATTATAAGTATACAAGGGAGAGTTAGTTTTACTGTGAGAAGGCATTATAAGTAAACAGTTTCATGAACGACATCTCTTCCACAGAGGTTTAAAACATCTTAATTAAAAAATGTCAACTTTCTGGAACCAAGATTAGTCACTCTTTCTGTAAAGAGACTTCAAGAGTCTCTTCCTCTGAGTTGTTCCTGATCCTTTCATTTACTGTTTACTTCCTAGCAAATGTTGCAAATTCATTCTTTGGAAATGATAGGTTGCTGCAATTACAGTTAAATCAGAAGCTTGGAGTCTTTCTTTATTTGTCTGATTTCCTACAGTAACAAAATTTATGACATACTCCTGTCTGTATGTCTTTGTGATCATTCCCCTCGCCAGAAAATGAAGTGTTGATCACCTTTGTGAAATCAGTAAAGATCTCAAAGACATTAAATATAGTGCAAGTCTCCCAAAACTTGATGAAGTTTTGCAAAATTTTGCTGCCTGCCCCATCAACATTTTATAATGTGTAATATTAACCTGCATTATTTTTTCCCAATTTACATATTTAAGCAGAGATACCCAGTCTACATCCTACTGTGCTGATATAACCACAGCAGACAAGAGGAATGGATTCAAACTGAAAGAGAGGAGGTTCAGAATATATGTTATGATGAAGGTCTTTGCTGTCAGAGAGGTGAGGCAAAGGAAGGGGTTGCCCAAAGATGTGGATGTCCCACCCCTGGGAGTGCTCAAGATGATTTTTAAGGTCTCTTCTGACCGTGGACAGTCTATGATTCTAGAATCTGCCTCTAAGTGAGCTGCTTCTCAAGAGAGCAAATTCTCAAGTTTGCTATACTCAGAGGAAAACCGACAGCAGAGCCCAGGCTGATATCCCCAGTCCTTCAACCATTAAGCAGGTGCAAAGACATTTGATGTAAGTACTTCAGTGAACTCAAGGGGAATTTTTCCCAAGTATCTACCTTGCACATGCTCCTTCGGGTCTGTGTGAGTCCAAACATGAATATATTATGAAAGTTGCTTTCTTAGACTGTGAAATACATTAGCTCTGTAAGTATGTTAGGATTGGAAGTGAGTTACTGCTGTGCTACAGTAAATTCTATAGAACCTTTTATTAATTGTTTAACTTAAGCTGTGGATTAAGTGCTTAAATTTAAGTACTATTAAAACCTTTAGGCCTAAACTATTGATCAAGTCTGAGGATAGGTTTGTCAAGGGGGTCCACTCTGAAACTGGTGACTCAATAGGGGTCCTCCCTCCTTCCTTTCTATATTCCCATCTGTGCCCTTCTTCTATCTCCAGCATCCACATAGATAATTTGACATGGATTTTAAATATAGATTGATTGATTTGAGATTTTAAACTGATTTGTTTTTCTCTTTGCTTTTACCATCTAGTAAGTAGTAGAGTGGATCTTGCCAATGAACTTTTTCACACTCTCATTTTTATATTAAGCCTTCTTCTGATCTTGCCAATGAGCTTTGTCAAACTCTCATTTTTATATTAAACCTGCTTCTGCCAATACCTTTGCTGGACATTCTTTGAATGGCCTGAACCATTCATTCATGACAACTGCTGAAGGTGTATCAAGGCTTCTCCAGACTCTGTATCTAATCTTTGGTATCGCTCCAGTTTAGAGTACTTTACCTTTTCCCTGCTTGGTTTTTACTTGATATTTTGGTGAAAATCTAGGATTTCTTGTAGGATTTAGTCTTATTATTACAAGGATATTCTGTGCCAGCTGACAGCCAGTGAATTTAATTTTTTTTTTTTAGTTTTCCTCGTAAGATGGGTCTGAACAATAAAGCATTGTATGTTTAATATGTGTATTACAGCAGTAACCAAAGGAATTGACTGTACTGCAAGAACGTATGTTAAGAAAATGCTAAATGCATACTTAACACTAAAAAATCCATATGGAAATGTTATTATTAGTTCTGACAAAAGTTAACTTTGCAGATAAATGACAGAAAACAGACATTCAGCTTAGATTCTTTCTCTCTCCATAACACCCAGCAATCACAGAGATATTTAATTCTGAGGATGGGAATGGCTCAGTCTTTAAATTTAAAATGAGCTTTTATTTCATCTTACATCACTGAAGAAAATGCAAGTCTGGAATTTGATTTTAATGAGCACAGATGTGCACCAACTGCAGAGAAATAAATTAATTGTTTTCCATCTAATGCAGATGTGTCACCTTCCTAATTCTGCCACCAAAAAAGGTTTCCACTTTGTATGTATCAGAAGGAGCTGGAATAAGACTATAGAAGCTGATTGTTTTTGAAGTGTTGAGATGTAAGAAACCTCACATACAGCTTATTCACAGCCTGTGATGGTTAAATTATTTTTATATGCAACAGGATTTTTTTTTTTGGCATAAGCTCCAAATAAGCAAAAGTATTAATAAAACCGAAATAAAATCAGTAAGACTTTTTTAACTGGATATATATAGGCACTATGCAATTGACAACTTATTATATACTTCTGGTCATAAAACCATCAAAGAATTGGTCTCTAAGGCATGGGTCAATAAAATTATATTTTCATTACAGGATCCATTCTGACCTCATAGGATATTGCTTTCCACTACCTTATTCAGGCAATCATCTGAAGATTTTCAACACAAATGTTTCTGTTTCTAAAGGGTTGATGAATTTAGAATTAATCCTGATCTTCTTGTTTCATATCAGAGAAGAAAAAACCCAAACCTTTGAAACAAATCCATAAAAAAAATTACTGAGTTTATTTAGAAGCATTTTTGATCAGCTTTTCTTTGTCTCATCTGCCAGTTTTGTCTCAGTTCGCTTTGTGTATTTTATGCAAAATATGTTTCCATTATGTCCATTGCAAATATTTTAAAATTATTGATTGAGTTATGGTGAATTACTATAAAAAAAAAAGAAGCCAGTTTTAGTACTGGTAGACTAGTGAATAGTGTGTGCAATTTGGTTTTCATTTTTGTGTTGAGTATTTGTTTACAGCCATTTTCCTACTCAGTATTCCTTCTTATTTCACTGCTTACAGCCAGACACAGAATTTGTCCTCTCACTTCTCTCTTCTAATTAGATTAGCTAAATCTCTCAGAAAAACTGGCAGTGTGCCACACTCTGAGATTTAATATTAATTCACTATAGGGTGTCCTGCTTTATCTTCAGCCCCACTGCTCTGTGCATCTCATCTCACCTTGGACCATCACCGGAGGTAGCTAATGAAATTTCTTTAAGACTTTCCATCATACCAATGTCATTTTTACTTGTCATTTATTTGAAAACCATTCAACAATTTGATGCCTGATTGCTTCTCTGAATGTGAAGTCCTAGACTGCTGATGTAATTAACTTTCTATAAGCCTCTTCAAAGAGATCTACTTTTCTGGAAGTGCCTGTGTTTTATAAAACAGCCAAAAACCTTAAGAGGTGACCCTTTCTTGAGAAACAAAAGTAGCTAGTTATCACTCTACAGCCCTAGATTTTTATTGCCTTTTGTAAAATTTGGGTCACAGTTTGATAGAAGTTTAGTATTACTCAAATACTGCTATGCTACCTAGAGATTTGAAATTCCGTAAGATACCAGAGCTATTGTTCCATACTCATTTGATGTGAAGGTTATTATCAGCTGAATTAGAAACACTGCTGTGTTGGGTTTGCATGTATGTCAAGGCAGTCAGGGGTAGGAGGATGGGCTCTGGTCTGTGACAGAGAGAGCCAGCTTCAGCTGGCCCCAGCTGAGCCACCCCAGGGCACGGCCGAGCCCCTCAACCAAGATCGCGGCATCTCAGGGAAAGCGGTTTTAAGAAAGATCAGAAAATGCCACACAGACAGAAGAGGAGGGAACACAAAAGCAAGAAACTGTTCTGTGAATATCAATCTCAGAAAATAAAGACTGGGAGCTACAGTTTGTGGCAAAATCTCTGATGGAGGGCATCCTCCCCTTTACCCTGTGAAGGAGACTGCTAGAGATGATATTCCCTTGGAAGGGCACACAGAGGAGACAATCACTGCAGCCTGTGGGGGACTGCACACAGGAGCAGTTGGATATTTTCCTAAGGAGATTACACCCATGGAGACCTGGCATAGGAGCAGATTTTTCTCCTGAAGAAGTTCACCCAATGGGCAGAGCCTGCACCGAGCAGGATAGCAGAAGGGTGAGACTGCTGTGTTCCAACCATATTGCTCCCTGTCCATTCCTGTGCCGCTCGAGGTGGGGAGAGGATTTGGCAATAGCAGAGTGAAGTGCCTGGGAAAGGGTGGGGGCTTGATGTTTGTCTTTCTTTCACATCACCCAAACCTGAATTAACTGGCAATAAATTGAACTAAGTCTGTCAAGCTGAGACTACTAAGATATCTCATTACCTTTGTCTCAATCTATTAGATTTTTCATCCTATTCTCTCCTCCTGTCCCACTAAAGAGAGTGAGTGAGCAAGTAGCTAGGTGGGATTTTGGTCCTTATCTCTCCACAACTGTTTTTTGTTAACTGTCCAGTTACTTGAGTCAAATAGTAATGGCATTAAAATATAGAGCCTTGATATGTGATCTATCTTCAGTGGCTAGTTCCAGATATCTACAATTTAGAAATCTATGTCTGAGCAGGCAATATTAGGTCTCCTTCAAAATCCATAAAGAAAAATGACCATGTTATGATGTACTTGCTCTGATTTATTATAGTAATCCTATTTATAGTATGATAAATCACACTATCCTTCTATTGATTTGAAGAAATGTTTGCAAATTCTAAGTCAAATTATAGACATACTGCTAGACCTTACCTCTCTCAAAATCAGTTTCTTTTTTTCATGTGCTTTCTATTAAATATTGTCTGATTTGCAGCAAAATATTCTTAAGAAGCATAAAACAATCCTGAATTTTCACAAAGCTCTCCAGATATGAATTTCAGCAAAGACTGGAACTTCTGATTTACTAATGTCTGGATTTTCTCTACTGAAAGGCTGCTAGATGAAACGTGCCTGAAATATGTATGAAACTCAAAATGCTAATGCTCTCCATTTGTGGAGATAAAATCATCTAATCATGTGCCTTGTGTTTGCTATGCATCAAAGTAGGTCTAGAGTAAAGGAGGCCAGTGATTAAATACATTAGGTAACATATAATGTGAAACCATTCTGACAACAATGTTGATCTATGCAGACTTGGTTCATTGCATTATCCCATTAGTTGCATTAATAATTATAGGGACATTATAGCTGAAAAATGCTATGAAAAACTCAAACAGCTATTTTTAATTTTGAGGAACTTCAAGATACAGATCCGCAGTCAACTAAATCCTTATGACAGAGGAGTTCATGCTAGGGTAGAGCTACTGAGAACGAGGTGATGCATATCCCTAGAGAAACACGGGAGAAACAGAAACATCAGGCACATCTGTCCAGCCAGAAGTGCACATCTGCAGACCTACAAAGACTGTGAGAGAGCATTCTGCAGTTGAAGACAAACCTGGCACCAAATTCCTGTACGTCTGTCATCCTGTGTTTTCTGGAAAGGGCTCTTTCATGCTTTTCAAGGCAAAGGTGTAATCAGACATGCTGTCATACAGGACACAAGTCTACCCCTCACAGATGTTCCCCTGAACTGCCTTCCCTCATATCTTTTTTGACAATACAATAAATCTGTCCTTCCTCCTTTAGCTGACAACATTTACTACTATAGGGGAAGTTTCTTTAAGGTGATGCAATCTATAAAACGTAAATGATAAAGATATTATGGCTGCCTCTTGCGTATGACAGCTGGCACTTCACCATCTAAAATGCTGGACCTCAGAAAATTCTTTTTCAACCACTGTTTTTCATAATTGAAACAATGTCTAGGATCTCATGTCTCAGGTACCTCTTTCTTTTTTTCAGGAGCATAAGGTAATACCAGCATTTGCAACCAATCTTTTGACAATTTACTAAATACAGTGTTCTTAAATGACCAAAGAAATTACACTCAGCCAAACAAAATCATAAAATATGTTGATCTCACTCAATATCTGCTGTTGTCTGCAAAAAATTCAGGATTATATTGTCAAAGAATGTTCTCCTATAACACGTGGAGCTACTTTTTTTTTAAGATTTGATGTATCAGCTTTACTTCCTCATAAGGGCCTTGAAAATATCTTCTTCATTCATCCCAATGTCTTAAGATTGGAGTCAACACTTCAGTTATGTCATTCCCTGTCTGGGAAGCTTTCCAACACTTACAACTCTTCAGAAAAGTTGAACCAATATTTTTCCCCGGTTTCATTTCACTCAGTATCCCCAAAGCATTACAGATGACGTTGTCACTCTTCTTGAGGGCCTGTACTACAGTTACGGGAACAAACAGGGACAAGCTGACTATTCAGCAGTCAGTCTGTGCCTCAGCTTCCTAATGTAGGTTATGTATCTTGAACTGTGATTCTAAGATTCCCACATGACGAAGAGACTCCCATCATGTCTCCATGACTATTCTATTTTCTGGAAAAAATGGTGGAGACAAAGAATGACTTCTTTTACTTGAATTACTCAGGGAAATTAATCCTTTTTTTATATTTCACTTTAGACATAATCCAGACTGAGAACACAATGTTTAATATTAGGTTCTTGTCTGATCATGAGAATCATGGTGGTTTCCCAAGAAACAAACATATCAAATTTGGCCTTTCCTTACTATAAGGAAAATTTCATATCAGTTTAAAATGTTGGAGAAGGCAAAAACAAACAATCAATCAATCAAACAAACAAACAAAAAACAAACAAAAAACCAAACTCACAATACCCCAAAGAAAAAAGAAAGAAAAAAAATGAACTAAAAAACCCAAAAATGTATCAGGGGAGGGGGAAACCAAACCCCTCAAAAATTTTGCAAAAGAAAGATTTATTTGAGAAAAAGTTCAATTTCTGAAATAAGAAGTTGGTTGAGACTGAGGCTCTAAAATTGAACATCTGGTTCAGCATGTTATAACAATAAATTCTAGAGAGGATGTAAATGTCTGAACTCACTTTCAAAATTCCAGAAGTTTATCCTACCTTGTAAATGAAAGCTTAATCTGTACAAGAGCTACAAAAACATATACACATGTTCTTTACAGCATAACAACCTCAAATTATATGAAAATCAAATCAAAAGATAACCTGAATGAAATATAACTCTGTACCCAAAATTTTTAGAAGCAAATTATTTCTATTTCTCTATAGATATTGGCAGAAATAAGCAGAAATATAAAAAGTGTACCAGAGAGATGTATCCAAAAGCTACCACTGAGATTAAATAACTGCTGAAAATTAAATAAAAAAAACCCAAAAATATAAAATCTGATTGAATTCAAATAACTTAAAAATGACTTAAAAATTCAACAGGTCACATGACAGATTTCTTGAGCTGTATTCTTTGCATTACAATTCAAATTACTTCATTTAGTAATATAATTTACTGGTGATTAAACATCTTTGCTCTAGAAAATTGTTTGAGTTGGCGACTGAAGGACACATTTTCACAGTTTTGTGTTAGCTGAATATAATAAAGATGACAGAAACTGCAATCATGAAGGAAGGAAATAAAAAGAAAGTAGAGTTTATGGTTGGCATCAATAGTATTTGGAGCTACAATGGAAATATTTATATCTGATATACCCTTGTTACAATTGCTGGCTAGATTTTTGTCAGAAGTAAATAAGAGAGTGCAAAATTTTTAATCAATATGAAAATGGTGCCAGAAATTGTAAAAATCAGGAACAAGAGTAAATAATGCATACTCCAAACTCTCTCTGCTCTGTTTTGCCACAGTAAATTGTAGGACTTGCCTATGCCTGTTGTTTTGTATTTCAGAACTCCTTATTTCCTGCTCAGGACATGAGAACTATGTATGCCTACAGAATTAATTCCTGTTTTCATAAATCTCTCTGCCCCTGTGATGTATGATTGAGTTGTGATGCTCCTCCTTACTGCTATAGCCAATACAGCTAATACATAGCTAGGCAAACTTGTTTTTCTATGTACTGAAAGTCTCAAAGGTAAAGTAAGTACTTTCATTACCTCACCCACATTGTGCAATTCACTTTGTATAGTTCCAGGGAACTATTGAAGTAACAAAAAGGACTTGTATAAAACCTGGTTAGGATTGCAGCTAAGTGAATTCCATTAGAAACTCTTTGTCTGACTCACATCCTTAATGTACAATTCCTCTGCTGTACTGTATTTTCAAAATTTATCTCTTATGATGGCTACAGGTGCTACCTAACTTTTGCTTGTAATTAAATATTTAGTCATTCAAAAAGCAGAAGAAATTAAGCAAATAATTTTAATAGCAAGTTGCTATATTTTTTTTATAGTGAAGACTAATATATATATATCTATAAAGTTTCTATCTGTTTATTTTTCAGCTGGGGATAAGGCTTGCATGTGTATGTAGCAAGCAGCAGTAAGTGAGCTGTGCTTTTTGCTCTACAGACAGAAGACAGAAAACAGATGAGAAAATAAATACTACATAAATACAAATAAATGGAAAACACAGAAGTGGTGTGTTTCTTACCAAAACACACTTCTTGCCTCTTGGTTCTTTCTTTTGTGGAAAGTACAGTCACTTGAATGAGCAAGATCAAAGCTTGTAGTAGGGCTTTGCTACAATGTTTAAATGCAGTCTAATGATTTAAGACTGAGCAATTATGATGAAAGGGGGCCTCCAAGGACTTTCCTTTTAAGGAATTAAACTGCTAAAAGTTTCAGATGAGAAATCTAACGCACGCGAAAATACAAGATCAGAATGACACATCTGCTGATCACAACCTTATTTCTCAAAAAGACAATTTAGACCAACAGCCGTGGTTACCGTGCTAAATTGTGCCTTTTAGACTGCAATGCAGGTATCTTAAAATTATTTTCTAAATGTAAAGATTATTTTTTTTACTTGCACAAGAAAAAGGCAGAAATTCTAATAGAACTACTCCTCGGAACTGTTCCTGACCACATGAAAAATTTGTTGTTCTGTAAGACAGACATGGATTTCTGGTCTCAATTTTTTCAAGCTGTATATCCCTTAGCAAGATAGCATTACAGCAGAAAATATCATTTTAACCGGGGGAAATGAATGGCCTGTCTTTTGGCCAATACTAAAATGATAAGGAAATATAAAATTTCTTTGTCATCTTGTTTGTTCAGTAACAGAGATTTTGTATCGTGTTGCTATACTTCCAGGTTTACACCAGACTTTCACAATTGCATTGTGTTAAGGCCTCTATGGAACCGTTCTCTGGACTTGAGTGGTCTGGTCTCAGCTAGAATGGATGATTTTGCAGCCAGTGTTAAAAAAAACCCAGAACTTAGACACCTGGGTGCATCACAGCAGTGCCTGCATGTTAGCCAGACATCAAAAGAGGATTTATGCATAAGCAAGGTTGACATTCAGGCATTTAAATCAGATGACTCCTCGATAAATGCATTATATGAATCTAATTTTTTTGTTTGATTTTTTTTTTTTTTAGTTTTTTTCTGAGAATGAATGAGAAGGTGCTGAGCAGGACAGGTAGCATTCCTGTTTGCAGTTCTGAATGTCTCACTTAGAGAATGCACATTTTGTAGAAAATTCATCATCTATTCACTGTTTTCTCTTTGCTGAAAACACGAGCATTAAAGTTCATAACAAAAGTATTGTTAGGAGAACAAAAGCCTCAAGGATGTTAATGAACTGCCAACTTAGATATCCTTTATTTTCACCAGAACTGAACTACTTAAGAGTTCTTTTTAAAGCTTCACAATCAAGTGACTCTTTAAACTTAGAAGATCCAATTCATTAACTAGTAAATATTAAGAGGATTTTTGTTCTCTAAGTGGGTAACCTCTAATAAAGGCTATAAATACTATAATGAAAGAAAGAACAGAGGTCGAACTACAACCTGAATATTAAATCGCATGTCTTCCTGAAACTGGCTTTTTTGAAGAGGTTTAACTGGAGGAGCTTGTAGAGATATATAGAGCTGAGAGTTGTGCATTTCACCATCACAGACTAGTCTGAGTTGGAAGGAACCCACAAGGATCATGAAGTCCTGCTCTAAAGTAAATGGTCCATAGAGGGATCAAACTCACAGCCATGGCATTATGAGCACCATGCCCTGACCAACTGACCAAATCTCAGCATTTCTTCATGTCCTTGTGGCAGTGCTAAATCAGAGTGAATAACAGAGTGAATTTTTTTCATTCATCAATCCTCAAAAAAAGAAAGCTCAAATGAAAAATTAGACTAAATTAGCCTAACATTAAATGAGTAACCTGTGCAAAGGAAATAAGCAGCCCACACCCACCAAATCCTCTGTCCTGTTTTGAGACTTTTCCAGGATAATGTTTTAGATATCTCTCTCAATTCAGGAGTATTTCAAAATATTTGCAAGTACACTTTTTTTGAAAATAGATATTTTTTTAATAAATGAGGCAGGAAACTTTCCTTTTATCTGAATGCAACAGTGACTGCCTTCAAGTCTGAAATCAGGATGAGTTGTAGTACTCCTATAATTCCAGCCTAGCTATTTTCCATAGAAGTAACTGACATCCCTTCAAGTCATTCAAGATAAAAAATAGTAGATTGTGACAGCTCATGCTGAGATCCATAGATTAATATATTTGGACACAGTTAGACCTTTGTGACTTTGTTTTCTATCCGTTTGAGATGGAATAAAACAACTAGCACTTATATTGCTCAGTACTTTTCAATGGCAAAAACCCCTAGACTTATCCTAAAGAGAGGCAATTTCCCAAAGATTTTAGATTCCTAAAAAACATTTTCAAATGATAGCCTCTGTGGCAGCAGCTCTCTAGCCACAGAGATCAACACATAACTTTGCCAGGCCTTTCTGGGGAAAGTCTGTGAGAATATCAGAGAAAAGAATGAGAAACAATTATTATCTTCACTTGCTGCTCCTGGTATTGTGAACATGTGAAATGTGTTATGGAGCTTGTTTACCAAAGGGTGGTTTCTTAATTAGCCAGTGGTGATGGTGCTTGGATTGGAGGACCAATCAGGTCCAGGTGTATTGTCTATAAAATTTTATTATCCAGGTGTAACTCTCTATAAAAGCAATGGGTTTCTTAACAATGATATAATATAATAAAGAGATTTATCAGCCTTCTGTGAATCATAGAGTCAATGCTAATTATTACCTGGCTGGGGGCCTGCTGCAATGACAAGATCCTACAAAGACTACTGACAAATTTTGCTCAGATATGGTCAGATATTATTCCAAGTACCGAAAAGATGGTATGAAATCATTTTTTCCCTAAAAAAAGGTACAAAGGAATAGAATAGAATTTTCTCTAAAATAGAATTTTTTCCATCAAATTAATAAACTCAACTCTATTGCTGCTTCTGTTAATTCAAGAGTACTTAATCTTTGCAGGAAAAATGAATGGCAGTTATTTCAAAGATTATGTGTTAAGGAAGATATAGTGATGAATAGGATGCTGATTATATGGAATCAGCTTTAGAAAGGACTCCTGTGAGCTATGGCCATAGAAAATGACAATTATATCATCTTGCCAGATAGAGATGATCAGTTATGAAGAATAACAGATTAATGTTTTCATGCTCCAACTCCACTATTTGTCCATTCCTTCAAGATCACATGGTTAAACTTGGAAATGGGGACTAAAAATGTAGATGTATTCAGTAAATTGATGGATTGTTAAGCTTCCTGGAAGCTTCCCTCAGGATCTAGTCATTAAAGCAAAGTAAGGTTTATGAATGTCTAGATTCTAATATTATGGCAAAGTGCAGGGATTTAAATTTGGGCCACATACTTTTGAATCAAAATTTTTAGAAATCAGTCTGGAAAGAAGAAAAGATTTATTAAATAAAGTTCTTAAAATCTGTGACATGATTTTCAGTCGTTCTACTAATTTCCATTTTTAAATAATAACTGTGTTTCAGTGATGAGGCAAGTTTAATCCAGAAAAAGAAAATGGGAAGTAAGGAAGAAGACAGGCAAGGTGATTCTGATACATCTGAACTAATATTATAGAAGGTTTAACAAGAGCAGTGATTTAAATGATAATGAATAGATGGATGCTATCTCACTTGAATATTCTGAAATGCTGAAATACATTAAACAGCAGAAAGCTGCATTGCTGCTGATTTTCCTTTTTTTTTTTTTTTTAATGACCAGAGTTTAGGTGACAGATTGCAAGCTTGAAGATATTGTAAATGTTCTCTGATGTGGGTGTCACAAAATGTATAATAAATGCCGCTGTTAACTGCAGGGAATGGCCACTGCTGGAGAAGATGCAACCACACAACTGAATAGTGTCTTGACATGAGAGAATTTCCAGGGTAGTTTTCATACAATATGAAATTGTTCCCCAAATAGATGAAGGTAAAAGTAGCTTAAAGATACTAAGGGAAGGAATGTAGCCCTTTTTTGTGTCTGGAGAACAATGTTTTATCCTTTCCCTTAACTCCCATAGTGTGTCTATGGGGTCCTACATTTATTTGTGAGTTTAGCTAGGATGTTGTAGAGATGTAATGGTAGATGTGATGTCAGCAAAAAAGGAACTATTTTTTCTGTCTATGTAATTTTGGGTACAGAATTCGATTATCCAGTAAATATTATCAATTACCATAGGTACCAAATAAATCACTCACTATAAATCATCTTTTATATCTCATTTAATATGATACGACTGGGATGCAAGCATAAGTTGCATTATTTTATTTTTAAGTAGCTTTGTTTTGTACATTTGGGAATAAAGTTATTTGGTAAGACCATCTTACTGATGGGTTTTAAACTGAGGCAAGAGAAAATAATTTTATTAATGAAGAGAGAATGGCAACTTGAGAGGAGGAAAACTAAAACTCTACAAGTCATTCTTATGCCATAAGATCTATCAATGGTCACTAACTCCTCAAATACAATATCTTCCTTAAGACTTTTAATACAGTCTCATTGCTTGCATTGGTGGTTTTATGAAGATCAGGACATGTACGTTTATATTCAAAGTGTTAACTCCACTGTTTAACTCCACTGTTTTTGAAGATTTGTAGCTCTTAATGCTTGATTTGGGGATGACTGGTTGTCCTAATATAAATTTTTTGTTAGCAAAGTCAGTGAGCCTGATCAGTCAGAAATGTAGAATTGTCCTTCATTTATAAGTCCCATGAAATGCCTGTGTGTCTGAAAGTGGAAAAAGTTTTACTAAAAAAGTGAAATGGTACTGATGCGCAGTTCTGCTCATGTCTCTCTGCTTGATGATTCAATTGCTATTCTTGTTCTTCTATGAACAATGAAATAATAAATCTGTCCACATAATGAAATCCAGACTAACCAATTCTGTTCTAAGAAATGTTAAGACTTTGTTAGCTTCAGACCATTTCCAGGCATCTGCTTAGTATTGGTGATTCTGTCAATGAAAACAAAAGAAACTGGTAGATGTCTGAGTCTCTTTGTTGTTGCTGTTGTTGCTGTGGTTGGTTGGTTGGTTGGTTGGTTGGTTGGTTGGTTGGTTGGTTGGTTGGTTGGTTTGGGGTTTTAAGGGCGGGGTTTGTTTGGGTTTTTAGGGTGGATTGGTTTTGATTTTTTGTTTGCTTTGTTTTGTTCATAAAGAATCACAGAAATAAAGGCAATGTAGAACAACTTCCCACTCATACAGGAGCTACTGCCGGTACAGGACCAGTTCGGCTTTAGCTTTGTCTAGTTGACTCCTGAAAAGTTTCAAGGATCAATGTTCTGCAACTTCTTTGGGCAACATACTCAGATTTAATCCAAACTCCTAGTGCAAAAGTCTTTTTCTACTGTCCAAACATCCAAACTGGAATCTGTAGATGTTATCCATCATTATATCATACGCTACAACCAAGAGGAGTTTGCTTGGCACTATCTTAGCAGCTCTTTCAAACTGTGGTAGGAAACTATTAGACTATTTTGAGCCTCCAGTGCCTGCAAAATATGTCAGGTATTCAAGGCTCCTGACAGTGTGCATGATCTGCTGACGACAACCACTGAAGTGTGGCCCAATCTGTGGTTTGCCATCTTCCCAATTAGAATGTTTGACTGTTTTATAGTTAGGGCAGTATGCATAGGGACAGGACTGAGGACAATGGTTTGAAACTGAAAGACAGCAGGTTTGGATTAGATATTAAGAAGAAATTCTTTACTCAGAGGGGGGTAAAGCACTGGAACGAATTGCCCACAGAAGCTGCAGATGCCCCATCCTTGAAAGTTCAAAGTCAGGATGGACAGGGCCCTGAGGAAACTGTTCTAGTGGCTGGCATCCCTGTCCATGGCAGGAGGATTTTAAATAGATTATCTTTAAGGTCTCTTTCAAACCGTGTTTTGATTCTGTAATATTCTCATAGAAATAAATACTAGTGGTAAATAATTTGCTTGAAACAAACTTATACACACAGAATATAGAAATTAGCATTTCAGTAGTACCAATGTCTACAACCAAAATTAAACTTAATCTAGCAGTGAATGATAGCTTGGCAGTGTTCTGTGGCTATTTATGTAAACACAAGAACAAGTCTGTAAGATTTCTTTGGTATGTTTATAAAGGTTTTAATGTATTTCTTCATATAATAGTGCCAAGTTTAGTAACACAAGGGCATACAAAATAAGGTAAAGTCAAACAATTTAGCAGAATTGAATAATATTATTTATAACTTTATTTATAACTTTAATTTAAATCACAAATGTACAGTACATCTCTGGGTCAGATGTCTTTTTCTATTGGACTCTTTTCATGTCTAGAGGATCTACAACTGAAAAAAAAAAAATCAAAAAGCCCAAAAGATCTTTGTTTGAAAGAAACATCATTTTTTTAACCCCTCAAAATATTTTAGAAGACTGATCTTGTTCTGTGACCTTTCAGCACCATGTATAAAATTCAAGTTTCTGGCATTTAATTTCTGATAATTTTCTTCCTACTATCCTAACAGCCAAATACTAAAGTGTGTATTCTGGCAAGGTTTTTGTTTCAATGATGTTTGCTCTCATTTAAAGTGAAATACACACACTCAAGGAAGCTCCCTGAATGCAAGGGATCTGCAAAACATTAAAATTAAAACAAATATTTATGAACAGTTTTTAATAAAATATTTAATTGAATAAATATTAACGAGTGATAGCAATAAGATGTAGTTTTAACAAGTATGTATTTTTGATTTCTGCATATATGTTTGATGACCATTGAAAAGCCAATGGAATGCAGTCTTGATAAGAAGTTCATCTCATTTCACACACTTGACCCTGTCAGCCCACTCTACTGTATCTGCACATTAATTACCCTTCTGTAAAAGAGAAATAATAAAGTATCTTTAGCTTCTAGGTCATCAAGTACATGAATATTAAAATAATTGATAATATGTTTTTCTGATACAGATACAGCAATATTAGGAATTTAGATGGACTGTGTAATATATTTGAAATATAAGAAGCTGTCATGATTTATGATCGTTGAAGGTCTGGTGGCATTTATAATTTCTTTTTTTTTTTAAGAGAGGGTGCAGTAAAACTTCTGGCAATGATGAATGATACTGAATGAGGTTTAATTCTCATCCCAATCACCATATCATGGCTGAACTTAAGTGCTCTTTGAATGTCCACTTCAATTAAAGTCCACTAAAATAAATAAATTTGCAAAAGAGTCTATAAATACTTGTTGCAGTAACCTCAAAATCTATTTGTGGAGAAAAAGAATACATAAATTTATGGACCTAAGAATTTATTGACAGCCCAATAAATATTTTAACAGAATGATAAAAATGCTGTAATTATAATAAATCCTGTTACAATAACACTACCCTTCACAGTCCTAATTCATATAGAAAAGGCCAAAAAATAATACTCTCATATTATTATAAACACTAATATCAATTGCCAGATTAGGCCAAGGCAAGTTCAGGAAAGCCCTGAGTGCCTGCACTGTCAGGTCAATACAAAACTCATGACTTTTTGGCTGCTAATGGTGGACTTATTTACTTGTCTATAACAAGAACTATGTGGACCTATTTTTATACCAGTTCTTGCAAGCTTGTTTACTTCCTCATGTGTCTGGGCAATGACCTATCCAATTTTAATGTGCAGATGCCCATTTTTGCTGATATATTCAGCTTTCTTTCAGCAGAATTTGCATCTCATGTCTTTATTTATTAATAGTAAAGTCAAGTTTAGATGAAAAAAAATGGAGAGAAATCTAATTATTTTGAAAGAAAAGGAACTCTAGGGGAAGTTGAAAGACAGTAACATTTCAGCAATGCACAGAATTATAAATAATTTTGGTTTTTAGACAATTAATTTTGACAGAGCACGTAGACTGTTTTCCCTTGTGCAAGTCAATAATATCATACTCCTTTACAAGAATCTCTCTGCTAGGTTTTTTAGCACAGACCATAATGAAGAAAACAGCCTGGTGTTATTTTTGAAAGACATAATCTCTACACAAATTTGCCCAAGTTGTCCTCTCCAAGAAGACACCAAACAATTGACCCTGGAAAAGACATGTTTTTACGTGTTTTTTCACAGTTAAATCTTTATTTTTGCTAATGAGAATCTCATCTATTTTCAACAACTGTAGTTCTAAGGTAGTTTTTAATGGAAAAAAAAAACAAAAAAAAAACAAAACAAAAAACCAACAAAACCAAAACATTTAAGAAACCTGTTTGTTTTTTTTTATAAGTGAGTGGCAAGCTGCTGCACTGTCAGGTTAATTCATGTATTAGTCCTATATCTGTCTAAGTTTAGAGAATGAAACTGGATGCTTGAACAACATTTGCACGTGCTGTTCAAGCATATAGTCTAGGAAAAGGTTCATCTGTTTTTTAGGCAGGTTTCTCTCTATATATGTTTTCTTGTTGAAACTGTTCTACAGTTTCAGCTGAGCACCAGCTGGATGAAGACATGAACCTGTTTCCCAGCACATGACTGAGAGCTTTAACAAAAAGCTACAGAATTGGTGCTTTTCCTAGACTCTTTCTAGTGATATGAAAATTTATTTAAATAACTGGAGCAGAGCCAAGGTCACAGTACAGGACTTCTTTACACTGTAAGCTTAAAAGGACATTTTACTGGTATATAGGAAGCCTTAATTCATTACAAATTGAAAATCAAATAAAAGGGGTTCTTCTTTGGCCAATAGTCAAAGTAGACAAACTTAATATATACAAGAGATTGGTTGAGTGGGAATATACATTACCTGACACTTTTCAACATTTAGGATCTATTTATTGAAATGTTTAGTGCGTAACTAATGCAACAAACATATGCTTATGGCAAAGAACTCAAATCCAAAGATTTATTTGTTCTGCCAGAGACCTTAGCTCTCCCTCCCCAGATCAGCTTATTTTTAATACTCTGTGAGTTTTAATTTAATCCCAGACTACCTATTAGATAAAGAAAAAGTTGCTAGTTGAAAAGACCCACAAAACCAAAAACAAACAAACAAAAATCCAAAACAAACAAGCAAAACCAAAACAAACCCAAAACAATTCTGTATTATTCTTATAACTGGAACTCTACATATTCTTTAAATCTAGACAATCCTCCAGTGCCCTTCTACTCATCCTGGTACCCATAAACAATCACTTTGTTGTGTGAGATATGTGCTCAATTTTCTGCTATGAAAACAAGGCTTGTGTTTGCTCAGTACTATTATTTCAGACATTCTTCAGTGAAAGAAACCCATAAGATATTATATTTACATCTTAGAGCTGTGGCCCAGCACCCTAACATAGATGTGGCCTGTTTCCTCCAGAAGATACTGGCCCTTGGCTTGCAGGTGTGAAGAAATAGCCAGTAGAGTTCACGTACCTGAAAGTGTAATTTAACTTTTTAATTTCATTTAAGAAAGAAGTGTGAACAATTAGCAGATGTTTAAATGAGGAAAGAAGCAAAGGCATCCTTAAATGCAAAAGTATGTTACTGACACTAATTTCAGTATCATAAATGGTCAAATCTTTGCAGAAATATTTACAGAACAATCCACCAAATGATCAAACCAATTTTGGGGATAATGCTGCAGATTCTTTGATGGATGTTTGTGTTTATGGAGTGATTCCCATGTGACTTGACTGCCACTTAGTAAATCAGATAATTTTTTTCAGAAATTACAGCAAAGACTTTCAGGTCCTCTTAAGCTCTTATTTATTAATTTATTCTTTGATTTTTTTTCTTTATTTTTAAAGGTCTCGGTGATTCGAATTAATGTTAAATGTTAAAATGTTAAAAATTAACTTGAAATGCAATTCTTTCTTTTATATCCCTAGGATGAAAAACTTAATTTTTATACTCAGCTTCACTTAATTCAAGACACATGTCCATCCTGTCTCTGTACCCTAGCTACTACATTGTCTAAGTCATATTTCACTGGTACTTCAAAAGCACTTTCATTGTCTTCTTTTTCCTAGTCTGATTTTTGAAGAATTTTACAAGTATAGCAACCACACTTCATCAGCAATTCAACAGGAAAAGGGCTGAGGTTTGCAAGGTTTTTCTATTTTTTTTAACTTTTAAATCTTCCAGATCCTGTCACATTAGAAATACTTAGATGCTGAGAATTTTAGACTCTAGCCCTACTTGTGAATATATTATGGATTGAATTTTTCCATAAAACCCATCCACAGTAATATTCTAAAAATCTGACTCCAAGCATTGACAATTCTACCCTTATTAAAAAAAAGAGGCAGTAACAAAATTGATATTTTGTTTTCGATTATTCATACTGCAGAAACAATTAATCAAAACACACAGCAGTGTAAGAGATTAATTTCCTTCTGAGTAAACAGAAGGTTACAAAAAAATAAAAGAAAGATATTGTGACTTTACACTGTAATGGGTTTTACTAACCCAACCATTTGTTCTCTACTATAGCAAAAGAATTTTTTTCCTACCAGCCATAAAACCCATTTTGTCTTTAATGTTTCAAAGTGACAAACCAGTTTGTCAGTAGCTATAATATCTTTTCCCCATTACATTATTTTCCCATTGCTAGCATTAGTTAATAGTTTTCAAATATTATATCATGTTTTATATTATAAAATATGTAAATTCATCGGGTATATCCACTTTCTATAGTATTCCCAGACTTGTATAACCTCTACTAATCTACCTCATTTATTAATAATAATAGGAAACAGATCAGTTCTACCTCAGGTCTCAGCTGGGAGAAATGAGAACATTAGGAACATTCACAACAGGCATGTGCTGTAATCCATCTGCCACAAGCTCATGCTGTCAGTGCTAGATGAGAGGGATGTGACACATTATATTAGCTTCCAACAATTTCTCAGTCACTGTGATAATAGGAAAAAAAAAAAAAAAAAAGTGGAGTGCATTACCGCTTCTAGATACATTCACCACCTTAAAAATGCAGCATCATCTGTTTTATATGATTTCACTATCAGAGTTAAAATTAACTTGGAAAAAAATTGCGTAAAAGTTTAATCGCTCTTCTGATTTTTCATTATTTCTAATTGCTTTGTGCATTCCCATATTTGACATAACAAAGTTGAAAATTCACACTTCTCTGAATTACCTGAACTAATATCCATCATTTGCAGAATAGGATGTGTGGATGGACTGTTATGCTTAAATTTAGGCACTATGGAAAAGGTCTTCTAAATTATGGGTCCTGGGAAAAGTTTCATGCCAGTGAGGTTTTATAAAACTTGTCAATGTATCTTTTAGGGTAAGAGTTTGCAAACAAACAAACAAACAAAAAATCTGTGTTAAACCTCCTTATATTATATTTAGGTGCAAATATCACAGATATCTATGTGTGAATTTTTGTGTGTTTGTGTGCACATGAACACATGTCAATAGCAATAGTAGCTGAAAAGTGTTTTTTCTCAGGTGGTAATTACCTAGTAGACAGCATGGGACTTATTTTTATAATTTGAACTTGACATTATGGTTATATTAGAGTAAAAAATATTAAGTGCTAAATCATAATTAACTTAATTTATAGATGCAAAAATTGACTGTATCTAATTCTAATTAAATGGAAACTCATAAAAAATACATTAGCAAACACTACACAGCATACAAGCACACTGAGCAGTTGATACACATCTTTTTGTGTGCTTAACTTTCACCTTCTAGTGCAAAGCTCATATGTACTCTTATCATATAATAAGAGTACGATTTGATGTAAGAGTAAATAGTCAATTCACTCACTGAAGTTTTTTTTTTAAATATAAATAGCAGATAGGCAGTAACTTGGATTAACTTTCATTCCCTTCCTTTGAATTTTCTTTTCATAATATGGACTCCACCTCCTTTCATTATTTTTATTTCTTTCAAACATTTAAAAAATCTTTTTTTTTTGTCTGCTGGTGTGATTTTTATTTAAAATTCATCTATATGACTTTTTAATGTAGCTTCACAACCTTTTGCAGTTTATTCGTAGAAATATAAAGCCTTACCAGCTTCAAAAGTAAAAAGATGTAATTTCAAGTGACATTGGACTTTTTAATTGATCTTTTACTAAGTCATACTGTGTGAAAAATATCAATATAAGGTTCAAATCCACAGATAAGACTGAAGCTCAAATTTGTCGCCTCTTACTTTTTGTCCCTTCACAACACATTTAGAGAGTGTGATGATGATGCTTTTGATGAGACATGTCCTGGTAGAAGTGTTAGATAATAAAGGTCCTCTTTAATTTATAAACCTGACTTTTTGTTTTTTCCATTGTGAAATTGTCTGGCAATTGTGAAGAGTATGACAGTCGTACTTAATTCATAACATATTCCATATTTCCCAGTTTAGATATATCATTTGCATTTGCCTTTTGACATTTGCAATTGGAGATTTCCTCATGTTAGCTCATAAGCATGCAAAAAGAAAAATATTTCTATCCAAAAAGCAGACAATTTTAAAGCCCGTATATATAAAAGAATAGATCTATCATGGAATTAAAGGAAGAATTAAACAAACTGTATTCTTCTTATGTGTCGCACATGCACACAACTGAGATCATATTGTTTGTACGGTACCTGACCTCCCTGATGTTTTTAGGCATACTTTAATATGTTTAATATTTTATATAAGTAATTTAGGCATTTTTTTAGATAGAAAATTAATCAAATTTCTTTTGAACTTCAGTATTCCAACAGGAATTTTAAAATTCTTGATGGGGGTGGGGCACAGGCAGTGTGTGTACATTGGCCTCTCCATATGAGTCCCTCTCTATAAAATGACTACTTGCTTCAAAAAGGTCCAAATGAGTGAGCCAGTCATTGATTCAAATTTTCTGCACTTATAAATAAGTATGCTACAATAGGGCCCTTATGACTCATACTAGATGACTGAATCTCTGTAACCTCTTTTATCCTTCTTGTTCCTCCCATTTCCACACTATCATGATCTTGTGGATGTGTTCTTAACATTTATACTGTTAAGTGTTAGAAACTGACCTTACTCACCAAAGCAAATACCTAACATCATGACTAATTCCTTCTCACTTCTTTGTATTCTGAATGAGACTTCTTATCTCAGGCTGCAGTAACTTCTTTTATATTTACTTTTGAAATGTCTGTGGGATAAGTTCACCTTTCTGTTCAGTGTTTGTACTGCTCAAGGGAGACTTAGACTGTGACAAGGGCCCCTAGGCAACACAGTTGTATAAAATGCAATGCAGGAAAGGGAGCATATTTCAATATGACACATCTGAGAAAATGGAAATTCTACAAAAAAATAGAGGAGACATCACTACCGATAAAATTGTGAACTCTTCAGAGAATAGAGCAAATCCGCTCAGGTCAAATATGAGTACGGCACACCATGGATGTAGACAGAACTGTGTGTCAGCATAAATGAGTCTCACACCTTTTTATTAAAGGTATGTATATATGAGTATTGTTGAAATTTTTATTTTGCCTAAATCTTGATTGTGATGGCTGACTGGAGCTGACAGGTAAGTCCCCCACAGTTGCCTGGTTACTCCCCCCAGTTCATTGCTGGCCATGATGTGATGTGCTGTGAGATATCTTTTTGGTCAGCTGGGGTCAGCTGGCCCAGCTCTGTTCCTGCCCATCTTCTTGCAAACCCCCAGCCCATTTTCTGGGGGTAGAGTGAGAACTTAACCCTGTGCAGGCACTGTTCAACAGTAGCTAAAACTTTGGTAAGCTATCAACATTGATTTTGTCATAAATCTAAAACAGCCAGATTGTCTGCCATGAAGAAAAATCCTTTGAGCCAAATCCAGAGCCAAATCCTGGGCAATAGTGGACTTGATATTTTTTTCCATTTTTAAAAGATGTGATCATTAAAAAACTATATTTAATCACTATCCTAAATATTCTGTCTCTTTTCTAATTGCACCAAAGAGTCTACAAATTAGGTATATGTTTTATGGTAACCTTTCTTATAACCTTTTTGTAAAAGCACATTTTAAAAATTATTTTATCTAACAGTCTCTTGCTGTTCATTCAAGCTGTCCTTGTCTGAAGTGAAATTATTAGGGGGAAATTATCTTCAAATCAGACTATTAAGAAACTGATCAATAATTATATTGAGATTGTTTCATGCATGTGAAAATATGATGCTTCCTCAAAGATATTTAGTTAATGGACCTGCTCTTCTGGGAATCCTTTTATTTATTCTGAGTGTGCAATAGGTTTCAAAGAGTAATTATTTTGTCAGCAAACATTCACAGATAAATAGCAAACTCCAGTACCACTCTGCTGTGTTTTGCTAGAAAGATAAGGCAATAAAACTAATTCATACAAATCAAACTACATTCAGTTACATATTTCCTATTCTCATTACTTAAAAAATAGGGTTTCTTTGAAAATACAGATACATTTTTTTATATTTTATTTTGAAGATTTCCATATATTTTGTTTGAGAAAATGCCACTTTTATGTTGTCACTCACATATAGGAAATCCCACCTGTCTGAGAAAATCCAAGATATTATGGCAGATGTTTACAAATACCAGCCTGAAGTATGTGTATGCCAAAACATCCAGCAAAAAGAAAACTATTTAATACACCTTAGAAGTGAAAGCCCAAGTTTAGTCTCTTACAAAGGTACTTAATGCCAGCATAAGAAACCATCTGGATGTAAGAAATGCCTAAGTTAAAGCTACAAAATAGTAAATAATACAGAGAATGATACATAGAGAACATGTGGTGAGAGATCATTGAGGAGAAGCTTTAGTTACACTTCAGTTGAGTCTAACAATTGCACAGCAAATGATTCCTGGCCTTTGTTAAAGCAAATAGACTGGACTCTTTTATTTTTCCAAGAATGTAAATAGAGAAGTCCATTGGACAGATGGAAATCCTGCAGCATTTGAAAGACTGGAAAATTCTATAGGGCTTCTAGTGATATACCTGATAATATTAATGGAGCTGCCACTGAGATACAAAATAGCTTGAGTGAAAGAAATTCTAACTGTTCTTGGTGCCTTAGACAACAAAAAGGTTTAAAGTGTTTGCAGATACGTCCGGCACTAGGAGCACAATAATTTAGAAAGAAATCCATAGAGCAGTTTTGTGTCTGTATGACACAGCCAATGCAGTAGATATGGAAGAGCAGCATGGGTCAGCTTACTCACTGTTTGCAAGGGACCACTTTTAGCATGTCACAGTTATAAGGTGTCAGGGAATATCACAGCAGTATCACTTAATATGTTACTGGAGCTGCTTCCCTCTTTTTATCTTTTCACTTCATGAATTTTCAAAAGTATGCTTTTTACTATTCAGATTATCACAGTTTTAAACCTCAGCAGTTGAAACAAACTAAAAAGATGTATACTGCTTTGAGGGGTACCACAACCTCTCCTCTTGGAGATTAATCATTGATGCAAGCTCACCCAAATTTCTGAGCAGGTTCATTTAGAATTTTTCAGCTCTGGAAAACCTTCTTTTTGAACCCAAATTTTACACATGCCTACCCTTTAAAACACAAAAATCCTATAAGTTTCATGCTTAAATTTTCATTTACTTCTAAAAGTAAAATAGCCAGTCATTTTTAATTAAGTAGAAGTAATACACCAATTACAGCAGAAATTACACTTTCTTCTTGCAATTTTTCTTCACTGTATCCATTTGTTTTCCCCTGTCTTTATCAATATTCCCTGCTTTCAGTTTTGTGGTACATTAGGTTCTTGCATCTCAAGTTCTGTCACTTATCTTCCTGTTTCACACACTGCCAAACTCCTGAGGCTTGCAAAACAAATGGAAAATGCATGAAGAATTCCTTATTTTCTAAAAAAGAAGTAAACAGAAATAAAAATAACATATCAAATTACATTTGAACAATGGTTCAAAAGGAAACTTTGAAATGAGATTCAATTCTAACATAAAAAATAGAAAATATTTTGCTTTTTTAAAGTATTATTTGGAAACATATTTTTTAATATTTACCTTTACAGTAAGATTCTCTTGTGACTTGAAGTCTTTATGCTAGCTGCCTATACTTTGTCTAGTATTAATAGAGACAATCACTTCCAGAATTTAATTATTCTTATTTGAAGAGAGGTATTTAACATATCTATTTTAGTGTATGGAAAACACATAAAAGATTTAGTCCTTTAGCAATATCAGAAACATGATATAAATATAATAATAATATAACCCATACTTTATTAAAGGTCATAGCCTGGAGAACTAGATTCCCTTTCATTGCAATGAACTTGAGTTGTTTCAGTTATGCTAAGGTTCTCATGGATCTATATTTTTGTTCCTTAGAAAAAATTTTGTTATAATGAACTTGTACTTTCATTTTTTTCCTTGCAAAATAATTCCAAAGTCATATTCACATTTGTCATAAACTTTTTCAAAAGCTGTAAATTTAGTTCCTTTTCTGGAGAGATGCATGCTTTTTATGGCCAAAAACTGTTTCATATTCTACAGTTCGCAAAATGACTGTGTGCTTGTTAAAAAGCCTTATACTGAGTTGTCTACAAGATAAAATAGTGTCTTTTTAACTTTAAAGACCTTTAAAAATAGTTGTCTGTAGAATTTAGATATTAATCCCATTATTATAGCAATTTTGTCTAACTGTTCAGCAGGAGGCAGTAAATATCAGTAACTAACAACATCTATATCTGAATTTAGGATGGATACTTTGAGTTATATTTTATTGACAGTTGTAAATAAAGATACTATCCATAATCTCTACCACCAAAAAATCCAGTTAATGTGATATATACTACTGTTAGAAATACCTCAACCAGATGCAGAATTTTAAAAACTGTTAACAAATTCTTACCATTTCTAAGGAATCTGCAGACAGAGATACAATTTATTACAATGAATGGATGAGATGGTAGGAGAGCAATCATAAGATCCAGAAGTAGAAAAATTAGGAATATAGGCCTTGAAGCAAATAGTAAGAGATACTTCAAAGACCAAACCACTAGTTTTCATCCCTTTTCTCCTTTCTTGTTTGACTAAGTCCTTCTTCTACTTCATGGACATGGAATCAGATTAATTTCTGTCTTTGACAAAAAACATCTGTAATCTACAGATTACATGATCCAGTCAAAGAACCACGGTAGTCTGCATTCTGTTTCTTTTCAAAACCTAATTTGCACCTATGTTTTCAATATCTAGGAAGCAGCATGAAAAAAATTAATGAGCTAAACACTTTTTGTGTCTGGTGGCAGAGAACAAACCTGTGTTTCTAGAGCCCCTAAATCAATAGACTCCCAGCAAATGCAGAGATAAGCTTCAGTTGCTCAATCAGTTTCTAGAATAATTTCAGACTTGGTGAAATAGCCTTCTTGGTCTCCAGCTTCTCCACTCCAGATGAATGCATGTCCATCAAAAATCTTCGGTCCAGTCTGCAGTTCTATGCAGATGATTTGGTGTTTTAGAACATCTAATGGCTCATCCTCCTTCTGCAGCTTGGAACATGGGTTCATGACTGTTCAGGCTCTCTGTAAGGACTCCATCAACCTCATTGTCCTTTCTCCTGGTGCAGCATTCTGTCCATCTCCTCCAGAACATGGGGTTTTTGGGGGTTTTTTTGAGGTTGTTTTTTGGGTTTTTTTTGTTTTTTTTTTGTTTTTTTTTTTTTTTTGTTTGTTTGTTTGTTTGTTTTGTTGTGGTTGTTTTCATTGTTGTTTTTGTTGTTGTCAATTTGTTTGTTTGTTTGTTTGTTTTTGCTATGCAGCCCAGCTTTTCAGCCAGAGAACAGACGCAGGCATGTGCACCATTTTGCTTCTGTGGGAGACCATCTTGCTTCAGTGCACCATCTTGTTTCAGTGGGAGACCTCTGGGTGCCCTGGAGGTCAGGCTTTGAGTGGAAGTCTCCAGTGTGCTGCGATGCTGCCTGTTGAGGCCTGTGTTTTGTGCCCTGTGGCACAGCACAACATTTTGAGCAGTCCTGTGCTGTCCTAATTTGCTGCTGGATCCCTTCCATATGCCCCTCTGCACAAACTGCTGTGCAAACTACTGCATTTGTGCATTTGTATTTCCTATACTCCTATTTGTTGTTCACCCTCACTTTAGCCTGCAGGGGTATTGGCCAAGTGTGCTGGGGATGCAGATTTTGCTTTGGCTAGGCTTATCAGTTTATCAATAGCAAAACAACAGGCAGAGAAAAAAGCACTCAGAAATTACTGAAGAGAAAGAGATTATTTTTTTTTAAGTACAAATGACATGTTAGGGTTCACTTTTAACATGCTGGCACAGATCAGCACATTTGCTTTTATGTTTAGCTCTGCTATCTAACGCCTCATTGCTTAACATCTGCATTTGGAGATTACAGATTTCTCCTTTGGAACCACCTCAGACTTGCCAGCCCCCAGAAAAATCTTTTTGAATATCTGGCTGCAGAGGGAGACACCATGGAGTGCTTGAAACGGTAGGATCCGAGAATGTGCTGTGTGAGACAGAGAGGGAGGGGTGCATTGCACAACACGCTGCCGAGTCATACCGGTGCGTGAGTAAAATGAGTAGGGGCCCTACCGTGCTGGGGCATGTGGCATGCAGAGAGATCGCACGTGTGGCAGAGAAAATTGCCAGCCTAGGCACAAACTGCACCATGCTAGCTGGTTTCAGTGCACTCATGTAGATGTGGCTGTAGAAACAAAATTCAGGTGAGCACTCAAAACATTTTACCATTACCGTCTTCAATTTAGTTCTATCTTTCTTCAAAGAGTGAACAGGTCCTAACACAACTTCCAAGTTTAGTCAACAGAAACAGTTTTTTTCTAAAAAAATGAACGCAATTTATTTTAGATGCCAACACAAGTTTCTGATTGGAAAGACAGAAATATTTATTTCAGATAAGGTTAATATTATATTGAATTAGGTGATCTGTTGCATCCTATGGTACCGAATAAAAGAAATTGCTTTAAGGTAAAGCACATTTATTCAAATGGAAAAAAAACCCAACAAAACCACAGTGGATTTTAAGAAATATTCCTCTATGGAGGGTGGTCAGTAGGGAGAATATCTAAGAGGCAAACATAATAAACATTTTCAGATAATCAATTAATATATTGAATTTGGGTGAAGGGTACTGGTAAGCTGGAAAAGCTTGAGTTTGTTTATAGTCGGCCAGGCTAGCTAAATGCCAGAAGGGAATTCCTAACTGAGCATACTAATTTCTTCCTATATTTGCTATCATTTGTATCTTATAGAATCGTGGGGGTTTTGTTTGTTTGTTTCCACATAAACAAGCAGTGAATAATTGTTCTTTTTTATTTTTAACTTTCAATCCCTCTGGATTGGTGTGGCTAATTACTTGGCAAGTATCCCATTGCCAATTCAACATGGCTGTGTATTGTACTATTGTTTCTGCTTTTGAAAACAGAAAACAAATCTCATGTCAAAACCATGCAATATTGGGACAAGACGTAAACAACCTACTGTGATTTATCGGAAATGCCTTTCACAAGAATAATCTCAGGCATCCCATATGAAGGTGTTTAGAGAAAACATGCATCTGGCTGTATCAATCTTATGTATTTAATGTGTATTTTTCCATAAGAATTTTCTCACAGCCAGTTCCTATGTGTGCATTCAGTCTAAGAAAAAGGGCTGGGCATTTTATATAACTATTACAGTGTATGAAAATTCATCTTAGTAAGTATTAATAAAATGTAGTCTCCGTTTGAAGTCTGTAGGAAGAGATCTGCAGGACTACATTTATTTTTTGACTAATCTGAATCTATTCTAACTTGGCAAAATACACATTAATGTCAGCTTCTGACCTTGTGCATGCTGATGGCTGTTCTTATTGTGCATCAGTCCTGCCTGCTATATGAGAACACTGAAGATGGATCACCTTTTTTATTTTTTTTAAGCGACTAAAGCACCTTTGGTGGGGTGCCTCTTTCATATTGGCTTGTCCACTTAGTGATGTGTCTTCAAAGTGCTTTTTAGCACAGCTGGAGATGTAGTCCATGGTAACACGATTTCTCTGTTTTTTTGAAATGTGGGACAACTTATCTGAGAAAATAGATCAGAACACTTCAACATTTTTTAAAAGCATGTTTCAGGATCTGGGAAGGAGACTGTGGAGGTGGAAAAACACTTTGATTAAGCTGGTTACCTAATTTTTTATATTTCTTATAAAGAAGCGATTATGTATTGACAATAGCATTTTTAGTTCTAAAAATCAAAATTATTTAATAGCTTTATAAACCAGACAATTGTTTGTGAGGATGTAAAAATCCTGTCACCTTTGATGAAATATTAACTGTTTGTTGAACTAAATATTACATGTTAATGGACTAGAGGGGAAATAAAGTACAATCCTTCCCAAAGAAAGCAAATGTCTTTGTTACATTTTTTTTTAAATTGGAGTTATAAAGAAACTGGCATATATAGATGCTGGCATTTGAGCATCTACATGTTCACATTAGTACACTATATCGCAATCTTTTGCAGTATTTTTTTTTCATAATTAAGAATACCTGAGTGTAACAAAACCAAATATTCCATAACTGGAGATACTTGAATCAAGGCTTATGAAGAATAATTAATTCTTTACTTGGTGCATTTCTAACTTTTTTTTTAACAGCTAATAGGATTATATGGACTGGAAATTATTCTTAAAAATTAATCCATATAATGGTTTCTGGTCTAAGCTAGATGTGTAGGTTGTCTGTATGGTTATTTCAATAAGAGAAACATTTGCCATTATGAGACATACATCTTTAGACAGACTAAAGTAGATGTTCAATTTTCACATGAATAAATCTAAGATAAAATTTTACTTTTATTTTTTAAATTATTATTAACAACCCCTGCTTCCTGCTCCCCAGAAGTTCATTTCTTCAGAGAGAAAAGTAGTGTTCTAAAAAGAAATTAGTGTCATAGGGAAGGAATTATTTCTAAGTATGATTTCTGTCTTGCTTACTGAAGAAGTTGTATTTTCAGTAGCAAATACTACAAGGGGACTACAAGGAGAAAATAGAAAGTGCTTACAATTTCAGGTTTGACAAGTGAATTAGCAGTTTGCTTGGAAATAAGAAAATTTCAAAACCCAAAATGTGAACAACACAGAAAATCTGCTCCTACCACCTCAATATGAACACTGCTGTTTGATCATCTCTAGATTTCACTGCTTGTCTTACTGGAGGGCTCCTTGCTGCTGCCAGTACAGGCAGTGCATGCTATGTGAAACATAATTAGGCTTGGCAGATATTGGGTGTTATTGAACAACATGTTGTATTCTTTGTTGGGTTCAGGAGTATTACTCCACACTTGGTGGGATCTTATCCCAGGAAAGGGAAACTTCTGCAGCTGAAGTATATTTTATGGCATATCTTCTGAGTCAGGGCTGTCAAGAGAGATTCATTTGATGATTCCAGAGACTGGTGCAAAATGGCCAAATGAACAGAAAGAATAGCAAAGGGGAAGATTTGCTTTGGTGGCTTAAGAGAATTCAAATTCTCAGATGGATTTCAGGCCCTTTTCATGTCCTACATGGTCAATTTGGAAGCTGGGACTGAAAAATAGTGGAAAACTGAAATGTTTGGAAATAACTATATACAGTTCTATCAGCACATCAAAATAGTTTCAAGTTGGCCGCCCACAACTTTTTGATGATTTTAACTTTGTTTTCTCTGTTATTTGCAACTAAAGAAAGAAATTAGGTATAGTAATCCCTCTTGGGCTGACAAGGGAGTATTGAATTATACATTATTAATTTCTAAAGGAATTTTAATGTTTAATTATAATATAAAAAATTAACACTTTGATATCTTATAACTTTATCATGGGACCAAATGCAGGACAAATTTTCCTTATCACATTTGAAATTAAATTAAAAAAAGATTAAAATCCTGTGTAAGGATTTCTGATTCTGCTGAAGCAAAGATTTGCTTTTGTTGGATTGAGTACGTACATAGAATAATTTCACTAAAGGGTATATAATCATCTACCAGATATGGAAAGAGGAGCACAGTGATCTGAATTTCCTTTTTGTTTAAAACTTTTGGTCTCCTAACAGGGTTATCACATAAGCAGCTGACAGTTTCAATTCATGTTTTATGGTTTTTCCACACTGTTCATTTATTTATTAGCAAACATATATATATTTATATAGATATGCTGCATTACCTGATTACAAATATAGAAACAGATGTTCAGACACAACATTTTAAAATGTCTGTTGTTATTTTGCTTGATTAGGCTCTATGCAGGCATTTTGTAATATGATTACAAAGATAATTACAGAATAATTTTCTTTTTAACTATAATTAGCCTATATTTCAAGTTAATCATGATACATCTTGCAGAATGTTTACATTGTCAGAAACATACACTGATAAGTTTCAGATCTAGGAACACAGCTAATTACCCTATGCAAAAAATATGCAATGTTTCTGTGTTCTTGTTCTTTAATTATAGTGTCTCTTTTTTCCCCTGTGAATTGGTGTAGATACTTTCCCCTGAGGGCAAGTGAACAGTGAAAAAGCTTTGAACTCAGTGTTTTTAAGGCTTTTAATAGGATTTACCAAATATCCAAAATTAATATGTGCAAAGCAGGCTTACCAGGCAAATTCTCTGCAACCCCTGGCAAAAACTCTCAGGGGTTTTGTGTATATTTTGTAAACTGGTGTAGACTCAAAAAAGGTCAACCACTTGACATTCTTTGGCTGTACAGCAAATTCAGCAAATTATTCTGCAAAGATTCTCTTGTCACTCAATATAAAAAGCTACCAACTCAATAAAATTTCTTCAGTTTCTCTAGATTCATGTGAATTCTCAAAAAAAAAAAATTCTTTGCACATTGAGGAAAGGGTTTCTGGTGAAAGCTTATGTTTCCAAAGAACACAGCCCATTTCCCCAGTAAAACAAACAAACAACAACAACAAAAAAAAATCCTGAAGCTTATCTCAAGTGATTATTTTGTCTGGCTTTCTTTCACAAGCATAAGGAAAAGGAAATAGTCAGGTTTACATATTTCCCATAAACATATGGAATGCCAAAAAACCTGAAAATTAGTGGTTTTGATTCTGTGATACCAAACTATGGGTGTTACCATGATTTTGAAGTCAAACAGAACTGAGTGTAGATCATCCATGCTAGTCTGTAGCAATGTTCAGGAGGAACAGAGCAGCAGGCATCACATATGAATACACAGGCACGGCTCCAAAAAAGGCAAAAACTGTCGCAGAATCAGAGCTGATGTCTTTTCTAAACAGGAGGCTGCTGTGCTTAACTTGGCTATTACCTAATTTAAACTGTGAGTCATAGAAGGTACATGGCCTTTACATGCTTCTTGCTGTTGCAATGGATCACTCATGCCTGGCTGTATGCCACAAAAAAGTGGTATCAGCAGGAAGAGTTACTCACTGGCATTGAGCTCTTCCTTGTTCCCTCTGTCACGATGCCTGAGCTCTATGGCAGCACTGTGTAGGAGCCAACACATTTTAGCAAAAAAAGACTGATTTTACAAAACCTATGAATCTATAACCCTTATTACCAGGGAGCAGAGCCATGAGTTTTCCCACTATTTTGAATAAGGTTGTAATAGGGAATAAGATCTTTCTTTCCCAAGTAGAGGTCAGATGATCCAATTGCCTGTTTGAGAGATCTAAGCAGAATTCTCCTCTGATAAAATCTGTATGCCTTCATCTGTCAATTTATTTAATTACTGTCTTAAATTTTTATTAATGAAAATCTCTGGCTTATTCTCATCAGGATGAATAAGGACAGAGGCAATCATTAAGACACTCTTCTCGCACATGGAACACTTTTCCACAACTGCTAGACTTGCCAGATTTATAACTAATATACTTCCACCTCTATGACCACAGAAACAGTAAAGTGGAGATGAGGAAAAATGTGTTGCTAGCTGGCCTTTTTTTCTCCTACACATGAACATTACTACCATTCCACTCTAAATTCTACTCTATCAGAGATCTTGTAATGCTGATAATACTCTACCTACTTGTGCTCTTAACTCTCTTTTAGAGAGAAAAAAGGAAGTATCAGGTTATAAAACAATTCAGATAAGGTCACCCAGGAGGTCGGTAGCAGACATGAGGCTGATTTGGTGTCCACTGCAAGTGTCTGATTAGAGTTTTAGTTCAGATTAAATATGGTCCAGTCCATGAGATCAGATTAGAATTCATCATAAGGAAACCCTCTGAAGCTAATTTGACCATAGGGAACAACCATTTCTCTCTACAGATTCACTTCTATTGCAAATCAGGACATGTTAACATATTTTTGGTTCCGTGCACTCAGACACACCAAATAAAATCACAAACTTCCCTGTGTAAATGATGATGATAACAGCAACAATAACAACACCACCAACAACAATAAATATATGTATATATATATGTATATACATATATGTATATTATATACCCTCCTCTTTGAGACATACAGGGCATCCTATATACCAGGTTTGGGCTTTTTATTTGCTGCTAGTCAATTAGAATACATAATCTAGTGTAATCTTACCTTTTCCTCCAGGCTAGGAAATGTTGTTCTTTGGTCTTCCTTTGTTAGTAGAGAAACAGAAACTTTCACAGAATGATTTCTAAAATTTTAAGAGCTATCTTATGAATTGTGTTCCATCTTCTTATTTCCAAAGAACAGAGATCTTTCCAGTGATTAAAATATATCTGAGGGAATAAAGAAAAATGTTAAAATTAGCAGGGTACTTTATCGTCTTCTAATCTTAACATTTTGTCTGTGACTTGCAAAGCTTTGAGATATTTGCATGATGATATTTCAGGCTATGCATTTTTGCACCCTAAGCAAGTGTTACTCAACCTTCACAAATTTGAAATTTTAAAATCAGATACGCTATTAATATCCAAGCTATACTGACATATGAGGTTTGTGTGGTTTTGGTAGGGCTGGGCTACCGGGTGGCTTCTGTGGGAGCTGCTAGAATCTTGTTCCCCTGTGTCTGGCAGAGCCAATGCCAGTCAGGTCCAGGACAGACCTGCTGCTGGCCAAGGCTGAGCCAATCAGGAACGATAGTAACACCTCGGTATAATTTATTTAAGAAGGAATAAAAACGCTATTTGACATACATAATTGTGGCCAGAGAAGAGTAGAGTGAGAATATATGAGAGGAACTACACTGCAGACACCAAGGTCAGTGGAGCAGGAGGGGCAGGAGGTGATCTAGGTACCAGAGCTGAGACACCCCTGCAGCCCATGGTTAAGATAATGGTAAAGCGATTGTGCCCCTGCAGCCCATGAAATTCCATGAGGATGCAGAGATCCTCCTTCAGCCTGAAGAGGATGCTCATGGAGCAGGCAGATGCCTGAGGGGAGGCTGTGAACCTAGGAAACCTGTGCTGGAGCAGGTTCCTGGCAAGGACCTGCAATCCTGTGGAGCAGGGAGCCCTGCCACAGGTTTGCTGGTAGGACTTGTGACCCTGTGGGGAACTCACACTGGAGAAGGCTTGTGCTTGAAGGACTATAGCCCAGAGAAGAATGACCCAACTTGGAGCAGCTCATGGAGAACTGCTGCCAATGGGATAGATTCACATTGGAGAAATTCATGGAGATCTGTCTCTCATGGGAGGGACCCCAAAGAGGAGCAGGGACTCCTCTCCCTGAGTAGAGGCAGAAATGTGTGATGAACAAACCATAAACCCCACTCCCTGTCTCTGCATCACTCGGAGAGAGGAGGTAGAGCTGCTTGGGAAGGAGGGAGGGCTGGGAAGAAGGTGTTTTCTAAGACTTATTTTACTTCTCCTGCTTTGATTTTGTTAGTAATAAATTAGATTAATATCCCAAAGTTGAGTCTTTTTTGACCATGTTGGTAATCAGTGAGAGATCTCTCCTTATCTCAACCCATGAATCCTTCATTATATTTTCTCTCTCCTATTCACTTACAGAGGGGAGTGACAGAGCAGTTTTGGTGAGTGCCTGACATCCAGCCAGGGTCAACCCACCACAACTGAATATTAACTGATGTCTAAATTAGATTCTGACTTTACGAAGAGATAGAATATACATTCATTATTAGCTTGTCTAAGTTCTGCTAATTAAAAAGGAGAAAAGGATATAATATTTAAAAACATTTAAGTGTAGTGGGATAGAATATAAGAAAATAAAGATAGTGTAGAAAGTAATCTTACCCCTAAGGAGTTGCAGCTGGGCCAATTATCAAAGATTAGGAGCAGGCCTGATTTTAACAGGCCAGAGCTGTAACCAATAAAAGAGTGGGGTGGCTGGGTGAGAAGGGAACTAGGGTCAGTTGGCTGCTTTGTGAGGAAGAAAGAGGCAGTGCTCTGAGGAGGTGACCGTGAGAAAACACCAAGATAGTATGAAACTCTTGCGATAGGAGACAACAGTTTGAAACCCTGCAATAAGATGACAACTTTGAAGTATCTAAAGTAAATTTCCAAGTTACTTTTAGTGGGAAAAAGGTCCTTTTAAGATAAGTTTAACTTCAAAAAACACTTAAGGTCCTAAATTTTTTTTTTTTTTAAACCAAAAGTTCATAAATTTGAAGTGTTTTGTTCTGTATCTTATACAATATTTTCCTTGCCTAAATTATTTTTTTAATTTTAAAATTTTAATTATTTATGCATGTGCAACTGTGATGGGCTAAAATCAATTTTTTCATTCTTTTTGGCTATAGTTAAGCAGAGGAGGGGAAAAGAAGACTCATGGCATGAGATAAGGATTAGGAGAAAATATTTGAAGGGCAAAATAGGCCCAAAACTTTAAAAGAGATATAAAAAAAAATATTAACAGAATTAAAAGATGCTAATGAGAACTAAAATAAGCCTTTAGAACATCTTTCCCCCATCACTGCCTTTCTTTCCTTCTCACAAACAGCCCAGGGAGACGAAGTGGGATTTTTAGTCAGTTTGCCACTTTTTAAGATCTTTGTTCACTTTGCTTAGGGAGAAGAGTCTCTTTTGCTGTGTTGTGGGGTCTTCCCTTCAGGAAACACAGTAAAAATATGTCAGACAGATGTCAAATAAATGCAAATTATGAAGTTTATCAGATCACTGAAAAAATGCATTATAAAACTAAGGTTTCATTAAAACAATAGTCACTGAAATCCGCACAGAGTGAAAAAGATGTCACTGCCAAAAGTGAGTAACACATTCAGTGCAAAGGGAAGACACTGGTAACAATTCAGGAAAAATGTGCTAGTGGCTTTACTATTATTTATAGACTGACATAAATACTGCTTTTGCAATTCCATCTAAACACAAAAATATTTGTCAAAAGACTAATTCACTAAAAGATACTAATAACTGCAAAGAGAAGAGAGCTATGTCGTTTCCTCTTCATTTGCCATTTCATCCTTCTGAGAAGGTTACCCTCATCAAGAGACTGTAACAAGATTAAATGCCATCCCTCTTAGTGTTTGAGACAGATGTGACACATTTTCAGCTAAGAAAGAAAATAGGCTGACCATTTCAGTGGGATAGAGATTCCCTGAGGGATAGGATCTATTAAAACAGTCGACAAAATAAAAGCTTTGATGGCCAGAAGCGGAGGCACACACAGCACTGCAATATGCACCATTTTTCCTATGTGCAGAATCATGTTGGCAGGAGGCAGTGTCAGCCCAGCCTCACCAGTACTGGTATGTTATAGACAAAAATAAGGTTATGAGTCTGGGCAAAGTCTGTGCAGCTGAATTTCACACAGCTGTGGGTTACTCTTGGCTCTTCTTTCTAGTGAGGCTGAATCAGGCATTCCAGAATGAAATTTCTTGTCTGGCAAGGTGAATGTTGTACACAGTGAGGAAGAAATGTATTTTTATCAAGGATAACTAATACTTTCTTTCTAAATAATTTATTTAAATAATATGTGAAATACTGTAAGAGGTGCAGTTCTTAAACTAGATTGCTGATGCACTTGTGTTTGCCTGCCTTTTGTGCTCACTAGAGTATGTACACATTTCTCCAAAGGAGCTATATCTAGGATAAGATTTGGAAGAATCAGTTTCCCTAAACATAAATTTAGCCATATATAAAGCAAGAATTTACCCTGGAAATCTTAATTTTTCTTCCGCATGTAAATGAAGAAAATTAATAAAGAAAATTGTATTTATAATTATTATAATAATATATAATATATGAATAATTATTGTATAAAAATATAATCATGGAATTTAATTAAAATGAATCCCATCATCACATCTGTTATGTAAATTATAAAAAGAAATGTAGATCCATGCTAAAATAAAGCCTGAGCTGCTTACACTTTCAAAGATTTATGCGTTTTTATGAGCATAGTCCTGCTCTATGATGCTTTAACTATTACTCTATTTCAGCCTTGCATCTTCAGCTATGGAGTTTATGCCCCTATAATTTTTTGATCAAAATCTTATACTGCCATCCAAAATAATACCTCTAACCCCTTAACTGAGGCTTTTAATTGTGTGTCAGAAGAGGTAAGATGAGGCAGGGCATAGAAGGTTGAAGAATAGTCAGAGAGCAGGTGCCTAGGTTTTTATACAGCTGACAAGATGTTCTAGCCATCAGCCAGGACAAAAATCCTGCCTGTTTAAATTTCCCCTCTGACTGATGGGCCATAATTAAAAGATTCAGTCCCGCACCTATTGAGATCAGTGAAATGACTACCAGTAATTTCAGAGGCCGGTGAATTAGGACCCAAATTCTCTCCTGCTCTCCTGGGACAAAGGGCCATATGGCAAGCTGACTGCTCTTGCTCACAGTCCTACCTCGGCGAGAGGAAAAAAAGCGATGTGATCAGACATGGGCACTCTGCACCTGCTCCTTTCTTTTTCAGCCTCACTTCAGAGTGGAAGCTGCTTTCACGGTTGCTGAGTATAGGAAGTGAGAGAAAGAAAGAGAAATAATGGCTAGCTGTATCCTTTCAGTGTCATCACAGTAATTTGCATTTTATTGAGATACAGAATACACAGCTCAGATTTCCTGAAAAAAAAAATTCTTTTAGTTTTGCCTTGTTGCTGTTTCTGAAATGTTTTGGTTTTGATTCGTTTCTATTGACTTCAAAGATTTTAGATTTTTTCCTAATTCTAATAATGAGTTATTTGGTATTTTCTAATTCTTCAGCTGCATATTTTAAATTGTGAATTTGCTAGTGTTTTCTTGCTTTGAAAAATGGCATAATAGATAATGATTATGATAGTAGAGTTTTTTAATGGCTAAGATTCTACGAAAAAAATTCACTCTATTATACCTGATGACTAAATTTCTTGTTTATATGCAAGATGTAAACAGTAATTAATCATAATTTAGGAAAAATACTAGAGTTTTAATATTTAAATGAAATCTAGTGCTATGAGACTTACTGTATGCAGACCAAGGCAAATTAGTCATACAGTATTTTTTCTGAAATATGCATCCTAAATGCTACAAATTAAATATTGTAGGTCAAGATACTCTTAGGATTTTATTATTCTACCTGTTGAATCAATGGTGTATTTGATTGATATAATACAGATTTGAATTAGCATAATAGAAGCAGCAACAAATAAATCTAAGCCAGTTTATATTATAGATTCATTTTGTAGTTGATAGAATACTTTGCCAATTATTACAGCGACTCAGATGATTTTAATAGAAAGTTGCTAGTAAAAACACAAATTTAGTGAGCCAAGTATAAAGGTAAGTGGCACAGAAAGTTTAGATACCTGTACTTCCTTCACAAAGCTATTACTTTTCCTAAGCTTGCACATTTCTGAAAAAAAAAAAAAAAAACCAAAAAAAACAACAATCCCCCCAGAAAAAAAACCCAAATCAAACCCAGAACTAAGTGATAGAATTATGCCTTAACAGTAGGCATAATCTTGAAGATATGCAACAACATGAATTTAAGAAAGTGACAGAAAACCCAAAGGACAAGAAAATTCTGGTAAAGTACTGCAGGGTAAATAGTTCTATTTAAGTATCTTCTTAGGTATGGAAGATGCAGGACCTGCCTGTAGCACCTTTCAGAAGGAATTTTATTTCAGGCAAAATAAATCCTCTTCTAAGTTTTGAGCTACAACTTATCTACCAACTTCCTTCCTTCCTTCATTCATCTCATTTTTTCTTCAGAGAAACTCATACCAAAAGCAATGAGAAGACACTCCTAGCTTATCCACACTGTCCATCCGCAATGTCAAATGCCTTGAAATTTGACAAAGACAAATTCAAACACATGAAAAGTCACCAAAATCTCTGGGGAAAAAATAAAAGGAAAGAAAAAAAAAGGTCAGTGGTACGACACCAAAACATTTGCTGGTTATTCTGTATCTTTGAACAAAAATTATAGGCCCTTTTTTTTTATTTGGATCACTCTTCAGAAGTAGAAGTATCTATTTCATCACAATCTCAGTTAAAGTTAACAGAAATCAAGATAAATTAATTAAATTATGTGCATTACCATGCCAGTCTTCAGTTTTATTTTTGAAACACTACTCCCAGCTATTATTTAAAAATATTAGAAATGACACAATTACAAGACAAATAAACTTGCAATATAATGGGGTTCCTGAAACAATAGATATATCTAAATGTCAAACCCACAAATTCTTTTTTTGCTATGAATCTGCTTATCCTTTTTTTTTTCCTGTTGAAAAATTGAGAAAATTAATAACTTATGAAAGTTTCATTATTAGGTTTTTCAAAATTTAACTTAGCACTTGAAGCACCTTATGTGTCTTTTGCCCAATTGACATATCAATGTGACTCTAACATATCCTTTCTCTCTCCATCAGAGTATCTGTAGTGAAATTTAGGTCAGCTGTAACAAAAAGTTTCTGCTTTCCTGAGCCATAGGATCTGTTCATTCTATTGCAAATAATGTCATGTTCACATGAGTTGCAGAAAGAAAAACCTGTCCTGTCATTTTTTTTTCTTTTCATTGTGTTTTTGTTCTTTGTTTTGCTTTATATACCTGAGTTCCATTTTATATTTCATTTTATACTTGAACTACACAGAGATAGGCAAACTCTCAGTGCAACTCAATGGAACAATTTTCAAACATTTGAAATAAACTATCAGTAATCTTTGATAAAAATACATTTCTTCCTAAGTGTATATGGCATTCACCTTGCCATACAAAAATTTTCATGCTGAAACTCCTTTCTTCTCTGCTTTCTCTGAATGGCAAACTCTTCAAATAGTACATCTGAAATAAGAGTCTAAATCAAGTCCATTACATGTTTTACTAATCTCTCTTATATCACACATTTGAAGAAAAAAATATTTATACTCATTTAGACAATCTGTCAAAGATATCAAATTTTGGCCAGCATGTGTGCAGTTATATAACAGACTTATGCAGTGAAAATATTTGAATTCTAATACATTCAGTACACCAAGAAATTTCTTATATACAACACAGAGTTGTATATAAGAAATTCTTTGTTGTTGCAAAGAAATTCTGAAAGTAAATATCTATGTGTGCTCTAAACAAATTTAAAGAAATAATAATTACCAGAATGATGTCACTGTTCTTTTAATTTTAATCAAATATATTTTTATTTAAAATTTCACTATTTTAATAAAAGGACGTTGGTTATTAGACTATTCAACTTGTATTCATTTGCTCTATACTGTCCTTAAATTGATAGAATTTGTTAATGCTAGCACCCAATTTTAGAGTCCAGAGTTTAGAAGCCATAAGAAAAGCCTCAGTTAGGACCTGAGGAAAGAAAAATTAGAAAAATGCATATGCATGCAGGTACAGCTTACAGCTGGCAATATGATTAATTTATTTGGTTTTTCATCCTCAGATGAGATATAAACATTAAGAAATTATTTTCTGAATGCAGTCATGTGATGAGTAAGAAAACATTACCTTTATTTAGAGAGATATTAAAATAATTTCTGAAGGCCTCTAAATTCTGATTAACTATGCTGGCAAAGAATTACACAAATTATGCTGCTAAGGCATAATACAAAGTGTTCCTGTGCTTAAAGTAATGTTTTTTCAATGCTTACTTTCTCATTACAAATAAATTTGATTTTCTGTTAAAAAATTCATAGATGTGTAATATACAGACAAATCTCACTGGCTACCTGAAGTACAAGTGATAATACTGTCTTTTAAGGCCTTAGGAATATAAATAAACTAATCAAACTTTTTGTTAATATTTTATGTTCTATTCTCCATAAGTTGTCATAGTACTCCATTGTATAAAAATTACTGATGACTGCAAAAGCCCTAATTAACTGATGGGCATTGTTTATTTTAGTGTCAAACCTATATGTATTTATGTTACCTGTAGGTTAAATAGCTCCTTCTTGTCACTATTTAAAATAAATTATAAGAGATATAAACCATAGAGAACAATAACAAAATTAATTTCAAAGCCCTTCCATGTTATCTGCATGAATAAATACTTTTTTGGTTACCACCTTGTTACAAAGGAGCTCATATTAATTCCACAAGGAAGTGAATCAGTCCACAGCATCTTGAAAATCAGCTCTGGTGTCACCCCTTATTATGCTTTATCAATCAAGTGAAAGAAAGACAAATTTATTTCTCAAAGTTAAAAATTAATGTCTTATTAATGGCAAAGGTATGTGTCACTTCTGGAACTAAATCCCAGTGTTTAATAAGGTGATTCAGTAACCTCTATTGAATTAGTAAGTCTGTCAGATATATCTATCAGGGGCAGAAATGGAGGCTTATTGTATAGCAGCCTTGGTGAAGTTCTGTAGAAAGAAATATCTGATTTCTAATCAATTAATTTATTTGTATTTTTGTTTCAAAAATATTATTCTTTATTCATTTACTGCTACGATAATTAATATTTGTGTATTTAAGGAATCCCTCATATTGCAGTGTCTAAAAACAACAAATAAATTATTCCTATTCTTGATTTGCTGATTCTTCAGGAACTATATGAAATGATGGGCCTTGCCTTCCTCTTTCACAGTTCACTTTATATTGCATATGGGTGAAATATCTGTTTTATGAGTGCACATATAAATAAATCCTTAAAATACTTAAATTATGCCACTGGCACTTTTATTTCTATATAACCATTGCATTTATACTCTTTTTTTTTTACTGACATCTGATGTGTCCTAATATATTAATTATTTAAATTTATATTCCACTTCTCTTTACATGCATGCACCATAGAAAGAGTGGCGCCTGAGATACAAAATAGGGGATTTTTAATATGAAGGTAGAGTTGTGAAATCTGCATGAGGTGATGTGCAAGTAAAATGTCAATGGAGATAAACTCATGCACTCCCAGAAACTCCTTGTGGTGGGGGAAGTGTCTCCACTGCTGTATTTCAGGAGGTACCTCCAAATTTTCTTCAAAATCATAGACTGGATGAATAGGGCATTGTTAAAAAAAAAAAAAAAAAAAAACAACAACTGTGGACCCAAAAAAAAGATTTAGATTCAAGGTTTACACACCTCAGAAAATTCTTTAATGTATTTTGAAAAGCAAAATGAAAAAAAAAAAAAAACAACCAAAACTAATTAGGCAAGACATTACAATTAACTTTTCCATGAGTCAACAAAATGTTTACCCTTAGGAAATTCTGAGGCAATTAGGCTCTCCTTTGAGTTCCCTTTTATTAATAAATTCTTAGAAAATTGCAAAACTTTGTACACTGGGTGGCCTGAGATGTTATGAAAATTTTAGTAGCTAAATTCCACCTCTCAGGCCAGGTTCTTCACGCTAGAGCTTTTCATACTGTGTGATATATACTAATTTGTTCAAAAGTGATTTGAGGACTTGTTAATCATGGTCCTCATTTTCTTTATCCATGAGTTCCCTCATTGTCATAAGCTATATAATCACTGAATAACTCTAGATGTAACTGAAAAATCAACGGAATTTCAGATTTGAATGAATTATTTGAATGGAATTTAAAATCTGAAGGTACACAGAGTTAATACATTTTGCTGTGTGCTCCATACATCACCAGAGCATGTAATTTTATTTAGCTATTCAAAACTGGTAGACAACTTGACCTTAAATATTGGTGCTTCTGTTTGTCCTTTGTAGAAATGGGATGGCATTAGTTTTCTTTTAACACTATTGTGAATATAAAGTAGTTGATGCCTGCAAAAACTGTTTTTGTGGTGCATTAGTCCATAATTCTTTGTTCACGGCAGTGTTCACACAATGTGAGCTGAATAAAGGTGAGATTTCAAATTGAGCAATGAGTAGAATAACAATCTTCAGTTATAGCTGATCACTAAACTACAGTATAAACTCCAACTAGATAGCAAATGAAATGTATAAACAGATCACTAAAGTCTACATCAAAATGCGCATAAACAAGCAATTCTGTCAAAAACAAGCAATTCTGTCAATACTGTACATTCTAAATGACTGACAGACCACAGAAATATTAAGCTTAGTCTATGATAGGAGAAGTTTCATAAGAGATATGCATTTTAAAGATTTTTTCTGAAAAGAAATCAAAACTACAGTTATAGTGGAGTTTGTGTTTAGACTGTGCATAAATATCTATATGCTGCAGTCTGCACATAAGTTAGATATTTAAATTTCCACCACAGTCAGCAGAGATCAGAATCTTGACTCATATACCTGAGCATAGAGTTAGTTGAGACATCTAACAGATATGATTGTTGGAGATCTGGCATGGAGCCTATTGGAGACTCTCAGTGTGGCACTGGGATGACAGCCACTGTATCCTTAGGCATCTCAAATGCTATGAGACAGCTGTGACTGGAATGCAGTTAAATAAAAGCAAAAGTAGTTGATTCAATTTCTGGAATTGATTCCAGCCTCCCAACCTGTCTAAGTCAAAAAGCAAGACCTGGTCAACTAGGCTTAAGCAAGACCTGGTCAACTAGGCTTGAGCATCAGCATAAAATACATCTTCCATTCTCCCTAAATTTAACAAACTCATTTGTATTTAACATACTCTTGCCCTGTGTATGCTTTCTCTGACAACTCTGTGGTGTCAGGAATAAAACATGGGTCAAGGATTCTTCTCAACAATTTATTTGGATAATGCCATCCCGTGTTAGGAAATTAGGAGAAGGAATTGGACGGACCTGAGCTATTGCATATCAGTCCTAGTTTGTATTTCCTGATTTAAATATAAAGCCGTGGGTTCTATTCACAATCTCAGTGGTTCTTCAGTGAGCATACTTTTCAAAACACCTGCTGTTTCCATGACCAATAGAAGAATCTGGAGATGGACTTTAGATTCCATTCTTTGCTTTCAACACTTAAACAAAAATGTTTCTCCTAAGCCTTAGTCACAACTGAGAAAGGGTAAGTTAGCAAATACAACCTCAGTAAGCACAATGTGCTGTTTTTGTGAGGTCAGTTGAGGCTACTGCTATTCATATTCACTCTGTAAATATTTGCGTAACAAAAATTGTTTGGATTCCTCAGTGGCAAATGCTTCACAAGACCAGGTGCACTGTACAAAAGATGTTTGTATTTATCAAGAGAGGAGGAGTCTATTGACTCTACTTAAATAACATTTACATTTCTTTCAAACTTCCTTCTGAACATGATACTACAATGCCTTTCAACTCTTAGAGAAAATATGCTCTAAGAGTAGAGGAAGTAGATAAAAGAGCTTAGCTCTCATGAAGGATTTGTATCCTTCTGATGCATGAATTTTCTTGAAGCTTGACACAATTCTAGTTTTTCTCACAGTGCACTTGAGAAAGGATAACAAAAGAACAGCCCTAAGGAAAATAGGTGTAATTAACATTTACATAACAAAGAAACAAACAAACCTCTTTTTTTGTTTGGTTTGTACTGGGGGTCTTTAAGGTGAACTGTTCATGGCTAATGTGTGTTAATGATATTCTTAGAAGTTGAATCTTGTCTCATGATCCATGTGGATTTCACAGCAGCTTAATATTTATTTTCATCCCTGACGAATGGGATGAATCCTTCACTGAAAAATTCATGCATCCAAAGTTTAATAAGTAAAGCAAAAGACACCTGTACAAGCAAAGTAAAATAAGGAATTAATTCTCGACTTCCCAGGCAAGTGTTCAACCATCTCTAGAAAAGCAGGGCTCCATCACATGTAATGGCTACTTGTGAAGGCAAACTCCATTACTCCAAACATTCTCCCCCTTTCTTTTAGATATTTGCTCACTATCTTCAATCATTAATAATTATGAAACTGACCTCTTCCAATTCTTTCTTCTATTAGAGGTGTTCTAGATTGCTTTTTTCCTCACTAAAGCCTTTCCACATGGTGCAAGTGCTTTAATATGTTTATTAGAATTACTCTCATCAGTCTCCACTACTGAAGGAACATTTTCAAAAGTTTAGGTTTGTAGTATAATATAATCAAGAAAGCCTAGGTAATTTTGAGATTTCCCACCTGATCCTATTGTGGTTTTGGTTTTGGCTTATTGCATCTGAATTACATCTTTGCCTGCATGCATTCTTCACCAATTTATTGCACTGAGAGTTCTGCAATTTATGAGGACAAAAGAAATGCACCTTATACTTAAAGCCACGACTTAATGGTCAATCTAATTTTAATCTCAACTGTTTAATTATCTTTAATCCAGATCTAGTTATTAATGAAAATTAAAATTGAACAAATAAACTGCAAATCCAAAACAGCCAAAGCCAGACAACAAACCTCTCTCATAAACTATTTTATTAGAATTACTGTGCTTACATTTCGTGATCTACTCCTTCCTCCTGCGGTTGTTATGCTCATCCAATGCCTGTGTGATTCCCAAGCCTGATGCCCTGAGGGGGTGTGAGGATATGTTACACCAACTTGTCAGCTTTATGAGCCCTTTCTCATGAGAATATGATAATATCTGGAAGTGCTTCTTGTCCACAGGTTCTCTTGGGGTTATTTCCATGCCTTTTGTAACACTGCCTGTACTTTTTCTTTCTCTTTTGTGCCATAATTCCTTATTGTAGCTTTATTACTATATATGTTGGGGTTTATTTATTTTGGATACTTGTTCTCTGTAACTGCTGAAAAAAAAGGGCTTAGCCCAGCTTCCAAGGTTACACTTCTTTTCTAACTAATCAATGACTATTAGTGGTTTGCTTTTAGTTCTCAAGGCATTTGCTGTCATCACAAATTTGCATTTATGTAAATTGCTTTTTTAAATTTTAGGGCTGCAGAGCATTTATTTTACACATGATAAGTTTTTTTTACATGTTAGCTATACTAATATTTAACTATATTAAGAATATTGCTGCCATGGGACTTCACAAAACAAAGTTTTATTAAAACTCAGGAAGAGTCACAGGGTTTAGGCAATTGGTGCTGCACCCAAATGAGCTGAAACAAAGTTCCAACCAAGACCAAAGTAGGACCAGACATGGAACACATACCCAGGCTTAGTCCTGAGGTCTCACAGAGTTATCATTTATTGTGGCCTGTAGCATGGAGAGTATCATATTTGCTGAGTCAGAGGGTCACAGCTCCCCATGTCCAGTCTTGTTATTCTACCCATTTTTCTTGTGTCAGCTGTTAGTGTCAAGGAGCAGAAGATGCTTTCAGGATGTTCACTATGATTTGACTGCTTCCAATCATCTTGATGTTTTTAAACATCTTGATGAAAAATTGGCTTTTAAATACCTTTAAGGCTTTCTTGTTAATGTGAGATTTTTCTAGTTCACATTTTCCATCCAGAGGGACCTTGACAGGTGTGAGAGGTGTGCCTGTGCAAGCCTCACGAAGTTCAATAGGACGAGTGTACAAGGTGCTGCACACGAGTCAGGACAATCCCAAGCACAAACACAGGATGATCAGAGTGAGAAAGAGGTGATATTTGACAAGAAGCTCGATATGATCTGGCAATGTGCATTTTCAGCCCAGAGAGTCAACTGCACCCTGGAATATGTCAAAAGAAGGGAATGGCCATGAGGACAAAGGACATGTTTCTGCTCCTCTACTTCCCTTATGTGAGCACCCCCCTGCCAGAGTGCTGCATACAGCTCCGGGGTTCCCTGTAGAAGAAGAACATGTACCTGTCGGAGCAAATCCACAGGAGGGACACAAGGATGATCAGAGGGCCAGAACTTCTCTCCTATGAAGGCAGGCCAGAGAGTTGGGCTTATTCAGCCTGGAGAAGACTCTGAGGAGACATTATTGCAGCCTTCCAAGTCCTATAAGGAAGATGGGTGGGGACTTTTTCAAGTGCATGTAGTTAGGACAAGAGGTAATGGTTTAAAGTGTGAAAGGGTAGGTTTAGACTAGATGTTAAGAGAAAATTAAATGCTGTAAGAGTGGTGAGATGATGCAACCAGTTGCCCTGAGAAGCCATGGATTTTCCATCCCTGGAAGGCCGGGTTAGAAGGAGCTCTGAGCAAGCTAGACTAATGGGAGGTGTCCTTGTCTATGGCAGGATCATCAGAATTACATAATCTTTAAAATACCATTTAACACAATCTGAGTTTTTATGATTCTGTGTTAGTATCTAACTGTGAAAGATGCAGATTATATTACACTACAAGTTAGCAATCACCCTCTGCCACAACCCAGAAACAAGTGTGATGTTCATTATAAATAATTGACAGGCTGAACAAAAACATAGATCCATGTGACAGGGAACTCCTATTCTTTACTGTAAAATTATCTTAGCTCCAGCAACTAACCTTCTATTTAGTGTCAAAAGTGCTGGCTAACAAGCTCTAAGCTTTATTATAAAACTTTACCAAGTTCCCAACTCTCAGAGCAAAGTTCAGATATGAGTTAAGGAGTAGAATATGATCTCTGCACTTGCTGGGATAAAACAAGAGAGAACAGAATAAGAAAAAGAATAGGAGAGAAAGGAGGAAAAAGACTAGTCCTTAGATCCCATGTCCTTCTTGCTGCCATGGATGGTCTGGATCTGGAGGCAATGGAAGAAAGAGAGAGAGAGAGAAGAGAGTTTACAATCAGTTTACAGCTTACATTATTTATGTTAAATAAGATTTTTTGCACCATTTGCGCCACATTGTTCACACATGCACAGTTTGCCCTTTAGACCCCTCCAGGAAATGATTTGGGGGAAACTGGAAGTCTGTGGTGTCCTGAAGCCCCTTTTATTGAGGCACCTGGGACTCAATCCTTCCCTTCATGAAGCAGCACTGAACATGAGTCTCAAGGCAAACTTGAGATCCTAGCAACTAAAATGGAATTTAGCTCAGAACAGCACTGCCCTACCTCCATGGGACCCTCTCTTCCAATCAGTACTCTCCTGTTGCAACAGTGAGAATGCTTCGGACAAATGATGCTGACTTGCTTATGCCTAGTCCTTCACTTGAAGTCCACATTGTCTCATCTCTTTTCACGTCCAGTAGGGACTGAAATCTGCCCTCAGTTTTAACTGTAATTTCGCACCATACTCTTGTTTTCATTAACTTTTTTGTTGTTTTCTTTGCTGCTTTCTGAGTTCAGTTTTATCAGTTTTAGTTTCCGTGTAGCAGTGCCAAGAATTTGCAAATGCTGATACAAGTTGCTGAGCATGCCTTTGCAATTTTGGTAGATGACCTGATTTTGAAACTGATGCAAAAATATAATTAGTTTGTTCTGTATTTATTGTTGTCAGTATTTTTTATTTTATTTTGCCATCTGGCAGGCTGTGTGTTCCTTTTAAAGAGAACAGGATACTCAAAAACTAGGTCAAAAAATAGAGAACTCTTCTGAGAATGATTGTTCATTGTTTTAGATATTGATTCCTCTCCGAATCTATTGTTGATCGAAATGTGGGGGATGAAAAGGTGATGGAACTGCTGCTTGCCCCAGTTTTTATGCCCTGATGGAACATATGGAACATGCTTCTGTAGAACTGACACTTCAGGAATCTGATCCACAAATAAAAACAGATCAAATTCCAGCAAGGTTTGCCTCTAGCAGTGACTGGCAGAAAATGCTTAGGGGAAGAGTAGAATAACAGTGAACTCCGAGTAACACCATCAAAATATTTTTCACAGAAAAGCGCTTTTGTTTGTATTTACAAGGGACTGTAGAAGCAAAGGATACATAGGGACACTCTAATCAGTAATCATACTCCAGGAAATGGACTAAGTAAGCTTCTGGTGATATAAAACCCAGCAGGTGACAGAATCAATAATCAACAAATATAAATTCCTCTCCAGAAATATAATAAATAGTAGGCATGATAAATGAAGTATTTGCAGTACTGTTACAGAAAAGAAAGAATAAATTGCTATTGCTAGACAAATAGAGCCTTCACAAATAAATTCAGGTTTTGCCATTATCTTAAATATTGATAGCTACAGTGTTTTGCCGAGTAAGATATGTCTTGACATAACCTCTTATTTTTAAACAAATATTTTGAGTGACCTCCAAGTCCATTTGGGTATTCCACTGTCACCAGAAATCAATACAGTTGTTTGCAGAAGAAAACTTTTTTTCCACATAGGAGTTGCCATTTTCGCCATGGAAGTTCTCACATAGTCTGAAATAGCAATAGCAAAAGTGTCATATTACTATGTCCAAATAAAAGGAAGAAGACACAAACTCAGCAGGTGCATGTTAGCTCATGTTTGGAGACACTGAAGAATTCCCCAAAGGCTTATTTACAGCAAGCCATAGTTACATCAATGTGTTTCTTAATCCCAGTGAGCAAATGTCAGTAAGAAAACAAAAGGTAATTTGCTGATCATAGCTTGCAATGTTTTTATATGCCTCTAACCACAAAATATCTTAAGCTAAAAATGAAAATGAGAAGACAGAGCTACAGTGGAATGACCAGGGGTTGAGAGCGCTGTCTATCTTTAAGTCTTGGTAGTTCTAGGCGACAGTAGATAGCAGTTGAAAACTTCTACCTTTTCCAAAACTTAATTTATTTTCCCATAAATTGATTGCTCAAGAACTCTAAAATTCATGGCTCTGGGACCAAGAAATATTGTATCTATTTACAGCCCTGAACATATACTGCCTATTCTCATCTTTCTGAACATATACTGCCTATTCTCATCTTTCCCCTATAAGGTGGGCGATAGGTTAAAACTAATTGCTAAGGAAGTAATTTTACTAAGGAATTAATTTTACTAGGGAAAAAAAAAGCCCCAAGTAGCAGTCACGCTCTTGATCACAGTGGCAGCTATAAAGTCGCTTGAATTCATAGAAGAAGTTGTAGAACTTGTTTGCAGGTTAGCAAAACAATTCTAGTGTCAATAATGTACTTTAAAACAAGAAATTTAATTTATCAGAACAAGTCTCATCCTAGACATTATTTGTTTCCAACATCACCAATGCTGCCATAGACACCCATCGGATACCTATCATTTCAGTAGGGGAAAGAGTTAGACCAGATGATGCCAGGACTGATGGACATGCTTTTAAAGACCCTGTGAGGTTATTGTAAAATGATACAAAAATCTGTTTTATGTTTTAACTTGTCTGTCTTAGGCTGCGAAGAGTTAACACCACCAAGATTCTGGCATGCAAAAAGTAGTAAATACTTAGGAGAACACACAACATGAGCAAACAAGGGTGGCATATATGCAAGTGTACATAGCTGAGTGATTCATCTCATCTTAAAACAGATATGTAAAACAATTTGGACAAATTAAGACCAAGAAGTCTCTTATTTTTCTATTAATTATAAAAGAAGTCAGGCCAAACAGATCAGAGCAAATGCCTGTAAAATAGTTAGCGTTAGGTCACATAGATGTCTCTTCAAGTGTCTGAAATAATGAAAATGGTTCAAAATATGATTCTAAAACCACAGGGAAGCAGAAAATAACATTGCATTCTGGCAAGCATTTTACTCTTCTGTACTTCTATTTCTCACTAAAGAAACAAGGTCATAAGTATTATCAGCCATGAATTAATGTCATTCCTCACACAGATAGAAATACGGCAAAGATTTAAAAAATATCCTTCCTTTAATTATAAAAATTATTGGTATGTAATGTATATTTATAGTGATAAAATTGCTATTCAATCTCACATAAACTTCCCAAAGCATCACAAAAAAAACCTCAACATCAACAAACAGAGAAAAAAAAAAACAAATTGAAACTTTTTTTAGTATGAAAGTATTAACACACTCAGTAGACAGATGTCTGTCATAATTCTAAATTAAGATGTGGTTTAGACATTCTACAATCCTGATGTCAACCTTTTGTCAAGGTTTCTGGTTTCTGGGCTATTGCATAAAAGATAGGGAGTAACATCTTTTAATCAGTGCTTTTGAAGAAAAAAAAAAACAACATTAAAAAATGCTCTGTGTTCTTTGTCTTAGGCGAAGATATAGCCCTGCTAATCTGATTGAGGTGCAAGAGCAGTGTAAAGAGACAGGGATTCAGACATTTTCTGGAATCTATGTCTTCTAGTGACTAACTTTAGACAATTTTTCGACCATTTCAGACTGTAAAACCTCCTCCAGCACTAGAAGTGATAAAAATTATGTTTGGATTTAGCTTTGAGGGATAGGCATCAAAACGTCAGTACAATCTTTGTAGGATCCCATCTGCTGTTGGTATAACATGTAGAAACAATTCTACCTGATTTATCCAGTTTAAAAGATAAATTATTGCAGCTTGTAACATAGATAACAAGCAGCACATTTGAAACATATCCAGAAGAGTTTGGGGCCCATCTTCAAAAAGCACTGCAGGAATATTCTGAGTGCTTTTAGTGTCTAACAGTAAATTGCCCTACTTAGGAGCATATATGTGTGTCCTACACAGGCAATTTTGTGTGTGCTAAAGGAGGGAACTTTCTTCTGGGGTTGAAAATAGATACATTTGATCTTTGAATTTGAAATAATGCGATCTTCACTATTATTGTGGTAGGGTTTTGGTGAGGCGGTGTTTCAGAGCTTTTTGGGGGCGAGCATGGAGGTGGGTTGTTGATTCTGTTTACCTCCAAGTGGTTTTATTGTTTGCATTCAGCTAGCATTTATTACATGAGTCCAGTCTATTGAGCTACAAAATCAGGTATCACCATGTCTTGGCTTTCAGGCTAAATTTACTCAGTGATAAGTACAAGCAGAAAGTGTTTATAAAGATATGGTAGGTATAACCTACAAATCACCAAGTATCTGAAGAAAAAGGGATGTCAAAAAATACTAGTTTTATTACAACTTCTCTCATGCCATCTCCCAATTTTAAAAGAAGGAAAAAGAAATGTTAAGACATGTTTTAGAATATTCAAAAGCCTCATAGTGGCTATACAAAAATTTAGGCCAGTCTTAAAGAGAGATAATCTTCACCTGGAGAACATCACATCATTTCCAAGAGTTATGGACACCATATGCCTAAGTAATTCTGATGTATAATATGAAGCTAATGAAAAAGTAAAAGTACAAAGGATAGAAATTCTAGAAATTCTCTGAACCAGAAAATATTAATCTTAACAGTGAGACAGCTTCACCATATGATTTGAATAAGTACTATGGTAAAAGTATTGAACTGAAAAGGGGTGTGTGGGGGTGTGGTCCTATGAAATCAATTATATATTAGAAAATACAGTTTCTGAGCAGTACAGAAATTCAAACTTGTTGATACAGATGCTTCTCTAGTAACAATTTGCATGATGATAATGTATATAAAGATAGTGATTAAGTTATGCCTTCTACAGGGTTAGCAGAAACAATTCTGCAAATGTTAGATGTAAGTATTTAAAACTGGCTTCACCTTAAATCAGTCAGAGGATTTATTTTCAGATACATGCTGGATTTGAATTTGGAAATGGAACTTCATTGAATGGGAAGAGAGTTAGAAAGTTTTTTAAGTGTCTTTGATATAGGCAACAGAGTGTGGTGCAGATGAAAAACAGATTCTCAGGTCATAAAAAGCCTTATACATTTCACAAGATTCAACCAAATATTTCTGCCCCCTTGCACATTCAGTGTAAAAACCCTGCATGGCATAACATCTCTTGATAAAAATGCTGTAATTAGCTCTATGCTATTATAATATTTAGATGCATTTGAAGAGTTAAAACAAAAATTACTTTAGGGTTTAGACAGAGCCCATAAAGAGAATGCTAGATTTTTTTTTTTCATTTCCTAATATAATCCACTCTTCAATAAATATTTTCTCATGAACATCTGAATGTATCACTTGCTACTAAATAATCTCTTCTAAATTTTATCACTTCCAAAATCCATCTAATTTATTAAGTAATCACAATGCAGACAACAATAACTTGGAATCTCAGTAGCATGGTTTTATTTAAATTTATTTTTGGGGGAGTTGTTTCGTTAAGACTTTGCTTTGTGGTTTTACTTCTTGGATATCTTTAACATTGTGGTCCTACCAACAATAGTTTCAACTCAAAGACTAAACTGTAATTCTACACAAAATATTATTCATTTTATATTCTATAAGCAGTGATTTTGTCTATAAGTCATTAAAAAGATGGAGTAAATGGAAAAGGAAACAAAATACACCATTATATACCTGACACATTTTAATTCACTATAAGATCAATGGATAATAGTTTTTGCTCACACACTTTCAAGCAACCCCAAAAGAGTCTGAGCTGAAAGATAGAGTACTTGTCTTTAAAATATAAAATATTTTCACTGCTGTCTTTAACTTGGCTGAGACTTTCAAGGATACTATAAAGTTAGTATCTATATATAAAGTTAGAGAACATTATTTTAGACAGCCCATTTCTGTGCTTCACTTCATCCATATGTAATAGATACGTAAGCAACTCAGACAGCCACTCCTGAGATAGGTCACCCAGACATAATCCTAGAATCAAAAGGAACAAAGTCATGAGGAGTCTAAAATACTGGGATTATGAGCTTCTGTGCCTTGCCCTCATTCTCTGTATGGCTTTCTGGTATAAACTAGCAATTTTTAGAGTGATTCTGTTGTGACAGAGTGCGAATATTGCAACATCATCCTAATCTGAGCCTAAAGGCATCCTGTGAAATTTTTGTGTGTATATGTATATGTATATGTATATAAATATAAATAATATAAATGTATGTATGTACGTGTATATGTATAAAAATATGTATATATGTATAAAAGTATGTATGTATGTATGTATAATTTCAGGTCAAAGACCATTTTTGTCTAAATCTGAAATTGCACAATTTTTTCATCAGTGTAGTCATTTGAAATTATTAAAAATTACAAACATTTGCTACATTTATTTTGTTTTTCATTACAGCTGTAGTCAGTGGGGATGACATAACTAAGAAAGTGGAGGTTAAAACATTGAGAATGACACATGGGGATGACAAGAGAATAAATAATTTTATCCAAGAAAAAAGTCTGGCCATTATTCAAGATGTGCTGGTAGCATTTTGTGCTTTTTCATTTAATGATAATAATACATTATATGTTTCAGTAACAGATGCTGTGCCCCTTCATCCAGAAAGTAGTAATACTAAACCCTTCTGCATTGAGAACAATCACACTTCTAAAAATTATCCTAGAGATTCAAAAGCAAGGATTGAGTAAAAGAGCTTGACTTTATATTTAGATTTAATTGCATTCAACAACTATAATGGTAAAATAAACAGTACAGAGGAAGGTTTCTGATCCTGACTTCTTTTACCATTTTAGATGTACCTACAAATTTGGGGAACAAAAGACAGCTTTGCAATACCTACTTGACAACACAACAGAAAACCCTGTAGTCTAATAATTGTTTCCTCAGACAGCCAGCGAGTAAGAGTAGATGATCACATATATTCATTTTGCTTCCTTTTAAAGAATATGAGACTAAATTCTAAGGCAGAAGTCATGCAAAAAGTTTTGTAAGTTTTCAGTCATCTATAAATCAATGGCATTTTGTAAACCTGTTAGAAAGAGATAGATACAGGAGAAAGAGTATGTGGGGAAAAATGGGACTCTTAAAGTAGTTTGACATGAATGACAGAAGATGTTCAAATTCTGTTGGCCTCTTGTCCCAGGCAACTATCAACAGGACCAGAGGAAATAGCCTCCAGATGCATTAGGGGAGGTTGGACACTAGGAACAATTTCTCCACTGAAAATGTGGTTAGGCATTGAAATGGGCTGCCCAGGGAAGTGGAGGAGTCACTACCCCTCAAAGTGCTCAAGAAATGGAGGTGACAATTAGTGCTACGGCATCAAGGTGGCATGGTGCTGTTTGGTCAAGGGTTGGACAGTGATCTTGGAGGGTTTTTCCAATCTAAATGGTTCTATGACTGATGCTATGTTTTGAAGGGATCTCCTGCATTTAAGGAGAAGCAACTGTGAGTCATGTAGAATACCCAAGGCTGTATGAAATGTTTACAGATGTTTATATTTAGAGAGCTGAATTTAGCCTCAAGTACTCATACATGTCCTTATTATATTGTTCTTCCTACTCTTGAATGCAAGAAAAATGAAGAAAGAAAAAGATAACTGTGATCTGACCTCTCTGTTTACCAACCAGTTGTACACTTTGGGACTCTGGAAGATAATTCTCCTCTCCAGGCAGAAACTTGCAGGACACTGACCCAGAGCAGTGAAGTCCTACAATGCTTCTTCCTTTGGGCTGTGGCTAAATGGCATGCTAAATCTTCCCTAAGCTGTATTTGTAAAGTAAATTGTGTTTGTCAGCTACATTGCTACTAATTTCTTGTGTATTACAGGCCATATTGATAAAGGTGCATGGTGTTATACTTCCATCTTTCAACTTTCTTTCATGTTGCAATCTATTCTAGAAAAGAAATATCTTCAATATTTCAATAGGTAATACATTTAAAATGTGACATCTTTGTACATTATGAAGATATATTGTCGTATGTTTTGAATAATATATTTTTTATTGTTTTAATGATTGCAGAAAATTTGCATTGTAATATGAAAAATTTCAGAATTATTAATGTTTCTTCTTTGTCCTTTGAAACACAGAAGAAACCTTTTTTTTTGTTTAGAAGATCCTAGTTTTCTTACTTATTTTCTTACCATCTCACTCTCCTCCTTTAAAGTGAGCAGAGTTGCTGACAGCTGAGTTTGATGATAAGGTAGTTCTGTTTGTCAGCCAATAGAGGGAACACTCAAACCTGGCCCTCCTGCGAGATAACAGGATGAAGTGCTCCTGCTGAGACACTCGGACAATCAAGGCTTTCTTTCTTGTGCTTTGTTACTGTAAACTATTACAGGTGACCTACTTTCTTTATCCTCTCCAATAATGTACAAGAATATCAGATCCAACTAAGGTCCAAGCTGCCAACGTGGTCTGTAATTTCCAGTTTAGAAAGTAGCTGTATCCAAAAGGAAAGGTAGTGTATAGGATTACCATGTCAAGCTTCATTATGCTAGAAAGCCAAGGTTAAATAAAACTTTGCAAAAGACTTGAAACCTGACATGTGTTTTCCAGTATAAGGTGAGATTTTTAAAGTTTTACATGAAATCTTCTTAAAAATTAAGTTCAAGGGCCATAGTTCAGACTTATGAAATAGACCTTTACAATCTTAGCTAACAATACTTGCTATGTGAAAATATATTTCAGTAAAATTTATCACTGGAATCTTTTGAGGTAAAGAAGCTGATAAAATTGCATCAAGCATTAGGTTATTCATATAAAAATAAAAATCTGTCCTTGCCTTCCATCTGATGTCTCAATTAATGTGCCACACAAAAAATTATTACTTTTTTCACTTACACTGAAATGGATATTCAGGAGACTTCTGAATACAGCATGAATTGGATGAATTCTGGTGCAGAACTGGCTCAAGAATTCTAGGAAAACATTCAGAAAATCCACAGGGAGGACTGGAGAGTTTCATGCTACAAGAAAACTCAGTTTTGGTTTAGTTTGAGTTGAGTTCAAATGACCGTAGGAAATCAATTACCTTGTCTGGACACCAGAGAAAAGACTAAAAGATATTATTATGCTTGGGGGTATGCTGTAGGGAGACAAAGTTGCTAATGTGCCTCACAGCAGACAATTCATATGTTCAGCTAAATTCCTCTGAAATGTAAGGTCATTGAACTGCAGGATGCAGTCCTGTGTTCCTGGACATTTTCTCTGGTTACTTGTGTTCAGCTGACTTTTATTTTGGGTCTAAGTAAGAGTAATACAATAGAAAAGGCAAATCTTCTAAACAGGTCCAACATTTCCTAATTAGTACCTAACCTCTGTTTTACAATCCTTAAATCATCATTCTTCATACTTTTGAATATTTGGTTATATGTTTTTGCTTTTTCATATGTTTCACTTCAATAATTTTTTTATGCTTTTCCTGGTATTTTCCATTAGTTGACGCTTGGAAATCAAGTTAGAAATATGCTGCACAATACTAGAAAACAATGTAGAAATCCTTTTAAATCTAGATGCTTAGTAAGAAAAAATATTAATATTTCTACCATTGTTATACTGGGGAGAAGGTTTTTAAAATTATTTCTTGCATATTTAATAATAAAGCAAAAAGAAATATACTTGTTCTTAGGGTTAAGAGTTATTTTAATTATGTAAAAGGTCATCAGACAAAAGACTTCATTGCCAGTCCACTTGTCCATTGTTAAAGAGCTGAATATCAGTTCTTTCCTAAGTTTTCTCTCTGTATTTTAATATTCACTTTCACTAGCATTAGCCTAGAACTTCTAGTCCTTTATGACAGTATTCAGTATTTACCTACCTGAAAGACTACAAAATATAGACCAATGTGCAGGTAATCTTTTTTCTGCAACTTTTTTTCCCTCTGCTCCTTACACAATCCCTAATGATCAGCAAAAAATGCACTATAACAAAAGTGTTTGTACAACACTAACTGCTGCTTTAAGTATAAAGAAAAAGTAGGGATTAACCAAAGAAAGACAAAAAGCTTTTTAAGTAACTTAGTATGTTTTTGCATAAAAGCCAGTTATTCTTCAACTGTATTATCCCAATGAAAAAGAAATATGTCTTCATTTCTGCTGTCATATATATGTTATTATTTCTTTAAGGTTATTATTGTCATCTAGCATTGGTTACGGAAACACAGGGAAGTTCCTGGGTTATTGCAGATAGAAGAAAGTCTCAGCAGATCATTCAGTATGAATGAAGACATTCAAATTTAATATAAAGCATGGCTGAGAATTATCTTCACAGAGATAATTCAGTGTGTTATGCATATTAGTGCCAGAGAGGTCACTGGTTTGTATTTTGTTCAAAAGATAATTCTGGAAGGAATACCACTTTTATAGAAATCCTCCAACAATGGTACTGAAAAAGTAATTCCTTGAAAGAGATGTTGAATTAGGTCATCAGCACAGCCTGCTGTGCTGTCAGTTTTGCCTTTTCCCAAAAGACTAACATAACCCATGTGAGGATTTTGTACTTTGCAAAGAAGACCAGAGAGAAGAAAGTGCTATTTAGAACAATTTCAACTTAGCAGCCCTAGATTTCATTTATTCATGAATGTTTAAAAAGTGTACGATGCTTAAGAAACTTTAATGAAGCAGAGCTTTATTTTTCACAGTACAAGATTTCATGGATACTGAACTTCATACAGAACATAACTGCATGATAAACGTGGCACAGAGGACATCAAACTTTCTAGACTTTTTCAGATTTTAACAAAAAGACCCTATGCCTTTTGCGCATAGCTCTTGTAAAAATATACTCCTTAGTAGCTGTACTCATGCTTATGCTGTGTATCTATTATATTATAACAAGAAATAAAAACCCCAGTTATCTAAAGACCAGTCAAATAAATCTTCTTAGAAGTAATTGATACGAAGCTCATACATACGGAATCATCTTCCAGAAGCACCTTTTAATATTAATTAATTTATGTTTTATTCTGAAAGTGCTGACAGGGGAAAACTAGAGAGCGAACTTCCACTTTGTCAGGACATTTATTTTATTTACAGCTTGTTTTCGTTGAATCTTCTTGCATCTTGTATAACAAGACGGATGCTGATGATATTGGAGTACACTCACAATAAATAGTTTTTCAGAAAATGCAAGTTCTGTGCACCCCTTTTGACATTTAAAAGCCCTCAGAAACTGGCAGTATACTTTGGTTATTCATCCATTAAAAAGAATTAACTAAATCTTCAAATGGTATTGATCAATGTACCTCAAAGTGTAACTCTAAATTATATCAGCTGGGGACCTGACTTATTTCAGAAATGAGCATGAATTACTACATAAGCAATTTGCTGATGGAAAAGGCTGAGGTGATGAATTTTAATTAATCTTAGATCTTATATTTTGGGATAAATTTTTGAGGGAATATATGAATGTCTGAGAAAACAGACCATTCCAAATGGAAACAGACCTTTGCATGGGTCGAGGCGGTCACGACACAAAGCAGAGACTACAAGCAGTCTCAGTTGGCAACACTTTCTTAGTGAACATGGCCGATCTTTTATACACTTTCTAATTGTTTACCTTTCTTCTACCTTAACTATTTGCTACAATAAGTCAATACCATGCTATTGCTGAAAAGTTTTAGTGACTTCACTTAACTTTCTAAAAATGGGTTATCTAGCTGCAAAGTGCTCTTATCTTTCTTCTCTCGATCTCCTTGGCTACCGCTTTGGAGAAAGCTCCTTATCAGCTTCTTCTTACTTCTCAGCTTCTTCTTGCTCCTTTAACTAACAGGCCCGCTGCTAGCCCCTTCTACATTTGCACAGGAAAAAAATACAATATTATGAAAGTGAAAACATAGCAATTTACAAGTTTGTTGAGAGGAGATGAGGTAGAAGAATAATACATCAAAAAATATGAGTAGATTAGGTCAAAGGGAGCTGACGACATTTCAAACACTAATGCTGAACTGGACAAGCATTCCCCATGTTTATGATAAGACATTCAGCTTCCAGTATCTGTTATATTTCTCAACCTTGAGAAAATCTTTTCAGATTTATGATTTCTGATTTTTTGTATAAAAATAAAAAGTTGAAATATATTAATAGTCTGATGATAGACATATACTTAAGTTTACTGATACAGCACAATTCTCTTTTATTAATGTAGTGCCACTCAGAATACATCTGAGCATTTGACAGATCTTTTCAGGTTACCACAAACCCTGAAAGTATAGAATTAACTGGCTTACACTAGAGATGTTAAGAGTAATGGCTTCATAACTAGTCAATTTAGGGAGGACTCCCTTGGAGGAATCACCCTTCTTAAAGGTCTTCAGTGGGCTGAAATAGGCATTCTAGTCTCCCTATATAAATAGTGAAGGGGAGCACTTTTTAATCAGTGAATAACTTGATAAAATATGGATGTAAGACTAATATGAATTGCATCTTAAAAATTATTTATCTTCATTGTCATTTAAAGGAGATTGATTTAGGCTGTTAATTGCAAATATCTAAACTAATCTAATTAGATAAATATCACCACCTGTAAAAAACCCCATTTTTTTCAATGCATATCTGAACCAAACCTAAAAACATTTTTCATCCTTTACTGATTTTAATATAAATCGTTTTACATTATTTTCAGTTATCTGGAGATGCTGTAAAGCTCTCAAGCAAAGCCCTCCTGGGAAATTTTATGGTTTAAAAATATCCTTTATATGATGTACTATGCAAATTACAGTATGAAGAAGATACTTTTTTTTTCTTTACTTTGCGCTATAGGATCATAAAACTACACTAAAATTTACAAACCAGAGAAAAATAAAAGGGGGGAGGTGAAGAGGAATTCAGCATTCTTGTATATTTTTTTTAAGTTTGTGTATTTAATACAGATTTTTTTAAATTTAATAGTATGCAAAGTGAGTATGCTGTAGATGTTAAGTGATGTGCAGATGATGACCTCAATCTGATTTTAATACAACATATCAAGATTCTCTTATTTGCATATGCATTCTATTTGAATTGAATGGCTAACAAGGAATTTTTTCCCTCTGTACACTCCCATTTTTCATTACCCTCCCACTGTGAGTCCTCCAGAGCTCTAGTTTTCACTGGACTGTCAATTCTATGAGCTAGATTAAAATAATGAGTGTGACAATCACCTGAAAGTATCATACAGAAGGTAAAAAATATATTGCACCAAGTTGTATGGTTCTTCCCAAGTGCAGCCTTAAGAGACCTGGAACAATGCGATGAGGCCATGCTTCCACTGCCATACTGGCACAGGTACAGAACTCAAACTCATGTTACGGGAATGTAATGCTCAGTTTCCCACCCACCTTTATCAAGGCTGCCACCACTCCTCTTCCTCACATGCATCAATCTGACTGACAGTGCCTTTTCTTTGCATAAAAAGCGATGTATCAACTAAACCTGACCTGCAAGTACTGCGTTATCCTGTAAAGGAGAACCCATTGTTTTGTGGGATTTTTTGTGACATGCATAGAATTTGTGTTAATTTGCTGACTATTTGGGCATTTGTACGGGGAGGAGGATAGGGTTATAGTGGGGGAGTTGCTACCAATATTTTTCTTTTTTGTTCTAGGAAAATTACTAGGGACTTCTAACCACCTACAAGAATAACAATGGGGTTTATAACCTGATGTACAAGAGATATCATTGTGACTCTACAAGAAGTTCAAGCAGCCACACATTTCAAAATTTCAGCTGTATTTTAGTACCTCAGCTTGCATTTTGTTTGCTTCTTTGTGTTTGGCTGGTTTTGCCAATAAACCAAACCTGGGCAAGTGTTCAATTTTATTTTCATGTAGCGTAGAATGATTTTGCGGTGAAAGAAAATCAGCATAGAAAAGCATCAGTGCTTACTTCTCTTTGTCATGTATCTATCTACAAATGCATTGTGGAGCCAGGTGGTGGTAACTGGATAATATGGACTGATGAGGAAAGAGCGCTCTGGTAGCAGATTTGAGATCTACGGGTCTGTAACTGATTTTTTTTTTTTAATAAAATTTTGTAATATTTTCTTCTGGTTTAGAAAGAAAGCCTTTACTTTAAACTGTTTTAAAACTCGTGATAGATGGATTATACTTTCTTCACTGCTCTGTGATACTATTATCACAAGAACCTGAGGGAATTTCCATATTCTTTCATTACAATGTAAAATTCACATTTCAACTTTATCATGGTCTGTGAGCATTCTGAACTATTGTCCAGAAATAAAATAAAATGTATATAAATTATTCAAAGCAATAATTTTCTGACATTCTTTGCCATTAAGGGGGAAGAAACTGAAAAGAAAGGGTTAATTTTCCTTCTGTTCATCAATCTTCCATAGTATAGAAAATGTTTGAATACTACTCTGACAGTAGAAATAAATGTGTCCTTTTTATAAATAGAGAAATGGAGCTCTGGTTCCTGAGATCATATCTGTTGACATCAGCTCATGTGGTGAATAAGGAGATCATAAGAAAACAGGAGACAATGCAATCCACTTAAACTCTCTTGTAGAGCCATAGAAATCCTTTGGTGTACAAAAATTTAACTATTTTTCTCAGTTATCCCGGTTGAACAAAATATATTACCTCTCACAGTGAGTCTTACCTCATTTAATTCCAAGTCAAGCAGAATAAAGGGTTTTGCCACTTTGTTCAGGTAAGATAATGATTGAAATAATGACTGATTGTACCTCCTGACACCTGATGCCATGAATTGTTTATAAATTGCACGGGTTTGCACGCATTTATATCTATCATACTGAAAACACTCCCAGAAGAATAAGTTCTGACTATTTCTGGCTTTTTTATCTATATCAACATCTAATCTTTGTCAGTATCTGTCTTTCTGACATCATGACACACATGCAAAAGTCAGCTTCATTACATAACCAGAATTTTTTTTAAAGGAAATAACAATATCAAAAAAGTAAGTAAGTCTACAGCTTAAAATACCAAAAAAAAAAAAAAAAAAGAAAAAAAAGTAGAAGTCTAGTGCTTCTACCATTACCACATAATGATATCAGAGCATATGAAATATCCTAGTGGGTCAGACAGTCTGGGTCAATCTATCTAGCTAAATATGCTGTCTCAGAGAGTGACAAGAGGGAATGCTGTTAAGGAAAAGAGCAAGAGCCAAGATAATGGCTTGCTCCATTCCCTTTATATTTCTCCACCATCCAGAGTTCTTGTAATAGGGGCATTACAAAGTATATCCTTGCATAGTCCTTGTCGAAAGTTAACCTTGGCTGGCTTCCAGATATCCATCTGCTGCTCTCACTCTCACTGCTCAGCAACAAAGGCAGAGAAAAATAATGAGAAGGAGCTCACAGGTCAAGATAAAGACAGGGACATCACTCACAAATTATAGACACAGGAAAAAATGAATTTACTTTGGGAAGATCAATTTCATTCATTGCCAATTGAAAAGGGACTAATATAATGGGAAATAAGAATAAAAATAAAACCCCTTCTTCCCCACCCTCCCCCTTCTTCCAAGGATCTGTGTCACTCCTGACTATTTCACCTCCTCACTACCCTTGAGTGGTGCAGTGGGATGGGGCTCTGGTTAATTCACAACACTTTGTCTCGGCTGCTCCTTTCTCTTCATGCCATTCCTCTGTTACAGGATGGAGTACTTCCCATGGGAAGACCTTCCTTAAAGAACCTCTCCCACAGGTTACAGGTTCTGCCAGAAGGTATGCTCCTGCACAGGGTCCCTATGGAATTCACTTCCTTCAGGGCACATCCACCACAGCATGATGACTTCCATGGTTTGCAGGGTGGGTATCTGCTTCGGTGTGGGTCTCTCCACAGGCTGCAGTGGGACAACCCACCTCACCACAGTCCTCTCCATGGGCTGCAGGCACCTGGAACACCTCCTCCCCCTTCTTCTTCGCTGACCTTGGGGTCTGCAGGGCTTTTCCTCTCACTCCTCTCTTACACAGCTCCAGCCCAGTGTATTTTTTCCCTTTCTCAAGTGTGTTATTATTGTATGTTAAGTATGTTATTATTGTATGTTAAGTATGTTATTATTGTATGTTAAAGTTGATGATTGGCTCAACTTTGGCCAGTGGCATATCTGTCTGTCTTGAAGCCACCTGGAGCTGTCTTTCTTACACATAGGGGCAGTTCCTGATCTCTTTCCACAACCACCACCTCTGCAGCTACACAAATCCTGCCACATAAGCCCAATAAAATCTGCTTGAAATGTGGTTTTGGAGTTGCCCTCCACAAGGAAGGAAGACGTTTAATTGGATTTTTGGATATGTCCTTTTCATATGCCTTTTCTACCTCTACACTTTTTTGTTCAGTGTAGTTCAGGTGTTTTCTAACTTCTGTTTTGAGAAATGACACCCTTTATATACCTGAAACTGATGTCCTTCAAGTTTCACAAATTGTCCCTTAGCAACTAACTGTTAAAGTTCATTCTCCTTTCATGATTTTCTAAATCTCACCCATATTTCTCCTCAGCCTGCTCTCCAAGAACTCCAGCTTTGCTACTCTTAAGTCAGTTACAACATCCATACAACATACATCAGTGTATAGCTGTTCTATTCTGTACCTCTTCTACACCCTCCTCAAAGTTCTTGAAATTAGGAGAGCAGAAATAAACACAGTTCTCTGGACGCTGGTATTTTATTTGAAATAATGTTCACTCTTTTCATCCTAATATCTTTCCTGTTCATTCTGTGTACCTCATTGGCTTTTCTGGCTGCCACTGAACATGGAAATGGTTATTCCAGGGAACAACTGTTTATAACTGCAGTATAACTTTCCATAGCTTGCCTTGACATGTCATAGGTTGCAGTGTTTATAAAGCAGAATATGGCTGGAGATAAGCTCATCTTTTGTGTAACAGCTGCATGCATTGTTGGATAAACAAGTAAAAGATCATTCTGGAAACTGTAGTTCTGCTGTCTTCTAACTGATGCATTAACCAGAAAGCTGGTGTTAAGAAGGACAATAAATCAAGGTGAAATTATTGCTAAAATATTAAAATGTCAAACAAATGTCTTTAATAGGTATTCTAAGTCTCTATGTTTATGAGAAATGCAGCATGAAAAAGCAACAAAGAACTATGTTTGAAGGCACATGGCATTTGTTCTGGGCCTTTTGTTTACATGGAGAGCTCAAACCATTAAAAAGCTGCTATATTAGTATATTTTACTTTAGCATAAGAAAGGGGAAAAATAGCTAAGAGGCAACACAGAGAATAATATTTTTTAAAAAGTATAGAAAAAGTTTTTAGGCACTTGTTTCCAAATGTAGTCATCTACAATAACAAGCTGATCTATCTGACAGTAAAAATTAACAACTGCTCCAGAGTTTAAAACTATGTGCATCTGGAAACATCAATAAAGACAGTTTGTAAACAGGAAAGGCAGTGCTAAAAAAATAATTCATACTTTTCCTTGTCAAAAATGCTATAAATCAAAAGCGAGGCTATTCATATAAATTCTTGACACGTTCTTTTTCATAGTGATCATTTTCCAAATAATGATAACAGTAGTAATTTGCTGACCATTGATATTTATTATGTTCTAAGGCATATACATGCAACGTAATGAATTTTAATTAATTTCTTCCTGTCCTTATATTTTTTCATGACACATTTAAGTGAATTGATCCTGTTCAATAACTGAAATCATCAAGCAAGTCAGGAGATTATCTCTAGGAGAAAGTGAAATTTGTTCTATTATGCTTGTTTCGGGGGATATAAATTAAATCCGTCCATATGTCCAATTATTTTCACATCTAGAAAATAAAGCCATTAATTAATACCTGTTCGAGTTAATACAATGAAAATAGGTTGGAGCAAATAAAATTGTGCAATACGTATTTCCAGAATTATTTAATACTATAAAAACCAACTATTTTAGTTTATTTTACTTCAATAAGAGGCAACATTTTGAATCAGTTAAGTGGTTAGGGACTGTATTTTTTCCCTCTGTGAGAAAACAAGTATACAAACCAATGCACTATTGGACTGCTTTAGGAGTCAGCATGTCCTGGTTCCTCAGACTGGAAAACAAAATGAACCTCTTGTAATACCACTGATAAATGCTTCAATGACATATTTTTTAAACTATCCAACTGAACTAGATGTGTTGACAGCCAGAGATGTTTTATCTGCTTTTGATATGAACAGATTTTCTTCCTCATGTTTGTTTTTTGGGTTTTTTTTTTATTTTCTGTCGTAGCTGTATAAATCTATACATAAGGCATCATTTAAGCAGCAGCTTTATCTTTGCTTTAAATGGTTGGAGATTACAAAATTGAACTAGAAATCAAGTTTAATTGGTTTAAAATAGAAGACCTCCATCCTTGAAAGATAATCAAATTATTTAATGCAGTTATTAATAAGCAACTTGGTTTATGGTTTAACATCCCAATTCCAAGCAATATTGCTAGTTATCACTGACACAGCAATAATGACATCATCTGCATGAAAGTGCTGCTGCTCAGCTACTCATCTTTTTTTCAGACAAATCTTAGCCACAACATCTCACTTTGTTCTGTATTAAACTGACTAGGTCTACACTACTTTTGTAAGCACAGAATGCTCTGAGTTACCCTGTTTTTCCATCTGAAGGATTCTCTCTAGTGAGTTAGTTTGTGAAGGCAGCTAAATTTCATACTCTGGAGAGCATATGTGCTACTCCCAATTCTGAGGGTGTTTTCCAAGCTCACTGCATGGGATACTGCTGAAGATGAAAGTGATTGCGGCCCCAACATCTTTTCAATACTCTGTTTAGGGAATGTCACTGAATTAGATTACCCATGAAAGGAATGTATTTTTTGCTACAAAATTGAGAGTACTGAAGAAAGAGGAGCATTCAAATAAAATATTCTCCTGCAGCTATTGAGGGATAAGTGAATCCAGTGCTGAGGGGGCCGTCAGGCCTCACCAAAAATTCCACAGGATCTATGAAGGACTGGAAGATTTGCCCATCTGTTAAGACTCAGTGTGACTTATTTTGCCCATTTGTGATTAACAGTCTTATTTTTCTCCTCTCTAAAAATAAAATTATGCACTAGAAAAGCAAAAATCAAAACAACAAAATCCCTCCCCTTCCCATATTTGTACGCACTGTTTAAGACTGTTTTCCTCGAAACACAGGTCTCCAGGGCCTTATTCACTTTCCAGTGCTTTCACATTAAATGTTCAGCTCTCTTCAATATTTCTGTAGGTGCTTCAAAGCCTTTTGTGAGACTGATTAATTAGGTAACTTTTTTTTTCTTCTGTTTTACAGTCTTCATCATCCTGACACCCACAGCTCATCAGACTTCTAAGAAAAGAGGGCAGTTATCCAACAACAATTGAAACAACATTAAGGAATTCACTAATATGATGACAAGGTCCTCAAACATCATCATGTCTTGAATAAAATATATTCACTTCTTTGAGTTTTGTTTTCTCCCAGTAAATTATTTTCAGCTATTAACTCAAAGAGATGAGGTGAAATGGAGACAGAGTATGTCGTTATATTTCCTAATGAAAGGAAAATACTTTTGGTAAAATTTTGATATTCTTCTGGAAAGTGACATAAAAATTGAGGGAGGATGTGCAATTTCAGTTTCAAACCAAAGATTGTTTTAGCATAGTGGTGAGAAGTTTAATTAATTTTTTTTAAATGCTATTATGAGTTTCCACTCAGAAAAAAAGAAAGTGATGTTTGTGGAAAACTTCATAACCAAATTTCAGTTTCTGAAAAGATAATCCAAAAGGTTTCAGTTCAAGAAGGAATGATCTACAAAACCATGGCATTTTTAAAATTCTTTGCAACAGAATTTGGTTCAAGTAAGGTAGGTGTGACATCTTTTCTGATGTCAGCTCATCCAAGATTTTGTAGCCGTAGATGATACATATTTAATAGGGGTTTTGAGACCAGTGAAATAATATGTTTTCTTGATTTTAGTTTGAAACAGGCTTTCTTAAGATTTTTGTTATTGTTTGACTAACATCTGTATGAAAGAGATGGATTAATAGAGAAGTAATATTTGGTGTATTGAAGAAGAAAATAGACATTTCTCAACAATCAATTTTCTTTATCGAGGTCCAACACATTTCTTTCTATTTCTTCTAAAAATTCCATCTACTTTGAAGAGAATTTTTTGGGATAAAAAGAAATTGCTTACCAGAATCCATAAATTTCCATTTTGTGTGTGGTCACACTGTACTAATATGTATTGATAAAATAATAAAAGACATATCTAAGCTTTTTATGATAAAGTATTAATATATTTTACAGCATTGTTTTATTGTGAGTCTGATGTATTTTCTGGATTGAACTCTTAAGGTTTGCTTATCTTTAAACTTCTGATTCACCAGTTAAGTTCAATGTGACATTTCCTCAGTTTCCTGACTGCTTCTCCTCAAATCAGTTTTTATTCTCTTCCTCTTTTTGTATTCTTAAATGGTAGAAGGTTTTGATTTCAGATACTCTTTTACAGAAACTTAATAAAATTTATTTTACCAGGCTTTGTAGTACCAGATGACTTCCTCATTAGTTAATCAGATTAAATCTAAATTTGAACCTTAATTTAAATAGTTCTGCAGTAATAACCTTTCAAGCATTCCCTCAACCAGCCACTAAGATTCTTTAATAATTACAGGCTTCAACTTACCTTTTTTGGGTCAGCCAGCAGGAACCAGACAGCTGACCTCCTTTTGCTTCTAAAAGTGAATGAAAACTTTACCTACCTGAAGACACTTTTTCTATATCATCCTTAAATATATCTGAAGAAAGACAGAAGATTTTTCTTTAAACAGGTTTTGTAATTAAATTATATTTCATCACGATATATTACTGACCAAAAGCACACACTTTATTACCATCTTTCAACTAGGAAAAGAAGTTTTCACAATATGATAAAAGCAATTTTTAACCTTTTTGAAATAGAAAAAACTGAATGCTTTAATTTCAAATATATGTCAGGAATTTTAGTTTAAAAATATTGGACATTTAAAAAATAATTAATATATCTAAGTAACGAATTCAGCTTCCTCAAAATAAATGTTATCTACAGTTGTATCCTGTTTTTAGTGAATTAGTTTACTGAGCATAGCTTATTTATAAAATGTGGCTTCTTCCTTGAGGTTTGCTCCTTCTAGCACACATGTCAGCCTAGCACATGAGCTGTAGCTTCTCATGAGAGGATAGCTGCTGTACTTTTGTTACCTTGAGCTGAGGCATTTCATTCCAGCAGCATTGCAAAGATGGCCCAGTTCTGGTCAGTTTTGTTCTGGCTTTTTCTTCTTTTAGGGACTTTTTCCAGTGTCATTTGTCTCAGTAGTGAGGTCAAAGGCATATATGCCACTGGCAGTATTTGAAGCCACAAGACTACTAGGACTTTCCTTGTAGTGTTTCAGAATTTCACCTGAAAAATCATTCAAAACAAAATTTAAAATAATTTATGTAAATAAGTTTTGTGACAAATGAGAGCTGATTCACACTATCTGCATATCTTTAAATCAGCAACAACATAATCAATAATTCTTTACCGCTCTTACCAGTTATACACCATATATTTATTTATACATTAATATTTATATTTGTGTTTATATCTATATTCATATAAATCCCATATGCAGTGTCTGCCAAAATTACTGAAAAATGAAAAAAAAGTACTTATTTTTCCTAAAGAAAAATATAAACTAAATCCTCCTTTTTATCTTCTTAGCATAAATATGGAAGACCTAATCAGAATCTTAGGAACATTTTAAGAATCTTAGGAACACTTTATTTTGTATGATATCAATCTTTCTTCCATCAAAAGAAAAAAGTCAATACTTATTTCTATATTTACCTTAAAAACACCAGTGTAGGCATATATGACCTCTGTACTATCAGCTATTGCTTGCAGACAGGGATAATTGGAGAAAAGATTCATGCTTTAGTACAGGTGACTTAAGACAAAATGTATTCGTCTGCATCAGCTTCAGAATGCTCACAGCAAGGAAAATTCCATTTTATATATATGTGTAGGTATCCATGAGATACAAAGATGTGTAATGAATGGAATAAAAGGTAGATATACCAATGTCTCCGATATTGCCAGGAGGGTGAATGGAATTTCTGTTATGCATTGAAGAAAGCAAAATGTACCTAACCAAGGGATTTGCCTGAGGGCCTCCCTAAAGCATAAGACTTGGATGCCCTCATCTCTTAGGCCTGATCAAACAGAAACCATGGGAGAAACAGACACAGATAACTATTCCTTGGGGTAGAAGGGACCAAAAGACATGTTGTGAAACTTTTTAATGATTACCAGGTAACTGACATCATAAAGAACATGTAACCAATGAGAAATTTTTACCAAAAATAGAATTGTATATACCCGATATAAATGTTTGTAATCTCAATAAAAGTGGCCTCTGCTCCAGCTCAGTCGTTCCCATCTCTCCATCGCTGATTTCATCCAAGCCTCCATGTCCCCACCACTGATCTCTTCTGCGGCGAGGTGTGGCCTTATGGTCATTGTCTGGCAGGCAGGAGGGCGGCCAACACCCAGCTGCAACAGGGCGAGCACCTCTTGCCGTCGATGGCCTCGGGCTGTGCTCGTTGCGGACTGGATTCGCTGCTATCAGGAGGAGAAAGAGGGAGCTGGACACTCCCTGGGGTCTGTCGGATTTATTGATGAACCCAAGGTGCCACCCAGGGAGTGATTCCCAACAAAGGGGTGCAGAGGGATTATAAAGGGAGGAGGTGTACAAGGGAGGGATTTACACAGAACCACTAGGGGAAGACAAGGGAGTGAACTTACAATAACAGACATCAGGGAAAACCCAATCGATACAAAGTAAGGGAGGGGCCCTGGGACCACAACCAATCATAGCCCCCACAGAAAAGAAGATTCTGGTAAACTGGGAGGAGTGGGGGGTGATTGACTGGGCCCAGGGAGGAGAAACCAGTCTACATAAAAGGGAATAAGGGGAGGGGGAATTACATAAGAGGGGAGATTGACAAAACAAGTGGCGGGAGTTGCCATAGGAACAAACATAACAAGCAGAGCTAAGGCGGGAAAACTGAGAGGGCAGAACCATTACAGAACATGGGGGGAGGGGGGCAATACAGAAGATAAGGGAACAATCAAACAAATTAACTCCTCAAGAGCAGAGAAGTGTTCTGTGATTTGGAAAGGAAGTTACTGATGTGATTTTTGAAAGGAAGTTACAGTGAAAGTCACTGATTGTGCATCTTGTGGGTTAAGGAACAAATTCTGGTGTGAAATTCCAGTTCCTGCCTTCCTTAATCAATAAAGGAAAACAGACTTCTCCAATTGGAATTCAGACAACGAGTTTATATCCAGAGATTAAATTACACTGTTACAGTGTGTCTTCTCTAAACAGAAGACATGAGGAAGTCCAAGAGAGAATAATTATTAATTTGCAATTCAAACCAATGAAAATATCTCCACAAATAGGTTACTAGCATTATTATAATGGAATCAGAAGATTTTTGGCACTCCTACCCGTAGTATGTGACACATACTTAATTATCCTCATTCACTTTTCCTAACATAGTGTCATATTTTACCTTAATTTATTGTTTTTAAATAGATGGCATTAAATCCCAAGAGTTTCAGATATATACAATCTGGAGACCACTTCAAACCTGAAGATAACTGACCCTCATCACTTTCCCTTATGGAAGATGAATTACTTTTCAGTCAGTAATGAAAAAGGGAAGTGAAGAGAAATCAGGAGATCTGAATCAAAACAATCTTGAATTTTGCTAAGAGTTTATTTTTGGCAAAAGTTATAAATACTGTGAGGACTATTTATCATCAGGCTCTCCCATTTGCTGAGTAATGCTATATGTAGTGCAAGAGGATATGCACATACATAACAGAAGAAGACTGCTTTTCTGTTTGGAGAAGTGGTAGCGGCTACTAACGCACTACTATCTATTGCTGGATTTCTTGTCGATTGAAACACAGAGAATTTATACATTTAGTTCAGAGCTTTCCTCCAAAACTTAGAATTCTAGAATGTGGTGCATCTATACTTAATTAATCACATTCATAACGGTATATCTAAAAACAAATTTAAAATGGATTATAAGAGTTTTAAAATTTAGTAAATATAAATGCTTATGTGTCTTCAGATCAAGAACATAAAGTTCAGCAACACTCTGGAAAAGAAATAAATAAATTTATCTTTCAGTCATTTGAATTTCCAAGGATAAGTGGGTTTTGTAAGTGCAGGACACAACAAGTCCTGTCATCCCCTCACAAACACAGAGAAGAGCAGGGGGTAAATAAACAGCATTTTATCTCACTAAAGCTGAGTGGCTTCTAAATAAAAGCTATAGAATGATCAGGTAGTGATGATGCAAAAATAAAGAATTCATTCAATAAATCTCCAGAAGAAGAGAAGCAAAAAAACCAATGGAATTTGCCTTTAAATAAACATATGTCAGGTATTTTTTGCATTCATAGCTTATTTAAAAAAATACATTGTTTTCATTTTGTTGTTCATACTCATGGGTTACTTTAGGTTTAGGTTTAATAGAGAACAGATAATGTCAGATGTGAGACTGGCAATGAAAATGTTATGCTTAATAACATTAAGTTGAATAAAAGGGTGGCCTGAGAAAGCAAAAAAAAAAAAAAAAAAATCCAAAGCTCTTTTTCACAGAAATATCCCTACAGAAAGTACAACAATTGCATAATTGAAATAGCATCCTAATAAGTGTGGCCTTTTTTCTATTTCTTGATGAAATGCTTTCCTAATCTGCAATCTTCTGATAGAGGCTAGTATCTGCTTGCATGTAAACTGCTTTAGAGCATGAAAAAATGATTATTGCTATGTTTTAATTGCTATATGTGCACAAGCATTTGGGGTTTTTCAGACTTCTTTATGTTTTTTTTTTCTTGCTCAAATTACTTTGTATTCTTCTGCCTATAGTTTTCTCTTGGGATGAAAAATGAGGGAGTCTAGAATTAAAGCTATAATATATGCTCTTCTTCAGGTCAGTGATGAGAATTTGTTGACTAGAGAAAAGTATCTCTCAAATGGAGAAAAAAAAACAGAAAAAAAACTGCTGGAAAAAAATATGCATTAGATTTTATCTAGTCCTTTTCTTTTCAATTGGGAGATTGGGCACAGAAAATGAAAGGTCAGTGAAAAAAACCCCATTATCATTAAAATATGGCCTTAAATTGGACATGAGCCTCACTTATCTCTCTTAAGTCATAAACTTTATGCTTCTCTTTATATACAAGACTAATTATACAAATAGTAATCATAGAGCACAACTTTCTTTTAGCAAGTAAGAGGCATTAAGAGATGGGATTGATGTGAAATGTCTAATTATCTTTCCATTTACTCATAAAGCACAAACTACTTCAATATAGATTTATTTTCAAATCCATAAAGCTCCTTGAATTCTTTATTCTTTAAAAATAATAACTTCTATTTAATGGTGAGACTGAGAAAAAAATATAAGCATTGTTTCACGAAATGGTAGTTGATTCATCATAATGGAACAGAAAATATTTTATAATTTTGGTAACATTTTTCATTAGATGTCCATTGTACACAAAGCATATATAAAATAAGGCCATTAAAGGTTATTTCAAAACCAGTACCTTTCTTAATAAATGCTTCTTGACATTACTGATGTGTAACAAATAAACTGTGACAGTTTGCAAACCAGTCAACACAGCCATCAACATTTTGATCTGTCACAAAAATGTATGTATCAACACCATCATTTCCTCTTGACACCTTCTTTTCTGCTTGCATATGTAGAAAAAAAAAGAAGTTGTATAGCCATGAGGTATTTTGTCAACATCAGCAAACAGCAATTATGAGCAATACAAGAAGAAGCTTATAGACAAATAAGAAGTCAATTATGGCTGACATTGAACCACCTTTCAGCTTCTGGGTACTCCCTCTTGAACGACGCTGACTTTCTATTTGGCTACTGCTGAGTAATCTCAAGGAGACAATGAGAAAATGCAAATTATAGCTATCTAAACCAGCCTGATAAACGAGGCCATATTAGTTATGTTTCAAACTAACAGATTTCAGAAAAAGCATCACATTTGCAGAACATCAAAGGCATTTCAATCAGCTGTTGCATGTAGCTTTGTACCAGTTCTGTGTGTGATCATGACGACTTATTTTAGACAGGATTGCTATTTTACTGCATATGTGGTTTAAATTATGCATCTTAATATACATTTTGTGCAAGTACCCTCAATTCTACAGACAAAGTAAGTAATACTGAAGACTACATTTTGAGGAACACTCTCCCTTTTTCTCTTTTCTTCCTTTTTTGTCTGTCGTGACAATCCAGCAGTCTGTGTAGCTGACACTACATTAGGACCTGGCCTTTGTTTATAATTCACTGGGATTACAGCTGATGAATTTCATTTGTGGAGTTCTGTATAGATGTTTTGGGGCAACTGTGTTCATCTTACTATAGTTTTTCATGTGCCTTTCCCAAACACGATATTTCATTGTATTCTGAAGGATGTGTACTTACACGGAAGAGTGAAGTCAGTCAGACTCCTTTGAGACAATAAATTTGAACAAAAAAGAATATATATATATAGTTGTAATATAAAAGAAGACTGGTCTCAGACTTCCTGCAATGCACATGTTTCAAGCAGTAAAACATGTTACTGCCATATGTGACTTATGTGTAATTGATTTTCTTTTGGGACTTCTTGGATACAATCCACGTAAGAATTTTATTCAGATCAAGGAAAATTTCTTAAATTAAACCTCATATTTGTGTCCAGTTACCATTCTTTGTTACACATCATTGTGTGCACAAACTGCTTTATTTCCAGACATTACTGAAATAGGAGATAAGGTCAGATAGACACCTGATGCACTCCAGCTGCAAAAGAGCACTCAGTCAACAGGGCAAAGTTGTAGATTGTCTAAAGTAAACATCAGATCCTCAACACCAAATGTTTTGGATTTTATATCTACTCCTTCTGATCCACACTACTTGCACTTACAGTCTTTTTTTTCCTTATATAGCAGGAAAGTTTTCTGTTGATAATACCAGCAAGCTGGAGAAGCACTCTTGAAAGGATGCGTTCCAGAGGAAGGACGCTCCTGAAAGATTGCCCGCAGGTGACCAACACTGAGTCAGGGTGACCCTGAGGGACTGAGGCCCATGGACAGCACATGCCAAGGCAGGGACACTAGTGAGCAAAAAGCAGCAGTAAGAAAACACCTGAGCACATGACCCCACACCCCAATTTTAATGCTGTCCATCACCTCATTGGAGAAAATGTGACAGAATTAGAGTTATCTGGAGTTAAAACAAGGAAAACTGAGACAATGAATGAGATTAGGTGCTTGTCTGAAGTTGAATGTTGAGAAGGGAAAGGAAAGCTATTTAATTAGGTATTTCTTTTGTTGTAATGTGAGGTTTTCCCCCCTGCCCAGTACTGAAATCAATGATCAGAAATCATTGCTAATTGGACATAAATTTTATTAAGAATAAATAGCCTCAGTCAAGACTGTTTCCATTGCAACAGTAATTTAGCTAGGAGTGCTAGTCTTTTAATGTTTTCTTTTGTAATGTATGATTGCATGCAGAAATATTTTTGTGGTGTGGTTTGCTTCTTGCTATTATTACATGCAGCTGCATATTTGTTACAACACAACATGGGCATAGCACTGGGAGATTTAAAGGGGCCAATAAATTCCTATGTTCATAATCTATACAATATATGAAGGTTAATATATATTACATATACAATTTTAGTCTAACTCCAGAATGTTAGGATTCCAAATGGTATATTTTATTTTATTCTTACAGATTTGTTTTCTTGAGCTGGTTCCCTTCTCTAATTACCTATATTTAACATACCACAGACTTTTAGAGGGAAAATAAATCACACATTAGGCAGAGGCAAACAGAAGAATTGTCTTTCTAAAGATGTCAGTTAAAATTTTGTTTAGTAAAATGCAGAAACTCAGAGGTGTGGATCCTTTTGGAGAAATGCTTCATCTTCTACATTTGTAGCACATGTCAAAATACAGTTTCATAAGAAGAGAAGATGTTTTGAAACCCTTGGTCTTCTTGTTGATCATCTTTTATTTTCCATCCCAAGCAACTCTTTTTGCAAACCACAAAAGCAGGGCATAATTACATTTGGGTTGTATTTTTTCCTCAAATGCTCATTAGTGACAGAACAAAGTATAAGTCTTAACTACAACATATGAGATTGATAAATGTGAGCAGAGATATATTTCCATCGGCCTGACACATTTTAAGAACATTTTTTGCCTGAAAAAAATTATGTTCTGGTTAATTGCTGTGGATTTTATTCTTTGTTTGTTTTTTTTTGTTTTTTTTTTTTTTGTTATGTTTTCTTAAAAAGCTGATTTTATTTGTATAATATTTATCATATTTCAAATAACCTAGACACAATGCTGTGTAAATTAGTAAGCTACAGAGGCAGCAGCAGTGACTGGGGTAAGTCCAGGGGAGAAAATTGGATCAGGCCATACAGGGAGGCCCAAGCTCAGGGACACCTGAGCAGCAGCCCTGAACCCCATCAGGGCCCAGAAGCATCAGCAGCCAAACAGAAGCAGAGCTTGGAGAAGGCTGGGCAAGCAGGACCATGGTGTGCCAGAGAGGGTGTGACCCAGCAGTGATGTGAGCCTGGCACAGCAGCTTGCAGGGCATTTTGTCTGGAGAGGGTGAGCAGGAAGGGCTCCTCTCTGACTGTCCAGGAGGAACCAATAGATAAACAGACTCAGTATCTGGTGTAGAAGAGCACAGAAAGATCCTTTCAGTCCCTGTTTCATTAGTACATCAGCGTAAGCCTCCTCAGTCTGCATAACCAGGTTCCCTGTTTTGTTGAGCAATGTGTCCACATTTTCCCTTGTCTTGCTTTTATCACCTGACTAATGATAGAAGCTTTTGTTCTTACCTCTGTAACTACAGAAGCAGAAGGTCATGCAAGTCTATCATCTATATTAGGAATAATTAACTCAAGCTACCAAATTGATACAAATACACATCCCAAGGTTCCTATATTGGCTTACTTAGAAGTTACCCTCAAATATATGTACGTTGTGTTGCCATTGCATGCTGTTTTTTCCTTAACATACTGTGCCTTCTGGAGTTCTGTGAATAACTCAGAAATTACTTTTTAAAACATTTCTTGCTGTCTTTGTATTAACATAACAGGGGAAGAGTTTTCATCTTTGTTTGACAGAACAGGAAGAGAGGATGAGAAACAGCTTACCCAGATCATGAAAAGGTGAAAGAGCAGCTAATTCTGGAAACAATTTCCTGCATATGGATAAAATGAGCTATCTGCATCTCTTCATCAATGAGAAACATGCTTGAGCAACTTGATAAACTTTAATGATGAAATGACTGGCTGGGTAGAAGAGGGAAGAACAGTGAACGCTGTGTGCTTAGAGTTCAGTGAGGCCTTTGACACTCCCACAAGATCTTCATAGACAAGCTGTTGATGCATGGGATGGATGAACAGACAGTGAGGTGGATTGAAATTTATTTGAATGGCTGGGCCCAAAGAGGTGATCATCTGGATCATGGGGCAGAGTGTGTCCTCAGCAAGTTTACAGATTCTTTTCAAAACTCAAGATCTTATCAGGTGATATTGGATTGGCTGTAAAAAATATCCATTAAAAGTAAGATGTATTTGCTAAAATATTACTTAATTAATTGAAAAAAAAACCCATCCAAACAAAACAAAACATCAAGAAGAGCTTATGACAACTCATCCTTTTCTTTCCATTACCATTAATGACATAATTCCTTTTCTAAAAGCACAGTTTGTCACCCTACCTCTTACTAAGTGACACTCCAGCAGAGAGCCTTCAGGGAAGACAGTTAAGAGAGTTGTTTGGATGAATCTTCATCAAGAACTTAACCTTGGCACCCAGAGCAAATGAGAAGCCTGTCTTACAAGGAAGTTACTTCTCAGAGATGCCCTGCCTCTGGGAGTCTGTTAGTGAAAGAGGAACATGGCCAGGTCAGCCTTTCATTTTATATGTTTTGCCATGTGTCACCACAAAGCAGAGCCTGTATCCTATCTCAGACAGAACTTGAACAGCCACAAGCCAAATTCCACACACTGAAGTTTGGAAGAGAGCAGAGCATTTTTTTTTTTTTTTGTTTTTACTTAACAAAGGAAAAAAAGGAGCAAAAAATTGTAAGGAGCTAAGCATGCTCAGAGATACAGGTGGGATCAGGCATGACAGCTTTACATTCCAACATCTCTGCCCAATGATACTTTAAAAAAATTAAATAGAATGTATGTTTAGATTAATGTACCGTAAACAGGAAAAAAAAAGGAATGTAATATGTATTGTGAAATATGTGACATTTTAAAATTCCCTTAAAGAATAGCCAAAAACATTATTGGAACCCTACTCTGAGAGAATTTGTTTGTACGTATGGCATTTAGGCCTACATTATATGAAAGACTTCCAAAGTATAAGATTATGAATGGACTCTACTGTTGTGGTTACGCTGATCTGTAAAATTCAGTGGAGTGTCAGAAACTGCCAGCTGGAAAGAAGACAAGGGAATATCAACAGGCTGCATTCAGAAGGAATCCTGATGTGTTGATGTAATAGCCAGATAATGAAATGATTTGCCTGCTTTAATATTCCATTTACAAAGAAGTCATTTAGCCTTTGAAGTGGAAGACTTTGGAGATCATATAAACATATCATAGGTTGAAAACAGTCTCTTTAAGAGCATTATATTTGGCTTTGTAAACATTAATTCTAATGCATTAGTAGCTAAGGTTGATGGAGGACAGAGAGGTGATTCAAAACGGCCAGAATGGTTCCACCAAGGGCAAATCCTGCTCTCCCAATATGTGGTCTTCTGTGTAGGAATGAACATATCAGTGGACAAGGGCAGGGCTATGGATGTCATCTATCTAAAGCCCTTGACATGGTCCCTCACAACATCCTTCTCTATGAGTTGGAGAGAGATGATTTTAATGAATGGACTGTTAGATAGACAAGAAATTGGTTGGGTGGTCACACCCAGAGGGTAGTGGTCAATGACTCAGTGTTGATGATCACTGACCAGTGGTGTCCCTCAGGGGTCCGTACTGGGTCCAGTACTGTTTAATACCTTTGTCAGTGACATAGACAGAGGAATTGAATGCATCCTCATCAGAATTGCACGACAGCAATCTGAGTGGTGCAGTCAACACACCTGAAGGACAGGATCCCGTCCAAAGGGACGTGGACAACAAACTTGAGAAATGTTCCCATGTGAACCTCATGAGGTACAACAAGGACAAGTGAAAGGGGCTGTATTTGGGTCAAGGCAATCCCCAATATCAGTACAGGCTGAGCAGATCCAGGACAGCTCTGATGACAAGGACTTGGGAGTGCTGGTGGGTGAGAGTCTGGACATGACCCAGCAATTTGCACATCCCATAAAGACAGAAGTGTCCTGGGCTGCATCCAGAGCAGAGTGGCCAGCAGGGTGAGGGAGGGGATTTTACCCCTCTACCCCAATCTCTTGACACACCACCTGGAGTACTGCATCCTGCTCTGATATCCTGAGCACAAGAAAGATGTGGACCTGTTGGAGTGGTTCCAGAGAGGGCCACAAAAGTGACCCAAGAGGTGGACCACCTCTACTATGAGAAAGGCCAAGAGAGTTGGATTTTTTCAGCCTGGACAATAGAAGGATGTAGAGTGATCTTATTGTGGTCTTTCACTAATTGTTTGTGGCTTACAAGAAAAATTGGGACAAAATTTTTATAGGATATTTTCTATTTCGTACCTTACTGTCTAGGAATGTAAAATAAATCATACTTTTCAGTCAGTTCTGGAAAAATCAGATTTTTCTGTCTAGACAATGACAAGAATATTGTCATAGACAATGACAAGAATATTGCCATCACAATATTAGTGTAACAGAGTAACTGAAAAGTTCACAGACATGTTGTAGGAAGCAGGCAACAAGAATGTACAGTTTTCAAAAGGCGCTAAAGAGACCTGCTCCATAAACAGTTACTTTATGCTAACCCCCTATAAATTAAAGTGTACAATCTCAAATTTTTTTTTTGAAACATTGACATTTCAACTGATAATGCTTAGAAGAATGTACCTTCCTCTTTATATTCTTCATCACTACACTGAAGCAACTGTGTTAAATACAGAGACAGAATTAACAGACAGTTAACAGATGGTGGAAACCACAACTTCCACCATGTCGTAAAATTTGACAAAGGCCTTCATTATTTCTCCTTTACTCATCAACTAAGTTGGCACTCATCCGAAAAATGCATATTACACACCACATATTTTTAATTGCACGATACTGTTACACAACTTCATTGTTTTTGGATTTTTTTCAGGATTGTCTTTAGATTAATACTAAAACATTCTATGCAATAAACTTGCGATCATTCTACAAACTGAAAAATCAAGCCATTTAAGTATCTAGGTGTGTGTTTGTTTTCATAAAATCTAGAGAAGAAGACTGTTTTCTGGAAGACTTTTTATACATTTTGGTCCCAGTGCAAGAATAATCTTGGGGAGCATCACAGCATTGAAAAAAACCCCACCTGTACACGTAAGGTACAACAGTGTAGTTACCAGATTTGTGCAGAATAAAGTGCTGCATATCCTAATAAGCTGATATAATATGCATGTGGAAATATATATACATCCATATGCAGAGATAGCTGTAGACCTATATAACCCCTAACTTTCTCTGTCTTTCTCATATATGTACCTATATATAAAATTGCATGGATATATATGTATATATGCAACAACTAACATATGTTGTAAGGTGTTGTTGTGTAAATGGGAAGCAGCACATCCCTATGGCATTATTACAGCTTCAGAAATCGTGCTGCACTGACAGTTTAATTAGTCAGTGTGGGTACTAGAAGGTAAGTCCCTTGGGCTGTCTGGTGACCTTATGCCACCGAGAAAGCAAAACAGATGCTTAAAGCATAATACAGCAGCTAATTGGAGAGGGAAAAAAATAAACACACCAGAACAAAACATGGAAAAGATGGCTGGAGAACAGCATAACCTCCAGAAGAAATTGTTGCATTTTCAATATGTCTGAAAGTGGGGTGGCATTTGGGTTCTTCTGCACAAGCAGAAATGATTAATCTTAGCTTCCTAGATCATGTTACTAACCCTGACAAGAACAGAAGCTTGTTTTTTTTTTTTCCCTAGAGCAAGGATAAAGGCTATTGACATAAGATTTTGGCATACTTATTTTAATTGGAAAAGTTAAATTTCTCTGTTGATTGTTGCCAGGGACTTCAAGTACTTTGACTCAGTACTGTGGAAACAAAAGCAACAATTCCCTGAATCAAATACATCTTCATTTTAATTTCATTAAAACTACTGTTATCTCATTGTAGGAATTAATTAACTTTATTTTTAATTTCAGAACACTGCTTAATTTTATGAAGGGTATTTTTTGCACTAGCTTTTCTCTCATTTGAAATGTTACAGTTTAGTAAGTACTATTAATCAGTGTAAACATACAACAACAAATGGTGGTAAATTAAAATTGGGAAATAACGGCTTCATTTTTTTCATATTCTCACAAACAAGAACACAAACATAGTTTTTTCTGGAAATTCCGAATATCATACTTCTGTATGTAAAATAAAGAAAAAGATAACATTTTTCTTCTCAGTGGTATAAGTTATACTTTTCCCTCCCCTTACTGTCACTTTTTCCTTTCTTATGCCATGAGAATATATTTTTATATATTAGTAAAAATATAATGAAAACAACCCACTCCCCTCCTATCCAGAGCTAGTTGACCTGGCCAAGTAGTTGTTCTACTGCACAGGCAGGTTGCTCACAGCAATGTATCATGAAAAATATCAGAAGAATGAAAACTTTTGTAGATTTCAATCAAAACTCAAATATATATATATATATTAGATTAGTTTATGTACTGGCAAAATATATGACATGTCGTCCATTGATTTGTATTCTTGTTTATTTTGGAAGATCCTTCAGCTACAGCTAAGTTAAAAATTCAAGTTACAATTTAGACCTGCACTTGTTAAAAAAGAAACTTGTTTAGGTATGCAATGTGAGAAAAAAAAAGTTTCCTGCCTTCCCATTCCTTATTCAGCTTAGTTTGCAATTCAGTTTAGTAGCAATAAGAATAGAACTGAAAATGAGCTTTATAGCAATTGAAGTGCTTAAACCTAATCCAGATTTCCCTGCACCTTCCTCTTTTTTGGAGAAAAATGCCAATTTTTTGAGAAATGTCTTTTTCAGGGAATCTGTCGCCTGTAATCATGCCAAACTATAATGCCTAATAGTTATCTTAGCTCAAATTACTAATTTCTAGCATGACATGAAAAATCTGGTTGCTAACTGCATGGAGAGCACTGTGCTTTTGTCAGGCCAGCCATATCTGACGTGCAGGTTGTTCTCATCACTGCTCACGAGGCACTGAATGAAATCTCTTTAATTGTGGGGAATTCTCCCTTGTCGCACTATGCTCATGATACAAAACAGAAAGAAAAACCTGTGTGTTAGCTGTTAGTACTATTAGATTGATTATAATTCCTTTTAACTTCGAACTATACAAAATCCAGGTTTACAGCACTTTAAAGCAGTAATCAAAGTATACTTCTTACATTTTGCAGTGTTAATCTACTTACAGCTGAATTTACTTTCCTGTTTTATATTATAGTGGACATAGGAATTTTGCCTAAATTTTAGGAAGGCTATTTCCACGTAAAACACACTGAAAAATAAACGAAGACATAAACAAACGCAGTCTAAACTGCAATATCTGCATATCTCCAAAAAAAGTCATTATTTCTAAGAGAACAAGTGTACTTTTGTGGCTTTTGAACACTTCAAAAAGAAACATTAAAAAGGGAAATCTTTACGTTTAAACTTTTTGGACAGGAAAAAAAATGTCTGTCTTTGAGGCTAATAGTTATTGAATAATATTTCCTGCAATAACAGAATCTAAAGACATTGTACAAAATAGCAAAATATTATTGTTGTCATATATACAGAACTTCTAGCGTTTAATCTGTAACAATAGTGTGCCATGTAATAAACATGGGGTTTATTTAAAAATTCCTAGAAGGAAACTCTGTACCCCTTGATTTAGTTAGCTTCCCACCACCTCCACCCTGAGGTTCTCTTTCTCTCTTGGGGAATACCATTGGGCACTTTGGACTGAGTGCCCATTACCAGATTTCCTTTCCCAAATAATTTGATTAATTTCATCTGTGATAAGGAACCAAATAAATGATGTTTTCCTTCTTAGCCCATGTCAGTCACTGGGGAAAACCCAAAAGGATCAGTGAGATTCTTTCACCCAAGTGATCGGGCACTTAGATGTGCTTACACATCTCGAATGTGTGATGTATTTAAGAAATTTCTCAGAAGTTGTAGCTCTGTTCTGCTAAATGTTTATGTTTCTATATCAGAGATAGAGGCAGATGTTACTTCTTTTCACTCATGCAAGCTGTTCACCCCGGTTTTCTAGTGAGGTTTAGTGCACATATTCTTGTCATTTATTTATGCTTAACCAGAGCAGGGGGAATAAATTCTAAATCTGAGTAGGCCAGATGACTGCAAGGGAGCTGCATACATAGAGGAGCTTAGTTTTAGCTGCAGGGGAAGGTATTTTAGCCCTGGTGGCAGGCAAGTTTGAACTGCAAGCTGGAGAGTGTAGAAGTGTGTCTTCAGAGGTGAAAGATAGCCTCGGCAAAAGCAGGCTGAGGACAGTGGTTATCATTCCAGGGATGCTTCAGTGGCCATGTATGAACAGATTTGGGATCCCCGGGCAAGAGCAGTGTCAAAAATTACAAAGTATCTGCAACAGGTCCCTTGCCTGGGGAACCTGATGTACCAGGAGAGGTTGAAGGAGATGAGTTTGTTTAGACTGGGGATGGCACAGGAAGGGATATAATGCTAAAAAAGATTGAGACAGATTTTTCTCACAAGTACATACAAAGGGAGGAGAAACAATGGACACAGAAGAAATTCCAATTACCTATAAGGATAAGAAAAATTTATAATGAGAGTGGTTAGGTCCAGAGTGATGGTAAAAATTTCATTCTTGGAAAATATTGAACTTTGAGGACCTTCAAGGCTTTGACCTTCATGTAATTCTGAACTTAGTCCTGTGTAAGGGTCTGCAGAGGCCCTTCCACTTAAAAGTTCTGCATTTTCTATAATGCCAACATTAGCATTTTTTATCTTAGGTTTCATTTCTTCAGCATCTTCCTGTGAGCTGCCAATAGTGATGACACAAATTTGTCTGTTCAATGTTATTTAGTGTAACAAGGCATGCCTTAGCCTCTGTGATGAGTATAATGTGTTGTACCTGTTTGCTCCCATTCTGTGCTATCATCACTTAAAACCCTGATGACTGAGGGTCATGGGAATGCTGGAGAGAACACGAGATGGTGTCTGCCTTTGGCAGTGATTGAGCAAGCTCAGCATTTTCCAGAATTTATGGAGGGGTTGGAAGACCTGGAAATAAGTGTATTCGAAGAACAGACTGCTTACAGCACAACCAATGTTTATGGCAGCAGAGCCTATAGGAATTGGGGGAGTTACTGAGTTGAGAAAAACTCTATGTGAGTGAAACTCCCAATATGGACGGACACAGTGTACATGGAGATTATTTTCCTATAAGCTCCTTTTGTCTCTATTCTGTCTTATCTGATCACTTTGAGTGATCAGATAAGACAGAATAGAGACTAAACCGGCCCCTGTTATAGAATATATACATTATTCTAGTTATCTTTCAGATAAAATATGGCTTTTTCAGTTCAGAAAGATCCTTTAGGTTTTCTTTGGTGAGCTCAATTTAAAGAGAATATTCAGGGAGGCCTATAACATCTTGTGCACTGTCTTAATCCTTAGCATTACTGAAAAAAAAATAAGACCAAAAGTTATCCCATAGCTATAAAGAAGACAACAGAAGGACTTTTAAGTCAGGTATTATAAAACTGGTCATTTGAAAGCCCCCTTTTCTGAATCTGTTCTCCAAATAGATTTCCCAAAACTCATTCCAACCTAGAATGGAAAAGGAACCTTGAAATATACTGTAAAAAAGGAAACTGATTACTATTAACCCCACAGGTGGTAAACCACCTAAAACATATGTCCATATATGGCACAAAACTGGAATACAGCTATCAACTAACCACGACATTACCTTCTACTGATCTAGGTTATTTATTCCAAAAGGGTAAAGATTAATTTTCAACCAGTTTTCTTCACAGGACTAAATTGCATTAATTTAATGCTCAAGGATTAATCCTAAAATTTCCAACATGAATATTTTCAGTTTTTTGCTATAAAATCATATAAGCATTAAGCAAACACAGATTTTAACTTTTTACTTCAAACATGGTAGGCAGTATATCATAAAATTCTTTACAAAGTGAATTTAAGAAATGTAGCCCCCACTTTTTTAAGCAAGTCCATTTTGTTTAGCTGAAGATTTAAAAAAAACAAGGAAAGAAAAGGTTTAAATAAGGCATATTAGTTAATAATCTCTTGGCAGCTAAAACTAGAGTGTGAAACAGCTGTTAGATGGGACTATGACAGTAAGCTGTATTTTTTCAAGATATTAAAATTAAAATTGACGTACTAGTGGCTTTGTCTATTCTTTTTCTTGATGTACTGTTGGCTAGTGAAGTCCTTTGAAATAACTTTGCAAGTAAAAGAAAGAACTAGAGGAAGGTATTGAATCCATGATAGTATTTCTTCAGTGAGGCCCACTGAAGTAGATCATTGACACACTTAATTACTAATACTGATCACTCTGCTTTGTATTTTGAGGTTGTGTCTCCTTGACAGCATGAGAAAAAAATACACAATCTGACTTTATTTACCTATTTAAACTACACCAAATATATGATCTATACCACTACAGACTTCAAAACAGGTCAGTCTCACAATAAAACCCCCAGACTCCCAGTAAACACATGCAGCCTGAACTGGAGCTTCCTCCACTTTGCATTTTTGCAAGATGATAACTCATATTAAATGTACAGTAACAAAACACATTTGACCATATTGTGACCAAAGAGTAACTCTCAAATTCTACTTGGAAATTCAAATACCAAGCAATAAAAAAATCTGCCTATAATTCTCTTTGTTAGGAAAATTTCTAACCCTGATCTTTTCATATCTTTTAAAGCTGGAATCCATACTGTCCTTTGCTTTTGCAAGCCACACTCTATTCCACTGTTTCTAATAGCTCGGCCACACATAACAGTACTAAAGTCTAATTTCATGTGGCTTGTTTTACAAATAAAAGACAAGTTAGTAATGAAATATGGTTCCGTAACACAAAGTCAGACCTTTAATTTACATTGAACAATTTTCTCAGCTACAAAATTGTTTATACTGTGCAATAATATATCTCACCATGGTAAATATTTACAGTATTTGAGTAAATGTTTCAAGGGAGTTTGCCAAATCAAGTAGCTCTATAAATTCAAAAATCATTCAAACAGTTTTCATCTTACAAAGCACATTTATAAATACATATGTGTGTGCACATGTGTTTTACCTTGGTTTTTTCCACCATTTTAATGCCAACTCTTTCCAATAGACTACTGTGTAAATACCTCACTGTCACAATCATTGTTAGTTCATCACTACTTCATGTAACTATTTTTCCTCTAGAATTCTTCCGAATTCTTCCACAGCTAACCAATTTTCGGTTTTTCAAAAAAAAGAAAAAGAGAGAGCTTAAAAAAAAAAACAAACAAATATGGATATGTGTTAGTATAAGGGAGTTAATTTATTAGGGGTTTAAAGAAAATCTTTCCTTGGCTTTTTCTGAACTTTAGAATTTTTTAATTTACATTTGTAATATGATTATTACACTGGGGTGTTTTGCTTGTGTGTGTGAATGAATATAAATTGCTTAAGACTGAAAAAATATACAAACTAATTATTCCCCCTTTTCCTTCTCAATTCTCACGTGTGCTTCACTGATCAACCCAAAGCATGAACCCAATAAATATGTGAGGTGACTGAAATTTCTAACTGGTAGGAGATGGAAACCAGCACACACAGAAAATAACTTTCTTTTTCCACAGGAAAAATACTTCAGTGGCTAATAGCTGTTGAATAGCACTTTGAATTCTATATTTCCTTCTACAATTTAACAGTGAGTGTTTTTTCTTGACCTAGGTTCTTTCTGTTTGGGGAAAAGTCTTTCACTTAGCTTTAGGTTCTGTTTACCTCATTTTGGTTGTGGGTTTGTTTCTTTTCCTGTATCCTCACTCTTTTTCATATTTCTGACTGATGCCTATGATATTTTTGTAAGCTTTGTATGTAATACTTATATTTCTAATTTAGGTATCTAGAATCCTTTATGTTGTCATTATTACAGATAGCTAAAATCATATTAGATAAACATAATTTCTTGACTAGATCCAGTCCAGATTAATCTTGATTAATTTCTTAGCTTTCCAAATATTCCTGCAAATCTACCTCTAATCTGCTCCATTGCTGTTCCATATTTCTTTTTATTTTTAATCTCATTCAAATTTTCCTATCTTCCAAACTTAAATGAAACTTTTCTTATTGCTGATCTCTAGTTCTTTCTCTTTGTTCTGCCAATACCAGAATACCAGGGTGGTTTTTTTTTCCAGTTTGATTTTTCAGATAGGCTTTCTGCTCCTTTGACAGTAGTAACTCTTTTCTCATCCTTATGCATAATTGATGTTTTCCTGTTTTCTGGAAGTCTTTTTTCCTAGACTTTTTCTGAATAGCCTCTTAACCTAAACTTTCTTTTTTTTTTTTTTTTTTTTTAATCACAAATCTCTGCTCCTACTTTTTTCTCTTCGTCTCTTCTATTACACAGGCTCCTCAGATGCCTGGAGAATCAGCTGACAGTTTCATACAGTGTCTTTGACTGTAGTCATTGACACCAGTTTCACATGTCAAGTTTAAGCTTTGCTTCCCATTAACTGTTCCTCTGTTTGCAAATTATGTTTCAGTCATACGAAAAAGACATTTTGAAAATTCTAGGCAGGAATTTTTATGTTCTTTACCTGCATATCCCTTTTCCAGCCTTTTGCTGTTTCTGCTGCTGTTGTAGCTTTGATGCCATTATGTTTGTTGGAGAGGACAATACTTTTAGTACTTGTGAAGTAGTTGTGCTATTATGAAGTCTGCTTTAATAATTTAATTCTAATATACACCACATTACACATCAGTTGTTCCACAATTAGCTAGTGATATACTGCTTATGTTTCAAGGGAGTATAGGAAAGGTAGACTAAGAATTAAGTTTAAATTCAAAGCACTAGAGAAGAAGCTGGTTTTTTTTTTTCCCTGAAGTAACATTAAATTTTATTGCCAGTTGTAATATTTGAAAATTAATTGCATTCCCCATAAGCACATGTATGCATTTTAGATGTAAATTAATTATTCACAGGTGATTGGAGGAACTTTCTACAGGTCTGGCATTTCCTCTATTAAAATGTAGGCAAACTATAGTTGTGAAAGGAGTTTTACTATTCATGCATCTTATCATTCTTTTATCCATTGTATCCACTTAAGAAAGAGACACTAAGATAAAAACACTTGCTAAAGACAAAATAATGTTTGGACCTTGAAAGCTATGTGAAGCAACCTGCCAAAAGGTCAAGCAAAAAAAAAAAAAAAAAAAAATTATTATGAACCAATTAAGGGATCCACAAATGGGAATAGAGAATATTTTCTTGTACAAAAGGCAAAAAAATTGTTTTTCTTTGATAAAAAGAGAAAAGCTGTAATAAAAAAATTGTATGACAAACACATACTATTCAATGGAAAAAAAGATATAAGTAGGGATTACTGTCCCTCTTTCATATCACATTTCAAGCATTTAAAAGCCAATGATGGTAAAAAATATTGGATTTACTGTCAGTAAACTGCTTTAAGTTTGAAGTTCCCTGACAGAAATGTACTTCATTAAGAAAAAGGAATTATGTAGGAATAAATTGATTTTAGCTAAATATGAACAGAAATAAAGAGTGGAATGGAAATTCCAGTAAATGGAGGTGTAGAATACAAGCTCATTTCCTAAGCCTTAAGAAGAATGCCTCTGATCACATGGTTTGTTCAGCCTGGAGAAGAGGAGACTGAGGGGAGACCTCATCACAGTCAGCAGCTTCCTCATGAAGGAAAGAGGAGGGACAGACACTGATCTCTTCTCAGTGGTGATAATGATCCTCTCAGTGATAGAACCTGAGGCCATGTCATGGAGCTGTGTCATGGGAGTTTTAGGTTGGATATTAGGAAAAGGTTCTAAGATGGTTGGGCACTGGAATCAGCTTTCCAGGGAAGTGGTCACACCACCAAGTCTGTCAGAGCCCATGAAGTATTTGGACAATGGTCTCAAGCACATAGTGTTACTCTTGGGGCTGTCCTAAGCAAGGCCAGGAGTTGGGCTATGGCAATCCTTCTGGGTCCCTTCCAGCTCTGAATAGTCCATATTTTGATGTTAGAGACAACATTCAGCTAATCAGTTTTAAGTGTTTTCCATAAGTTTGCAGCTCCAGGTTATGTGTGACTGTTTTGACTCCATTGTCAACTGGAAGTGTGATCAATTGCTCACATTTAGCTGTTGGCATTTCAGATGTTTAAATACAAGTGTATAATTCAAGGGCCGATTCCCACTGCCTTTGGTTTAGCCTTGCTACTCCCTTAACTACCAAACAGATCACTTGAACAGGACTTGGGAGATTTGTCTTGAAGGTCCTGAGAAACATCCACAAATTACTCAGAAGTCAATTTATTAGAAACCAAATCTCTGAGTTTCTAGGAATCTCAGGTGCCAGGTTCTTCAGCTCTTTAACTGCCTTCTGATCAGAGGCACTTTTCATTCTCCGGACAAAGGATTTCCAGGATTTTTCAACTGAAATATTAGGCTCTGTCCTAGGTTACAGTATTAAGATGTATTCTATTCCCATGCTCAAGAACTGCTGAAACCAGGAGGGGCATTGTTTCTTCCTTACCTCCCATTAATGGGCCCACCAATGCCTTTCCACATGACTCACAGATAACTCCCTCCAGGAACTATTTCTGTTTAATGGGCAATCAAGGACCCACCACATAACTCACAGAATGATAACAGCCCATAGTGAGATGCTCTGCCCGGGGGGGAGGAGCTAAGCATCCCCACCTGGATATAATCTGGGATTTGGGACAGAGCAGTGAATCTTTCCACTGGATTCCCAGAGGAAAGGCTGTCTTTTCTACTGGCTTGTCAAAGGAAGCCTATACCCTTTCTACAGGATCGCTGCTCCAACAGAACCACATCTGCCACTCCAGGAGGACTGCAGCCACCAATCCAACTGGACTGCTGCCAACACCCTGACCAACAGGGTGTCAGGCTGTATTCTGATTTTGTCAGTGGTTTTTATTTTGTATTATTGCATGTATTTTGGTTTACTTTTTCCAATAAATTGTATTTCTGACTTTGAGACTTGCACTGGTTTTGATTTCAAATGAGAACAGACTCCTAATCCTACTTGTTACAGAAGCCTTATGAAGACAAGCCTCTTAACATGGTGTGTAAAGATTAAAGGAAATATAATTTAGAAAGTTTTCCATCTGCCGTGTTCAAGAATTGTTTGCTTTTGTTTTGATTGTCATTCTTTTTGTGGGACTGAGGATGAATTGTTCACCATTTCAGAACTTAAGATTCTCAATAGCTTAATTGTTCAAAGGATTTACAATGCATTTTTTGATGGCTTATATTAAAATGAAAATATAAATGTAATAATATGGTGCTAACTTGTTCACCAGTAAATATTTATAGCATCCTGTGTTCTGATATTAGGTAAGGACTTCTAAAACTATATTTGGTCTGTTGTTTCTTGCGTAAGTTAATTTTGTGTGTTCTATAAGAAATGCAAAATCAATAACTTCATAGTCCCAATTTGATGCTTATTGCATAAAATTAGATTTGGTATCCTTAAACTATATGGTATAGATGTAGTTCCTCAGAGACCAATGTATTGAACCTGAAACAGTAATAACAAAACAGTCTAGATTTTTTATTTCAGGTTTTAATACATGAAAATAACTTTCCATGTATTAAAACCTGAAAATAGTCAAAAAATGAAATTTGAAATCTTGACAAATGCATTGAAAATTATTAATTTGGTCCAGAACATCCAAAACGAGGAATTTGGTATTCTTGTTAAGCACTTTTGGGGGAACCAATAAGTCTAATTAAAAAAGCCCTTTGCCAAATACCAATCTTGGTAACAAACAAGATGTCCATGAGCTAAATATCTCATATTAGTGTCTTGTAAAAACTCCTGTGTAGAATCTATTAACACCACAATGAAGAGTTAAATCAGTGTCAGTAGTTTCACCACATTTTATTCTGGTGTAATGAGTTCGTTCACTCATCATTGTTTGATAAGAATACAGAGAAAAAATATTTCCCCGTGGAGGCTTTCAGCCAATTCAATAGCATTCAATAACTATACAATGATATTGATGACAGAAAAACAAAAGTTATAGTCCTTTTTTTTTATTACTCTGTAATAAAGGAAACATACTTTCAGCACAAAATCCTTGAAGCTGATCCAAGATCTAATCTAGCTCTACCACAATTATGTTGGTTTCAGAGATCTCAGTATATAAATACCCATGAAACACTGCCATCATTCATTGTCTCCTCATTCAAGTTTCCACACTGAGATAAAGATATTTTTACAATACTGCAAAACATCTGTTTTGCCCTGATTAAACAAGGTACTCAGATTAAAAAAAAAAAAAAGAGAAAGAATGGATATTGCTGCAACTATCTAAACATTTTGATATGTAAAATGCAACCAAGTATAAACCATAAAAGATGGAATTCTAATTCCTCTGAAGTTATTGATCATTAAACACTTAGTGTCTAAAGTTTAACTTTTGTTCACTTATTCCAAATACATATTTTCAATGTTCACTTCTTCAATATTGTTGCACCAAACTCAATAAACTGAATTAAACCATGTAAAACAAGTCCACCCTTCCTCCCCTCTAGGGTGTTTTGTAGGCTTTTCATTTGCCCAGGCTTTGAAATGTGTCAAACAGCATTACAGACACTTACTAATATAATTTCCATATTAGACTAGAGATGATAAATGGATAACTTATATTTACTGGGAAACTTTAGCTTGTCCTTAACAAGGGGTCTCAGATCTATCAAAAAAATTAAAGAGTCACAGCTTTCACAGGCTGGAAATCTAGTACATTTCTTGGGAATAAGTTAATAAATCTTGGTGTCTCCATCAATTAGCAGAGTTTTGTGTCACATAATAATAGATTTTTTTTTTTTTTTTTTTTTAGTTCATGTCAACAGGTTTATCTTCAATTCTTCCCTCTGTTTTTGTTTGTTTGGGTTGGGCTCTTTGTGTGTTGTGCTTTTAGGGTTTCTTTAGTGGAGGTGGGGGCCTGTTTTTTTTTCTTTTTTCTTCTTCCTAAATGTAATTTAAACTTATAAGGCATACAGTACTAACTGTCTTTGCAACAATTCTGCAGCTTTATGATTTCCTCAAGTTATCTTTGAATGCTACTTTCTATATGCCTTCCCATGAAGTAATTTTTTTGCTTCTTTACCTTGATCCATACAGAAAATTGCTCCTTTGAGGTGCTGTTTCAAGAATTGACAAGATTAGCTGAAAATGTCAGATTTTTAAAATTTCTCTATAAGAGCATCATGAGATCATTTTTTCCAAATGGCAAAATATCTCTCTCAAAGGCTCGGAAGGATTGTTACTTCTTTGTTTCATTTAAAATAATGTAATTCTTATAGTATAATATCTATATTTTATCACCTATCTATACCTAAATTTATATGTTGTATCTGTATTATGTAAAGCAATGTTCATCCTACTAAATAAAAGGTCAAAAAAAAAAAACAAAAACCAAAGCCAAAAAAACCACACCACACCAAAAAACCACAAAAAACCCACAAAAATCAAAGCAAAAAAACCAACCAAACCAAAACCAACCAACCAAAAAACAAAAAAACCCTGTGTCATGAATCCCTGATATCCTGTATTTCTTTGACTATCTTTTTCTCTGCTGCAGCTTCTTTATAAATTAAGCCCAGGCATAGTTCTGTGTGCACATGACTGCATTGGCACTGCACAAAAATCCTACTATAGATTAGTTTATTTAAGTTGGAGGTGTTTTTCCATCTGTTTCTCATGTGTCTTTCACAAATAATTTTGCTGTTAATGAAGGTAAAAACCAGAAGATATTCCAGGTGGAATTTCAGGATTCTAAAGGACTGTGACACTTCCCTGTTTTCATTTTAAGGTTTAGAATAAATGCAGGTGCCACTTTGTTAAAAATTCAGACAATGTCCTGGAGAGATATTTATCTTTAGAATAAACAGGCCAATCCTTTCTCTTAAAAATCGTGGTTTTCATTGATTCATGAAAACTCTTTAATGATGTTCTGTTTAAGGCCTCTTCTATATTTAGGGGATAACACTGAGAGTTATAGGATGATTTCTTAGAGTTAGAAGTATATAGGTGAGTACATTTATCTTCCTGTTTTAACCAGACTATTTTGAATGAAATGAAATTCGTGAGAAAAAGAAATAATTGTCCACTGAGCTGATTATTATCCTGAAAACCTAATACCCACCAAAATATCAATTACTGTCTACACTGTAGTAAATCAATAAAGTAGAAGGAATTCAGCTATAATTAAAATATGAGACTTCACTTTTTATCAGCATTAGTAGCTTAAGGCATAGGATTCTTTAACTTAGCTTATGCAGTACACTGAATATACTTAGCTCTTTTGTAAGCAGGTTTCCTCCTGTGTTTCAAGGAAAGTTCTAGAGCAGTTCATGTGAGTTCTGAAGGGGACTCAGAAACATTTTGAAGTCATCAAGAAAGAGATGAATAAGCAAAGATTCTGCAAGGCAAATATAAGAAACAGCCTTAGAAACCCCATTAAGTGACCGAGGTTATTAAAGTTGGCATAGCACTTGAATAATCTCTCAGCATCTGCCTCTGTATTAGTGTTTCCTACATGAATAACAAGCAAATTAAAGCCCAGTTAAATAAAATTAATCTGCTATTATACTGCTAGCTTTGTAAAGAGAGATTAAGTACAAATGGAAAATTTGTTCAATATATCTATTGAAATGGATTAATTAACCTGGATCATTACAGAGATGCATATTTAGAATTAAAGGAGTATTAAAATGATTCATTTTCATTCCCTTTAAAATAAGTACAGACACTTTTTTTCTATGGCATAAGATGATTTCTAATTCACAAAAGAATGAAAGGAAAATCAGAGAGATGTATATTGAATGGGAAATGAATCAGGTGGTAAGACATTGTAGTAAAAAGTAAAACAGTGGTGGAAAATACAGTGATATACATCTGATAAAGAGAGGGGAAAGAAAAGAATCAGGAAACCTGCAGGGAGTTGAGAAAACAAAAAAAAAAAAACTTCTTAAAAGGTTGGAGGAAAGGTGTACCCCATGAATGGTTATCAGCATTTGCCCTGCTAATTCAGAGGAAAAGACAGGCCAACTTGCCAGAAGAAAAAAGCATAAAGGGAAACTGTGAAGGTGGTAATACATTATTTTCTTTTATAAGCAAGAACTAAAGAAAAAAATAATCTTTAGAGGAAGCAGTGGGAAGCATTTATTTGATATTAAAGAAAAAGCTAACCTGAAATTAAGTTTTTAATGAACTATGCCAAGAAAGGATGTAGGATTCATGCTATCACAGAGAATATTCAAGGTTGATGTGTCCCAGATACATAATTCAGACATAATTCAAGATATCTTTTCATAGCAGACAATATTCCTGAAGCTACCAGTTTTGTTCAGGGGTTACTGCTTCTATATTTTCAGACTCCAAAGGTATAATCATTGTCTGATCTAAACCATTCTGTTACTTGCCTACACTGAAGTTACCCTTTCTTCAGTAAGTATGTTATTTTTCTGGATGTCATTTCATAACAAAATTAAGACCTTAATTACAGTCTGTCCTTGTGTACCACTGAAATCCATAGAGCTCTACTGAATATCAAAGGCTTCACTGAGTAAAAATCTGTTCTCCAACAAGTTTATCTCAAAAGGTGATACTACTTTTTAATCTATTTTATACTAGCATGGTTAGACTGACGTGTCTGAAATAATTTGAAATAAAGACAGTTGACTAATTACTGGCAATAAGTATGGTAAACATCTACAACCTTTCCAGAATAATCAGTAGGATGCCAACATATCACAGTTAGATTAAGAATTAACAAATCTCAATCCTACAATATTTTAATGTTTATCATGGAATGGTTTACTTAACACCACAATTTTATGCTTCTGGTGAGAATACATACAGAAAATTTAGAAAAATCTTGAGATTTATTTGAACCTCATCCATTAAAATGTCATGAAATCTTTAAATATTTCTGTGGAAAATGAGAAATTAGGTCTGTTTGTTCCCTGATCAGCTTTCTGGTTTTTATCCCTCAACACAAGACCTGTGGGAGCACTTAAATCTCATTAGTATCAGAGCTTTCATGGCAGATAGGTGTGGTGTTCTCTAATTTGCCCTGAGGATAGTGTTCTATTATATATTATAGCAGCTACTTGCAGAATTAAGCAACTTTCAGTTGTGTTAACACATGTGTATTAACAATATAGAAATAAGCATGAGTAAGTAAGAGCATATTTGATCTCTCTGGTGAGTGGATCTAAATTTTTAAGTACAAGTAAATGTGAAAATTTACTGCCCTGGTCTCCATTCTCATTTCAAAATCCTCTTTTCTTTTTTTTTTTTTTTTTTTTTTTTTTTAATATCAACTCCTTAAAACCTCCTATGTATATGTTCATGCATATAAAGTAAAAAAAAAAAAAAGATTTACCAGTAAAAAATATTTTATTTTATCATGTCTTGTGGATGGTGAAAGAGTGCATTGATGGCTTAAGTATGAGCTTTCTTCATGAGTGGCATGTTCCTTAGAAAATAATGTAATATCTTTAGTAATGACTTCAGTTGCCAGAACAAGCATCAGTCTGTCAAACATAACAAATCAGACATGCTGAAAATATTTTGACGTTTAATTTTTAAATTACTTGTGCCTTCACATATCATACTTTATATTTAGATTTTAACAAAATACCTATTCAACAGATTTACAGCAACTATTCAACTCTAGCATCATTAATTCCTTCTTGCTGCAGATAACTTGGTGTTTACAATATATATTCTATTTCCGTCCACTTCCAGAAGTTGCTTTGTGTTTTACAGGCAACCAGGATAAAACTGAAGTTTCAAATAGCAGTTGTTTTTTCTCATTCCTAAGGATTATTTCTCTGTTTGAGATATGTATTGCAATATTGTAAAAGAATTCAGAGGTTATTGCTAATATTCAGTGTGAGAATTAAAAGGATCATTTCATGTCTGAACTTCTTAAAGAGCAATTTTAATATCCCCGCATCTGAGTACAAAAGACACAGAAGAATTTGTGCAATATCCAATTTCCTAAAGGCTGATTATTCCTCATTTCAGAAGGCATTTAAAAACAATCTGTAAGGTCTCACAATATAGCAGTGTTTACTGAGAATGCTTCATTAAAGATAAACAACTTGAAAATAGGCGCCGTGCTTCACTGAGATACTAGAGATTTTTGTTCTGTTTTTCAGGCAAGCAGGGTAGTTCATGTATATTTTAACAAATTCAGAGCCATTGTCTGCTTCTACCAGCAAAATGTTAATTGACTCCGCTAACTGAAGCCAGGACCATTATAATTCTTTCTTTATTCCATTAATTCAAGGATTTTTTTTCTGTTAAATGCAGATTTTGCACCAGAGATTAAACATCCCATGTGTTTGTATTAAGAGAAACTGAAGGAAGGGACATTAAATTCATTTGTGGTTGCTGTGACCTACTCAGAGATGACTTAGAGAAATTGCCTTGCTTAAGGTACAGAGCAACATTGTGTGTGTGGTATTTTGGTGCTATTCTGGAAGGTAAGGTGTTTTTAATGGAATTAAATAACTCCTGGGGAAGAGAAGGAACTATGCAAAAATAGGCACAATAAAGACTTGCAGTCAAGCAAAGATTTGAGAACAGTAACCCCCTCAGTTCTTTCAAGAGTACCAGTGTTATCAGGTGATTATATTACATTTTTTGGAAGCTGAGAAACAGGGAAACCATAGGTTGGACAATGAGTCCTTTGGTCAACACTCCCACACGGTGTTCTGGCAAGCAAACAAGGACCAGGTAAGTCTCCTTGGCTGGAATCCTACAACAAGCATAGTCCTAGAAAAGTAAACAAGATTCTGTACTCCCCATCCACAAGAGGAGTGTTTCCATGTGTTTTCAAAACTCTTGACAACTGCACTAATGACTCCAGGTGAAGCCACAGTAATGATATAAAATATCTGTGCATAAACTCTCTAACCTACCCTACCTTCACTGCTACTGAGAAGAGGAGGTGTCTTGGGTATCAGAGCAGATATCTGAAACAGGCTGAAGAAATGACACCCCAAAAGCCCATCTCTTAAATGACTAAAATGGTTACTAAAATAGGTAAATACCCTGCCCTAAAGAGTTAGGGTGAGATTCTAAGTTCGATAAGATTTATCTTACCTGGTTGAAGGAATTTAATATCAGAAGAAAAAGGTGTAATTGCCTTTAATAGCATTAATAATTAAGGCACTTCTAAAAAAACCTAGAGTGGTGAATAAAAATTGCACTCCTTGGGGTAGCATGAATACAGTGTATTCAGAATTACAGGCTGAACATGAACACTAACGGACTTTTGAATTTTTCATTATCTTAGAAATTGGATTTTATCTAGGAGGCTGCTTTGAATCTACAGTGGTTATAACACTTGCACACACACAAAAAAACCTGCAAAACATTAAGGAGAGGTTTGGTGCTTGACTAATATATTAATTGAACATCATAACTCTGTATCCCTGGAGCATGAGAACTGATAAAATGTACTTTTCAGGTTCATACTTGAATGATGCTTGAAGCTGCAGATGCATAAATCAATGACAATAACAGTAGTGGTTTTAGTAATGGCTTAATGAGAAATAAAAATAGGCATTATGGATAATATGACTCTCCTTTCCTTTTTGGTAGAAAACTTGTAAAAATTGATTACAAAACTTTAAGAAAGGAAAACAGAGAGATATTAGTTAAAATGCAGTATAAAAGGGTAGAAATAATAGGTTTTTGTAAACAGGAAATTATGATAGTTTTATGTTTATGTTTGGAGAGTAATTTTATTTCTTTAAAAAGCAAGTTATCTTTTGCAATATATTTGGGAAGTCCATGGTCTTGGAAAAACACCAAATTACCTTCTCTCTCTCCTCTCTCTTCTTCTTTCTCCCACTATTATATCTGTATGTTTTTTGATGTTGCAAAGTATACTTTATCTGAATTCTAGTCAGAAAAAAAAATCACTATTATTTCTAAATATATAAAAATGATGTGCATGTTTTGCAGGTGTTCTTAGGTTAAACAAATTTTAATTGGTGATATTTCAAAGGCTCTTTGTGAGCAAGATTATGACCCTTACATTAAATTTGTGCAACCCCTGACTGAAAATAATTTCCATCAGTCCCTTCCAACTCTGAACATTCAGTGTGAATCTGTGTGTGGGATCTTTTCTAGCTACAACTTGGAGGGTGAGAAACTACTGCCGCAGGTGAACAGAGAAGGCAGAGTTTGATCCCAGTAACTGCATACATAATTAAGGCAAAATCAACGGGGAACTCAGCATGTAATTCCTGCATACTTCTCAAAAAGCAACAATTTTTGCTATTGTAAACAACACAAGTTGTCCTTCTCTTATATGTTCTATGCTTTTGAAGGTAAATTATTTAAATAAATTTAGGATTTTTTAAAATAGCCTCATTTGTTGGGGAAAGGGTTTTTCACTTAAGAGTGATTGCCAAATAAAATCATGAAGGCATGAATCATTAATCATAGCTCATAAATCACAAACTACCATAGTAGTGAGTAGCAATAGCAAAAGTCAAAAATAATAGGACCACAAAGTAATTTATGAAGGGGTTCAGTTTGCTGAACCCTTAGGGAAAGTATCAGTAAGCCTTTCCACTTAGTCATTCACAGTTTTTGCTCTTCTTTTACTTAATGCATTTCAGTTAAAAAGAGGAAAAAAAAAACAAAAGAGAAAAAGCAGTTAAACAATAAGCTGGCCTCTGATACACTTATATCATCTGTAATTGCACTATATTTAATTTTAATTAAATGGGATTACTCATCAGGAAAAATACTATTTTCCTTGAAGGGTCTAGGCATAATTGAAAGGCTTAAAAGTGGCATAAAAACAAAATATGAAATAAAGAGAATAGACATGCCCAGAAGACTGAGCATAGATGGCACATTTATAATCTAAAAGTTGCAGAGACCTTTTATCTTTTTATCTTTGGTATGCAAAGAACTAGTTAGAGAGCTGTTTCATTTTTTATTTTAGAAGTACCTCCCTCCAAACACTCTGTCTTTCCTGTGGCTCCATCTCCTAAGCATTTTAAAGAGTTTTCTATTATTGACCTTAATCATCTATGTAAAATTTCTCTTCAAGATCAAATGAAGACATAATACAAAATTTCCATGTCAGTGTTTAGCCCAGTATTTTTTTAGCTTTAAAAACACCTGCTTTACTGGTAGTAAAAAGTGACACAAAAATTAGATGTTAAATTTATATACTTTTATTTTAAAAATGCTATGTATTCTAGGAATTTAATTAGATAACACACTGTTTTAAAACAGATATTCACATTTCCATGCACAAGATGCACAGAGAATCTACAGTAATAGTTTCAGGAATTTAGCTGATTGAACATAAAAATAAGTTTTTCAGATTCCTCTGTATTAGAACTAACATCTCAAACATCTTGGGAAGATGACAGTTAAGAACTACTGAAGTTCTGAACAGCATGAACATTAAATCCCCCATGCTCATTGTACTGCAACTTGCTTACAGCCAATAAAAGGATAACATTATCATAGATTAATTTGCCAAATCCCAAATATTTAATTACACAAAGACAGAGGTACTACCTACTGATTTATTTTTAGATGCATTCAACTGATGATGCATAAAACAACACAAGAGCATTGGCGTTATGTATTGATATGTTTTCAGTATTTATGCTTATAGATTGCCATATTTGCTTTTTTTTTGTGAAAAGAATCCAGGTTTAATGTGCATCATGAGAAATGCCAGTCCAGTACAGAAAACACTGAACAAGCTTAACACCACTTAAATAATACCATGCTGCATAACACTACTGAAATAGCAAAGATAAAGTATGTTCTGACCTTTGAAAACAGAAGGATAACAACTGGAAATTAATTTAACAGTGGCCTAGTTGATTGAAAGTAGCTGCAATGTCTCTCATTTTTAACACTAAATTTCTACTTGAAAAAAAATCTTCAGTGTTACAAGTGACATAAATATTGCCGCATTTTTCAGAGATGAGCAGTAGACTTTGACATCTTTGTTTCTGAGTTGTATTACACAATCATTTGCTACTTTGCCACTGGCAATCACTTGCCACTTGGAAAATGAACACTGTACATTAGTCTAGACAGTTATACTGAAAGTTAACATCAATGGAAAGAGTAAGCTCTGTTTGTGAAGAATGCAGGAAGTCCCAAATCTACCAAAATGAACATTTGAGAATTATTTACATTATACTCTCCATGCACTCACAAAACTTTATTTAAGGTTAGTATGTAGATATAGATATAGATATAGACATATTAGATATAGATTATATAGTTTGCATTTAAGAGCTCAAAGATTTCTCCCAGATCTCACCAGCAGGTCTTCCTATTTCTTCCATTTCTTACTTGCATTGTTTCTGTTTCACACTTCACTTCTCAGGTGATACCTTGAACACTGTATGTACCTACCTGAAAAGTATGAAACACTTCAGATGGCAAACAGCTTCTTACTTTTTTTGATCCACAAAAGCCAATCACTTATCACTAAGACCTGTGAAACAGACCTTTCTGTTCCACAGGTAAGGCTTCTCCTTAATTAAAAAGAAAACAAAATAACGAGTAAATCATTCATGTACATCATACCTGTACTTAATTTGGTCATAACTGTTTCACACTTAATGGAAGATTTGAGAGCCTGAAATCTTACTCTTTTTTTTCCTTTTATTCTACTAATGATATCTGTTCTCTATGAAGTTACCTTTGGTACAGAGATAGGTACACTCTGCAAACAAGTTGGAACAGATTTCTAAGACTTAGACTTTGCTCAGAAGTTTTGTGTGTTTTTTGGTACTAAGAACAACTTCATAATTATATCTGTTCCAACAAAAACAGATGGCTTTCCAGCAACTCTTCACAAATGTTGCAAACGCATGAGAACTTACCTAAATAACCACCATTTTATCCTAATATGACTTTAACATTTAATCTTGTTTTGCCATCTCTGTAAGAAATACCATTAGAAAGACAGCAACAGCAAGATGAACCATTTAGTCACTCTTTAATTAGTAGATGTCTCTGCAAAGACATCTCAGAGATAGCCAGAGAGACTCCATACAAAAACACTGCCTACATCTCTACTAGATGACCTTAGCTCTGCTAGGTTATCCTAATTTAACAAGTAATCTGGCCCAAGAAGAGAGGATTTATACAATGAAAATTCCTTCTGAAGATGTGAAGTCACAGTACCTCTCAATTGGTATAGTAACACCAATTTTTAAAATTTATCTTGCCCTCTTGCATTTTTTTCTGTTTGTTGACTTAGATCATATGATGTATCACATGATTTTAAGATTCTAGGTGAATTTACTGTATTTAATATAGAGAGATCCTGCACAGAAATTCAAAAATGTTGAGTCTTAAAGATTTAGTAAATAATCTCATGTGAATAGTGCTTTGACTTAAGGAATTAAAGGGGATCTTTATATTTGTTTTTCACAAATATTTTTGCTATTTATGAACTGATGCAGCTTTACTTTGAGGGTATGCTATGAGGACTTACAAATCTATTAAACACCATCAAATCTAGACCACCATTTCAGGAACAGAAACAAATGAATCACTTAGTATGGCATTAAAGTAAGATATTTTTCTCTTTGGAAATTAGGAAACAAGGAAGACAACATATCCATGACTTCAGTATGTCACAGAACCATAGAACATGGAATCATAGGATGGCTGGTGTTGGAAGGGGCCTTAAAGATCACCCAGTTTCAACTCCTCTGCAGTGGGTAGAGATACCTTTCATGAGATCAACTTGCTCAGAGTGCCATCCAGCCTGGTCTTGAACACTGCCAGGGATGGGTCAACCACAACTTTTCTGGGCAACCTGTTCCAATATCTCACCACCCTCACAGTAAAGAATTTCTTCCTGATATCTAATGTAAACCTACCCTCTTTCAGTTTAAAGCCATTCCCTTTTGTCCTATCACCACATGCCCTTGAAAAAGTCTCTCCCTATCTTCCTCACAGGCTCCCTTCAGGTGCTGGAAGGCTGCAATTAGGTCACTCTAAAGCCTTTTCTAATGTATGTCCTCCTCTGCTGCTGTCTGAATCTTTTTCTAAGTCACATAAGTGTGGCAAAACTGCAGCTTGGGACAGGAACACAGGATTAGCTTCTCTATCATTACTTGCATCAGTGTTTGGGAAGAGAACATATGAGATCTTTTTGGTTTTATTGATTCTGCTACCTTTGTGCATTTTGTACTCTGATCTCCCAGGTGAAGTCACCCAGCTGAATTTGAGAGACATAGAGAGATGCTTATGCCTCTGAAATGCATATTGATCAGTAGAGGTTCACCTCAGACATGCAAGATCATTTTACAACAAACCCCTGGTAATATATAAGGCTCACATTAACATTACACAGAATTTTTCAAGATCATAGATCAACCCTCCAAATTCCTTTTGATAAACAGTCACTACCAGGGGTGTTGGTGGGATTTAGAAACCCTTTTCAATGAGTGTCCATGCTGTTTCTAACATCAATTAGGTGTGGTAAGGTAATGACAGATAGAGGTTCCAACAAGTTTTCAATTCACTAAGCAAGTATATTCCAATGTAGAAATATCCAAAATCCAATATAAGAATAAAAGAGAAGGTATTTGCTGTATCTGTACAACAGCAAAAATAGTTGGTTATGGAAGGGAGACTTCTCAGTAATGATTTCAAAAGTGATTTCAGTAGTCACAGAGCAACAGTAACAATTCCAAAAATGACCATTTCTACCATGGGAGGATGTTGTGTGGACATTCTGATTTAGGCTAGAATATTTACTAATTCCTCTAGTTCAGTGAAAAATTAAAGTTTTCCTTGACTGTAAGGAAAAAAATGATGAACTCTAAATTTATATTTTTTAAAATCCTCAAAAAACTCTAAACCTCTGAATTCAGACTAGAGATAAGAATCTAAAGAGGAATACCAAGATGGATGAAGATAATAAACACGCTACCTTAGCTACAAAAGAAGTCATAAAGCCTTTATTTTAAAAAGAATGACATAAAAATATCTGCAGGAAGAAACAGCAGTAGAATCTGCTGGCACTTCAAGTACTTGCTTGCAAACTTTAATTAATAGTGAAAAAAGAAATTCTGTTCAGTCTGTGGGGTTGGGGTCATCATCACTGGGGAAATCCTCAGCCAAAAAAAGAAAGTATAAAAAACATAAGCAATGACTGCTGCATGATATACTGTGTTTTCTCTTTCCTCTCACTGTCCTTTTCCTCTCACTTTCTGAATGTTCTTTGAGGTTAAATGTAGGTCTGCTACAGGATTATGGATCTGACATAGTTATTGGTCTTTTTTCTTTTAAAGGATTTTTTCAGGACAGATACAAACTATGTATGCTTTTTTCACATCTCAATGGGAATAAACTTCTATCTAAAAAAGTCTTGCCAACTGCAGAACATGGCTACTGGAAAGAGACAGCTAATACAGATAATATAATCACTGATGCGAATTATCCCACACACAGTTTCTGTTGTGGAAGACTTGAATTTTAGGGAGATAATTTCTTTACCTTTTTTTCCCAGACAACAGCCATTTATTCTTCTTTTAAAATGAGCTTCAAGAATCAAAGATGTGTACATAACCACAGTTAAGTATAATCAACAGAATTTTAATCTAGCACAAAGTATGATACCACTTAATCAAAGACAAAAGGACTTCCAAGAATGTCCAAATTTTTACAAGCAAAATTAAGCCATAACAAATCCGAAACACAATGCACATATCAGTCAGAGCTTTCCAGTTGCCAACAGAATGCAGGCATTACAGACAGTCTGATTAAGCTGGAATGTTACCCCCATTATTTTACTGGTGTTTCTTGTTTTTATTTCTATATGTAAACTGCCTGTTCTATTTCTTGTTGGTGAGTTTCATTCTTTGCAGTCCACTTGTGTGAACCACCTATCTCATTCAACTTCATGCAACAACATTTAGTAAATGAACTGTGCTCATAATTTTCAGTAGACTGCAGTGGTCTACAAGAAATAATTAAATCATAATGTGGCTCAAATTCATCCTTGTCCTATTGACTGGCACCACCAATTATATCCTGGCTCCATCCTCTTGGCACCCTCCCTTCAGGTAGTTATAGACATTGATGAGGTCCCCTCTCAGTTGTGCATTCTGGAGGCTGAACAGAGTCAGCTCTCTCAGGTTATCATTATAGAGATGCTCCAGTCCCTTTATCATCTTTGTTGCCCTCCCCTGGACCTACTCTAGGAGCTCTGTGTTTCTCTTGTACTGAGAAGCCCAGAACTGGGCACACAAATGGTGTCCACAAATTTACACTCAAGTTCCCCACACCAAATTCAAAAGAACCTCATCACAAACACCAACAAAGGTGGACAATCATCACACATTCTGCCTCTTGTCCATCACATTAAAACAACAAAGACTGCTCATGATTACTTGGCTGTGGATTTTCCAGCAGGCTATGAAATAATTTTAACAATTCCACAGCTCAATGATATAATAATAAAGAAGCAGGCTTACTCAGACAGTTTCATCAAGTATGTGGCTATCTTGAGAGAAGTATCAATAAAGCTATTTATTCAGTCATAAATACAATGATGGGTTTGGCTCTCACACACAAACAAACAAACAAGACTGAATTTTAATTTGGTCTTTGCTACAGTTGCCTTTCTTAAGGAAAAAGGCAACTGATACATTACTATTCTTAAATTACTATTTTTAGGATATAATATTTACAGGACATGCAATTAGTCTGTCCAATGTTTTAAAGTTCTTATCCTCAATAATTTGAAGAATAGTCAGTGAATTTATCTGCATGTACCTTTTTTTGGGAGATGGCTTAAGAAAAGAGAAGAATTCATGTGATACAGAAAGTTTCTTAACTCATTTCAGCAAGAATGAACCTTTCTGCGATTTATGAAAAAATATTTAATCCTTAAAGGTATTGCACCTTTGCTGCTTTAATAAATTAAGCCAATGGGACTTAGAGCTAATTTCTGTTAAAGGGTACTTATGTCTACACAGATATTCTAAGGGATACTATGTGAATGTCCCTAAATTATTCTTTTATGAGTCCATTACTGTAGATACAGAAGGATTTTTCATTTATGAAATATATTCAGTGAAATATTATCTAAATGTATGCTGAGGGATTTTTTTTTAACTCTTCTTTTTGAAATCAGTGGGAAATCTGATTTGATAGATGAACTCGAAGACCAGAAATTCCAAGAGATCTCAGAATTATCTGGAATTTATCTTACATTGCTTAATATCCATTCTTTACAAGATGCTTTTATTTTATGTCATGCTCAATCCTTTATTCCCCTTTGAAAGTACACTCATTCATTTCTGTGGCCATAGCATTCTCTTTATGCGCAGCTCCAAGAAAGTCATTACATTCTGAGCTACTGGCAGACAGCAGTGTGACTGTGGCAATTTCAAATTCTACAGCAATTTGGGTAGGGTATCAATACAAATTCTGCGATTACATCATTAATCTTTGTTGCTTCAATATACAAGAAAAAACATAGTGCCATATTAATTCCTTTGAAACCTGACTAATTATCTCTGCAACAACAGATTTTCAATCTCATACTTAGTGATAAAAAAATGCTTTTGCTTTTTGGGATCACGAATTTTTAAATATAAATAGGAACATAACTCTAGATCTTGTTTGTCTGCTGTAATGCTGCCCAAGTGTGACAGTAAATTAAATCCACCACTCTCAGTCTTTCTCCCAGTAGAAATTCTGGTCACTTTTCATGATTATGTTCCCATGATAACATCCTGCTTTATGTTATCATGGAAAGTATCTGAAGTATCTGGAGTCCTGCCCTAAAAACAAGATCCTACATAATGGCCATCTGTCATCAGAAAATGTTAATTGCACAAAACAAAAAAAAAAAAAAAAAAAAAAAAAAAAAAAAAAAGGAAAAAAAACCCAGCAAACAAAACCAGAAAGATTTCATTTCTCTTCTGTAGGCCAGCATGGCCTTTCTATCTGTGTCTCACTGAAGACACTCTGGATCTGCAAAATTAACACTGGGACCTCTAAGTCTTTAAAAAATTGATTTCTTTCTTTTGACATAAAGCAGTTAAGGAGAGATGATTGCAAACCCCTGGCTGAGTGTTGCATGTAAATATATGTGAAAAAACGTGTGTGCTTTTTACAGGAAATTAATATTCCAGCCTAAGACCCAACCTCAAAAATATACAAAGAGATTTTTCACAACCAAGCTAGAAATACAAGCCAGTTGTCGTGCAAACAGAAGCAGGATACACACCATAAAAAAATGGTTGCTTCTTATAACATTAAGATCTTGAGAGTGACAGGGTGCTGCATATAATGTTTAAACTGCAAAGCAGTTTAAACATTATACATTGTGCAATATGCATTAGTAATGTATATCTACTATTGTAATTAATGATACTTGGTCATAGATAGCATTTTAGGAATGACTTAATAATTGAAAAGCTTCAGAAGCAGGACATTATAACTTGAAGTCTGATTGTAATAGCTCTAGTGAGCTTTATTTTCTAATTAGAAACATTAAATCTGCTCATTAGAAACATTAAATCTTGTTAAACAAGGTGCGTAGTACCTGACAACCCACTTTCTGTATGCATTAAAATATCAGAATTCAGATCTTCATCCTTTGCAAAACGTAGTTTATGATCCACTTTGATTCATAAGTACATGAATGAGCTTTGAAAAGGAATTATAATTTGTTAGAAAGAATTAACTGGCAATTAAGAAGAGCCAGCACTAAGAACAGTAACTGGGAGAAGTGCGTTTTCAGAACTGGAAGAGGAACTTGTAGAAACCCACGTAGGGAAAACCAGGGTTGTCCAAAACTGTGCTTCATCTGGATGTTGGCTGAGAATATTGAAATACCACAACCAGACTGAGAAACTCTGAAGCAATTTTGGGTCTGTTAAGATAGCCACAGTTCTCATGAAGCCTGAAATGACAATGCATTGGTATTCTTATATCATGAGGTGAAAATGAATGTCCAAAGATAATGAATAACCAAAGAAAATTTCGCACCTGAGCAATGTAAAGCATGTGACTAGAAGGAACGTTTCTACAATGCACTGTAAAATAATTTAGAGTAATTTCTGAAAAGCACAATTAAAACTAGGTTGCTTTGTGACTTCCAAATATTGGCTGAGTGGCAGAAGCCAATATTTGGCAGAAGTCACAGGTTTAGGTTCTCCAGAAAATTCTGTCAGCTCCATGCATAGAAAGCCATATAAAATTTTCTCTTTCTCATGATCTGATCTCATTCTGGATAGGTTTGATTAAAGTACACCACATTTCTTTTTGTATGAAAATATGCCCAGCATTTTCTCTGAATTACCGTTTTGAACTTTTATTTCCCCAGGGTTCTATAGAAAAGCCGGGGACTGATCATTTGGTTTTCTTTAAAATGAACACAAATGTGTTAGTTATGACTTTAGATCCTTTTGTCTGCCAGTGGGTAGGCATTCATGTGTGTTTCAGAGAACAAAAAGAGATACCTGCTGTGTCACTCACAGTGGAGACAGTGAAGGAAATCTAAAAACTGCTACAGCAAGAAAAGTTGCTATTGCACCTGGAGACTTTGAAGTCAATTTTTCAAAGGTTATTTCTTGTCGGATTTTAAAAGTTAATATCTGTGAACAGGAGGGAGCCTCCAAACAAACTGCAGTTTTAGGCATCTCGGAATACTTCTTTTCTCTCCTCTTCCCTAGTGCAAAACAATGCATTCATAGCATAGGAGCTATGAACACAGGCGCTGGAATAAAGGGGGAGATCCAGTTTTTTAATTACAATGGCTTTATTATTCTTTCATCATAAAGTTACATGTCATAAGTCACAGCAGTTGTGGGATGGTTCTAAAAGTGATAAACAACTTCATGGCAAAAAAATATAAAGTAAAATAAAATCTATTAAAAAAAGAAATCAGCTCAGGTGAACTCTGAGAGATTGTATGGTTCGGTTTATTCCACTGTAGCCAGTAATATCTGGTATTGGACAATGTTAGAGACAAGGTATTATATAGAGCACTGCTACCAGAAAGGTATTCTCAAAAGGACTGATTGAACTGTGCTCACAATGTCAATGCACTAAAAAAAAAAAAAAAAAAAAAAAAAAAAGAAAGCAGGAAAGGTCTGGTACAAGTTTTGTTTTAAAAAGTACACTGAATGTGGCAGTTAAAGACCAGATCTCAAAATTGTACTAGGTGGTTGAAACAGAAAAATCCACCGAAGAAAATGTTTTTTTTTCACATCAGACGATTAAATATGAGGTGGGAAGTCTCTGCATGCTGATAACTGGCACAGAAAACAGTAAATTTCTTCTAATAAGAAAGGGCTTAGTGTCATTTAAATACAGGAAGAGGAAGCAGAAGACTTCAACATTGTTAAGAGCAAGTGATTCCTAACATTCTTAACTTCCTTCCTGTGGTGTTTAGAAAGATTGGGAATTATTTAGAGTATTCACACATTAATCACAGATTTTTTTTTTCTGTATTCATAGGAAAATATTTTTACAAGGCTTTCTTTGTGGCAGATGTACATAAATTCTAATTTCATTCCTAAAAAACATCTTATATTTTATTTAATTTTTTTTTATAATTAATCTTTGTGTAGAAGAAAAATACTTTTCTTCCTTTGGATAGTTCACCACTGAAAGTATTTCGTATCACATAAACTCTCAAAGTGTTTGTCAGGGGCCCTATATATTAAAATAAAAAATAAATAAATTAGATACTTAAGAAAAGGGACCTAGAAGTCACATTTGCCATTCCTATATATGCAAAAAAAAACCTTTTTAAGAAGGAAAAGTCAGAACCAAGACACTGAGTTGCTGAAACACTAATTTAGCTAATCTTTAAATGGACTGACTTTATAGAGTAAGTACAGCTACCTCAGTACAGTGCAACAAGATAATGTTTAAGGGTCTGAAAGAACTATAGTCCAACTTCACAATAAAAAAAATTAATGCAAACCAGTGTCATATGATGTGATTATCTGACACATAAGCAACTGAATACCTTTTCCTTCACAACTTCTGAAAAACCTTTCATAGTGCAAATTAATATGCTACAGTGAGCAGGACTATACTTCTATAACTCAAATAAGCATGCAAGTATGTAGTTTGTTTTTTTTTTTTTTTTTTTGGTTTTTTTTTTTTTTTTTTTATGTGGATGATTTTTCACAGAAAATCAGTTTGCTTTTTCCTGGGCATTGCTGGTCATTCTCAGTATTCAGGGTGTGGTGAGAACAAGCTCAGGTCTCAGCCTTTGCAGTTACAGCAGAGTTTTCTGAAATTGTGGTTAAAGGAAAACATTTCAGAAAGGAAGATTGAAACTCAAATGTACATATAATCTCTTCTGGTCTTTCTGGGTTTTTGGCTCAGAATATTTTCTGAGTACTGATATTCCTAGTCTCAACTTTATAATTTTTTCTTAAAATTTAACAGCGGTAAGTTTTACTGTCAGCAGAAAGTGTCAGCAGTTCAAAGAAGGAAAAGGTGGTTCTTTTCTTAATCACTTGACAGAGGATAAATACAGAAGTTTGAAACAAGCCAAAGAAATTGTTAAGTACACAGTGATGGAAAATACTTCAATCTTACATTTTTAATGCTATTTATTGTTGTATTTTTTCTAACTGATAAAACAAAGCGTGGTTCCAAAGTCTAAAACGAGTGAAGTCAAACAGATTAAAAAGAGGAACTCCAGGTGAACTGAATCAGATGACTTAGAATAAAGCAATTATTCAAGATAAAAAAAAAAACTGAATAAGAAAGTGAAAATGTGATGGGCTGTTTTTCTTTTTTCCTACTTTTTGTAGATATACTGCATATTCCCAGGGTAGTGACAAGTCCAGTGCAGCAGAAGAGACATTTCAGCACTGACTAGGTAGGGCTAGTAGTCTCACTGTGAAAACCTCTCAAGGCCTCTCCGGCACCGCTGTTTTGAAGGAATTCCATTTCCTGAAGAAAATAATTGAGGGAATTTTTTTTTTTCTTGCTCTAACTAAAGAAATAGAAACTTTTTTCTTGATATATATGTGAATATAGATATAAAAATTTACTTGAATGTAGATATTAAAATTTTTTTCTTGCTCTTACTATTGAAACCTGACCAGGTAATCAAATAGGAATCAAGGCAGAGAGGTGTTGCTCTGAGTCCTGATCAGAAGCACTGGCAACTGGACCTGCTCTGTATGGCCAGCCCAGGTTTGCCCCATGGCAGGAGGTGGGACTCTGCCTGAGGAAAACAGGTTGGAGAGCTGTCTCTCTTGCTGCACTCTTTTAGGAGCACAGGACCAAAGCTGGTCCTCTGACACAAGGATGATGTTTGTCAGAGCAATGCTTCACTGCAAAAAGGGGACAGCTCCTTTCACACAGTGAGCTAAGCTTGTGAAAAGTACTCTTAAATAAACTATAGAGCCTTCCCCTTCAAGTGTGCAGTGCATTTCTAAAGGGTTTGTAGCCAGTCATAAAACTACATGGCAATGTGTGTATTGCACACTCATGAACAAAGAAATTCCAAGCAAATATTGACAGACTCATAACAAGACAAAGAACTCTGCTCCCCTGTTTCCATCTCACTACAAAGTATGAAAATATACAGTGTATGAGAAATGTCAGCAGAGTTTCTGGGATGTTCTTACATACTCCAGTGGCAGACATACTGAAAGAACGCACATTAAACCGCAGCATCCAGCTGACAACACTAAACATTGCAGCATGGAAAACGAGAGGATCAGCTGTCTTCCCATCTTCTTCATCTAATCTAGCAGAGTCTGTTGCAAGGGAAATGTAATTATGAATAAATGAGCATTTCCTGTCTTTCGCAGGAACTCATTGCTGTACACAAGATGCAAGCAGTGCCATGATCATAGCAAGGCATGAATGACAGGACTGAAGTGCAGAATGGGGAGGGAGGGAAGGAGGGAGACAGCCCTTGTTGCTTCTGATCTCAAGACAGTACTGTAGCTGTAGTGCATAAGCTGGAATCTCAGCATGACCATTCTGGGTGATGTGTACCACCTCTGTTTATAACTGTGGGGTAATGTAGTCCACACTGGATCTGTATTTACCACCAAAAAGGCAATGCTTAAAAATATTAAAAGGCTGGGTTAAGTTACAAAAAAAAAAGGATACAGGAATTCATAACTGTCAGACTACTTTTGTGCTCACACAGTTATTAAAAATCTATTTTGTCTTGATAAAAGATGTATGAACAAGGGAGGAAATATATGTATTATGTCAAGATGAATTTAAAAGTATTTTATTACATCTATATAGTTCTTTTATCTAGGAACTTATCATATTAAAGCATCTAGAAGCCTGCTACAATTATACAAGGCCATTACCTGAACTTCTCATTAGATACCTAATCTACTAACCTTGCTCACAGAAATCTAAAGTATTGTGTCAAGACTTCCTTGCACAGATTTTTTCCTATACAAGGAAGTGATGGTACCTAAAAAGTTTTTCACATAAGTCTTTGCCTGAGATTTTCAACACTACGTAGAAAAGTTGAAATCCCTGTATGTATTAAGAAGCAGGCTTTCAAAACATCCTACAGCAATAAGTATCTCAGCCTTTCACATTCAATAAATTATAAACTGGAGTTGTCCTTGCCCATAAAAGGCCCATTTCATTGCACCATTTCCACAATTCAATAAAACCAAAGCAGAGATAGTGCACTGATAGATTTACATCCTGGCTTAAATTCTTCTGTATAAATATAAAGGCTATCTCAGTATCATCACCATGGAAATCTCCATGTACTGTGTATCAAATAACTGCAAGTCTGAAGAGATGTGAGTACCAAAGCCTGCAAGTATTTCCTTATTATGCAGTGATTTTCCTTACATGGGAATAAGAATATTTTTCAAAATAATAGCAACTTATTTACAGGAAATGTAATGGGTTTTGTGGTGCAAAATTAATTTTGATGCCATCATTATTTTATTTTCATTGAAATTGATTTTTAAATCATTTTTAACAATAACTAAAATATTATATTAAATTGAAAAATCCCCATTCTTCTTCTTTAAACTCATATGTATAAGGTTCAGATTTTTACTCTGAAGTCAAACTAAATAAGTACTCTTTGTGGTACATGCACATGTCCTGAAAGTTTAATGTAAACCCCAATGCACATTTTAGAAACATTCTGAAAAGTTTTTAACTGCTTATCTTCAGTGTCTTTCACTATACAGTTAAAATCATTAAGAATGGATAATTTACGAGATTGCATTGAAACATTAAACTTCAAAGGTAAAGAAATAAAATATGGTTTTGGCAGACCAGCATTTTCATTCAGATTTGTTGGCCTGTAGCTGCTGTGATGTTTTAATTGTGTAAATTAGAAAGCAGATTACAGAGATGGATAAATATATACCCTCAACTATTTTTCCTAATACAACAATCATGTCTTTTGTCTTTGCCTATGCATAATTCTCTGATTTATTAATTCCTGGATCTCTTATTGCCAAATCTTTATTCTCCTATGCTATTTTGGACTAATCACATTAACCATTAACTAATTAAAATGCTCAGATGTTTGGAAATGTTTATAGAGAATAATACTATCTCCATTTAAAATTCATAATTGCTGTACAATAATTAAAAATTACCTACATTACCTTAGAACTTAACAATGAATATTTGCTTCTCTTGGGTTTTGCTAATTGCTTTTATACATGTGAACAGTGTATTAATTCTACTTAAGCATCAGCTAATTGGAAAACAATGACCCATCTTTCCTACACAGCACAGTGGGTAAGAATACAGGATTGGTTTCTGTTTCAGGACTGAAAAAGAAAAAAAAAAAAAAGAAAAGTAGTCCAGTAGCTGAACAGAACACAGGGAATGTGCCCTTTCTTCCTACCATACCGTATAACAGTCTGTTACCTTATCTTTTCCTTCTTTTTTTTCTTTTTTTTTTTTTTTTCAGTAATGCATCACACTAATATTATCAGTGGGAGTTCATCTCCCATCATTTGCACATAAATGGGGCTATATCATTAGGTTCTCTAGGAGCTCTGAGCTTATTTTGGTGTGCAGATAGTTTTCAGACAGGTACACTCTATTCATTCCGGGCGGCCTCAAAGTGCAGTGATTTATCCCTTGATACAGATCTTTGACATGAGAACACAGAGGGTGATTTATTCTGCGCCATTTAGTTGAGTGAACTTGTGCTGTCAAATAGTAAAATGAAGTGTGTATATTGTATAATGGGGGAATTGAAATAGAATTTATAAACTGTCAGCTTATTGTAAAACCCTGTGCAATTTCTACTAAACTCTGCAAAAAAAAAAAAAAAAAAGCTCTACTGCAAGTTGTTTCAGCAGCAGCTGCAGCTGTTTAAGACATGCTGGGAAGAACAGTAATGGCAGTGCTTAGCGCTTCATTACATGCCATTAATTCATGTCACCATTATGCTCCTCTATTTACACTGTGCTGGCATGTAACTTATCTCCTTACTTGCCTATAAAATCTGTCCAAGAATTGTTTCCATTAACATTCATTGCCAGGTTTCTCTCAAATAAGATTGGAACTCCCTGTTAGCCTCCTGCATGGGTGTTTGGAGGCTGGCTTTTCTGCTCCTGTGAGTCCTGCAGCTATCCCTAGGAAGAAAATCAGTGGCGAGTTAGCTTCAGACATCCTCACTCAGGAGGAAACAGCAGGCCCCTCACAGCCCAGACAGATTCCTTGCAAGTTTTCGGATCTCTTATCAGGAACCTAAGGTGGTAGGAAATAGTATCTCCTCGGTCAGGATGCTGTACAGTTCATCCCCCCAAACTGAGGCATAAAAAGAGCTACATCCTCTTTACCTGGGAGGAGAAGTAGAACTGGTCCCTCTCTCCTAAGGCCAGCGCTAATGCTCTTCCTGTACTAAATTGCTTAGGAATGATGCAAACTGCAAGAGACTGAAAAGGTCACCTTGCAATGCCTCCTGTTAATGTTAGCCCAGTGAGCAGTAAACCTGAGGCTAAGTGCAGAGCAAATTCATGTCCTTAACAAACTGCCAAGTAACCCTGTCAAAGGATCCACCAGCCAACTTTATATCTTCATCTAAACATAAAGTTTTAACTGTTACAGCTATTGCATGTGATTAATGAAGGTACATTTTCTTCATCCTTGCTTCATTTGTCACCGCTTCCAAGCAGCTGTGCTCTCTGGTTTTTCCTCTCTGGAAAATATGCAGCTATTTCACTGGGTATATCCGTACCCTAATTTTTGGGGTTTTTAACTTTGAAATTTCTTCTGTGAGCGTTTTTGAAACGAGAAGTGGAAGCCAACGTTATGATGTTGAAATTAATGTTTATCTCGTGGCCTGATAGTCTTGCCTCAAGAATAGGCATATCTCCAACAAATTCCATTTGAACATGTGGACTTCTGTCCAAATCTGAGTCCTCAGTGACTGCAATAGGACTGTAAGGAATCCATAGCAGCATCCTAGTGCAAAACTCATCAAAATAGGTTCCATGTCAAGAATTGTATTGAAACTGTTTGAAAGACATAGAGATAAAATAACTTGTGACTATTTTGTTTTGTTTTAATATATATATATACATATATATGTAAACTATTGAGAAACTTAATTTTCAAAATATTTGCCTATCTAGAGATAGCTTCCCCTAATCAAACATTTAAACCTTTGTGGTGTTGGAGACTTCGCACTTTTTTTTAATGAATCTTTAAATAAACCATTCATTTTCATGGAAGAAAACACAGGGAAACTTAAATACATACCCCTTGGAAAATACCATTTTTTATGTCATGATATCTGGGAATAGAAAGGAAAACAAAGCAAAATAAAAAGTAAATTACTGTCTAAACACTGAAGCCCTGAGTTGAAAAATACCAGGGGTGCATGTGTGGAATTATGGTAGCACATGAATATTCCTTAGGGGCTAAGCGTGGTTTGCACAAGCAGAATATGTTAGGGTCTAGTACCAAGCATAAAAAATGATATTTTGCAGAATAATGTTTTTTGTTTTGGAAGATGAGACCAAGTATTTTAATTTAAAAAAATCTGCAGCATGGAAATTCCTTCATATTTTAACTTCTGGTTCAACTTCTTAGAAAAATAACAAGCAAGAAAAGCAACAAAATAAATACACCCCCCCCACACACTTGTTTTTATTTTTTTTAATAGATTGCAGTGTAAACATAGAGACATATTTGGCCTGAGGCAGACAACAGTGCTACTATCATTAGGGAAAAAGACTTCAGAGGGTTCCAGGTTTTCAGCCCAGCTGAGCTGACAGAAAATTCAGCTGGGTGGATCAGGAAGAAAATGTGTTTCCTACACATGTTGGGATGCACAGAATGTACTATAGCTTCTTCTTGATCAATGCTTTATGTATCTGTGGTAACTCAATATCATCCTACCACCCCTGTCTATTGTGAAAAACTCTGTCTACACTGTGATGTCTCAATTTTCCTCACAATGTAGGAAAGGCATTGGGAAATGGAGGTCAGAATTCAACCTCATTTTATGCATGTTTTATTTGCAGACAGTGCATTTTATTGGCCATGTGGGCAGTCATGTAATTAATGACAAAGCTCATCCTAGTCCAGACACACCAGCTCCCACTTAGGCTAAATTATTGTCATTAACTGGCTCTTGCATGGAAGTTATGATACACGTGGTTGCAATCCCTGCACAAAGCTTTTAAGACTGTAGTTATTGCTTTGTGATCAAGGGAATCCGGAAAGCATGGACTGGCATAGGTAACAAATCTTTCTCTTCTAGAAAAATACCTTCATCTCTACAGACAAGCTGCTCCTGGAGGGAAGAACTGACTGTTCTCTGCTATTATGAGCACTTTCTATGTTTTAATCTATGCTCTTTGCTGCACAGCTGGTAGGAACAGCAATGAGGCTGGAACTGAAGGACAGAGGGAGGCTTTCAAGTGCCATGTTGGGAGTCTAATTAGAATTTCTTAAAATTCAGTATCTAAGTGCGAGAGAAGATGAAGAAAGCCCAATCCCTCTTGAGTAGGAAAAAAAACCTACACATCACTGAACTATTGTCATGAAAAAATGATTTTTGCTTTTCTTTCCTTTTCTCCATTATGTTACTTAGAAGGATTTTAGCTATTTCCTAGCACTTCATTTCATAGAAACTTTTCTCAAACGTTCTGCCAACTGTATACTAACCAAGCTTCAGTTCTTTACAAGTTTTCATCAATATAGACACATTACAAATATGAAAGTCCAGGCCTATGTCTCTGAAGTCCCAAAAGCATAAAACTTAAAAGTAGAGGTATGAGTACGCTATTAAAGACTATTAAAGTCATATTTTTCAGTGAAAATGAGATAATTTTTTGATATTGTATTCAGCATGCAACTCATACCATCTAACTCCTTAAGATCTGCAATCTAAACACCTAGAAGTACAATAATGACTTCAGTCATCTGTTTCGATTATCTTAGGAAAGTTTTTTTGACATCTACCTTTAAAAAGTTGATTCACACCACTGAAATCTCTTTGTTTCTCAACTGTAAAAAGAGTGCATATATTTAGATCAGAATTCCATTCTCTAGAATCACAAAATAAAAATACTGTAATTCAGTAATTGGCAGAAGGTAGGATCAGCATAAGCTATGCTTGTTAGTTAATTAATTCAGTTAATAAATTCAGTATGTGCTTTATGAGACTAAAAATAATAAAAGAAAAGAAAAAGAATTTTCAGAGTAAAGATCATATCCAAATAAAACAGATTTCAAGATTTAAGGTGTAAATTATTCCTTTTTAAAGAATACAAAGTATATGCCTCCAGCAAGGGACACAGCTTGCACAGCTTCTCTAAGTGCTTCAAAACTCTGTAACGTAATTATTTTAAAATAATATATGAAAGGAAAAATTCCACGTATTAAGATCTTCAAATAATAAGTATGAAAATTAATTTTCTTTTGTCTGTTTTTGTATATGAAAATATAAACAATGGAACTTTGTATAAGGGTTTACTTGTGATTTTATCGAGGGTATTTAATTTGTGTAAGATGTTTATCATTTCAGTGTCTCTACTAAATCAATTTCATCTTGCAATAGCATGTGTTTAAAAAGGATTTGAAAAGTTGATGTATGATAGCACTGAAGACATTTCTGTAAACAACTGCAGAATATACCAGAAGATATATATTCACTTTTAGCAGCTAAAATTCAACAATTGCATCAGTGTATGCCGGGGGCTGACTGACACATTGTCCATAAGCCAGCAATGTTTGTTTATGGTGAAGAATGTTAATGGTATCTGTCCTGCAGTAGGAGAAATTTCACCATCAGGCTGAGTGGACGGAGTGATCCTTTCCCCCTTCCAACACTGGTGAGGTCACACTGAGTCTCATTCTGTGCTGCCCCCTCTGAACATCAGAACCTTTCTTACTGTGAGGGTGACCAAGGGTGACTGCAACAGAATGCCCAAGAAGTCTGTGACATTTCCATCTTTGGAGGCATTCAAAAGATGTCTCAATATGATCCTGGCAGACTGACTATAGGTCGCTCTCCTGAAGCAAAGCATTTGAACCAGGTGACCTCCAGAGGTGTCTTCCAATCTCAATTGCTCTGTGGGTCTGAGAATTTAAATTCAGTCGTGTCATTTGGCTTCACACTGCTGCAGTCCTTCTGAAACATCTGAAGTTTCTTTACTTGTCTATGTTTCATATATTGTCATGTAGCATTATTCTGTACCATTATATTGTTTTGAAGTGAAAGCTAATACCTAAAGAGTAACACAAAAATGTACTTTTACATAAAGTTCATTTGGAAGTTCTGAGTTTCCTACTGAGAGTTAATTGGGTTAACTTGATTAAACTAAACAACTTTTGGAGAGAACATTAGCTGAGATAAGCTAAAGCTGGTGGAACAATGGCACCATCACATCTGACCCAGCTCGTCATGCAGGAGATTACTGAGGCTAAACAGAGCAGCTGTCAGGAGAAAATCTCAGGGACAGGAAAGAAGCATAAATGATGATTCATGCTCTGTGTACTTATTGTAGCTTCGTGCTGGGAATCTGTTTGCAAATGCTAATAAATGTGTGGAGGAATAAGAACGTGTCATACCTAAGTCCATCCTTTCTGATGAGGAACATGAAAAGGTCTAGCTTTTCCTTCATCTCCACCAAACTTAAGAAAATGTTAGAATCTGAATTCTGATTGACTTATATTTTTTGTACTGCAGAATTATGTACGTCTCACTGGTTGTATCCAATCATAAACTCTGTGTTTATATATATATATAAATATAATGTATGCAAGGAATTTGCAGAATTTCTGAGGAAAGACTGCTTTTACTATTAGTTAACTTTCCCTGTCTTTGCCTGCTGAGCTGTCAATAATACTTCTTTTCAGGTGTGAGAAGCAATTGTTTTGGCTATTCTTCATTTCTTCTTCCCACATCTAAATCTTCCCATTTTTCTAAGACATCATACCAGGCGTTTTCTTTTTTCCATCATGAGCTCATTCATTATTTTGATGTGTAATTACAGTGCAGATCCCATGGAGGGAAAAACAATAAGGAATGATATGCTGTGCTTTTAGTGCACAGCCGAGCAAGAATTGGGACGAAAGATTTGTGTTAGGTAATTTAGCAGTTTGTACTCAAACACAAATACAAATTCAATCATGTCTTACCGAATTTTAGGGTCTTTAGTAAGAAGGCTTTAGTCCTGCACCATCACTGACTGCAAAGAGAACAAAGGAAGCCACAGCAATTAACTTAGGTGGCTTGGTTAAGTTTTTGAATAGAATAAGTGAATTTTCTGGGATGTCCTTACTAAATGTGCCACCAAAGCACATTGGTGGGAGATTCCATCTCTCCATTACCCACTGTGGAAGCTTCCAGCAGGTAGCCTACTGTCTGCAATACTACAGATCATCCAAATTATGCTATACACAGTTATTTTGGTACTAGAAAGGGCATGTCTGCAACTGCTTGGAAAATTAGTCACCATATGACTAAAACATTTTCATATAAATAAAGACAAGAGTAATTAAGGGTATACTTTTGCAGCTATGGGATGCCCTAGCTTACTCAGGATGCCCTTGCTGCCTCAGACTACTACTGGATGACTTTATTTTATGGATGTAAACCCAAGATATTGATATGTGCATGAAAGACCAAAAAACCAGGAATTTTACATAGTATCTTACACAGCCTATTGCACCCACACATGACAAAGAAAAAAGTACTTCTTTACCCCAGGGGATACAAAGATTTAGAGGCTTGCTGTAAACATTGTCTCTATTCCTCCCTCCCAGAGGACCAAGTACCTACACACATAAAAATCATCCATAAAATAAAGACAGAACATAAAAACCTGCTGAGTTAGGAGGAAGGTTTATCTAAACTATTTTCCTGCCTCTTACAGTGGCCAATACAGATAAAAGAAAAAATAATGAATAAGAATTACAGAGGTGCTTTGCAGGAATACTTGCTTGCCTTTCAAGAGTTCGCACTTCACAAAGATGATAACTTTGTAATGAATGCTCCTTCACTGGTGTTCTTTTCATAAACTCCTCCCTTAACCTTCTATTTTCTCTTGTATTTGGTGATAAGTATCATTATGACAAAAATATTAGAAAGACTAATTATAAGCATTGCTTTTATGCTTGTATACACAGATAATTGTTATTAGTCAAAACTCCATTAAAAAGTAGGGATAATGCCAATTAAATTATGCTTTCTCTATACAAACATAGCACAAAAAAACCCCAAAACCAAACATATGGAGGGAGAAACAAATGACATGGAGGCAGATCCTCTTTACCTTGATATAACTCCCGTGTCAAAACTGCTGAACTACTGATTAAGCAACCTAGTACCCTAATTGTCTAATTCTCACTTCACTAATTTCTATGAAATCTGCTTTAAATGCTGCTGACTACTTTCAAAGCTCAACCTTTCTTTGTAAGTACTCTAAACATAGTAGAAATGAAATTGAACATGCATAGCATATTTGAATGCATGCAAACAAGATTTGATTATTTCCTTGTGTCACAACACTATGATTTTCCATGCATGCCTAACATAAAAGCTGAGTATTATGTCATAAGAGTATTTGCAAAAAGATCACTTCTAGAAGTCATACAGAACGGCAAAATGCCATTTTTTCCTATTCCTTGTGAGATATGTGTATACCCATATGACCAGCATGTCCTCTGAGAGATTTCCTTTCCTTTATTTCTTTGAGAATTGGCACCATGTGGTGTGGTTTATTGCACCTTCTCGATCCCTACAAGCCTTGGGGAGAGACAGAAAAAGCTCTGCTTTCCCTAGGTCTTTCTCTCAGCCCAGCCTCCACTGTGGCATTCATGCTGCTCTTCCCTTTCTTGCTGCATGGCCACAGATGACTGTGGCTGTTCCAGGGATGCTGCAGAGAAAGCTGGTGTCCTGAGTGAAGGCAGATCATAGGGAAATGGAGGGGAATGATCATGGGGATATGAGACATAATTGTGAGGGAAATGGTTGTCTCTGTTATGGATGAGGATCACCTGCCCAAATAGGAGGTAGATTGGGAGAATAGAGTAGCTCTGCATCATATTCCCTGGAAAGAAGAAAGAAGGTAGGCAAGTAAAATTATGTTAAAAAGTCTAAAGAAGGGGAGTAAAAGAGATGTGTTCCAGCAAGTTATAGGACTGTGGGAGGCATGTTAATTGTTCTAAGCCCTGTAATCGTGTATTCATTCCTAGGACACTCCTCTAACTTTTCAGACTCCCTCTCTTATTCATGACCTTTCATGACCCGCTAAAAAGCCAGCTTTAGACCTTGGCAAACCTCTCCCTTCTATCATCAACCTTTCGAAATACTAATAGACCCCAGTTTCTCCTTAAATTCATCTTGCTGTCACCTCAAACCAAAATTTTGCTTGCACCACTAAAAAGCTTTGAGCTGTTTCTCAGTGTACCCGAGAGCAAATCAGTTGGGCAGCCAAGCAAGCAGTCAGATTTCTTCTCTTCACCAAGGGCCTGTAATGAAAAGATGCAAAGGAGGAAAAATCAGTCATACCCTTCCTGTCTAAAAAGCTTCTGACAGCTCATTATAATTATTGAATGTCAACAGTGAATTCAGCCATATGCAAATGTGTGGACAGAGATGGTTCCTGCACAAAACTCTGCTGATTCAGAGGCATAACAAAGTCTTAAAAAATAGACATAGATTAAAGAATTTAGGCAAATATGTATGGATGCACTAATATACAAGACCACAGTCAGTGCCTCTAAATTAATTTTTAATATATAAACTTTGTCAATGGCTCTTATGAGACTTTACAGTGTCCCTTCTGAATAAAGGTACAATATAGTACAAGATCAAAATCAGAGCACAATATCAGTTGGTCTATGACAAGACAAAAATGCTTCAGAACCCTTGTCATTGTCAGCATTTCTGCAAAAAACTGAGATTTTTTTTAAAGAAAGGATGTTTAACAGAAATGCCTGATGCAAAACAAAACATCCTTGTCATATATTTATATCAGATCTGTCATAATGCACGTGAAACTCTAAACAATGTGGATAACAGTTGTTTTAATCATGCACTTGTATCTTAGTCCCTATTTTTCTCATACATATCACTTTCCCCCAAATTTTCCAGTTTTACTTAGAATATTCACATAGCAACATCAATGTTTACAGTGATTTTTTTTTTGAAATCACAGTTCTTGCCTTTTTATTATTCTAAGGTGCTTTTAACATTTCCAGTGTTCTTGCCCACTTTATTCTAGTAGTCTTTATGCATAAAAAAGATTGTCCAAACATTTAATGAAAATCAGCTTCCACTGCATTTTCTTTAGCAGAGAGGGAATTGAATGAGGTGCGTAAAAATGAGGATGAGGACAAACATCTTGTTAACAGCAACAGAGGTTTAAATATCTTTACATCTAAAAGGCCAGAGGAGGCAGTGTATCTGTCTGAAACTCTGCATATTCAGGGCTTCAGTCACATACTTTTGAAGCCAGGACTGAAAGTCTGAAAGATTCCTAGGGTTTACCTAAATAAGTATTTTTCTTTTCACTCCAGAGAAGTTATTTCCTTATGAAATATTTGTACATTTTAGAGAAATGGCACAAACTACCTCTTTGCCCTTCAGGTTGCTTCAGCGTCCTCAGTATTCCCCTCAATGCTGAATATGTCCTGTAAAAACTTCCTTTGTTCCTCATTTTTGTGACTGTTATTTATTCACTAGTAACATTTTGTGACTGTTATTTATTCACAGAGAATGCTATGGCTTCAGTAATGAGATATATCCAGGAACTTGAGAAATTTTCTCTATTAGGGATCTTGCACTGATATATTTGTCAAGAGGTTTAAGAGCAGGGATTTCTTTTTTTGTCATCTTTTCTGTGCATTTTTGTGGTCCAAACAGAAAAGCAGCCATGTTTGACACAAGTAGTTAGATAGTTAAGTCCCTTTCGAAAGATTTTTGCCTACAATTTGAAGTAGGTGGGGCTTCTCAGGCATGGAGAAAGTTAGAGAAAAACTCCTGAATGAAGGCTGCAAGACTCCATAACAACAGTTCACAGCTTGCTTAGGTTCACCCACGTACAGGACGTGGATATGTCACAAGAAATTTGTAGTAGTGTCTTTTTAGGGCATTCATAATTTTTGACCTTACTCCTATACTGTAGCCACAGAGTTCTTCTCCACCTGGTTAACCACAAGGAGAGAAGTTTACAACAAGTCTACACATCCCTTTCTTACAACAGCTGTAGGCAACCATACTGCAGTGCTGCTGCATCCATCCATGCATGTGGTACCTAAGCAGTTCTTGGTAGCCCATCTTACAGCACAGCCCAGCTTTATTTTAGTGAAACTTTTCCAGTTTTAAGGTTTCAAGCTATTTTTAGCTGCTTTGTTAAATAAGCAACCTCTCAAATATATTTAAATATCAGACAATTGGTGTTATTTGTTGTCACTTCTTTTCATTTGAGAACCCGATCCCATGGGAATTTGTGAAGACACAGGGTCAAGAAAGAAAGGGCAGTAATTGGAGATGGCAGATTTCGTTCATTAAGTATTTATTTATTCTCTGTATGCTGGTGTTTGTCAGCATCTTCACCATATCTGTTTCCTTTCTAATTTAATGTCGGTTCCTATCAGTGCTTTACCTTTTCTTTCTGAAGAATAAATAGACCGACAGGGTACAATGGTAACAGAGCTGATCCTGCAATCTAAAAGAAGGCAGTGAATGTTTTTGTTGCTATTTTTAAATGTAAACTCCTGAAAAATTTATCTTTACAAAAAGATAATTCCTCTTTTTTTTATGCTTATAAAATGGAAGCAATCATTATATCATATAAAAACCATATTTTGGAATCAAACTATTTTCTTTTATATTAATTTTGGCTTAAGATGATTTATAACACCAAATTAAGACATAGAAACAAAAGATTAGTATACAGAACAGAAGTAAGAGAAAAAAGCAAAGAATGTATAACATCCAGGATTCAGTGCAAGCTTTAAGTGTTACTTCAGAGCCAAATGGTAAAATAGAATACATGTATATTAAACTTCCAGCCATTTATGCATTTAAGCTGATCATTACCTCACCTGATTTCACTGGCAGCATTTCTACTACCTGCTGAGATGTGAAATTAACTTCTACATATCTTCCTTGTCTAAACGAAAAAATATCTAGTGGAATGCCCTGTTCTTTAGTTAAAAAAAAAAAAATAAAGGGAAAGTTGTGCAATTTTTAAAAAAGATCTAACTTATTGTAAATTCAACTAAAAACTTTACAGATTAAATGAGCAACAATAATCTCACAATTAAAGATTAGTGCAAAATTTGAAAATAAAGGAATATTAAATTAAAAAGCTTTTTAAAAGAGAAAGTTTAAATTGGAGATATACTTTGATTGTTATTACAGCTTAGACATTCCTACTACAATGAGCTGTATAGAAGGAGTTCTTTCTGAATAAGTACACAAGCATTTCTAGTACAAATACTGAGAAATGTGCTCATTGAAAATTATTATTCCTCTCCACAAAGTAACTGAAATATTAATGAAAGGAGAATAAGGAAAAGTGAATTGAAACTATTCCAAATATTTGTAAAATTTTCTCTCTAATAATCTTCTCTATTTCATTTAGCTTTGCAAACTCTACTTAAGACATAGGATGCTGCAAATTCAAATGGGGGAACTGAAACTTCAGTGTAGACAATTATAAAAGTAACTACTATTAATATTTTTGCAAGACACTGGTAATAAATAATGATGCTTAAATTAAATCCTGTGTTGGAAATCTTAAAGTCAGTGTACATATTTTTAGTCTCAGATTTTAGTAGATTATATACATCCAAAGGGATGTATATCTAGTTCTAGTTCTATTCCTTCAGAAAGAGGAATTTGGAACAAAAAAAAAGGGAGGGGAGCTTTTTTAAATACATGCTTCAAAAGAAAGCTAAGGCTTAATTCAGCTTTGGACCACATCTTCAAGTACCTTTTTGTTCCATTAAAAGAATTGCATGTTATGAAGAAGATCTTGAGCAAAACAACATTTTCCTCAAGTTGCAGACTCCCCTTTAATAACCTATAAATGTCAAATAAAAATGGTGGAGTGCATTTTTCATTTGTTCCAGGCCTCGATGCCTTTAAAGTTAATTTTGGGAGTTTATAAAATTCTCAAATGGACCTCAGAAATCCAACATACATGTGTTTATCTGCAGTGTTTTTTTAAATTGGATTAATTGCTTTTGAAGAAAAAAAGTACTCCAACAGTCAGTAGCATAAAATTTCTCCTTCTCTTTAGAAAATCTTGTTTACTTGCTTCAACTTTCAGCTGGGGCTCATCACAATTCTTTCCTTCTGGTTCTGGTTTTCTTCTTCCTCAGCTTAATATTGTGCAAACAGAGTCATACGTGCATGTCTCTTCTTTAGATCAATTTATTTCTGTCCAAAATTAAATCTCTTTTAACTTTCTGCTAAGTTAAAATTCTCATAGATTTCCTTAGTGAGTTGACCTTATCAAGGACATTGGGGGAGAAAACCAAATATAAAAGCTTCTGGGACAAGGTAAGGCTACAGAGCTTGTTCACCAATTACCATCATGGACAAAAGAGACTTGAGTTGAGGAAATTAATTTAATTTATTGCTAGTTAATAACAGATCAGGATAGTGACAAATAAAACCAAAACTAAACGCACTTTCATTTCACCTCCTTTTTTTTTTCCATGTTAAGCTTTATTCCCAGCTCTTCTACCACCTTCCCTGCCCCCAAACAATGTAGTAAGATGGGGAATGAGGGTTGGGGTCAGTTCATAAGCCTTTGTTTCTTCCACTCTTTCCTTACACTCATCTCCTGCTCCAACATGAGGTCATTCCTGTAGATACTGTCCTCCAAGAACTACTCCACCGTGTGTCCTTCGCACAGGACTTTGTTACAATAATTGCTCCAGCATTAGATGGAGTCCATTCTCTAAATGGACTGCAGTCATTCAGGAAAAGGCTGCTCCACCATGGTGCCTCACAGGCCTCCATTCCTGCCAGCAGCCTGCTCCAGTGCAGACTCCTCATGGGCCACTGCCTTTGTGTGAAGACCTTCTTGGTGAACAGGACCAGCCACTATCTACTCCACTGCAGTCCTTCCTAGGCAGAACTGGGATAACCTGCTTCACCATGAACCTCTGCTCCAGCGCCTGGACCACCTCCTGCCTGGTGTCTGCAGGGCTCACCCAGGAGAGTCTGAGTGTGCTGGGGGCCACCACTGAGATGGAGAGTAGCAGCAGTGCCTGGGAATTCCTCCCCACTGCAGGGATCTGTTCAGACTGCAGAACAGAAGGCTCAGCAGGACCTCAGCAATACCTGTAAATACCTGGTGTAAGGAAAAAAGAGGCTGTGCTCAGAGGCATCCGGTAACAGGACAAGAGAATATGGACACAAATTGAATGACAGGAAATTCCATCCAAACATGTATTGTCTGAAAGGAAAAAAAAAAAAGGGAGAAATCCAAGACAACCCTTAGAGATGGAAAACTCCGATTTCCAAAAAAACCTACAAATACATAGGGTCAAAGACACCTAACCAAAAGGTCACTACTGGTGAAACTAACAGAGCACTTTTCCTCTATTTTACCTTTTTCTGTCTGTGTGTCTCCTGTGATGTATTTAGAAAGAAATTCTTTAAAGCAAAAGTGACCTCATGGCTTTGACTTCATGCAACACTGAGGACACCCATTTCCCAACAGTACATTTTCTGCAGTGCTTCATGTTTCAGAAAAAAACATCATTTTTTAAAATATAATGCTGCTTTTTTTATTGCAGTTTTGAACAAAACAGAAATCAGTATATAAGACCAGAAGTTGGTCAGAACTGATCATGTATTAAAACAAAAAGTAAGGAAGAGAAAAAAAAAATTATGCAGAGATTTTAATTACGATGCAAGTTATTTACTAATGCTGGTATATATTTATATACTTATTTTAAAAAATATTTATAAATATACTAAGAATATATAGTAAATATAAATACTGATCATCTTTTTGAAAGAAGTACTAATATTTGAATCAAGAAAAATTAATAACAAGACAAATAAACTATCTACTTTACCCTGAGGAACAATGTACCTGATTGTGGAAGTTCCCATGTTATTTTCAAGTCATTTTGTGCACAAATTGGAAGAAACAGTAAAAGAATATTTTTCCAATCTATTAAGGTAACCATATGTTCCTAGAGATATAAGGTAATATAAAAGGCAGGACCTTGGGAAGGCTTTAGTCTAATATGCTGCTCAGAGCACAACCAAATCTGAAGTAAAATAAGGATGCCTCAGGTTGTGTCCAGTTAGGTCTTGAAAACAAGTGAGGACTGAAACCATACATCCTGCCTGGGCAAACTCTCCCATTATTTGACTGTCCATGAGGGAAAAGAAAATATCTCTGAATTCCCCTTGTTCCATTCATGTGTATGTTCTCTCGTCCTCCAGCCACCCTCTGCTGTGAGGGGCCTGGTTGTGTGTCCCTGCTGCCCTCCCCACAGCTATGGGTGCTGCTCTCAGGTTCCCCACAGTGACCTTTTCTCCAGGCAGAAAAAGCCTTGGTGCCTCAGTCCCTCCTTAGAGGACCAGGACTCCAGCTCTGGACCATCCTAGTGGCCCTTCTTTGGGTCTATTCCAGTGTAACAATGACTTAGACCTCTGACAACCATAACAAAAAGGTTATCAAGTCCTTTCTATCAGTCAAAATGAAATAGAAAGCATTCTAAAATATATATATATATATATATGTATAAAGATAAAGCTCAATTTTACAACAGATGAAAAAGTTTGAGGACTAAGATGAATTATCTTTCTATAATCAAGATAAAGCTGTGGCACATATTGTAGAACATATGTTTTAGATACAAGAATTATGGTTCTAAATGAAAGTATGTTTTGCTATACTGTTCATATTAATGGAATATCATTGTGATGCATGGAGTAAAGCAGGAGAAAGATAACTTTTGATACCAGTAATAGTTTTTGATGGGCCAGCTGAAAAACACTGATTTTCCCCCAGGCTTCTGAAGATGAGACTGCAGTTTTTGTCTCCTGATATTGGAAAAAACAGTGGCTAAAAAAGACGTGATCTTAAGAAAGTGGCACACGAGAAACTGATCACTGTGCTTCAGAACAGTTCTTCATTCTTAGCTCTGCTTGTTCCTTTTCTGTTTCTAGCATCTCTTTGTAAGGAGTTAGCTATTTTTAGAGCAGCAGTCCCTTTGCTTTATATGTCCAGTTAAAATACCTGAAATATTATCACATATAACTACCAGAAGACTGGGAAAAGTCTTGGTTTCTATAAGTTTAGCGTCAGACTTTCAGCTTAAATTTACTCCTGTCTATCCAATATAAAGGAAGTCTAATCCAAATAACACAATGTACATAGATTTTGTGAAGAGTTAAGTGTCAATGCAAGATCAAGGCACCTGCCTCCATCTCTCTGCACATCCTCCATTTGTTTGTCTTCCTTAATAGTTCTTGCATTGGTTCAGAAAACTGTTTTAGTTGGAAAAAGAATATATACATATATTTATATGCCTGCAATTCACAACATGGTTTGGAAATTACAAGAAGCTTAAGTTGGTATTTTTGGGGTGCAGCCTCACATAGCAGCCATAGAAGATAACTCATAGACAGCCAAATTTGGAATAGTGAAATTTAACCTCAGTTTCATAAAAGAAATTTAAAAAATAATGAATAACAAACCATAAAATTGATGAAGTAATATATACTGAAATGAACTACTTTCATTGCCATTTGATAAGATTTGTATTTCAGCTTTTCTTTCCTTTATTTTGGGAAGGGAGAAGAATGAATTTTAATATATTATTTTAGAATATTTCATACAATCTAGAATATATATTTCTATGAGACTGAGGCCCATGCGTTCATTATTTGTGTCACATTTTTATTTGATTTTCTTTTCTATTAATGTAAGAAATCCAGAGCATATTATTTTCAGTTCCCTCCACCAAGTAAAAAAAAAAAATGTGTTTTATTGTTGTTCTGGAATTTTAGAACTAAAATTAGAAGAGACTTGTAAAAAAATTAATTGTTACTTGTTTTTCTTTAAGTTCTTTTTTATTGTTTCTATTCCTTCAGGCAGAGGACAGTTTATACAGTGTATTTATTAAACTCTGATATTACTTGCCACAAAAGAAACAAAACTTTAAACAAATATGAAAAAATATTTTGTAATATGGATTAGATCTGGTATTTATATCTCAAATTTATGCATCAGTAAATTCAGTGGGTCTTTTAAAGGAAAAAAACTTGCAGATTAGAAAAGTTTAAAAAAATTTACATTACATAACTTATCCTTATAATAAATTCCAGATAGTCACTTAGAGGTCTGAAGTAAGGCTTAGGTGGAATGGAAACCACTGGGCCTAATATCATAACCTAAATTCTGAGATTCAGATCCTGACCATTCCCACAAGTTTTACTAGTGTAACACTCTTCAATCATTCCTAGAGTTGCTCAGAAGTGATGCTCTGAGTCTTGATGAAGATGAGTGTGTTGCCATTGACATCCTGGAATAATCCTAAACAGACTCTGCAATTTATTCATCCTGTCCAAGGAGCTCACTGTTGTAAAAATTGTCAAAGAATTCCTGCTATTTGCCTAAATGTTTGAACTCCAGTAACATCCAGTGTGGTTGCCTTCTTTCCTGAACAGCTGGGTTTAGTCTCCCTGTCTATTAATGCCTAATTGGTGAAAAATTTGTCAAGCAAATTATTGCTTTTCACTACTGAGGAGATTCAAATTTTCTGAGTTCAAATTTCCAAAAGCACTTTGGTAACTAAATCAAAGCTAAGCTTGAAAACAGAAGTGGACTTCGTAGTCTTCTGAAGTTGCTTCATTGTGCAGTGAAAAGTTCTTTACTATGAAGTAGAGAAGTCAAGGGATTGGAGTAATAAAACTAATTAAGAGAAACACAGAGACAGTGGCTACTAAAGTATGCAGGAAACACAATCTTTTGGGTTTACACAGTAAATCCATACCAGACTGGGGATGATTGCTGGATATTTTCCTTCTTAATTCTCTATTTTACCCTCCCTCCCTCAAAAACCCCACAAACAGACAAACAAGCAAAACAATAATAAAACCCCCAAACCAAACAACTAATCAAAGTCTGATATTTCTCAATCCCCTGAAATTACATACTAATGTCCTGACTTCTTCCCCGTCTGAACTGGTAGGTCTGCAACTATTTACTAGTGAGCATGAAAACTCCCAAAGAGGAACAACAAATAACATTTCCTCTGCCTTGTAGCCAGAATCACCTCTCAGGTAAGGTGTTTTCCTGAAAGACAGAAGAATTCAGTTTCAGCTACCCAACAGTTTCATAGGAAATTCAGTTTGGGTCTCTTGTTTGCTGGGCTGAGAGGAGAGGTGGGAACCTTTTAAGCTATTGTACAAGACTAAATAATTTTTCCTCAGTGTTTCCTCAGTATTTTAACAGTGTTCTGCTAAGGCTGAAGGCAGAAGCCTGAGCTGTACCTGACAGAAGAGATGAGGAGAAATTGCTGAGCATGGTTCAAGAAAAGACTGAAGATGTCCAAAACCATGGATAGAAACAAGCAGAAGTTACCAATAGTGCAATGAGACATTGGCAGGTGACAGGTCAGGCGGAGGCATGCAAGACATGGCTGAGCTTCAAGGGGCTTTTTGGGGAAAGGAATCTCACCAGGCCAGAGAAATCAGTAATATTGCTTCTAGTGAGACAGGAGGGAAGAACCCTCTGGGTTTTTCAATCTGACAGATTCTCTTGTCTTCAACAAGTGGCCTTATTTGTGGTGGCAGTTCTCTGATCACAGAGAAAAACAGAAAACTTTCCCAGGCATCCTTCTGGGAAAGGCTGTGAGAAGCTCAGAGAAAAGAATGATAAACACTTCTTATCTTTGCTTGCTGCACCTGGCGTTTGTGAATATGGAGAATGTGTTATGGAAATGTGTTTACCAGAAGGGTGGTTTCTTAATTACCCAATGGTGATTGTGTTTTGACTAAAGGACCGATCAGGTCCACCTGTAGCGAACTAGAGTATAAAAAGGGATGGGTTTCCTAATAAAGTTGATTAGCTTTCTGATTGCCTTTGGAGGTTGTGCTATTGCTGACTCAACAGTGCTGCTTACTCTCCTGTGAGGTTTGTGCTTTCCTAAGTGAGTGATCAAAACAAAGTTCTTGTGTTATGTTTTTCAAGCAGACATTTTGCTGGGTGGCCTAAATGTCACAAAACTTCAGTGTCTTAAGTTAGTATCAAAAACCTTCTCAAATGAGCCTCCTTTCATTCTAAAATATTGCAGAACCTGTATTTCTCTGTGAATTGTGTAATCAACTGAGAACTCTAGTTTAGAGATCTTTAGAGAACCTAGGTTTAGAACTATCTGTTTGTGCACTTTAGATGTTTTGAATTTAACCCTAATCTCACACAGTTCATGCATATTGATTTCCCAGTGAGAGAAGCATACCTGTGTGCTTTTTATTTTAAGCTTTTCTCAAAGACAGTAATAAATAGGTAAGCAGGTAATCTACTTTTGTTGAATATTTATCAATACTCTGAGTATTTTTTTTCTAGCTGGGCTTTTTACTGCTTGTTATTTTCTTTTACTCTGTTTTGCTTACAGTTGCAATTTTTTTTCTGAATGGTTTTGTCTTCCTCTTTTTTATGTTTAGGACTTTTCTTTTTAGCTCTTTATGAAAGTAAATAGTAAATACTTAAGGAGATAGAATTATCTAGTATGAAACAGATGTTCTATTTTAGTGCCTGATAACCTCAGTAGTATGGCTTAGAAATGTTATATTTTCACATTCTTTGCTTGAATTGTACATAGTAGATCAAAGAGAAAGAATAACTGCAAATTAAAACTTCCAAATCTTCAGGTATTTCACCCCAGTGCAAAATAAGGACACTACATGCAAGATCTAACTCATTCCTTTGGAGAACTTGACACAGCAATTTTCTATTCTTTCCTCCTTCATGCTTTTGTTAGGATATTCACCTCATGTAACGTTTCATTGAAAGTCACCCTACTGTCCTGTATTCCTGAGCACATAGGGACATACTATGCAGGAGAAGGGCAAGAGAATTTTGCCCAGCTTTTTTTTTTTTCTGTAAAAGGTATGTATTTCACTAGATGCTTGCTTTCCATTAGAGAAAATATCAGAAGCCATTTTTAATACATTTAAATTTTCCAGTGTATTTGACAGTTGTATGTATGACAGTTTTATTTGGTAGAGAAAAAACATATGTGTTAGGAAAAAAAAATACATTGAGTTAATCTACAAGGAGAAATTATAACCAAACAACAAAAACAACAATGCACAGGAAAGTGATTGGAAAGCAGATGACTGAAGAAATAAATTATGGATAAATAGTGTTAAATTCTATACAGTCCTGTTTCATGTTCTTAAATTCTTTGTCATTATGTTGCACTCAAAACTTGCAAATGTAAAAAGTCAACAATGGCTATGAGGGGAAATTAACCTAATGATTATATGTCACTTAATCAATGGCTTTATATATAGTCCTGTCTTTTTATTTTGGGTTGGGTTTTTTTTTAGTATGGTGGTTTATATAAAGAAAGAAGGCTGCAGTTACATGAATTAAGAAACAGTGAGGGGTTTTTTCTGCTGATAACACAAAAATCTTGATCAACACTGACCATTAGGAAACATTACTCCCCAATGTGCCTTTGAAAAGTTTGAAAAGAAAGATGAAACATATAACATGAAAGTGAATAGGTATATGAATATGAAAGTGTTTTCACAATAACCACTAAAAGAAAGATAATAATAGACAGTTGTAGAGTGAAGGAATTCACTCAAGTGGTCGTCTTGATGATTGGCAAGGTGTAACAATGTCATGTAGTTAAAACCCTTTGTAGTTTCCAGGCTACTCTGTAACACACTTGTTTCTCTATAAACGCAATAGAGAGCACTGGAGGCAGCCACACAACTCTCACAAAAGAAACCCATCAGCTTCATTCTCTCAATTTTTTTCCCCTTCCTTAAATATTCCTAAATTACTTCATTTTCTTTTAAATATCTGTATATTTCTCTCAGTCCCTGCATAATAGATGAGTTTTCTCTGTGGTCATAGAAACAATCTCCTCCTCCTCCTACTTCAATGTCATTTTAGAAGGTTTGTTTAGTTACCCTAGGCTTTTATGAATTGAATCCAGATGTCTTTTCTCTTTGGAGCTGTTGAACATCCTGAACTAAATATGTCCCTTGTGCAATAATTGAGTGGAATAAAATGTTTTACTTCTATGTTGATACCTTTCAGGGCTTTTTATATGCTCATTGCAAAGGCAGCTTTATTTAGATACAAACATGCTTTTCCATAATAAAAAATCAGAAGAGAAACAAACCAAACAAACAAAAATGACAAAACCAGAACCCTTGAAGCTGTAAAAATACCAAGCTAACTAGTTAAAATATTCCGTGGCTTGGGGCATTTCAAGCTCAGAAGACCAAAATAGAAATAACTGGAAAAGAGGCTTGTCAATGCTGCCACACACACTGTCAATCAGCCAGAGCCTGGAAAGAGCCACCTGGCTGCACTCAGCTCTCCAGGAGATGGAGGACTGCCCTGCAAGAGTGAATGGGAGCGTGCACTACTCCCTAATTACAGAGCAAATCTCTTTGTTGCTTTTGGCTTCTGGCAGGACGTCGCTCGGTTTAACAGATTCTGTGTATCTCATCCCCTTCTACAAAACACCTGCATGCTCCACACTGGTATTTGGCCTTGTTTTTGGCCATGTGTCTCACCTGGTGAAAAGAACTGTGTGGATCTAATTTAGGCTTTAGTATCCTGTTCCTAACCACAGCAGCAGACTTTGCCTGTGCAAAGTCCCTGAAAAGATCTAAATGCTTGGAAATCAGTTCACAATCTCAAGGCATTAAGTACCAAAACCTTGACACACTTTTTGCTCTTTCCATTTTAAAGTTGGTCTGATATTTCCTGTCAGTAGTTCTTCTCAATGCTGAGAAAGAAATCCCTTTAACTTGAAAAATCTTTATAAATATAATATGAAATATTAAGCTCACTTCTATTATGTACTCTAACAGACAAAACTTGTATTTTTGTGCAGCATAACATCTTGATTTTTATTTGCTTCCCTGTTACACATCATGTTGTTTTATCTTTAGGAAAAAGCAAAACAAAGTCCACAAACAAACAAACAAATTTTGAAAAATAGTCAGACCTATCAAATGTCTTCTTATTGCAGATGATTTTCTGGTAAGAACAGAGGCCATAATCACACAGATAATGCATTTAGTTTAGCTCTGATTTCAGCTAACAGAATCTGACAGCCTTTTGCAGAGCCTCTTGTTCTTAACTGTGCTACAGGACTGACTCTGCTTTTATTATATTAGACATGATACTGATATATTTTAAATGGCCTAGTAATTACAGTAATGCCCATAGGCCACTGCTAATTTTAACTTCAGCTTTCATCTGACTTCGCTTGAGTGTATGTGTGCATGTGAAAAGGAAAACAGATGGAGTCTTCAAAAGTTTATCAATTTAAAACCACTTAAAAATAATAATTCATAAAAAAATGCTTGGAATAACCTAATCTTGCCAAGCTGCCAATAATCAAACACTATTTAATTACAACTGCTTTTCAATAGACAAATTAAAATTAATCATAGTTCCTCAATTTTTTTCCAGGTCTCAATTGATAAATTATGAACAGGATAGAAGCAATGTATTAAAGTCAATTATGAGGACAACTGCATCTAATAGTGTACAAGCTATTTCTGCCTCTTGATGGCATATATGTTATAGGAAAATTTTAAAATAAAATTGAATTTTTACTCTCAGATAATTAACTTTAAGGTATTTTTTTAAAGGAGAAAGAATAAAGAAAAAAAACAATTTCATCAAGCACCTGGAACAAGTTATGCTGGCCATGGTAAATACTGAAGACAAAATTAACTTTTACTTTCCTTCATATATCAAAGTATATAAAGGCTTTTCATTTTAACCTTTAAAACTTAAAAAATAAAAACTTGAAAAGCAGTTATAGTGTACTAATTTTTTATACTCAGCTGGAATTTGCAAAACTGAATAGTCATCACAATGTATATTCATGCCTGTGGTGTTTGCTTTGTTTTCTGAATAATAACTTGAAAGCATTTTGTGCTCTTTCTCCTTTTCACTGTCATGTGAAGCACTTCACAACAAATCAAAAGAAATGTGAAGCAATAAGGGGAATATACATACAATTTCTTTGTTTTCCCTGTCTTTTTAAACACAGGATGTGGTTTTAACTTTTTAGTCTGTGCTCCGATGTTATTTTTTTTTTAATATTAATAGAAACAGGCCTTCTTATCTGTTCATGGTTTCCCACATATATAATCTATGTAAGGCTTCTCTCTGGCACTGTTGGTTCTCCCCTGTCTCCCTATTGGAGAAATGTGTTACATTTTTACAGCTATGTAATTAGCATCTGGTAGATTTTTTTTCAATTAATTTGCTCTATCCTAGAGCAATTAAAGTACCTTTTATAGCAGCTCTACAAACCTCAATCATGGGACTGTTAGTGTGAAGAAATGTAGGAGGGGGGAAAAAGCCAGAAAAAAAAGGAGAAGGAAGAAAAACTAGTAATCTCTCATCACTTTTGGAAGTATTTAGGCTTAACTTTCTGTGGTAAAGGCTCAGATACTAACAATTTAGGGACTTGGTATCACAAGGGAATAGCTCCATTTCCCTTAACAAAGAATAGTGAGTCACTATCATAATTTTCTTCAGATAGTAACTTAATTGAAGCAGAAGAAATGTAATGTATGAGAAACATACATTATGGCCAGTGCTTGCCAGCTCACAGAATCCATTTAAAATATTTTTACTGAAGTATGAATATAAAACCTTCAGTACCAGCAGACCTCTTAAGAAGCTTATCTGCTGCGTCACTGAAATAAAAAAAAGATGTTTTTACAGAGATAATGCTAAAGGAAATCAAATACTATGGGTCAACTGTGATGTGTGGAGATACAAATAGGCTACTGTAGTTATTTTGAACCTTAAAAAAACCCCAAAAAACCCAAAGACTCCTTCCTTCTTTGTCAAAGGCTGAATTAAGTTATAGTTTAAAGACTTCATATTTTGTATGCTTTCCCTTCAAGTTTAGTTCTTTCTGTCACAGAAGTGCTGCATGTAGAGAAGGCTCCTGTCCATGCCATCCCTGCTCCTCTACACCGAGCTGAGCTTCAGTACATGAATAATGTATGTGTGTGCCTGTTCACATGCACAGAACACCCTAAAGGTCATTCTGGGAGCAAATGTATTCAAAAATTACTATGGCATGAAACGACTCGCAATTAGGAATGTATTAGATGACTATTAACTAACACATGCATATAGAAAGATTATTTTTTAGATGTTGATTGCCTTAGAACATGGTGCTGAGTAAAGACCCTGAACCATTTAAATAACCATTAAGAAAGCATGGGTGGAAGAAGGAAGCAGTAAAACTATATAAATTTATGATCCTGCTGTTCAGATGCCAATTGAGGTTCCATACACCACATGGTCATCACTTTTTGCCTTCATAACAGCTCAAAGCCGTTTTGTTCATAAGTTACACTACTTCTGTTAGCAAAAAAAATATTTCTAACTCACAGAAAGATGAGCAATCCACATTACTTTTCACTTAAAAAGAAAAAAGTGCATAAATATCCAGATATATCTCCAGGGAGAAAAAATTTTATAGTCCCTTACATAAATTAGTTTTTTGATATCTCCAGTTTGTGACACCAGTGCCTGATTACAGATGTGTATTTAAAGCTAGGCCACGCTGATCCTAAAAGAGAGCTGATATTTCTATACCATCCAAGAAAACGAAAGCAAAGATTCTTATAGATTTGTATAAACAGAATTTCATGGGTATATTTTTGGTGCTTTACAAATTATAGTAATAGGCTAAATAATTAATATTATTGAGTGGGTTTTGTATGTTTTTGGATTTTTTGGCTCTGGATGGGCTGATATGAAAGTTTTTGATCAAATCAAGGAGAGAAATAACTAAAATTGATACAAGAATTATCTGTTCATGCCAGTTGAGGCATTTTTCTTCAGTTTTTGTTGTGGCAAAAACACTTTTAGGTTTTAAAAGTGCTTGCGAATTCTTTTGAATCAGACAATGAGAATAATTTATTTCCTGTGAGACACCTGAAGAATTGCATCTAAATAATAAGCAATAATATGTGCATCAATGTATGTTTTTAAGTACCTAGTGTTTATGTAACACATTTAAGATATTTTTAGGGCCATATTACTGTGATTTGTTTATTATGATCTTTTATTTTCCAACACTCTAATGCAATATTGTTCAATGTACCTCCATTCAAAAGCATGGTGAATGCATCTCTTGGCATTCTTCTTCTTTGTCTAGACAGTTAAAGCTAGATGAAGGCAGTTGGACCAGGTTTAAGCAGTTGGACCAGATGGTCACTGTGGGCTCCTCCTAAATCAACTGTTCTACTCTGTTCTATTTTTCCAAGCTTATCACTTTGATAAAATTATTCCTGTATTAGCATCTTTCCATTATACCTACAATAAGACACTCATCCAGATGACTGTCACAGCCTATTTTGGCCTTAATTGTTATCTCTTAAAGTTTAACAATGCGTGAAAAGCCCAATTCTCATCTCTCTTCATCATAACCCATGTAGGTTGTGTTTCAAAGACTACCTTAGGGCTTTCTGTCATGATTTACCTCATGCATGGAATAAAATCTTGAACAGTAGCATAGACAGCTCGTTGGTCTTTCTAAAATTTGATTTAACCAGGCTACCTGGGATATAGGAATGGTAATGACTATGAAATTAGCATTCTCTTAGCTACATTCTCTCAGCTTCTTAAAGTGCACATTTTCCCTTCCAAAAATTTAGTCCTCCTTTCACTACTGATTTTGATTCCTTGATAATTGTGCATTTATTACACAAACATACTTTCTCTACCTGGCTGTCTTTTTGACTGCAGCATCCAGCTGCTCCTAAGAAAACCCAGGCTGAAGTTTGAGGATATGGGGATGACTCCAAAAAGGGCAAATGTAGATAAGAATTCACTAGCCCTGGGTCTTTCTCCTCTATGTGTGCTTCAGGGGGATCTATGCCTCACAGACCCCATCTCCTCTCATAGTACCCAGAACAAGCAATGCATTATTTCACTTTTCCTCTATGAAAATATTACTCTATCATTATTTCCCAATGATTATAACACACAGGGTTTCAGGGGAGCAGAGCAATTCTCTCAGAGAGCGACAGAAAACTCCATCTGGATAGAAATACTTTTCAAGATTGCTATAGCTACTCTACTGCATCTGTTAACCTAAATGCCAGGAAGGGATAGGCTTTGTGGTGTATTCAATGGTCATGTAATCTGCCTTCACTCCTATTTTGCTGTCTAGTGTGTGTATGTCTGAATATTCACCAAGAAACTGAAGTTCTGTGTGTCTGCAATAGAAGAGCAGTAGGGACACTCTCATGCAGAATCTTCTTCTAGAGGAAGGGTAAAGACTTAAGGTTGTTCTGTTTTCTAAAAATAAGAGAATACCTCAGACTGTTTTTCATCTGTGAGTTCACAGTTTAAACTACTCAAAGCTAGAATTTCTAAGGTAATTTCTACTGCCCTTTCATCTGATGCAAAAACTGAATTTAGTAAAAGAAGTCCCAGCTTTCTAAAACCTGGGTTGTCATAAGCTAGATTCCTCTCTAGAATTATGTATTTGATTTTGCTGGTTGAATATTTCTTTTAAAAAACCCTTTTTTTAAAATATTGAAATGAATGCATAAAATTCTGATCAATTTTCAGTAGTATTTGGAGCTCTCTGTAGCCCTTCAGAACTCTGTTCCCTTTTACACAAATCTCTTCTAAAGTGGCTTGAAAAATAACTTTTTTTTTTCCCTCACATAGCCATTTGGGTGGCTATTAAATTATATACAGAAAAAATGACTGTGATAATAAAAAAAAGAAAGGTGTATATATCAAGAACTGAAGGCAATCATTTGTTTGTTTGTATATATTAAAAAAACCAAACTTGCTTTCTTTGATAATAGTAAATGCATACTTTGAAATGACATCTTCTTTTCTTTGTGTCCTGCATGGAGGCATCATAGAATGGTTTGGAAGGAGCTTTTATAATAATTGAGATACACTCAAAGTGCCATGGTCAGGGAACATTTCACTGTACCAGGCTGCTCAAAGCCCCATGGACTTGAATACCTCCAGGGATGGGGGATCTCCAACTTCTCTGGGCAACCTGTTCCAGTATCTTGGCACCTTCACAATGAAAAACTTCAGGAATCTCAGAGCTGGGAAATAAATGTGTTACAGGGAAAAAGATGTGGCAGGCTGTATCACATGCACACATGTGATTAAACTTACACAGGGCTAGGTCTGATATTTCAGTACAACACAAAATCTGTAAAGGTGAGTAAAAGGAGATATACACTGAGCAGTGCTCATGGAGTAGATACAATTAAGTTTTCTCAAAAGTGCAGCACTCATGCATGATGCCTGTGCATAGGAATGTTTTGTGAGATGGCAGGTGTGCCCTTGGAGATGCGTGGTTTTTGTGCCAATGCACAGGATGCCATCTAGGCTGCTAAGAAAGGAGTCTGGATGCAGCTATTGTATGCAGATAAAAATTTGCATCCTGACCAGTTCACAATATTCTGCTCTTAACTATTTTTCAAGACATATGATTCCTTTTATTATTAATATTTTTTATTTTTTTCTCCACACTAATTCTTGTTTTTTAACCTTGTTCCACCTTGAAATGTATATCCCAAAATTCATGACATCTGTGTCTAATTAAAAGCCATTATGTTGCCTAAGTGTTAATGCTATTGAACAGCTTTACTAATGTAACACTTTAATTCCTCAGTGATCCATCACATTCATTATATTAAGACAAAAAAGTTTTGAACTATATTGCACTTTTAACATCCTCAGCTGAGGTGAAACTACATTAATGGAAGGTACATCTCTGCTAGCATTGATATTAGGACACATCAGCCTTACTGTAGTATTTATATTTAACATGAGTAATCAATAATAATTATTTCATTTCCCGATGTCTCTACATTTTCCTGTGGCAGAGCCCCGTTTTTTTCTTGAAATGATTCTGTTCAAAATGCCTGCAAATCATTAACAGAATATTTGGCCTCTAGAGTTATAATTGGTCAGAAGAAAACAGAGTGGTGAATTGAGGCACTTTTGAGAATCACTATACAGTCTTTAATTTAATTGAAAACAGACAGCTTTGTCTGCTTGAGGATCTGTTAATTAGGGTGTCTGTGCCTTATGGGCACACAAGGCTCTATTTTGCCTAAGCTACACAGCTGTAAGGTAGGAATACATGGAATTTTCCCATCTTTTACTTTTCTTTTAAAGACAGGTACATGAAAAACTTTAAACACTGTGATTGTCAGATTGCAAATAACAGAGAAGGTTATTTCCAGAGGGAATTTTAACTGTGCCATAAGTGAAGGATTTGGGTATCAATTTTATAATATTCTTTGACTTAGAAATCACTTCTTTAAAAATAATGTTCCATATGTCATGATCCTGTAGCTCTGTTTAGTTTCTAATTTTTTTTGTTGCTTCTCCTCTCCTCTCACCCCCCTCTCAGCCTCCCCCCACCCCTTTCCTCCCTCAATGTCTTGGTGAAACAGTTTATTGTGAAATTTCAAACTTCTGTATCAGATACACTGGCTGGATCCATCCCAAACAGAAGATCATTAGCAAGGCTGCGAATGCTACTGTGAACAAGTAACCACTTTAACAAGGCAGACTTAAGAATTTCAGCATTTGAAACCTTCAAAGCCTTTTCTCTATTTTTATTTTTGTCATGCTACAGCCACAGTTCTTGATCTGGAGTCAAAAGCAAGTGTGATATAATTTCCCTGGCCTCAAGCATAAAGATTGCTAACAGCATTGTGTCTCTATCATGGAATGCAGTATCTGTGTGTGTCTGTGTATGAAAGTAAGTTGACCCCAAAAAAAAAAGAGATCAAGCAAGAAGACTATTACTGTAGATATATTTTTCCTATGGCTAAAAGAGTTTCTGTCAAACGAGAGCATCTTGAGCTTTTAATTAAATATTAATAGAAAGGAGAAGAAAAACATCCCATTTAGTTGCTTTCCTAAAGCACTTGAGACACAGCATGAATTTGTATGCACAAATTAAATTATTTTCAGCAAATAGGACTCCATAATAGGAATATTTTTTTTAAATGTTCATCTTAAATGTGAGCAAATGGTAACAGATGTAGTGGCAATTCTACATCTCATTAGTTTGCATACTGCCTTGAAGGTTACAGACAAACTTAATTTCAGGCGTCCGGTACCCTTATCCTCCTCAACACACACATTCAATTAAATTCCCTTCCTTTCCAAGAGCAGCTTTCACAAAGAAATAGATTCAACATGTTATCCTGTGGGTGCCTGAATCAGAACTGTTAAAATGCTGAAATGTGTGTGAATGACGAGCTCTGATTTGCCTTATGTAAGTCCTCATCAGCATCTTTCCAGCACAGACATTGTCTGCTAACTACACATGAACTGATCAAACTCTCAATTTATAAGATGAAAAAATTTAAACTTTATTTTCCAATTAGCTTTGGCACAGAATACTTAAAGCACAAATAGGTTAAATATTTAGATATTATTTTACATATTTAAATTTTTAAAAATAATACAAAAAGACAACAAAAATAAATTTTCAATAGTGTGTGACTTTCTTTGGTAAAATAAATTGACAAATGTTGTTGCAATTATTTGGAACAACAAGCTAAAAACACAACCTCAAGCCAACTGTGAAGTTATAGACAATATGCACAGACTGGTTTCTATGTTGCACAAATTTAGAACTGACTGTGACAAGCTTCCAGCTGAGCCTTTCTGGCCACACAACAGTCTCAATGCTGCGAATCATTATCTCTCACAGAAATCAGCAGGCCTCCTCATGTGAGAGCATGCTCCCATTTGCATAAAATATTTGTAGAAGGCAGTTCTTCAATCAGATGTTGCATGTGATAAAAACATGTTGGCCCCATCTAGAAAATTCATTTGTATACTTTGGGGCCTCTGCAGATTTGTTTTGTTCTCAGCAGTGTTTGACACGCAGCTAAGTGACCTAGCAGTACTGACCTCACACTCGAAGCCTTTCAAACTTTCAGTGAACCTCTGATTAAAGAAACAAGAAAAAAAGAAAAAAAAAAAAAGGAGGAAGAAGTGGTACTCAGTAGCACAGCATCCAGGAGACGTGCGTTTCCATTCTCACTTTCTCTCACCCCCTGCACTGGCAAAGCTGTTGAGGCAGCTGTTCAGCGCTGCTGCCGTTTGGTTGCCATTCAGCAATGACCTCCACACAAAGAGTTGGTGCTGCTGATGAGAGCCAAACTGTGAACTCCCTCTCAGGCCTTGACAGTGATAGAGATAGAAGGAGTTTCCCTGGCAGTCTGAGATGACAGAAATACTCTCTCAGAGTACAAATATTATTTTTAAGTCAGTATTGCTAACATTTGCTGGTTTTCCATGAGTCTTGGTATATGCATTGCTTTTAAAATTCCTATCTTGTAATGAGGTGATTATGTTACAGCTTTAACTTTCAGCTACAAAGGTCACCTTTCTGACTACAAAGAAATTGTAAAAATAGGTTCAAATCTGTGAAGATGTAACAAGTTTAATATTTTTTAACCTAATTTGTGTCAAAGTAACTGCAGAAAAAAAAAAAAACAACTGTCCCCACTCGCTATTCAAAGCCAATCTTTGCCCTTAAAATACATATTTAAACATAAATTCTAATCTATTAAAGTATTTGAGAAAAACATCATTCTCCTTTTGTTGTTTTATGTAAAGAGGAAAAAGTTAAATTCATTTCTCTATGCCATTCCTGCTTTTTTCTGTATTTCTTCATTTCAGGACCAGAACCTTCTCTTAAAGGTAGAGAAATCTCGAAGTATTTTTATGTCTTGTATCATTTTATGTTATTTTATGTAAATGACAGGCTTTTTATCAACATTTCTCAGGAAAAGGGCTCATCACCTGTCAGGAACATAAATCTCAGATTAGGTTCCAATAATATAGTGTGAGTTTCCTGACATTTCAAAATATTTAAAGAAGTTTTGATATCATGCTAGTTGCCAAGGGACATTATATTTAAGGAGACTTTCCCTGATTTTGCTTTAACAGTCCAATAATATTTTACACCTCTCCTGATGTGCAGTACTGTGACAGTACTTTTGCAAAATTTATGAACGTGACCTGTTTTTTTTGATCATGTAGAATTACTCAGAAGAGCTTTCTTCTTATGGTAATTGCATTATCTGTAAATGATTGGATGAATGGTAGAATTTTGGCTGGAAAAAAAATTCCTAAAAATTTAATATGGGAAATTTATAATGAAAAGTCTTTGTAATAAATCAAATCATACGGGGGGCTTTTGGTGTGATTTGCATTTTTTTTTTTTGTTTTGGGGTGTGTTTTAATTAGGAAACAAAAGACCTCTTTGTTCCTTAGAAATTAGGTACCTTTCATTGTGCTGTAAAGATCAGAGAGACAGTCAGAAAACAAAAATTCTAAAAATTAGTTTTTCCAAAGCTGCGGTCTCTTGAGAAAGATAGCTCTGTCTAAAAACATTTGGGAAAAAAAGTGCCGTAAATAGAGGGCTGCTCACTGATATTTACTTATGATTGAGGGATGATGAGAAGTCTGTTGAGAAGGGATGATGATGCAAGTCTGAATAAAAGGTTGTGCACCTCAGCTCCAGTAGTTCTAACAATATAATGTCCACAAACTGAGGAGTTATAGTCAAATAAAGGAAAACCTTTGGGATTTTCCTCAAATTTTTTAACCTACTTTTAAACAGCATTTCTATTTTAAGCAGAATTGTGTGAGCAAAGATCATGTTCAGAGATCATGATCAAAGATATGTGTAGAATCATTCTGGCTAGGATTATGTTATTGCATGCACTACTTTACTGAAATAATTGTCAAATTTCTACAGGAAGTGTTAAAAGGGAGTAAGATAATAATGTTATTTCTAATCCAAATAAGTTTGTATTTTTTAACATGGATCACAAAGATATGGATCTCTCAACAGAGAGGAAGACAGACGCAGAGAATTTAGTCAATGAACTGATGAATTTGCTGTGCCCTTCTGTAAAAATAGTTATAGCAGATAGTCCCTCAGCCTGTGTTCTATGAAACCTGACACAAGATTAATGAAAAAAAATATATGCAGCATAATATTTGAATATTCTTTTATTATAAAGCTTCTGTGCAATAAATAATGTCTTTTCCAACCTGAAACAAAAGCAGAGTATATGTAAAATTCTTACTTCCAAATGATATATTTTTGGTCTTGACAAGATGTAGTGCAATTGTCCTCTACTACAGGACAAGTAGACTCCATTATTTTCCCTACCAAGTGTTTTCTAATGATTTGGTAGTTTAATAAATGTAAGTAAAAATATTTACTGCAATGTTTAGAATTCCTAAGCTGATACATAAGTCTAAAAATTTCAGCTTCCAGAATCCTCACTAAAATGTGAGAAAAAAAAAAAAAACAAACCAAACACAACTTCCAAACAAACCAACCAAAAACCCCTAACAGCAAAGATAAATATGGTTTGCTTAAATATAGTACAGTGTGCACTATAAAAAGATAGCAGCAATATATTTTATTTTAAAATATTCTTTTAGATGAATTGAATTTATGACAAATACATGTCCTTGTATTCCAAAGGCATAAGCAGCCACATGCTGTTATATGCAATCATCCCATTTGAAAATCGCTGTAATTCCTGCTGAAACACACCTGTTGCATCCTGGGGTCCTTCTTTCCCTAGTCACTCAGGCATTCAGGAGCAGTCCATGGCTTCCTGCCAGCACAGATGGAGCATCTTTTTTCATCCAATAGAAACTAAGGCTCAAGGAAAACTGCTGCATGCTTAAGTCCCACTCTGGTTGAAAGTTATTGAGTCGTAGTGAACCTTGAGGTTGAGCTGGAGAGAGCTCCAGGCTGCTGCAGTCTAGCCATAATCAATAACAGAGGCAAAAAGTGCAGGTTTCAGGTGTTATTTTGCAAGGCATCTGCAGACAGGGGTGGTTCTAGACAAGTGCCCTGAGAAACAGAAGTATTTTTAACGGCGACCTTAATCCCTTCTGTTTACAGAAGTGACAGGTGACAAAGTTACAGTCTCGTGCATGGCTGTCCCCCGTGTGAAGAAAGCGTCAGATGAGCCTAAAGAGATGTGAAGGATTTCACTCAGAGCTTCCTGCGTGCTGGCAAGATAAGCTCAACACTGGCTATAGCCCTGATCATATTTCCATGACCTAAGTAAAAATCTGTCTCTTATATGGTAACTGAGAGAAAAATGTGTGAAATTCTTATTATACCAATTTTAATGAGATCTCTTCCATAATTTCTCTCATCATGTGGGAAAGTTAAAAGAAGAAACTGTGTTTAGTGTTAACGAGACCTAGTCTATATTTATTTTATGTGCCAAGTTAGAAAACCCCAAGTAGTGATTACAAAAGAAAAAAATGAAGCTTAGAGAAGTAAACACTAATGCAACAAACATAACTTTTCATGCATGTGTTTTCAAAGAATTAAATTGCAAAGATATTTAAATAGTAGGCAAAAATATTTTGAAATATATCAAGGAGAGAGGTAATAAGCCTCTCTCCTTGACAATCATCCTTGGAACATGAAAGTGAAGCACTCAAAATTCTTGTAAAATTCTCAATATATACCCCTATCTCATGCATATCTTACCATATAGAAATAAATCAAAGTAGAAAATGTAGTTTTCCCCTTTATTATTTTTATTTACAAAACATATTTGAAGACGTTATGAAAACAAAGTTCTTATGTGCACAATAATTTGATACTCTTTCTCTTGTAAGTATTTAAAGTGAGGAAGTGAAATGACTTTGTGGACATTTATTTGTGTACATGAATTGGTGCACAACTGAAAGAAATAGTCTGAAGTTTTGATAAGATATTTTTTTCTGAAAATTAAGGAAACCATGTAGGTAGTTTATGTTCTCAAAAGCCCAAAGAGGTAATCAATACTTTATTAATTTTAAAAATTACAGAATAAGCTTAAAAGGATGAACGTGTTTAGTTCCACCAGTCAGCTTTGCACTAGCTAGGTTAAATTAAAACATAGAGGCATTATTGATGGTACTTTTGCACAGAAATCTGCTGGTTAGGGTATTGCACAGGAAATGTTGAAAATTGCCAACAGGAGTAACTTGGTCCATTGGACAGGGAAGGATCTGATTCATCTGTGCCCTTCTGCAGCTGGCTGGAGGGCCATGATCCTTCTCTTCAGTTAATTCTTTAACAATTGTTTAATGAAAACAAATTTAAATGAGGTAACAGGCCTTGCAGTCCTTTGCTTCTGGCTGAGTGATTTCATCACTGGGCAATGATTAAGCTTTCAATAGCTTCACAACAATATAATAAAGGAGCAACATCCTGTTGCCTTACATTGCTGGCATGAAATTGAGTGGAATGGAGGAAAAAGCACTTGCTTTATATCATAGAAGTCATCTATGGTAAAACAAAGTGCTTGAATCAACTTCTCTTAGTTCCTGTCATATTAACAGCATATTAGACATATTATAACAGCATATTAACATATTATCCTTTGACTTCTTAGGGTATCTGAAAATACTGTGTCTGGAGACAAAGATGGTAACAGGATTCAAAAACTAATTATGGCCTTTTAAAAATAAAAATGCAGCTGTTGTCCGCAGTGCCACTTTTTCCAGTTGATAAGAAGACCCTAGAGTAGGTCATTATGTAAAATACGTGCTAAAGTGAGTTGAATTTAAAACTTGCTTTTTTTCAAAAATCAAGAGAACGTTTATCCAATTATCATGCACAATTCTGGAAGACATTATAAGAATATCAAATTTGATCCTGCTAGGAATTAAAAGAGGATGCTCTCTGGGTAATGTTTATTAATATGCTGTTATTCTGTTAGGGTAGTAAAATAGAAAGAAGAAAAGACAGCGTTGCTTGTACTTTCAAAATATGAGAAACACTAAAACCAGCAAGACAGTGCAAAAAAAGAGAGAGAAAACATGATGAAGAGAAGTCAAGTCTAAGTATAAGGTGTGTTTTTTAGCACCAAAACAAAGCCTTTATTTAAGCAAAAAGATGCTAAAGTTGACACTGTCCCTCTAAGCAAAAAGTGTCCTCAATCTAAACCACTTAATTTCACCCATCAAAACACAGTATTTCAAAATAGCTGTGTGGAGGAACTATTTGTCATTTTTTTTTCCAGACTGTCATCCTGATGAAAGAGATTTGTTGTTTTTCAAGCAATACTCAGACAGCATTACTCAAGTTGCTCAAGATGCAAGTGGTGTTTGAAGCTTTAAAGACCGTGAAAAACATCTATTTAAAAATGGTTAGTGTTATCTACCTATCTCAGTACATTAGTCTTCTTCTGACTCTGTGCTTTCAGGAGTGGGAGAAAAAGCAGGCAAATATGCATTCTGAAAGTAAAGTTCAGTTCCTACAGTAAGTTCTTTATTACTGACTTTTTCAAATCTCCTCAGAAGCCCAGATTAAACATATACAGAATTTTTCCTGTATGTTAATTACAGGATAAAATAAAAACAAACAAATAAATAAATAAATACATGAGAGAAGAAAAAGTAAAAGATTATATGATTCACAATATCCTCCCTAGTACAAATAGAAGAATTACACTTCAGAGGCTTTGACCTATGTGCTATAGTTTTCAGAATGTTCTCTAGACCAAACCCTAAATAAAACACTCGGTCATGAAAAATAAATTAAACCATATTTTTCTAGAATATCAGATGGATGTCAGAGGGAATAACTAAGCCTGATATTTTGAGACTGAAAGAAACAAAGAAAACAACCCCCAACCTCCCCCTCCTAAAAAAAGCCAAACAACCCAAACCAGACCCAAATTAAAAATCTAAGTTCTATTTTCTCCGCATTTGAAGAAATCTAAAAATAACTAGAATACATTAGATATTAGCTTGTTTAATAATTGAATGGAAGCTCTGTATACCATTTATCCACTCTTGGGGCTCAATCCAGCTTATTCATGTATGTGATTTTTTACCAGTGTCATTTTTTACCTGAATGCAAAGGGAAAGCTGTCTTATGGTTGCATAACGAACTTGGGTCAGTAATTCCTTAAAGTACATTTTTAACAGTTTTTATGGAGACAGGGAATGCAACAGAGAGAGAGGTTGGTTTTGACACTACTTCAGCAGACTGTTCAAGTTTCTTTTTATCCCAATGTAATGCATGGCTATTTTAACTGTAAATGTCACTATAATGGAGATGGAGTGTTAAATGAGAAAATAAAATTAAACATGCCTTCACAAATGAGCAGCTAGAATTTCATGCTGTAGCTATAATGAAGTTATTGGCAAGAGTAATGCAAATCTTGAACACAGGAAATTTTATTTGACTTGGGTTGGAGGTAAAAGCTTCTTCCCCCAATTTCTGTATTTCTATTTAATATTAATTTACATTATTACTTGCTGGAAAAACTGCTTTTTTTTGTGGGTGGGGGTTTTTTTGTGTTTTTTTTTTGTTTTTTTTTTTTTTTTTATTCCAATGATACACTTGGGAAAAAGAGGAAGTAGTTATGGGTGTTTTTTTTCTTCAAATATTCATTCAGGTCTGGAAAAGAAGAACCAAACTTGATACTATAGTCTATAGCAGCACTGGGAACAGTTGGAATGAATTGGGGTTCGTTATGTTAACTGATCAGTGTGACAGAAAAGGGTAGTTAGCATTTGGAGTCGACTGACAGGTTAGCAAGGAGAAAAGTAAAAGATAAAGCAAGTAGGTAAAAGATGTAATTTCATTACTCTGTTTTTTTTCAGGAAAGACAATTTATGAGTTCCCCATATAGTCCCTGTTTGTGCCCTTCAACAAATGTGGCTGAATGAAATTGTAGGGTTCAGAATGGTGTCATGTTCCCGCACAGGTAATTTCAGTGAGCCAGTTTACAGCTGCTGCTCAAGCTGTTGCGCAGGTGAACTATGATCAAAGGGAGAAAATGGCAGAGCTACTGCAAAGTGGCTTTGAAAGAAAAGCCATTGTTTTGTGAAACTATACACTGAGATGGAGAGAAAAAGAGAGGGAGATGTAACTAATTCTTGTGGAATAATGAGGGTTAGCAGAAGGTGAGGGCGAAAAATTTGCAATGAACCATGAAACAGTTAGAAGTCCACTAACCAAGGAAGTCGGGCACAATTTTAATTTTTTCCCCAATTGAATCTACCGCAGTATTCTCTCTCCCTCCTAGGTGTTGGCACCTCCAAGACCAAAATTGCCAAATGATAGGTCTTGGTTTTGGACACATATCTCAAAAAGGAAAAAACCGAAAATGAATGCCTATGTTTCCTGACAAGCCTTAAAAAAACCCAAACCAAACAAAAAATCAGTGACATAAGATATTAGTTCTCCATCTCTGTTGCTATATAATATTCCGGCTTTGGAAAGAGGGAAGGGAAATTTGACAGAACAGCCCTTATATACTGTGCCCTTCCTTTGAACTGGCTGACTGCTTCCTTCTAGTTCCATAGAAGTTGTAATACTGACATTTGTTGGAATTCCCTTCTTGTGCTTAAATTTCACAATTTCCCCAAGCTGCAACAAATAGACACTTTGTCATTGATCAAAGATTGATAATTAAGTTTAAATTTTGGCACGATATGGTTATGGGTACAGTTGATAGGTTGGTGCATTAACATTCTGGCTTTCAGATAATTGTTACAACATGCTCAGTGATATAGGCAGCATAGTGCAGCCACTTAACACAAGGTTTTTCTAACATATTGCTCTCTATCTTTATCTATCCTGCATCTTTCTTTAATAATTTTATTGTACTTCAAAAAATTAAGTGAAATTATTTTTTATTTCAAAATTATTTTAGATCAGAGAATAAGCACCTTATCTCCATATATTTCCTTAATTTCCTTTTATTAATATGCAAAATTAAAAGGAAAGTAAAAAAAAGATTGAAACTTTTTAACTTTTTTTTTCTGAATTAGTACTACAGTAAACATAAGAAATTACATCTGCAAATTTATCAATTAGAAAATTTGTTTCAAAATTTTTCAATTTATTCAAATCTTGTAGAGAAGTATTGCAATAGAGTCTTCAGTACCAACCTTTTTGTCCTTTTTTAACAGGACTTTATTTAGGATTATATAAGAAGGATAAAGGGATAGACATAGACTGTAATTGAAAAATGTCATAATTCATAATTATTGCTTGCTTTTTATTTAGAGTTATTTTCTCTCCAGTATCTATGTCTCTCAGTGACTGGACTGATTTATCTGTGGGGGAAAAGAAAAAGTGGTGCAAGTTGCAGTTCACCTTGTTAATAAATACTCATCTCAACCACTGTAAGTAGTAAAAATTAACAGTAAACATTAACTGTAAAACCACATGTATGTGTGCCTTTAACAGAAACATGCTTTTCATTAGGGAAAATGATTCTTCTGTTAACTTGATTATGTCTCTTAATGTTAGTATTGTCTATAAACCAAGATGTACCAGTTATATCAGTGTGTTTTCAAAGTGACGGCTTGTGGCAGTATCAAATTGGCAAAAGAGCCAGGGCAATCACCACCATTGTAGCCTAAAAGCATGTGAAGAACTGTTAAAACACTTGAATATAAGATAAATTCTCATTCCATTGTCCCAAAACATTCCAAAGCACTATTTAATATACAAGTATCCTTAGGGATTCAGCTCAGTTTTGTGAATAAATGAGGCTTCAGTCCATATTCTAGGTGCTAAAAGATACACACTTTCAACCTTTTCCTATGAGAAATATTTGATGTTGCAACAAATTCCTTACTGAAGAATTTAGAAAGAAATAGAATTATTCATTAGTCAGGCTGTTAGCCTGGACTTCTTGCCACCATTAAATTATACAAATGGTTGCTTTGTTTCATTATTATACCTGTATTCTTTGATGAACTGACTTTTTTCAGTCTGAAAACTAAACAGTCTGCATGCAATGAAAAGACCATATGCAACGAATAAATATTTATTCATGGAGAATGTAATGTTTAAATTAGAACGAAAAGGTCTCTTAGAACTAAACATTATTCAATTATAAAAGACAAAAATAAATATCCAAATTAGTCTCAGACTTTCCATGTCAAACTGGAAGATTTCAACTTGAAACCGAGCAATTAGTCAAAGAAAACTAAAATGTTTTGTTTCTTGTTTGTTCTTTCATGACTGGATTTTCTTTATGTTTTCCTCAGTTTACATCAGAGTCAGTAGGTTTGTGTTATTAATGTTAGAGTGATTGTTTGTTTCCCATACCAAAAATATTCTGTGAAACAATTTCCCAATCGGAGCACTGGTGCCTGGAAATGAAGATCCTTATCTGTCTCACTCTCATGCAGTTAGTCTGAAAATAAGGGTACAAGCTGGAGACCAGTTGTGCTGCCATGTGTTAAGTCATGTACTGTAAGGCTGTAATTGCCAGTGAAGAAATTTTAAGTCAGCCTCAATTATAAAAGAAGTATATTAAACTAAAATGCATCACACAGCAGACTGAGCATGAACGATAAGATGTCAAAGCACAGTATAATCTTAGCTGCAAGCTGGTATCTCCATAGCTTCTGTCTTGGTGGGAAAGTAAGCAGTGTTTGTCAATATTAGCTATTTAAGCATGACTGTGGTTGGATGATTTTATAACTAAATCAGAACAGTAGGGTAACATTTTTGGACATCACGACCACCTGTCTTTTCAGGTTTTTTTGTGTTAGGTTTTCCCATATTTAAAGTCCACAAGGTACTCTACTTCTTCTGACCTAAACTGTTAGAGAGGAGTAAAGGCTAAAGAAATATTTCAAATTCTTACAAATTAATATTGGAAAAAAAAAATAAGTAAGATATCTGGAAAATTTAAACAAAGATTTGCTTCCTGACCATGTAGGATTTGTTAATTTTACTTTACCATCTGAACAGTCGAGACCATACGTTCCTTCACCGCTGAGGTCGGCTGTTGGTACTTTATGGCACTGTTCCCAGACACTGGAGGAGTCTAGCTTATTCAAACATGACACTTTAATTTGAAAGATGTATGAAATATTTTATATCTTTCCCTCTGAACAAAATCATATGGCTAGCATTTTTTTAATAAACATTCACAAAGAGCACTCTCTTCTATTTATTTCATCTGGAATCCTATCAGTTTTCTTCATAGTTGACAAATAGTTTAAAATCTAAGCCCAAACTCTGATTTGTGTTTGTTTATTACTGTTTTAGCAATACTATATGCCTACCAGCTCTGCAACTGAGAAAATTGTCTTGCCATGGTAGTTTCTAAAACAACAGACTTCCTCCAGAAGAGGCAAATTGCAGCCACAAAAGTAAAGAGGAGGAAATGAAGACACATAAGTCCTTTTTATCTCCTGTTGTAGCTCATAGATTTAAAACCCACAGCACTGTTTTATGGACAAAATCAAACACTCCTTAGAGTGCTACACCTCCTCTCTCCTTTCATTCCACACAAGGCATGATAGCATGCATATATTGTGCAAACTCCAAAGTTCTGGTTAGCTGGGGATATTTTCTGTAGGATTTTGGTTTGGTTTTGTTTGTTTATTTTGTTGCTTGCTTTTTCAGGCTGTGTTATATACGGCTGTTTCTAAGGTAAATGTTTTCCATCAGCCAGCAGTCATTCTTTTTCCTGGTCTCCATATCGAACAACATCAAAAAGCTGATCAGGGAACAAAAAATAATTGTTTACTTCTTCATGAGCTAAAGCTACACTTTGCTGTATTTCCCTGTGGAAGGAAATACTTTCACACAAAACATTACAAACTTGGTAACTTGTTACAAAGTATTTTATACATACATAGCACTAGTTATGTATGTCATACATTCTTGTCATGTTTGGAGACACTCTAGCTTTCAGCAGCCTTTTGATGTAGGTATGATACATTTGGATGCCAGGTACTCGCTGGATGTCCAGCTTGGTTCATTTCAGTTGCAGGCCTTCAGTCTCAGTTAGTTTCACCACAAAATCCTGCCAGATGCATTAACAGTGATTTTTAGTTTCATTGGTCCATTACACACCTAGTGTCTTTGATAAGGTAAACTTGTGATGCATTTGAAAAGACCTAGAAGAAAGAGATTACAGATTGAGAAGCACAGAATGTTGTTGTGGTGTTTTTATGCCACAATTTTCCTTTTCAAAGGGAAACACTGTTTACTTTCCTGAATGACAAGTCACAGCTTTTGGCTTGCTAGTCTTGAAGTAATAGGTGTTAATTTTCTAGATTTAGCTCAAGGTGTGTAAAACTATTAAATTTTAATTGTTATTTCTCCAGTTTAAGTACAAATGCCATGCAAATACTTCAACAGCTTGTTGTACCTTCTCTGAACATATATTTGCCTTGGCACATGCTGCAATCTTTTGCGATTATATAAATTTGCAATTTGCATTTGGCTTTTGTTTTTTTAATTTTTGCTGGTCAGCTGGATATTATGCAAATTTTAATGAAAGAACAAACTAGAAAACAAGGAATTTCCTTCTCAATAAGTGAAGTAATATCCAGACTTTGCATAAACAAAAACACAGAGCTGAAAAAAATGCTGAAAAATTGGCAGTATTCAATATTTAAAATTTATTATAGAGACACAGGCTTGGTATCAGGGAGAAGTGAAATACATCTAATGATGCACACATAATGATGCCTTCCCTTTAAAACCAATAGAAGTTTCAGTGAACTAATTTAGCAGTAAGAATAACTTTAATGCCCACTGTGCTGAATACCATTTTAATTTGATCCCTTTGGGAAACTTACAACTTTTTCAGATTCAGTTCCAGATATTTATGTGCCTATATTCAATTAAATACAACTACATTTTAAGCTTTCCTTTCACATCTGAACTTCATTTTCAGTCACTCTGTTTGTATTTAAGTTTCTGTTTCAAGGGTTGGATGGTGATGATGTTATTTTGGAGAATTTCTTTAGATTTTGTTGCATTTCCTGAGATTTAGAAGGTTAGTTAGTTGGCTTTTTGTTTGTTTTCCCAACAGGTCAGATGTTGAGTGATTGCTTATTTAATTAAGTAGCAGTTCTATTTGGTGTCCAGGCAGCATTGCAGATGTTGGCACAACACTAATCAATATAGAGGACGTTATTTGACAATCTTAACTGAGACTGAACAGTACTTACACATGCAATCTAATTTCAGACTGACCATAAAATAGCAGTCAACATAAGTAGACTGTAAAATAGAATCCCAGATATTGATTTATGTGGAACAGTATTTGTTTCTGTGTACTATTAATTTCTGTCAAGTGCCTTATTTTGATTGGTGGACATGAAGCCATAAAATCAGTTATAGCTTTTCTTTACCATTTTTGCAGTTTTTCACACCTACCTAAATGCATAAGATACATCCAAAAGAGAAGAAAATGAGCATTTGAAAATCACTGAAAAATCATGGAATCACTGCAGTGAAAAACAAAGGAGAAGGAGAAGGAAACAGTGGTTTTTTACAATTTATCTCCCCTCTTTTCAAATCATGTCAAAATTAATGACTTGGCAAATCCATTGTTTAAGATGATGGTTAAAAGAGGCTACTTAAAGTTAGCTTCTGAATAGCAGCCCTCTTTCAGCTTTAAAAGTTTGGGGAATAGGATTTCCGTTTGTGGAGAGCTTTAGCTACATTACTGGGCAAATGTTAATCTGCAATAACTTCACTACTTCTAAAGAGAAGTGAATGTCTTACATAACAGTAAATACTGAGTTCTTGAAATAAAACATTATTATTGTTATTTAAGTCAGTGAAATCAAAGAATCTCTTAACTGAAATGACAGGAGTCAGGGATCCTACCAAAGACACTAGTATTTGAAACTTTTGAATTCACATTCAGTAAATTACATGTGTTGCAGAACTGAAAAAAAAGAATGCACAGAACAGTGTCCTCAATTACCAAATAGAATTAGCCACCTCACTCTTTTTTTTTCATCCTGAATGCAGTAGTTAATATCACAAAGTATACAGCTGGTAACTCGAAGGTCCATTTTTAGCATTTCTGTTGCTTTTATAGGGACTAAAAGAAGTGGATTCAAACAAGCAGGCTAGAGCTTAGTCCTTCTGAGAGCATGCTGCAAACACAGATTTCTAACACATTAGGCATTGTGTCCCCCATGCTTAAGCTTTAAATCGATCTTTAAGTCTGAGTATCCCTAAAAAATTCTTCCTGAGTCACAGGCATGTTTTATGAAAAATCCTTTTGTTAGAGTTTTTCTCTCCTGAGAAGCCTCAGGAACAAAATGTAAACAATAGTTATCTGCTGCTGTGGAATGTAACAGGTGTGTCTTTGGTCCATGTTGGTTGTTTCTAATTAATGGCCAATCACAGTCACCTGGCTCAGACTCTCTGAGAGTCACGTGCTTTTGCTATTCATTCCATTCCTTTCCTTTGCTTGCAAGCTTTCTGATTAAATCCTTTCTTCTATTCTTTTAGTATAGTTTCAATATAATATATATCAAAAAATAGTAAATCAGCCTTCTAAACATGGAGTCAACATTCTCGTCTCTTCCCTCGTCCTGGGACCCCTGTGAACACCACCACAGTCCTGGGGATAGGAGCTTCTCTGCAGGCAGCAGATAAATGCAGTTGTGGCAGGAAGAGAGAGCTCCATCTCCTGTCCCTAAGTATGAAGATGACCTCTCTAAAGACACCTGATATGGCAACTATTAATATCAGAGCCCCACAGTTCTGCACCCTTTGTCCTTGACAAACAGCCTCTTATTGCAGGTGGAATTTAACTCACCCAGACTGTTGGACTGAGACCATTCTGATTCATACAGTCCTGGTTGAAGGCTGCACAATGCACACAAAGCTGGTGCATTTATTTTTAGTCCCTGTCCAACCGACCAGTAGAGAAATGTGTGCAGATGACAAGTTGCTTCATAACAATGATTCCACAGGGAAAACGAAAAACAAATTTTATTTGTTTCACATGGCGTTCCACACTTGCATGTATGCTTTTGGCAAATTTAGGTTAGCAGCATTTAGAATAGAAGACAATGTTTAATAAAATTTGACATTACAATCTTAAAAGCAAAATTTAGAGACTTTCAGCAGGTGCAAATAAGTTTATTTTCTTATATGATCACCCTATTTTAACTGGAAGTTTCCTTCTCTAGAACTTTCCCATTGTTTATATCTTTAGCATTAAGACAATATTTTTTTTAATCAAAGCAAATCTCTTAATAATTCTCAATGTCTAAATAAAGAGCTGAAGAGAATACAAAAACACTTGCCCCTTTGCACTGTCTCAATATCGTGACAAACAGTTGAGTATGCCTTTCTAATTTCCAGTCACTGTGGTCTCTCAAATGTCTGTTAGAAGTTTGGAACTAATGATGGTCTCAAAAATGATGTAAAACAGCAGCTACAACTGATCTAAGCCCTGTGTTGTAAATGAAAACAGCAGCAGAAGCAGCTCTGTTCAGGCTGTGGCTTGCATGCCATTCATGTTATGCGTAAGTTTAGGGATCCTTGTCTTACATGTTTCATGTTTTGCTCAGTCATATTATTCAAAAACTAGTATAACATTAAAAAAAAAACTCAAAAAAAACTACCACCATAAACAAAATAAAACCAATAATCCATAAGTATTGAAGTACAGTGTACTTTTTTTTCCTTTTGTTCCCAGAATTGTTGTCTATCATTTAAAAGGTTTATCTTTTGTAGTCTGGATGAGTTTGACTTCAATAGTTACTGATTCTTGTGATGATCTGAAAATTAAATTCACTAGCCCTTGCAACATTAATTTTAAGATTGCTTTTTCATTTTGGAATGTTTGCCGTAGTCAAATGAATCCCTGACTTCAAGAGTTATGAGTGAAATTTGGCAGCCTATGATGTGCAGGAGGTCACATTAGATTAAGGTTTTGTAACCTTTAATTATACAGGTGTCATCCATTAAGTAGGATTAAGGATTGCAATTGTGCTCTTCTGCAGAAAAGTGTTAGAAAAAATATGGAAGGATTATTCTTTTATTTTCTTTGGGTGCAATCAAACATATCTACTTCTGGGTGGGTCCTTTCAGCCTCTTCTATGTTCGGCGGAGACATGAAAATTCTTCATTACACTGATTATATAAGGAAGTTGGGGAATTGTCTCAGAACCAGGCTCCACTTGGTCACACTGGCTTTGCACTTTTGCACCTAGTAACTTTCTTGTACAGTCAGTGTTTACACAAGTATAATACACAAAACTGATCACTGAAATACTTTGCAAGTTAGATATGTTAGATATACAACAGCTGAATATTTTTTTAAGGCCAGGCTGTCAACTTAGGTTTCCATCATGGGTCCAGTAGCCGTGGCCATCACAGGTCATTTGGTACTGTGCTTCTTGTTGAGGAGACTCAGAGATCCCTCACCTGGACTGCACAGTTTCCATTTAACTAAAGAGAAGACTTTAAATTAGGAGTCTGTCACACCTCACCATGTATACTGCACCAATTATTTGCAAACTTCTTTTCATGTCAGAAAAGTAGAAAATAAAATAGTTCAGTGTAATTGAAAATAATTTAAACAAAGGAAAGATTTTCATTCTTAAAAAATACTTCTTTAGTAAGAAACAATATCAAATGCCAAGGATCTGGCCTTAGAGGAATTTTACAAATTCAGATTTTCTGAGAAGACAAATACAATATACCATCTACCCTTTTAATGGAGGGGGTTGAGGGGATTTGCATCTTGAAATGCCATTTGAAAAAAAATAATGGCAAAAAATTAAGACCATTGTGTTAACCTATTTTTCTTGTTTCTCATGAAAATATACATATTTTAAATGTTTACATCATATAAATGTTTTTAGAAATTCAGTACTCATTTATCTTCAAAGTCACATTGGATGTAATTTTACTCCTGTGAGAAAAAATGTAGATAGTTTAGAAGAATCTGCCATACTGCCATTTATGAGATTTCAGTCAAGTTTTTTATATCCGTCCCCCAACATCATTACCTTTGATACCCAAGATGAATAAGTTCCTCCTGAAGAGCAGTGGTTCACAGAAGTCTTATGAGTTAGAGAACATCAAATTTTAAAATTACTAATGCGATAGTTTCTTTAGCAACAAGTATAAGTTGCTAAAGTGATAATTTTATGAATCTGAATTGCATAATATTGACACAGGGACTGCATGTGATGAGATGCCTTCCTTTTCTCCTAAGGATCTATTACCTACTAAAATTCCTCTGCATAAAGGAGGAATTTGGACTTGAGGAAAACCTCATTAAGCAGATCTGTGGATCTTTTAATTTAGTAGATGACAGCACCGTTAGTCCCTCTGGTTTGGGTGCAGATTCTGCTTTTTCTGCCCTTGCTTGTTCATTTGATGATATTATAAATGAATAGAAAAAGGATTAAAAAACTCCAATGGCTGTAATATGAGGACCATGTGTACACTTTATTTTCATTTGAGTAGGAAGAAACAAAAAACTTTTCTTTGATTTGCAGTAATAAACTTTGCCAGACAGACCATGAAGAGTAAACAGGCAATCTGCAGTCAAGCATGCAGTTGCCCTTCTATAGGGTCATGTGCTGAAGTTATGAAAAGAACAATTACTTACTCCTCAGGGAATCTTGTTCAAGATATTTTAATCATGGGGAAGATAGAGAAGAAGTAAACGTAATCAATGCATGCAGGTTTTGATTAAAATGTCAAGAGTATGTATATCACTTGATGTTTGTTTTTTTTCGTATTCTCAGGTAAGACTAGGAAAGATGGATCTATTTGAAGTACCTTTCAGTTTTATTCTCATCCAGAGAACACAGTATCTCAAAAGAAAGAATAAAGTCTGAGGGGACATTGTCATCTCAAATTTTATTTTAAAGGGCACCTCAGGGCTTACTTGAAAGGTCCTTGTTCAGAAGTCACCAACAACAACCTACCTCATGCATAAGAGGTGGGAGTAGGGGCCCTGAATATCAGAGAAGCTATGTTCCACATATTAGAAATAGGATACTTCATGGCTATGTCAATGTCAATATATCAATATCTCCTGGGGACTAAAACTAGTGGATCTGTAGCAAGGAATTGTTGATGCTAAAAATCTCACTTGACAGAAGGTAAAAAGTTCAAGTCTCATACTTTTCTTCCTTTCCTTTTCTTTTCTTCTTTTTTTTCACACAAGTTTGTCTGATGCCCATTTGAAACCAAACTTCATCCGAATGTCATCCAAATGAAATTTTGTTATTTTTTTCTGAAACGTCTCCACATTATGCTCTGATCTAAAAATATGTCATATGGAGGTGCACCATAACACCTGCAGGGACCTAAACTCTTGTAGGGCCACAATCCAAAATCATGCTGCAGGTTAATGACTGAAATAAAGGAGATTTCCATGCTGGCTGGGGCTCATCTGGCCTTAATTCCATCTGTAGCCTGGTGGCTAATGCTATATGGTATCTAGGTAAAACTGTTCTGGCAGCAATTATAGTAGGAATCATAGGAATTTTTGCTGGATGGGACCTTTGAACTTTGTGTTATGAGTCAAGTCTTAACCCCTAGACCACTGTGGTAGCAGCAGTCATGATGCAAAACATTTTATACATGTGTTCAATTAGAGCACATAACTTCAGGCATATGATTCTGATAAAAGAACACATGCAGTCATTCAAATTAGTCTCTAAAGCAGAAAAGAGAAGAATCAAGTAAAGCTTGGATTCCTTTTCACTGCCTTAAGTAACAAGAGGATACAAGGGGAGAGCTGTTCCCACTCAAGCTCCTGTACTTTTTATGGTGTTTAAGGTTATAGATGCAAAAGCTATATTATACTATGTAGCTACAAATTAATTCTCATGTAATTATTATAGACTTACTTTAGTATCAAAATAGAAAATCAGAAATTCTTCATACATCATTTATTTAATCTGGAAACAGCCATGACAAAAAAAAAATATAATATTTGATATCCAAGGAAGTGACCAGTGGGATACAAGCCACTTTCCACTTAGTTTTATTGAGAGTAGTTTTCTGAAGTAAACTGTGACAAAGTCAGTGGAAAGCACTCACTCAGCCATGCAGATATCTTATACTCCTCCTGGATGCTTGGCTGGCCAGGATAAAGCATTGCAGATCTTGCACTCTTCATTCATCTGGTGTTTTGCAGCTTTGATTCTGCGTGCAAAGCAAAATGAGTGCCTCAGTGGAGCGAGGTCCCTGTCCTTTCACACTTGACAGGCTGCCTGCCTGTGTCCCTGGGGCTGCCAGCTGAATCTCCAGCTTACACCTGCACATCTCAGCCAAGCCCACACAGAATATTTTGGTGCACTGAAGCCCCTTTGCTCTTCAGCCACCTCAATCCAACATTAGTGAGAGCTCATTCATCCCCGTTGCTCACCCAGTGAGACTCAGTAAGGTAAATTTCTGATGTGAGCTGCAACACATGATTTTCTGGGGAGGATGCAGCAGAAGTTGGCAACCCTTGTTCTAGCATCACCCTATTTCCAAGCCCACACACATGCAGGAAGAGCCATCCTTGCCACATAAGGGATATTTCATCTCTTCATGTGGTGTGTGTATTCTCACATCATTTCTAGACTGTAACCACAAAATTCACCAAAGACTTCTAGATCAGTCATATTTTATCCTGAAGAAGCTCCAACCTCTGTCTCTGCTGAACGTAATTTTTTTTTTTTTTTAATACTGAGAAATTCCTCAGAAAAACACAGGAAAATGGAAGAAGGAGAGAACAAATGTCCACACATTTAGAACTAAGGAAATGAATATACAAGAGCAAACGAGGAAGAAAAGAAAAAATAAATTTCTTATACACCACAGTCCTTGTTTATGAGAAGAAATGTCCTAGCGGTATTACTCAAGTTATGCAGAGAGATTAATGTGGCTCAAATATTAATGAAAAAAATATTATAAACTACTAGGAAGATAAGTCAACAAGGGAAAACTATAATATATATGAAAAATACATTATCAGGTTCTGAGCCACTGACAACTGAAAAATGACCTTGATTGCTTATGGATTAGAAACCTAAGAAAAAGTACAAGGTGTAGCCCACAAGCTACAAAATTATGTAATAGAACAATAAGATCAGACTCTTTAATCATTCATAATGCTCTATAAAATTTCAATTTGGTGAACTTCCATTCTTGTGTTAATAACAGAGATTTGAAAGCATTCAGATACAAAACAATGTTTTAAGTTAAAACAGCACATTCAGAACCAGAAAAATCTTTATCTTGAGGAGCATCTTGAGAAATGAAGCATTGATATAAAAGGATCAGAAAAATGTTATAAGATACTCATAATTAAAAAGATGCTGAGGGACTGTCTGTGTTTGAACATGTCTTACTTACCACAATGAACACTTTGAGGAACTGATTTGATAGGCTAATATTACATTTGTGATAACAGTAAGTGCACATGAAGTGTATATATATATATATATAAATATACACATACATGTAATATATAAAGGGGCATGAATACACGTGCATGCTATACATGCATACATGCATATAGCAAATTGAGAACAAGAAATTGATCATTTTAAGTCACTGCTAAAAATAACTTCAGAAAATTAATAAGGGAAGAGAAAATGTAGAGAGCAAGGACTAACAAAGATATTGATAAAAATTTCTAGATGAACATTTAACTTTAAATATATACTATATTTTTATATTCACATATATAAAGTATGAATTTTCTATTAACAGCTTTATGGGAAAAAGTCAAGTGAACGTCATGTCACATGATGAGGATTTTTCCACTTTATCACTATTAAGAAGCCAATAAGGGGCATTTATTAATGTTAAAAGAGTAATGCTATCAAATCTAGATAATATGCTTTAGACAATTTTAAAAGAGCGAGCTGTTGGAAGCTTTAGAAGATAAAGGTCAATTTCCACTAAGTGTCTGCGACTGACAAAATTACAATTGCCTGAGAGAAAATCAGTATGGTGCCAATATCTAAAAACTATGAATAGGGTAGGTTACATCATTAAAAACTCATAAATTAAGTCAGCTAGGCCATTACAGTTCTGCCAGTGATCCCAAATTATGGCAGAACTGATACAAAATTTGCTTTTCTCTCTCTTCAGTATTTTTTTTTACCAAGGCCTAAATTTTTTTGGTAGAAGTAATTAAATGATGTATTATTTAAAATATTTAAACGTAATAGTTTAAGGAAATTATTTGTGTTAGCAATCTGATGGTAGATTAATAAGTTCTTGAAAATGCATATTATCATGCAGGATGCATTATGCATCGGGCTTTATATAGATATGACTTGTTAAAATACACTTTCAGTAAGTGATGTCACACAATCTGCAGTTCTTAGTCTGCCTCCAAAGTTTAACCTTTTTATCATTTACACAGACTGAAAACTGTCAGTGGTGAAATTAGCAGATGACTCTCATTAAGTGGCAAATCTGTCATGCTTTTCATGACAAAATACACACTATTAGAAGGAATTTACTCTACTATGGTCTAAAATAAAGTTCTGCATCCTAAAGGGAAGAATGCAGATGATGGATGGGAAAGGATATCTAAGAGAGTAATCCTATCAAAGGTATAAAATACTGATAACTAATGACACAAGGACTGCTGTCTATCTTCTCGACTAAGACATAGAAAGAACTCACTATTTCAGATTGATAAATGAAAACACTAGCAAAAGTATTGCAGTCATTATCTCTTTTTTTTCCCCTTGTGTAAGACGGCTTTAGATTTGCCCTTCTGTTGAGTAACCAAGACAGCCAATCGAACTAGAAATCTAAGAAAGGACTGTTGTTATCTTGGCTACACAGACAAGTCAGTGAAAGTTTCTTTGCCAAGCATTTGATGCAGTAATGTTCAAGACAGTGAAACAAACAAACCCAGAAAATTGGGAAGAGAATAGGCTTGCATTCAGAATTAACTCAGAGAAGATGTTGACAAGGGAGTTAATCCAAGTGACAAAAGCTAAATCATTATTGACTGCTGGGTCTGCCATGGGCACTTTGCCCAGACAGTAAGCCAGAGACAGGTAATAAGATGGAGCTGTTAAGTATATGGTCTGACTCAAACATCTTTGGACTGGATTTAGTTTTAGAAATACTCCTGAAAAGAATTTTGAATGTTTCTTAAGAATGATTTTTTGGTAAATAGGCTAAGTATAATTTCCGTTTGTTGTGCTGGCAAAAATCCCCACAACAGAAGTTAGCTATCTGTGGATTTTCGACTAAGAAAAGAGAAAAAAAAAAAAGAAAGATAAAAAAGGAAAGATAAAAAAAGGAAAGAAAAGAAGTTTTAAAGCTATTTGAACTGTAGGCTGTGATATAATGCTTCAAAATTTTTTTTCACAGATCAGTAGCTAGATACTCAGAATGCCTTTGCTTTGCAGATACAAAGAACAGGTCCTTGTAACTTTCAACTATTGTTACATTGCTGCTGTGCTTACCATTTGGAATAAAATTTAGGTTGCTCCATGTTGTAGCTACATTCATTATACCGTCAGGAAACTTAGAAGGACTATTAGAAGAGAGAAGTACACTTAACCTGTATTGTCTTCCTGCAGCTTCACTTACAAATGCAGACTGATCATTACTTTATATTACACTTCTTTTTTGTACTTGGAGTTCACATCACAAGTCAGAATGTTCCATGCACCATTGAAGTGCTGATATTTCCATTAAACTAACATTTATTTCCTGATTTACTGCTCAGTACTAGGGTTGTCAGCCTGCAGCAAAACTACAGTTTAATAGTGTGGAAATAGAATGAAATCAATAACTAGAAAAGCCTCTGACTTTGTGAAGTCAACCTTAATCATGAATCAGTTATCTCAGATTTTCTGACATAATTCAAATAGATTGTGCTAAGGCAGAGTGTGGTACCTGAGAATTTATGACAAGGTCATATCCCAACAGTGTCAGGGACTTTCCAGCCCTGCCTAGGGCACTTGCAGAACACCGACCTTTAAAGCTTCTCCCTGTTTAAACCATTTATTGCCTGCGGTGTGAGAGGAAGCAGAGAAGGGAGAACATGGAAGTGTGGGACAAAGGTCACAGCTCTGGAGACTTCTAGTATGTTCTTTTGTTGGTTTTGCCAATTTATAGGAAAAAGCAATGAAGTGAATAAAGTAGAAGTAGTTAGAGTATGTTGTGACATAGGAAATGTATCGTTGATGTTGCATATAAATATTATACTGACAAAAAACATTTCTACTGTAATATATCTAAGAAGAAAGCAAAAACATTACCTTATACAAGTAGCCATGCTCTCAGGAGCCATACCGTTAGCAGTGCAAATGTCAAACAAAACTTACTACTTGAAATTTTACGGAAAAATATAATTTAAAAAGTATATCACTAAGTCTGATCCTTCAACTCCTCATTTGTTTAGTAGTGACAGCACAGTCCATGCCAGCTCACTGAAGCATTTCTGGCTGTGATTACACTGCTGTTTCTTTCCTTAAAGAATGTCCTTCCAGTGATAGATTCTTTCTAAGATGACTTTTCAATGAAAGAGATGTAAAAAATATTAGCAGCATTTTTACCAAAGGAAAGCAAAAATAATTTTTGAATTTTTTTCATGTATGAAGATTATCCTAATGCAGCAAAGACACAGCCCTTATTAAAAATCTCTAGTGTGATCACATTTGAAGTATTGCATGTTATTAACTCATTATCAGAAAATTGTAATGTCTGGATCTCAATTCCAAAAGACTATGGAAAGACCCGGGTAACTACAGAAATGGAAAAAGAGATGAAAAATACAGGAAAAATTAGGTCAAGTATGTATAATTTAGCTAAGGAATAATGATTAATGAAAATACAAGAATACATAGCAATTCAGAAACACGGTGAGATATTAAAACTTATAAGCATGGATTATTTAGAGTACTTGAGGCATAGTCAAGTGGAACACAGTTAGCTGAATAAGCATGAACTGATAAGGCACCTTGCCACCAATTCCTGTTACATGGATAATTCATTTCCCATAGGAAGTGTCTTTAATAGACTTGTGGTAGTACTTACGATTAAGAAATAATTGATCTTTGACAAAGGTTCTCCTTCTGTGTTCCATCCAGTCATTGAAAAGATCTATGGGCTCAAGCAGCTCTGCTCATTTACACCAGCAGAGAACTCAGACTTAGTACCTGCATCACAAAGATAAGAAAGAAAGGAAGAGAATCATGATGCAGAGCATGGAAGGGATTTGTGGTGCAAAGTTCAGTTTAATGTTCGGAGTCAGACAGAAGGAGATAAACAGCATGGGCACTCTAAAACAATACTGTTCTACTTCATTGCTTTACGTTATTTTAGAAGAGATCTTTGTTTCAATCTAGTCAATATCCCCTCCATAATTTCAGTTAGTGTTTTTGATACTCCTCATGAGTCCACTCTCCTCATCCTGAAAATTTAAAGCACATTTTCATCAGTCTACTTGTCTAATTCAAATGATGCCTCTAGTTTACAGTTATATTCCAAGTAAATTCCAGATGTGCAACATTAGTCTGAATAAGGGTTTCTGTTTTTAAACTGAAGCAGATACAATAAGAAATTTCATACTTTTTTTTTTGTGTGTGTGCAATAAACATATTATGTTCAAAACCTTGCATGGCATTTAAAGCCTTCTATCTGAAAATCTTTATTAAAAATATTAGAATTACGACTCTGAGTAGATTAATTATTTTTCTGTTTTGCATTACTCTGTAACATTTTGTTTGTGTTGGTGATTGAGCATTAGCCATCTAGACTTCATACAAAGCACAATTCCTTGCACAGAGAAATGCTGATAGTAGTTTTTATTGCAAAATACAGACATGACAATTTATTCATTTCTAGTTATTTGAACCTGCAAAAAAAATCTTAAAGAAAGTATATACACATATAACTGAAGAATCACTTCAGTCCTACGAAAGGAGCATTCAAAGAAAATGAGACACTATATCCTCTGAAAATTTTATGTTACTTCTGCATGAAATCAATCAGTCACAAGTATGCTAAAAATAAACCATGAGTTATGACAGAGCCATTCACATCCTTACCACTTTACATGACCATATTTTCTAAGAGATGTAGTTGGTATTTTCATATTCATGTAGACACTCTTGGGAAGAAAGCCTTCTAGGAAAACCAAGAGTAAAAGAGGATTATTTATCTTTTCAAGTCCTTTTGGAGTAAAAGACGGAGACATTTTATCAGAAAATTAAGACAAAAGATCTCAGTATTGTGCCTTTGCAAACTCACTCTCCTCCCACAGTTCTTCCCTTGGTTGTGGCTCTCCCACTCTGGGTTCTGTAAGAATTTGTCCTTTGGCTTTACATTGTTACTGGTGTCAGCTACAGCCCTATAAACCCATATCAATACTTCTAAGCTGAGAATTCCCTACACTTCAGAGAACATGCCTGGAAAGACCATTGAAACGTAAGTAAAATGAAAAATGGTACAATACTAAAAATTGACATAAGTTTAAAAAAAAAGTCTATACCTGCTGAGAGCTTAATAGTGTCAAAAGGATGGCTCATCACTCGGCAGGACTTGTCAGAGGCGATGCCAGGCAACAAGATGGAAAGCGTGAGGAAAGCAAGTAGGTGGCAACATGAAATTGCTGGAAATACAAGCCTCTATTTTTGCTAGTTTTTTTTTTTTTCCTTCTTCCTTTTTTAAACCCCTGAGAGCTCTAATGGCAATTCTTATGCACAAAATCCTCTCCCTATGGCAAAACACACAGTGCCGTCCAAAACAGCAGCACCCTCTTAAACCCTGGCAGAGTACGCATACTCAGTTACTCTGCTGATGTGAACAGTATATGAATTGCCTCTTTGAAACTAACATCAGCACTTTTTTAATTGCTTGTTTTTTAACTTCACTCTTTTGCTTGCTAAAATTTGTTTTAGAACAGTTGTAGAGTATGTATGTACTAATTTTTAACATTACCTTTTCTAGAATATGCACCATCATTCACCATCAAATCGCAGTCTCTTCCAGTAACTAGGAAGTACCAACATCCAAAAACTGTGATACCATACCTGTGAAGTAGTGGCTCTAAATAATGAGTAATCCATGTTAAAAACATGAGTATGAGGTTTTAACATTTTAGAAAATATCACATATTTTTTATAGTCTCCACATAAAACTACTGTTGAAGACAAATTCTCTTTTCAAGTATAAAAACCTCTGGTACAGACCTCTTGTAAATTGTACTAAACCATGTGAGCTGTTGTATAGTAGAGGAACAGGAAATTAACTAAAATTTATCTTCTCTTTTGATCTAAGTCAAGAGTTGAATAAAGCCACTGTACCATCCATATTAGAGGTTAGACTTAGAGAAAAATTTTAGACATCATCACTTAAAATATTGAGGTCAGGCTTAGAGAAAGCCTTCATAAATTGTCATTCATATTGGAATATTAGAAATCTAAACTTCTCATTCTAAGAATGAAATCAGTAGGCTTTGAAAATGTGTCAGCTAAGAATGTGGGTAACTTAACTTTAGAATGAAAGGGATGGCCAGGCCACCAGGAAACACACGGGCTGACATCTCACTTGATTTGGGCTTCAACATCAACTTCAAGCCTAGTGATACAGAGTCACAGTCTGAATGGCCCTACTGATTAGACCAGGCAGAGAGCTGGAGATTTTCTGTAAGATTTTCCTAACCCTCAGGGTATTTAATCTTTTCGTTCCCACTTCCCAGAGCTTTCCCTCAATAACACCCTAGACTGAAAAAAAAAAGAAAAAGAAGAAACACGCATTCATTATTCCCTTTGCTGGAATTGGACTGCCCTGAAAAGAATGCAAGACTGGCAGCATCGGAGAGAATAAACAAGAGGGAGTCTGATGCTGCAGGCCAACAAGGAAAGTGACTTTGCTGCCCCAGCGCTAACAAAGGCAAAGGACCCTCCACCAGATGAAGCAAACTGTCCAAGAAAGCAGGACAACTGGAAAAGCTTGCACACAGGCAGAACATCAGCATCACTGACCCTTTTGAAAAAGTACTCCTTAAGGAATATTAGCATCTAAGAGAACCCTATCTATTTCATTCTACCTCACCCTGAGAAAACACTCCACAAGAAACAATGTTAGGGAAACATTAATTCTGCTGGCAGTAGGACAATACCCTGCTTCTGCTTGATGAAAAACTGGGGACATCAGACTGTCTGCTAATAATCCTGTCTTCCTTGTGCTGGAGATCCATTAAAATATAAGCTCTCACAGAGGCTGGAAATAATCCTTCAAAAGGATTCGTATAAAGAATTGCTTTCTAGAAGTGACTGACTGTATGACCTCAATGGAGAACAACTTCAGATATTTTCATCCAAGATCAATGCACTGCCTAAGAATGACAGACAGGAAAAATTGCTTGGATAGCTTGAAGAAAAGTGAGGCAAAGGAAAAATAATTAGACTGCTCTGTAAAATGAAGCATAATCAGAAAAAAGAATAGCTTTACAGAATCAAATTATCACCAGTGAAAGTATGGAAAGAGCTACTTACAAGGACTATGAAAGCAGCTATAGGTATGGTGGTTGCTTTATTTAAATAAACATGGAAAAAATGAAGGCTGAACAACTTAAAATGAAGATTAAATTGTCAGAGAAACTAGGCTTCAATTGTTAGATTCCTGAGAAGTGGCTAAACATGTCATCTTAGGGTTCTCTGTGTTGTATTTTTAATGTCTCTTCAGTTTAAGAACAAAATCTTTTATCACTAAGCACCAGCCTTGCAAACTCACCACGGGGTCCAGAAATCAAAGTCAGCTTTTTCAGTTTCACGTAATATTACCAATTTTGCAGTAAGAATTTAGCTGAGAATTCTGTTTTTATGTAACCCAGAACTGTAATTTGCATTCAGTCACAGGTAGAAAGTGGAGCAGCAAATGCAATGAGAAAAACGTATGCAAAAGGTCAAGGTCATCTACATTTCAGACAAAGTTATTTTTTTTTTTTTTTTGTTTTCCCTAACTTTTTTATTACAATTGAATTTCAGTATTTGAAATTAAATATGTTTTAACCTGTAGTACATCTACTATTTATATAGTAGCAGATATATTCTACACATTTATTGCTTATCTGCAAGTACAAGCTTAAGGAACTTAAAATGACCAAACAAAAAAATACCCAACACATCAATATTTTCTGCTGAATCTTCTCCTTTTGTCAGCCAAATATATTGATAAATTGCCAAGAATTTCAGAACTGCATTGTTGTCACAAAACTAAAAGCTAAACATAGGTCACATCTACCAAGCTGCCAAATTAACACATAGGGTTAACCAGTAGCAAAAAGCAATATATATATATATTCACTACATTCCTGGGGAATCAGATTAGTAGTTTGTATTTTACATTTTATAAATTGAGGGACAAGAATAAGGGATCAAATATTAAACTATTACATAAGTGACCAAAAATGAGAATGATTAAAAATAAATGCCAGGCTCCTTGGTCAACCAACAGGACACCTGCTTTCTCTAGGGCATGCCCTTTGGTGTTTGTAGTTTTGCTACAACATATGCCCAGATTTACTGGCACCTCAGGAGGCAAATAAACATTTTATTTAAGTTGTAGTGTGAATTAGTATTCACTAGCTGTGTGTCCTTGCTGTTAGGAAATGCAGTGCCTCAGCCTAAGGAAAGCTTAAATCAAAGACTTCTTAACATAAAGAATTTAATATAAGGGGAATTAAACACGAAGCATGAACAGCACATTACCCTTTCATGAGGCTGAAAAGCCACATCCCTCCTAACTTTGGCTGTCTCATGGATTTCCTGGCTCTCTGCAGAGACATGGCTTGATATGGCTTGCACTCCAGTCTCATGGTCAGAGAAGGTGGCAGAAAAAAAGTCATGCTGGGGTTCTGGTTCCTTCATCTTAAACTCTTTGTAAGAGTTTTACCAGACAGGAAAGAACATGTAAGAAACAAACTAAAATACGTCAGCAGATAGAGAAGCTACACCCTTCTAAATAATTCTAGTCAGCTGTCTTGCCTCTGGATGGAAACAGAAATCCCTTAACTACACTGACTGTAAAACATAAACATCAGTTTAAAGTTCATAAACAAAGAGTATTGCTAATGCTTCAGTTTTTGGGTTTTTTTTTTTAATACATGCAGACACTACTCACTGGGTATTGTTGGTGAATGCTGAGCAGATAAGACTACTACTACACAGCAGAAAGTGAAGGAAGAGGTTATTCTCTTTTCTTACAGAAACTTGTTGGCTTTAAAATTCAACTGTACAGTCCTATCTTTGCATTTGGGAAGTGGGCGCCTCTTAAAAATAAGTTTAATCAGAAAACTATTGAATAAAATAGGGATGAGAGTGTAGCAGATTTAAACTTGCCTTGATACTGCTAATTTGTCAAAGGGGTGGTAGATTTGTCTATGTAGTCTAGTGATCCACGTGGAGAGATCTTAAACTAACATAGCCAAAGGAGTTCATACCAGGACTTCTTCCCTCTTTGCTGGAAGACTACATGAATAGGCAAAAAAGTAAATTTTAAACAGTAAATTTTACTGACATTTTACTGTTGAAATAAACTTTCTTTTCCCCATGTCAAACTTATTCATCTCCTTGGGCAAATTGTTAATTCTTTTGAGCAAGTATATCTGTCTAAACCTATTTTTCTATCTAATTCAGATCAATTATTTGTGGTACCTTAGTAGATGCTTAAAATTTAGAAGTAACAATACTCTCAAATGTAATATCCCATTCCTGCTTACAGACACCAACCCACGTCTCCTTAACTCTAATTTTTTTAATTCAATGTTTTATTCGTGTGTTTATTTATCTTTACTTTTTATGCAGGGGCAGTTTAAAAGAGAGCCCTAAAAGGTGTGGAACAAAGCACATACACACTTTTCCCAACTAATTTTCACAAGAAATTGAACTGACCATGTGTGAAGAATTACTGTTGCTAAGGGGAATGTTACAGTGCTGCAATCTAGGAACAATGCTTAAACACTGATCTTTGATACATGTAAGTATACAGCAACCTCCTCATGTAATCAACATAAAGTATATTCTGTTCAGAATTTTAATGGCAGTAGTAGAAGGACATATGCCTATGCAGATATGAGAATGAAATTCTGAGGTCACCATTAACATTGATTCACTCCACTTCAAAAATTCTCAGTTGAAAATTCCTGTAGTCAGAGGAGTTGTTTATCATTTGCTTTTTGACACTTGGATTAATTTAGGAAATCATCTCTTCGACATATAAGGAGGATACAGTCCTCCTTATATGTCCTACAATCCCCCTTGTTTTTTTTACCTAGTAATGTGAGGCTGTATCAGCACATGGGAAGTGAACTGTAGGATGTTAGTTGATGACTCTGTGCATTATTTCCATATGTCCTTAGCAAAACCCACCAAACCAGTGTCTAAAATATAATCTGAATAACTACAAGAGATTCCAAGATGGCACCTGTGTGTTGTCTAGCAAGTTTACAGAACTGAATAGGAAGACCAGAATAGGATTTGTTCTGCCCACAGAAACCTAAAAAAATAGAAAAATAGATTAAGAACTGTGTTTGTTGGCATATATACTGTAAGCCTACTTGAATTGTGGTATTCCTTCTGTGCATTGGACTCCAAAAATCAAGCTAGAGATGAATTTACACTCCAAGGTCCTGGGAGGCAGTCTGTGCCCAGAAGTACAGGCATAACTCTTACCAGCTGTGGGAAAGCTGCACCATTCTCCCCAGCACATCTACCTGCAGCACTACTCTCTTGGAAACCCTTCGTGTATTTTCACAGAAAAATAAATGAAACTCAAGAAAACTACTGTAAGATCTATCAGGTGTTGAAGGATGAGATATGGAATAGAAGATGAATTATCAGTGTTTCTTTCCACTTACACTGAATTCATTACTTTGGGAAGAGTAGAAACAAAGCCCATGCAAGAGTCTCTGGAAGGGAAGTTGAGAGAAAAAGAACAGTAATTGCACTCTGCTTTTTCCTAGCATGTCTGTCTCAGAAGTTCTATATTTTTGTTTTATGAGACTGGAGAGAGCAATAAAAATTTAAAACAATAGTCATTGCCAGTTTAGTCAGTAGCAAATATTACAGAAAGAGGATACTTGCCAGATAAGTCACCCACAGAGACAGAGCATTCTGTACTTAAATCTCATAAAATGTTCTTCTGAACTCTCAGTGCTTGTGAATAGGAGACTATTACCCCTCTCTGCAATTAATTCTGTTAGATGTTTTCCTTTTCTGACTAAGAGCAGCAATACTGTACTTAGCAGATCTTTCAAGTAGTTCTGGGACCATGTCTTTTATACTCTTTCCCCCCTTTCCCCCCTTTTTCTAATCCTGACTCTGCATGTACTCTTTGTTTAATTCTGCATTACAGTATTGCCAAAAGCTGAAACTCACCATGGGAGGCTGTTTTTACAGAAAACTGCTAAAAGAGGTACTTTGTCACACCAAAAAATATTTTCATGAGGCTATGCAGAAAATAAAGCCTACACATTAAGACATCCTTTCACGTAGAAAAATTGACACGAGTTTCACTCCTGTTTGGTAACTCACTGTTTGAATGCCAGTCAAAATCAGAATTCAGCATTTGGATATTTCTTTCCCTTGTCCCACTGTGTTAATATCAGTGCTTGAAAACATTTATTTATTTTTAATCCCCTCATTTGCAGTTATAACTTCTCTTTTGTCTGACAAAAGAGATGTTAAAACACAGACAGTCTGGATGTAAAGAGTAACTAAATATTAAGTTATGGGCATATTTCCCCTGGCAGAGAAATATACAATACTGAAGAGTTGTTTAGGCTATTTCTATAGTATCCAAGGAAAGCATGTGGTTTTAAGTAACAGTTGCCAAATTACAATTTAAAGAGGCCATTGTTTAAGTATAATTAGTTTTATGAAAAAGCCCACAAGCATGAGAACTGGCTTGAAATGTGATTGTTTTGTAGGTTGCTTATGCCTGCAGCACTGACTTTGATGCCTTTGTCTATATAGAGGTTACAGCATGTAAATATCCGTAATATCTGCACTGTTTAGTTAGCTTTTGTTCATTATAAAAGTAATAATAACAGATAAATCCCCAAATATTTTATCATATAGGAAATTACAAGTGAGTACTATTTGGCACTTCAACGTGAAGGCTGAAAGAAAGGTGTTTGAAAGTTTTTTTGCTTCAGTCTTGCTTCATTAAAATTCTATATTATTTTGCATAAAAAGAAGTTATTTTATCCTTATTAAAAGTCTGGTGAAGTCATAACAAGAGTCATGTAAATACTTTCTAACTGTAATTAACCAGGCTGCATTGTGACCTATATATTTGTAATTCTGAGGACAATTTTTTTGGTGAGAAAAAAAGAAGAGTTAGAAGAAAAAAACCTGTATTATTTTAAAACTTGAAAATTACAAAAATTGTGTTTCTTTACACCTCAGAGTACAATTAACTTGTGTAAGAGAGCTCAACTTGGCAAGCACCTTTCTCATTGATCTTGGAGAACTTGTAAAAGATCTATCTCTTGTTCTAAACACCTTATGGAAATATTTTTCTTGGTTTAGCATCAATTTCCACTTCTAAAAAGGATGATTAATTCTTGAGGGAAGTATTGTTGAAACTGTTGAAAAAAAAACATTTGATCCAAAGTGCAAGAAATGCCTTTTGTGATTGCTCGGATTCCTTTCTAGTGAAACATTTCATGCCCCCAGGGCAAGATGCAGGAAACATCTTCTCTGATCACACTTTTGTAACCAGATAATTGTGACATAGATCTAGGAGACAACTTCCTGAGTTTGACTAATATTCAAGGAATTTGTGGAGTAGTTCATTCTAGAAAAGTAAATGTTAAAGGAAATTTGTTTCTGAACAAATAAAACCAGGGTTAAACTGATGTAGCCCAATAACACAGATAAAAGCATCCTCATGTTCTTAGACATTCAGTTAAAATTCCTGAGATGGAACATTCTGAAAAAGCTACCTACTTTAGAAAATAAAAAAGCCTAAAATGACAAAAACTACAAAAGGAAGAATTTTTCTTAATGTTACTGTAAGTTCAACCACATACCAGAGGAATGCTGAGCAGAGATGTTATAAGACAGTGTGTGTGTGTGTGTGTGTCTCAAAAATCTTTAGAAGTTTTATTTTAATGTATCTGGTCTTCCAAATAAACCATGTTGGAATTTTTAATATTGAAACATCACACTTCATCTGTGGAAATGAATACTTAAATAGAATTGCATGTAAGGCAGATGTGAAACTAAGATAATGAATAGATGATGAATTAAGTAATTTTTTCTTATTAATTTGCATAATTTTCAGACAGGTGTACCTACTGTAATTTTTACAGAATCAATAAAAATATTTTTTCTAGTGGTGCTTTGAGCAGCAGACACAACCGACACTGAATACAGGTATATGAAATATTTATTCAAGTACAGATTATGCTTGACAGATGTCTTGAGTTTATACCTACTTAATTTAGTGTATCAAATTAAAAAACCTAGAAAAGATAAACTGCACATGTTGACAACTAAGTCCTGAATGGAATATGAAGCAAAAAGAAAGACTTATATATTTCCTAACATTTGTATTTTGTTCTCGCATTAGTAGATAGTTCAGAATTTCATGCAGCTTTTATTTAATAGTGAAATAAAACCTCAAAAAATAACATTAACACAAAACCTAACAGCTCAGTGTCCTCTAAAGACTCTCAAGTTGACGTATATTCATAGTTTTAAAACATTGATGCGTGATAAAATATACAGTGCAAACAGTTTGGACTACTTTTCAAATGAATTTATGCTCATTCATGCTAAATGTAATTCTAATGATCTTTAGAACTGGAGGTACTCTCTGACAGATAACTCTATAAGGTAGAGGTGTTGCTGAAGTGTTAAGCTGGAGAAAGTCTGGAGCTGTGACTTTTTCATCAAGATTTATGATTTGATTGTGGTTGGCCCTCATTACTAGGGGAGGGCTTTAAGGCTTGAAATCATATGGACATTTTTAGAATATGAATTTTTTCCACCCATTTTGTACGTTAAGATAGTCCTTCATCTCCATAAGCAAGAGTTGAATTCCTGCCTCAGATGACTGACTTGGTTCTAATGTTATGCAGAGACATTTCAATTCTCAAAATATTTATTCTAAACTTGAATATTTCACATCTTCTCACTTATATATCCACTGAATAAAACATATTAAGTCATCTTTATAACAAGATTTTTAAAGGCTTTCTATCTTTCCAAATTCATTTTTAAGCTATTTTACATCAGTTGATGACTCAAAATACCTTTATTCCAATACTAAGTATTTACTTAGATACTTAACTTTATTATTCAATGAATTTATTTGATTTATGCGGAAGAGACAATTTCTTTTTGAAAAGTAGCAGGAGAGTTATCACATGTAAATACAAATATTTGAAAATAAGCATCTCAATAGAAAGAAATGCCAAAATATATAAAAAAGGAACTTGCGATTTTTCTCATCTTTGGAGAGGAACGGACACAACCGGCATATTTGCCAGATGTTAATGTTATTGCTGAAGTTAACCCAGGTAAAGCTTTAAAGACCTTAGAAATACTTTTTACTTATCATACTGTATAATCAATATATGAGAAATTAAATTAATTGTTCTTTTTTTTTTTCGGAGAGGATCTTGTCCTTGTCTCGAGATCTTCAGTGGGTTGAATTGCATTTAAGAAATGTCTCTCTCCACACTGAGACCAAAGGAAATTAATTTCTCTTGTGAGACAAGATGTATCCAGTCACATTTCTGTACAGGTTGATATCATACCATGGATTTATTTCTGCTGAAGATTTCACTGTGTATTTCCACTGAAGATGTTATCTGGGAAGCACCCGATTTGAAGTGAGACAGCACAACAGGATGGCTACAGCAGAGCCTCCTGCAGGCCATCCCACAGCACAAAATAAAGACCCTACCACAAATAAACAGAGGTATGGTTTGGCTTGACAAAGGAAAAGAAGCCCACTTGGAGTAAATTGTAGATTTTATCAAGCATGTCCATTTTTTTGCCCAACAGAGAACTTCAAGAACGTTCTAGAGATGTGCTTTATTTAACCCAAATCAACAAACATTTATTGCAAGCCATTAGTTGCAACTTTACAGGACCAGTGAAGTTTAACTTTTTTACTTTAATAAAGTGTGTTTTTTTATGGAAGAAAATAAAAACATGTAGAAAAAAAAATCAAAGCATGATGTAGAAGCAGTTAGTGTAAAAAAATTGTGCTCTGAGTTGCTCAGCAAATGTAGTAAATATTTTTTAATCATCTCCATGATCAATCTCCACAACAATATAGCTCATTATCCTGTACTGCAAGAAATTCATGTCATGGATCATTCAAACAATCTGAATGAGATGATTAATTTTAAATAAAAGTTGATTGATTGAAAGTGTATTTTATTTTAATACTAAAATCTCTTTGTTATGTGCCTGAAGGTAGATCACATATGCTACAATATTCGCTCTTTTCTTTGCAGGAAGAAGTTGTAACATTGCCAGGCCTCATTACAAGACCTATTTTTTTCTCAATGTCTCCATGTTGAAACCCATAAAATAAAAGAGGATTCCCCTTTGAATAAAATTAAATTTCTTGCTTATATTTCAGTGCAGAAAAGCTTGAGAGTATGTTTCACTGCATCTAAAAAACTAAAATAATAAAATAAAAGGTTTCCCAGAACTACTGTTATCGTTAAGCTGATCTTTCATTCTGGCTTGCTTAACCTCATTTTTCAATATGCCAATTTAGTATTACTTGGATGAAAAAAGGTTCCATATAGATGATAGATTTGGTAGTTGCTGTGAGGATATATTTAACATTTTAAAATTTTATATACACACATAAAGACATAAAAACATGTAAGAAGGCATATGGTTTGCATGTACATAAATGTATTTATTTTTTGAGGGTAGTTAATTACAGACTACATCTTAGTGCATTTTAAACAAATAAATTAATGTAAATCCCCACATCTTCATTTAACTTATGCAGATTTACGCAGAGCAACAGAATCTGACTGAGAGTAAGTACTTTAAACTATTATATAAGAGACAGTATAAAAGGCCATTGCAACCCTGGTTGAAATAATATAATACAATGAAAACTGGCTTTAGTCCTTGCTTTTTGACCCTATGTAATAAGATGGACAGAAGATTGGTTGAAATTTCTGGACTTTATTTACTACCAGAAGTACAGCATGCAAGAACTGTCCATGTACTTCACAGGCATAGAAGTTCAGCAACCTGCCAAATGTTGTTAAAGTAAAACAATAAACACACACAGAGCCTACTGACCACTAGCAGATGAGATCTTGGATGATAAAACATAGGTATCTTCCCCCAGGTGATAGGAAGTGGTGGAATTACCATTCCTGGAGGAATTAAAAAGACATGTAGATGCGATGCTTAGGGTCATGGATTGGTGGTGTACTTGGCAGTGCTGGGATAAAGGTTGGATTCCAAGCAAAATGATGATATGATTCTATAGTTCAGCAGATTTATCACTGTAGATAGGAAGAGTTTCAGTCCTACTGCCATTAAGTTATATGTTACTGGACGAATAGCATTTCACCTTTCTGAGTTTTCTGCATCTTATCTCATCTACTACTAGTCAAGAGGGAAGGTCCTTGTAAAATGCATCAAAATATGTTTCAGAGTCCTAGGTCCTTCATTATTTGCACCAACATCTCTGCAGAGAGCCTAATGGAATCCATGCACAACGAAAGCACAAGGTTTGATCTGTAAGACCTGCAGGAGCATCCAGACACACCTGGGTCCCTGGTCACGGCACAGAGAGCCTCTAAGCCGCCACTCGACACTGCCCTGTGGCCTCCCTCAAGTGAGCAGCCAGGGGTAAGACTGAAAGAGTGCGCACTGCTGTTTAGCACCAAGTCTCACACACTCCAGCTCTTTTACTGTGGGCAAATATGAATTGCTTGCCTTTATCTGTGCTAGCTACAGGACATACACTACACCACTCCATGTTATGTGTATGGAAGAAGCAAAGAGGAGACAAAGTAGCAAGCTACTCTGCAGCTGGCAGATGGTCACAAAAGAAAATCTGTTGAATGATTTCCCATCATCAAAAATTTGTATAAACCATATAAAATACCCTAGTTCCTAAGATCTCTTGTTACAGAAACTTGGGCTCACCATAACACTGCCCCACCTAGTGAGACATGTGAGAGAAACCAGCCAGGTGTTTCAGGCAATGAGTCAGAGAACTCTGTAAAAACTCATTTCTTACATAGCATGAATACTTCAGACAAATCTGGTAACTTGCATTGTTTTGCAAGGATACCATTAGCATCACAAGCTTTGCATAAGGTAGTGATGAATTCTCTGGTAAATGGATGAACCCTCTGGTTAATGGATGAATGATACAATTTTTAAAACTTCTGGTTTACTTTGTTTTCAAGACACCTTGCTAAAAAATGGTTTTGGTACAATCCTTTAAAAATAGTTAGTTGAGTATTTAAGTAATGACATTGGAAGCTTTATCTCATGATGTTTGCAAAATAAGTGGCAAAGGTCTTGTTTTCACTTTTAAAATAAGTTATTTTTTCCATTGTACATGTAATGGCTTTCAGTAATACAAAGTAAAAACAAAAATAAAAGACATTTTATTTTTTTCTTTCTTATAGTCCTTTCCTCTCCTTTTTAACAACCTTTTATCTCTAAGTTACCTTACAGTTTTGATGGATAGTGAAAACAGTAATATCCTGTATTCCAAAAGAGAGGCATTTGCATAACTGATTTATTGAAACATGCTGAAGCAATTGGCATCGTAAAATATTATGAGTGCTGAAAGTGCTTTTTTCATTAATCACTCTAAATAGTTCTGACATTTTTTAAGGGCCAATTTTTATGTGGAAATTATCCAAACCCTTTGGGTAAAACAATTTGTTATTTAAAACCTTTGAACATGGATTGGTGATACTACTTCAATTTGTTTCAAGAAAAAATTATATAGCCTTTTGGGAGACAACTGCAACCATAGCTAAAAGACACTTCCTGAATTTAGACATACTCAGCTGTATTTGTTATCAGTAACAAATATTACAGCTGTGCTTTTTCTTGTAATAAATATGATTTTTATGGTGAAAATGAGAAATGGATCAACCTTTACTTTCAAATAATTATTTTAACAGCTTATTATCACATCATAACTGAGATGTGACATGATTTTACATGAAAGGGAAATAGAAATGTTTTATTTGCCTTCTTATCACAGAGCTTTACTTAGAAAATTTCAATCATATCTTCAATTTTTTTCAAGTACCTTAACTTTCCTCACAGAAAATACTACTACTACTAGTACTAATAATAATAAACCTCCACCTTTAAATGCAATTATAAAAATTAATTACTTAAAAAAGCTACTTCACATTACCTAATTCCTACTGGATTTCTCTTATATGTTCATCATTCAGTAGAGTTTTCCAGTTCTTTCATAAAAGCAAGCATAAGTACATGCAACATCTGTAAAACGTCATGGTCTTGCCTACTGGAATTCAAAACTCCTTCAATCATTTCCACACAATTGAATTTGTGGATTTTCCACAGAAAAGGTCTACAATGTGCATTCCCTGAGATGTTTTCCTCAGAGGCTGATAAGCAGGAAAGGTCTGATCTGGTCTGTTCATCCAGAAATACCAGCGTTGGTGACCTCGTAAGGGTAACCTGCCCAATGTTTGAAATAATTTGAGAGCATAACGATAGTTTTGCTTCATCGTGCTTCCTTGCTTGCCAGTCCACAAGGCACTGGCTGGTAAGCTTTATCTGTGTACTGCTATTTCTCACTTCTGAGTAGTTTTTCTTGCTCAGGCTGTGCATAAAGAATATATCACTGAAAGCAAGTGAGGAAAAACTGACTGTGTAAGTTGAGGAAGACCTGGAGGGTTGTTGGAACACAAAGCTTTGGAAACCATGAGTTTTCTCTAGTTGGCAATGAAGCTGACAATTGTCATGAGGGTTGGACAGAGGAGATGATTTTTGTGTTTGTTATTCAGTTATACATATTTTATTCCCTAGGCTATATTAGGTTACATTTCAAGTTTGACAAAAGAGAAGCATAACCTGATGACTGTTTATTACATTTTAATTTAATGTTTTACTCCTTTTATACATATTTTGCTTCATGCAGGTGCCTGAAAAGCTAATCATGCTATCCCAACAACAGGTATATCAATACAAAGAAGTTCAGAAAGATATGAGCACCTATGACAGTGCCCAGATGAAAGTGTCCAGTACTAATAAGAAGTGTTACTCTATGCTGGATCCATTCTACTGGGACAGCCATGAAATAAGAGAAATATGGCAAGGGCTTTGTTTATTAAGTAGAATAAAAAATAATAAAGTATGAAAGATAAAAGAAAATGTACTAAAAATATATATTTCCAGAAGGGCTCATATTTTATGCAGGTTTTATACAAAACTGAAATTTCTTTTTGGCGAATTAAATTGTTTTAGAAATCTGCCTGGAAAATAATCCTATTTGCAACTAAAAATTAAATTTAACTTCAACAGTTTCTTTTCAAGAAAAGTCTTTAAACAAAATACCGTTTCTCATGCTCAGCTGTTCTGTTTTTGCGATTACACAAAGCTGTACCCCTTCTTTTACCCTCCTTAGACTAGAAAGTATATTCTACTTTTAAAAACTCTCAGATTACATCTTATGAAATGTAGTTGCTAAAAGGCACTTGGTTATAAAATTATATTAAAACATTTCAATGCAATTGCTTTGGAAATGGCATCAAAGTCACCCTCAGTGAGGTTCAGATCTGTAATATTTCACTAGTGTGGTTTACTTCTGAACCATTAGACCTTTGTAGAAAAAAAAACAACCTAATTTTAGGGTGTGAATGATCTTACTTATTTTAGCTGCCTTAAGAAAGGCGCAGTGCCTTAAAGAGTGACATCAACATCAAAGTCAAGTTTGTCTAGATACCTCAGAAATAAATTTCAAAGATTTGCAGTTGGAAAATAAGCATCCTTTCTTGCTCTTCCACAGCAGATACTTCACAGGTAAGTGGATTTTCTATGCAAATGAACAAAAAATTAAAAGTGAAAAGGGATCATTGCCCACGCCCAAATATCTCAAGCAATCTTAGGAACAAGCAAAGTGTTGCTTTAGTGATTTCAAGGTTATGATCTCTATACACCTCAAAAATGGCAAGGTTATATTAGAGCTCTGAGTCACAAAGCAATATTTCCAACACTTAGTTTCTAATACTTGGCCTTCTCTCAGAGTATCTATCACAGTGTTACAATCACAGGTGATTTTCTCTCCCATGGAGGAGGAGTTAAAAGGAATGACATTTTCCAAGTTATATCCTGGCCTGAAGTAACGGCATGACTAAAACATGTATCTTAAATTGTCTTTATAGATCCAGTTATATGCATGCACCCTATTCGAAACACCTGGCAAAAAAAAATACTCTGTTTTGATTTTGTTGAAGTGTTTTCTATATGCTGACATGAAATCATGTGTCATCAGATTTGAGACATTTCCTTTCCATGTTTCCAGTTCTGTAAGGAAGGATTTTTAAAGAAAAACCTGAAGAATTAAAAAGTTTGCATTTTTCCTTTTGCATTTATATGACCTTCATCTTCTGTTATTTAGCAGACCACACTTTTTTTTTCACAGAGGATATTATTAGGTTTAAAGCAAAGAGAGAAGGAACAACAGAGACAGACAAAGAGATGGAGAAATATATTATTTATAGATGTGCTTTAAAAATATCTGGCTACTGCACAATAGCTGGCAAATAAAAAGTCATATATATTTTTGCCAAAATGCATATGACATATGGTTGCCAAAGACAAACCATCTGCAGCAGATGCCCTTTGTGTAGGTAATATCTTGTTCCCTGAATGACCAGTTTTACTGTTTCCAGAATATAGAACTGTACAGAAAACAAACAATACATTTAAATAAAACATAAAAACTTTGTACTTTTGAAAGCTGAGATAAGACACATAAAGGCACATTAAGAAAAAAAAATCTTTAATACAGATTAAAAATCTCATAACATTTCTTTCTGGTGCACTTATTGCCAGTACTCATCCACTTAAGTTCTCTACTGGAAAATGAAAATTCTGTGCCTTTACAGAGATTACACAGCAACTAAATATTGGGCCAGATTTTAGTAGAATTGTAAAGTCTTGTGTTGTAAAGGATCTTTAAATATCACATGTTTCAACTCTCCTGCCATGGACAAGGGAAATGCCGTGGAAAAGGGAAACCTTCCACAAGCAAACTGCCATCCAATCTATCTTTGGTTACTTTTAATGATGGGGCACCCACAACTTCTCTGGGCAACATCTTCCAGTGTTTCACCACTGGTATTGTAAAAACATTCTTTCTTGTCTCCCATCCAAGGAGACAGGACTAAACCTATCCTCTTTCTGTTTAAAACAATTGCCCCTTGTTCGGTCATTGCAGGCCTTGTTCTTATCAGCCCTCTCATGCTGAAAACCTCAGTAAGGCGTCTCTAAAGACATCAAACAATTTCACTTTTATGTGTTTCAGCAGTCAATAAGGCTCTTTAAAATCATCTCAAAATTGGTGGTGAATCCTGAAACTGGATCAGAATGTACATATTGTAGAGCATTATTTATATATATATATATATATACATAATTTTTAATGAACTAATCAGAATTAATTTAGATAGTATGTGACGACTTTAAATTAAAAAACTCATTAAAACTCATTTAAATAATGACTTTTGAGCACTAATCTTTTCAATATCATTGCTGTGTTATATTCAATGTCTACTCCACTGTTTTAATCCAAATGTAATTAAATTCTGCATCTTTGCAAATAGCACTGATCCATTGTAGTTTCACATTGGCTTGCAAGATTAAAGATTCTGATGCAACAACTTTAGACCCATCACACTTACTTTCAGTTTTTAATCACAGAATCATAAAAAGGCCTGGACTGGAAGGGACTTTAAAGATCATCCTGTTCCAACCTCTTGCCATAGCCAGCAACACCTTCCACTAGATCAGGTTGTTCAAGGTCCCATCCAAGCTGGTTTTGAACACTTCAGGGATGGGGCATCCACCCCATTTTTTAAATACTTTGGAAATTGTTCAGGCAATATATTGTCATGCATGTAACAGCAATTTTCTGTATCACTTTTGGAGATGTGTTGTGATCAGTACTCAAGATCTGAAGTAAGTGGTGAAAACAAACCACAAAATTATTTACATTAACACATGATGTGGTCCTAGCAAGTAAATTTTTTTATTCTTCATTTTGCATTTCTTAATCTGCTTTCTGTTGTTAGAGCAGACTCGAAATTGTTGGTGCCTTTTCCCTGAAAAATGTCCATTCATTAAGTAATTTATTTTAAAAATAAACAAGAAAAACTCTCGCTTTAATTCATTTGTTCCAAGAAGAAATGGAGAATATAATGTGTATAGATATATATTTTGAGACAATGGCAGGTGTGTAAATCAAACATCAGGGTACCTAGATTGCAGGCCTTCTGTGTTTTAGACAGACAAGTACAAAATCGTAGATCGCATAGCTGAAAAATTCTTTGAACCAGTGCTTTGTGACAGGCAAATAACACAAAGTTATGTGATATTTTTGAAACATATTCAGATCTTTGTAAATCTGGCCTGTGTGATGGAACTCTAATTGAATGAGCACTATTGCAGTTTCAAGGAGGTAAAAAACCACCCCTGACACAGCTGTCAGAGAAAATTCCATAAATATTTAAAGCTAGTGCTAATACAACTTCCTTGTTAGTCACTGCAGGTAATCCTTCTACCAACCACTGCTTATGAGCCCATAAGTAAGTCACGTTGTTGTTGGTTCATGTGTCATGTGTAAACATATTCAAACTAATCTGTTAGTAACTAAACAGTTTGCCTAAATCAATACTTTTTCTGCTGCAACTATTATATCTTTCCTGAAATAAAACATTATTTTTTTTTTCTCAGAGATACCTTAACAAATATCACTGATATTTTACTGGAAAACCATTGTGGAAAATATTTGGCTATGCCTATACTAGTAAACTAAATATGCCCAAGAGCACTCAAGAAGCTGGTTAAACAGAGTAGTCTGCATTTGCTGTGGGACACTCTTTTTGTTTCTGGCATAAGGTTACTGCATGAGAACCAGTTATGCTGAACAGTCCCTGGAAAAACCAAACTCCCAGTTTGCGCCCAGAAACTGCTAGGGACAATGCTATTAACATTTAGACAAAATATGCTCAAGGCCTTTACTTAGCAGTGGGATATGGAGATGTATTTCAGAGCCAGGAGTGCTCCAGAGCAGTGTGTAATGCATTATTAAAGGCTCGGACTGCGGTGCTTCTCCTAAGGCCCCATTTAAATGGGTATTACATTGAGAATAGGATTTTCTCAAAAAAAACCTAGTCTTTGTAAAAGAATTGCAGTACAGAGAGCTGAATTTTGTCTGATGGCTAGGAGTCATTCTCTTTGTATTTTCTTCTCTTTTATTTGTTTCTCCTCCATGATGAATTTCTGTTCTATGGCAACTAAATAAAGAAGAAAAGTGAAAAAACAACACGTCAACTCTGCATAAGGATTTAATGAAAGAGGGTTTTTTTCATTTGTTTTTCACTAGAACTCACTTTCTAGTAAATATCACAACATAATGGCACATATTCTGTAATGGTTAGTAAAAGAAATTAACAAAATATATAACTCTATAGATCAAATAACGCTGAGAAGGGGCACAGTTTTTATTATGAATACAAAGTTTGCTTAAATGACACAATATATTGGTTGCCACACATGTCACAGATTAACTGTTGTTTACAAATGGAAAAAGAGCCTCAGCAGCCATAACATTTTTAAAAAAACTATACAGAAAAAAAGAAGCCATTTCCAGATTATGTTCCTTTTTAGTACACAGATTAAATTATTCTTATTAAGTCTGATGAAAGAATTTTAAACAAGGGGAAACAGAAACTACACCGATGTTTAAATTACTGCCTAAAAGTGTCTGAAAAATATCTTTATATGACTCCTCATAAACATAAAGTTTCTTGAACCATCCTTGACTTTTCACAAAGAGAGCAACAAAATTTGTTCCTAAAGAAAGTATATTCTGCTGCAGGCAAAACCAAAAATTAGCCTATATTTATTCCCCTTGTTACATGCTCTTCAAAATACTTCAAAAAGAAGTCTATGTAGTCCCATAGATTTTGTAACTTCATGGTAGATATAGAAACACTGATAGTAGAAATGCATATGTAAAGTGGCATGTCAAAACAATGAGTGTTCAATGGTAATTCAATTCACTTTGATGCCCTGTTTTTTTTCTACATGTTATCGCTTTGATTATATCCAGGAAAAAATTAAAATGTTAATATTATTAGGAAAAAAGGGAATGCTTACAATACTAAGAAAGTATGTTTTCAACAATTATAATTTATGTAATGTCAAGAGAATAAAAAACCCAAAATGCCAACAGCATCTGGGGTAGAAGAAATGAGAGGCAATCAAATCTGAAGAAATAGCATTAAAATATCACAGGAGCATGCAATGTACCCCATCACAAAGTCAGTGATTTCTTGCGTTGCCTTAGGAAAAGCATTTTCAGCAGGTCAAGGGAGGTGATCCTCCCCTCTGCTCAACCACGTTGAGAACAGATTTGGATTTTTTGGACCATGCTCAGACTTCCCAATGTGGGAGAGATCTGGACATGCTGGAGGCAGTTCAGTGAGGGGCCATGAATATGACTGGGGGACTGGGTGATCTGACTGCTGAGGAGGGCCTGAAAGAGCTGAGGCTGGTCAGTCTGGAGAAGGCTCAGGGAGAAAGAGCAGCAATGAACTTTATTTGGCTGCTTGGGAGATAGAGATGGGTTTCAATGTGGGAAGGAAGGAAGGAAGGAAGGAAGGAAGGAAGGAAGGAAGGAAGGAAGGAAGGAAGGAAGGAAGGAAGGAAGGAAGGAAGGAAGGAAGGAAGGAAGGAAGGAAGGAAGGAAGGAAGGAAGGAAGGAAGGAAGGAAGGAAGGAAGGAAGGAAGGAAGGAAGGAAGGAAGGAAGGAAGGAAGGAAGGAAGGAAGGAAGGAAGGAAGGAAGGAAACATGTACCAAAGGTTTCTGAATACTTTTTGAGTGGCCTGATTTCTTAAATCCTTAGAAAAGAAAAAATCAAAGCAAAAGAAATGCTAAAAGGTAAATACTCAGAATAGGCACCTTAGAAACATTTGCAATAAAAGACTCATTAGTATTTGCTTCTTCTAGAAATAGCAAAGAATTTTCTTGTCATGAATTTTAAAAATACCTCATTCCATTATCCAAAGCAGTTCAAAGCAGAATTTCTCACAGAACAATATGTACAAGAAAATGTACTTTAATGTCTTTGACAAAACAGATGGTTTCCATGTACATTTTTACTTTTTAGAGATAAAATGAGTCTCTTTGGGTTTACCTTCAAAAATTTATTTACATTGGTGACATTTCAAGCACCGAGTTTAACTAAAATGCACTTTAAAACAAAATATTTGAATTTTTAAATTACACTAGAGAATTGTATATGTTTGTTAAATAAACTCAAATGCATTTTAAAGGATAAAATTTGAAAAAAAAAATCTTTACTCTTACTATTTGTATTCGACACCAGCAGTAGACATCATTGTCATCAGAAAGGCAGGAAATCAGTTCACATGGCCCAGATGCAGACATGTCTTACAAACTAAAGAAATTTGAAAACAGGATTGATTCCTTGGAGTTATAGTGATAAAGAGCTTTAAACAATTATATTCTTATTCAACTGACATGTAAATACATAAAATTAATAAAATCAAAACCTAAAATGCTTTTTATCTGTTCGGTGGATCTAAGATTTGGAAATGGCCATAAGTTTCAAAATATACTATTTTTTGAAAGGTAGAACTATTCCATTCATTTGTAAATTATCTGCATAAATTTCTCATTAGAAAATGTCTGCATATTTCACAGTCTAACATTTGAATAATAAATCATCTGTAGTTAAATATTTCAGTTGTTTGTCATATTCTTACCTCATTTCATATACATGGTGGTAATTTAGAATACCCATATAATAGAAAATAATCCAAACATACCAGCATCATATTTTAAATAAGTTTTGTGTTGCTTTTGATATTGCATGTGCTACTGTGTCTTTCCACTGTTTACAGAAGTTATCAGAATTATTTCTTTTCTGATTTGTCTGATTACCCTACCCTTCAATTAATTTACTGATTTGGGGTTTTTTATAACTTATAAAATTCCTGTATTTATTCTAGTATATATTTTTCCTCTTTATGGCACTGAAACCAGGATTCGCTGTGCACTCCTATGCACCTAATTTAAGCTTTTTCTTCTAACTCTCTTGATTTGAGAATCAATAGCAGATATACATATGATCTTTTTCTTTCCATCATTTCTAACAATGACAAAGTAAAAATTTTGCTGCTACTCTTTGAATCTGCAGATTATTTGTTTGAAAACTACTGGTGTTACTCCATCTGTATTTCTATATTTTAAAAAGTATCTGGAGTGGTCACAATCAAATCCCAAAATCTTTTCAGCTAACATCACATACAATAATTCATATTTATTGTTGCTTGGCATATGATTCCTGAATTTCTCAGTGTATATTTTGTTCTCTGAATCTTCTCTGTGAACCTCTGTAGCAGAGGTTAACCTCTGTTAACCAGCAGACCTGGTCTTGCACAAACACAATGGACTAAATATTTTCAGCCAGAGTACTTTTATTGCAGTCAATAAATACATGAGTGTCTGTGCAGTAACACATCTGAACTGTTGTGGGAAGGATCAAGATAGAATTACATGGTTGGCATAATCAAAGGCTCTGTGATAAAAATAAGTGCATTGCAGACTGCTCCAGCACGTGTTTTTTATTTTCTAATGAGTCCCTCATTTGGATGGCAAATGTATGCTTATATAATGGAAACTCTTACTCCTGTTAGCTAAGCCTCTGAAGTAATTTCAAGGCATATGTATTTGAACTGTACTATTTCCTTTTCTTTGAACACTTTTCAGATCATTGGACTTCATAAACTATATTTATAATCAACAAGACTGATTTAGAACAGAAATACACTTTTCATGAATAAATCTTAAAATTTCATTATGTATCATTGTGGTGTTACATTTTAGTTAAATGGTATGGTATGTCTCACCCCTTGAAAATGTAACACCACATATCTTCAGTGAAATTTCTCTTCATATGTAAAGATTTTATGGAAACACTCTTCAAGCAGCAAAATCACATAGCAGCATAGCCTCAACACTAGAGTTACCAGCTTCAACTCTTTGTATTGTCTAATCCAACAGTTTAACATAATTCATGCAAAATCTACTAAATTTACATTTCTATAGCAGAGATTTGAGCTATTCTTATGGTGAAATTATATTTTTCTCTCACTTGGCACAGTGAGCACAAAAAAAAAAGTTCTTCTTTTAAAAATACAGCATAATTAAAAAATGTGTCTTCCCTTTCTAAGTCCATATATTATTTTTTCCTGAAACTGATGCCTGATATTTCCTTATCAGCATTAGACTTGGGCTTGATATTTACTTACCCAGTATAAGAGCAGACAGGGTCTGATTCTGGGCTTTCCAAAAGTTTCCTGTCACAGGATCCCAGAGGCAGCTGTATGAACTGCTTTGGTGACAAACCCTACCATTAAGTCTGTCCAACCTGGCTTCTGTAGAAAGGTCTGCTAATCTTCCCTCATATTCTAAATGGGTGCCAATATTTGAGATACATACCAGACCATGATATGAGAAGTTTTTCTTCAATAAAGGTATCCTTTCTTGCAGATTTAATTGGTTATGTAATATAATTATATACTTCACATAGAACAAATGAAATGGATTTATACATGCATTTATGTCTACAAAATCTTAGAACTAAACATACTAATAAGGTGTGGGACCAGAAAGAGAGCTTTTAAAATTAAAAAGTTGATCAACACAAAAAAAGATAGCAACTTTGCAACTGTTGAGATCTCTAGCAAAGCAAGTAGAAGGTGGAGGTGCAGCAAGAGGCCTAAACATTTGTTTTTGGAAATCTGCACACTGAAGCACACACCAACTATATTCTAATTTTGTAAATTTACACCCAAATGTTTGATTTTCTGTTTAAGATCGGACGGCATTCTAGGCTATACTATACATTCTAGGATATACTTGGTTTGCCTTTCCATATTGAAAAAACCTTGTCCACCAAAAATAATCATTAGTTAGAGTGTATAAGCAGAACACAATAGAATAAAATATTAACTGCCACATCACATGCCACAGTAATTCATGACCTTGTACACACACCTGCACACACCTCATAAGAAAGAAAATCAAAAGGCCTGGCCTTTACTGTGCCTACAGCTAAGGTAAACATCAATATTTGTTCATTGTTGAATTGTCTGAAACGCAGAAACACACGCATTAGCACTCTTTCAGTATTAACCACAAAGTATCTTTAGTACCATTGAGTGTGGAAGTCAATAATGAACCTATTTGAATTAGCCAGCTAACAGCCAAGTACAAATCAATTGAGACTTGTTTTATTTTGCTGTCACTGTAGAACAAAAACCTTACTTTCTCACACACACCCCAAAAATACTTTATGAGATAAGTGTTATTTTTATTTTAGTTTCGAATATCACCCTTTGATGTCAGTTGCATAGGAATAAACTCATATCCTTTTTCTTTATCACTATAGCCTTTTTTTTTTTAAGCTATCTTTAATACATCCATAAAAGAAAGTACAGTTCATTGTGTTCCTGAGTGGAATTTTCCTTCTGATGTGGTATTCAAACTAATTTTACTTCTTAAATTAAAAAGGAGGAAGATTTTAATTCTGACAATGGCATGAAAGAGGGAGAAACTGTTTCAGGCCTGGAGGGAGCTCTGAACTGGAGTCAAGGAAAGAATAGGTCTTTTCATGATCTCTTTTTATACTGTGAAACTGTTATTTTAAAATCAACAGTGCTGCTCGCTTTAGAGGCGTCACTTTGATAGCAGGCCCTGCCATAAGCCGGCTGATAGGAAATGTTACCAGCTGGCAAATCTACCTTCAGCTCGCTTGAATAGTGACCTGGGAATTCATCCAGTTACTCATTCAAAAAGTAAACAAGTGTATCCATTACTTGACTAAATTCTCACTTCATAGCTTGAGCCAAATTTTCCACTGGTTTAATGGAAGAAATCCTTGAAAGAAAAACTTTTTCCCTTTATTTTTCTACTTGAAAGTCTAAATAATGAATGAGTTCCAAAAGCATCAGGAATACACAGGGAAAGTGATGGTCTGCCCACACTGAAACTAAAATTTGCTAGAAACAACACTTCTGTTTTGGCTGGAGATTGAAGCATTACATATCTTAAGTGAATTTATTGAAAGAAATCACTAACATACACCTTCAATGGCAGACTAAACATAAAAAAGTGCTGCTTTTAACCCTAAAGTCTAGAAGCTCAGTTTGCTCAAGCTTTTTTCAGGTATCAATACTCTAAAAATGCTTCCAAATATTACTAGTAGAACTTTGAAGAGGACACAAACAACAGGATTTCAATAAAGTAATCACAAAGAAGGTGATGTGTGAGGAACAAGTAAATGAGTAATAAATACCTGGGGTATTAAAATCTATGTTAAAAATAGTTACTTAAAAGTATCTACATAAAGTGAAAATAACTACAACACATAGAAATCCGTGACTCTCAAATGCAAACTTAGTGAATGTTTTGTAATACTCTATTTATGTCTCAGATTTTGATTATAGAGGCTCAAATGGTGCATTCTACATTAAAGTGTGCATTGAAAGTTTAATCATTTACTTATGTCAAAGAAAAATATTATGTCTTTTAAAGTCTACTTCTGGAACATTAATGAGCAAAAAGAGGGTGTGAAAAGATCTTACACAGTATAATCTGTGATAATCTCATTGAAGTTCTCTCACTTAGGAGAGAACTTCATTGAGATGCTTCATTTCCTTCCCTCTCACATATTCAACTGCATGCATGAAATCTAAATACATTTAAGTATGAACCTTTGGATGCATTTATTAAATATTTGCTGGAAAAAGGAAGTGGATACTATTGCATAAAATTTGCACAGACAAATTATCCTATGGTCAGAACTGAGTACTCCTTTTAAAAGAATTTTTCATAAACACTATGCAAAACTCACCCAGAGATCTCTAATCTGGGTTCCTAGTTAAATACTCTTCTGATAGGTAAATTCAGAAATTGACTTGCTAAAAATTCTGCACAAATCAGAGCAATGCAAACCTAAATTTCAGTTCAGAAGTTGAAGCTGTTCCTTTCTTTAAGTGAGCAAATTCAAAATAAAATGCTTATTATTATTATATTTTAACTTAAATATTTTTGACACAGGATTTATGGCCAAATCCATCTCTGAAACCAGAGCTTGCTCTTTAGCACAGCAGTGTACTCACCAGAGAGATGGTTATCACCATTGGAGTTGCTTTAAAAGTATTATAAAAGTTGTTTTAAAAGTATTATGCTGAAATTTTTAGCTAGTAACCTCTAAAATTAAAAGAATAAATGAATTTAGGATTTTTTCTTTTTAAGAAAACCTTGAATTCCTTTGTTTTATCCATCAATTTGGAAGAATACCTTTCCCCTTTTTTCTTTCTTCCTTCAGTATATCAGACATATACCTTGTGTGAGAACTAAATCATTGCCCTAAAGACACAACCTTTTCTACATTATACATTATTATGTATATTTTGCAATATAAAACTCTAATCATCATTATTATAGGTTGTTCAAGTCCTGTAATTATACTAGGGCAAGATAATTAATAAAAAGGATCCAAAGGCAATTCTTTTTATTTGCCATTATTTGATATAATTGACAGTTTTCTTTCTTGCTTCTTTTTCCTCTTCCCTCCTTTCTGATTCCAACAAGATTTTTCTTGTTGTTAAATAGACAAAGTCCCTATGGTTAAATCCTTACTCCTGGCAAAGAACTTTGGATAGAGTCAGTGTCCAAAATGTCAGCAACAAACAGCAGCATAGATGAGAACTTCAGGCTCAGGGGTAACTTCATCAAAAGGGTTCTGATCACACCTGAAATATTCTTAGTGTTAGAGCAGAGCTATCGTTTTGAATTAAGATCCATAGACTAAGGGATAATGCAGAGAAAGAATCAATTTTAAAGGATTCATAAGCAAAGCACCATTTGTTTTAATGCCATAAAGTCAGTAAGAAATTAAAATAATATATGCTTTCTGTCTGCCTTGTGGCTATACAATAGAAAAATAAAGAGTGATTTATCTTTAAGAAGCAGAAAAATATGCAGGAAAAGCAAATTCATTTTTATCTCAATGATTTTTCCTTTCCTTTGCCTTTCACAGTATCCCCCACAGGGGTTTAGCAGACATTGAGAAACTACCTTCCAGGGCCTGTCATATTCTGAACATAAAAAAACCCATATTGACCCTGATTTCCATAGGAAATAAAATCAGACTCTCAGTATTCAACCATAAAAAGCATATGATTTGAGGAAAATAATTTTCTGTAAGTGCTCTCTAGAGAACTTCTGCAGGCTTCAGTGGCTGAGCCCTTATAAAACCTAATTCTAATTCAAATGCATAAAAATCTCAGCTCTCTGGCTCTGCATCACATAAGCACAGACTTGTTTTTAAAACCCTATAATCCCTAAAAAATTCTCTTGAAAATCTTCTGTCTTGATCAAAGCACCCCAGAAACTTCTTTTCAGCTCTAGAAACACAATAGGAATGCTAAAAAAAGCCCCAAAACATGTTCCATTAGCAGCAAGCAGTATATCTTATGAAGCCAGTGAAATAATATAACAGAAACATAACTACCCTGATGAAATTTAAAGACAGAATCAAGCTGAACAATTTAATTGGTCCAGTTCCAGCTGAAAATTTGAAACTTTACTTCTGGCATTAATTTAAAGTTTGAGCCTGAGTTCTGGTAAGCAGAATCAGAGGGCTCTTTTGTGAGGACTTGTCTGAAAAATTCAAAAGTCAGAGTGTCACAGTAAATTCTGAAGATGTGCTGTCTCTGAGGTGAAATTGCTTGTTTCTTTTCATAGTCAGTCAAGCTCAACAAGCAAGTGATAAATCTTTGTCTCAGGAACTCATGGAAGAAAACTCTTCTTACCTTGTTAACTCAGTGCTGGTTTTTAAGACTGACATTCCAGCTCAGTCCTATGCAATACCCTTTTCACTAATGCATTTTAGGAGGGTACTTCATCACTTTTCTTTGTCTGTGCTTTTTAATTGAGCAAAGCAATGTGTCAACATGCTAATTTAAAAACTCAAGAGGTACAATCTACATCCTTAAAAAAACCTTGAATTCTAACCTTGCAAAATTCTCTGATACAAATCTGATTATTCCAGGCAAATAGTGAAATGTTATTTGGGGGCGGGGAGGGGGAGAAATACTTTTCGGTACTGAAACTCTGACCTGTAGAGAGAAACATATTCTTTATTTTAGTTTTAATGTATTGCAATATCACCTCAGGATTAGTCTTTGCTTCTGCCTCTTATCTGGGCAAAGTTGTCTGGCAACACGTTTTTCAATAAGTTTCTTTAATTGGCATTTTTAAAGCCTAATATCTACAAATAATGCACATACTGGAGAAATTGATCTTGTAGGTTCCCCAAACAAGCATATTCTGTATTTGTCTGTGGAAGGGAAAAAAAAAAAAAGCCTAAGGATGATTGGCATTTCTTACCGTCATGCATAAATACATTTGTTAAAGAGTAATTTGAGTTCCTGAGACTAGAAACTACTCATGTAAAAGTTGTCATCTTTACAAAATTGTGCTTTGTAATCGCAACACTTGGCACCTCTGCAGAAAGACCTAAAACTTTCCACAGGTGGGTGCCTTCTAATCTCTAGGGGTGACATAACCAACTGACCAAGCATATAGAGAGCCCGGCATCTCTGCAAACCTTTCTCGGAGCTAGTGAATACTTGGCTAAATCTCATGTAGGGAACTCCTTGGTAGACATCTGTATTTAGGGGTCTGAATTTGAATTCCACTTTTAAAAGTGTAGTAATCATACAGCTCAAATTGCTTGTTGGGGCAACTCTTTGAGCCATGTAATTATGCAGCTGCTCTCAAGTTTTTCTAGGGTGAAATGCACCCCTATGGAAAACAATCTGTGGAGAATCTCTGATCCAGCAGAACAGATATCATACTGGCAAAGTTGTTGCTTAGATGTTTAGATGCAGAACCTAAGAGCTCTGCACGTGGTTCTAAGAAGCACAGTAATTAAAAAAATTATTTACGCTGCCTAAAATTTAAACCTCAATGTTTCAACTTAAAAGTAGTGTGAGACTGAAAATGAAATTTTTAAGACATCTATTTCATATATATATAAAGAAAGTTTTACTTTTTTTTTCCCTGAGGTTTTTCAGTTCTGGTTTTTGATTTTTTGCGTTTTTTTTCCCCCTCCTCAGCACTAAAAGAATAAGGAGTTGATAATTTATAACTGTTTCTGGTGACATATGGTTCTGTGTGGCTGATAATGTCCTAAATAGCTAAGGAAACAGAGCCAAAATATTTTTTGCACACTGATGTTTCATAAATGCAAACAGATTAATAACATTTTATCATTGTCAGTTATTCATTAGTATTAAATGAACAAACCACATACATTTCTTTATATCTAAAATAATTCATACAAGATATTAAGCATTTTAAGCAAATGTCCATGTTACCAAAAAAATGTGTACAAATAAACATGGTTAAATAATAATTGTATGCAATTCCTTCTCTATCCATATGTCTCATTGCTCTAATGAAAAACCAATTTTAGTTTTTGCTCTGCCATGAGCACAGATACACGTGATGTCCATATCCATCTTGGCTGTGAGCACATGGATTACAGAGCACTTTTTCCCAAGTCTCTGTATTCTAAAATGAACACCATATAAAACCAAACAAATGGCAAAATCCAAGATTTCCAGATAAATTAATGTATTTATTTTCTTGGAAGTAAAGAACAATAACAGGCAACTCTGTTTTCCTCTCCATATTTTCACTTTGAGCCCATAAGGCAACTAATGTATAGCACACATAAGTCTTTTCTAGAAAGGTTGTTTAGCAATTTTCAGTTTCTTTTTTTTCTGGTCCTTTATAGACCTATGGCATTCTGCTTAGATTGCAAGAAAGTAAGCTTTTTGTGAATAGTTTAGTTTTGTCTTGTGAAGATCCAGACCTCTATTAAATTCTTTTAGGAAAAAAATACATATATTGGAAAAATATACAACTATGCAGTTAGCAATATTCATTCTTTTTTATTAATTTTTTCAAAGATCAAAGCAATTTTATTCCAAAATGCTGAGCTCTTTGAGTGCATATTAAGACACTTGACCCTCTCAGCCAAGTTTCTGCTTGGTATAATTAACAGAAATCATTCAAGATTCATTTTGATTAATCTCATAGGGCTCTGATAATTGTTTATAAGTAGGTAGAAGCATAATTGACTACCTGAAAAAAGCTCAAAACACTCACAGTAGAGCTTTCTTCAGTAAAACAAAGATCAATCTGAAAACATTTTCTAGTTGTCTGTGTTTGGGGAGATATCTAAACTTATTTTTCAACATATTACGTAAGAACAACATTTAGCACTACTGGAGCAACCTTCAGTTTTCCTTCTTCTAACTTTTTCATCCATAAATTAGCAACCTGAATGTTATCCTCATGCATATCGTATGTCAAATGTCAAAAATATGTGAATTCAAGCTTTGAATAAGTCTTTTTGCTTTAAATGAACATATGTTGCACATGTTGCATTTTCCCTAAACTGAAGATGTTAACTTCAGAAGAAAAGATTAGGACTGCTATTTATGCTATAAGTTAATTAAAATTATGTTATTTCAAATATCGTATTTCATACTAAAAAGTTGTAATTACAAGAAACACCATGCTTAGAGTATCTTCTTCACACTTCCACTCTAGTAGAATCTAAATTTAAATTTAAAATGTCTTAAATTTCAACAGCTGTATGTTATGATTAAATGCAAAATTAGTTAAGTTCTCATTCAAAATGGTTGGTTTGTGACATCAGAGAAATTCAAACTATCTGCATGCTAAAATTGCAGCTGTTGAAAATACATCTTCATACATTAATACATCTGTATTTTCAGGTTTAAGTAACCACAGAATTTCCCAGATTTGTCTTTTAGGATAACATTAGTTTTTTGACCCCTACACTAATATTGCCTGCTTCAAATCTTGATTCCAGCTTACCATAATTTTCCCTTGGTTGTGTTCTCCATTGTTAGTGAGGAGTGATTTCTTTCTTTTATATATAGGTATATTTAATTATTATTTACATGTTTAACTATTTTATTTGTACATAAACATACATTTTAATGTAATTTATGAACATTTATTCAGCGATTATGTGTGTAAGGTTCCTGAAAATCAAAATTACTTTTGTTTGTGCTTAAAAACACAGACTTCCAAAGAACAATAATCAGAAGCAAACAATTACTGTGTTCAGAGAGGATATAAATCACTGAGAGCTAGGCAGTGACATCTTCTCTCCTCACATGACAGAGATGCCATTGGTGGCAAGTTGCTGCAGAGCAAATCTGCCTGCTTCAAAGGGTTTGTCAAACCATCAAAGGACGTGCTGCTGAACAAGGACTGAAATACTAACCTAGACATTATTGAATCAGAACTAGTTAGGATCACCAGGAAATCCCATTTCATTTTGTAATAAATGAAACACCAACATACATGTGCTGGTACCAACCTCACATGACCTGCTAGACACTGCTTATGCACCATTGCTCAATTAGATTGAAGAGGAAATTCAACGTTGCTAGCTGCCATCATGGGGTTCCTAGGAATACCCAGGTTACATTTTGGAATTACTGTACATGTAAAGACAGCATTATTTGGTACTGCTGGAGATCTTAAAAACAGCTACCACCTTTGATAGCACCTGAGACCACCTCAGACAAACCTTACATCTACAGGGAACTGAGAAATACTCTCTATTCTCTAAAGGTACAAAAATGCATAAGCCTTTGTAAAGCAGAAGAAAAAAATAACAGGATGGAGAAGTATTGTTTTCTTTTTGGTATTTGCTTGCAATTAAATTTATTGTAATATCAAGCATTTCCCACAATTTCACCAAAGGGTACATTGGTCTTGATGAAGGATGCTTAATGTAAGCTGAAGAAACCTGTCTTTCTCTGTTTGCAGTCAGACAGGCAAAAACACGGCACTAACGACCACCAAAGTCTCTCTATTTATCTCTTCTTTCACTTTTAATTCTTAGGGACAGTTTTGTTATCTTTTCAGAGTACTGGAAAGCTCAGGGATTGTAGCTGTCCAGAAGGAGCAAGTTCATTCAGTCACAGTAGAATGAATGTGGAATTTTAGTTGAGGCAGTTGATGTACAAAGCAGAATAGAAATTACATTTGATGAGATTCTGTTTGCAATCCTCACACTTGTGAGACTGACAAGGCAATTCCCTCTCTGTCTGTCATGAATCCTACAACTTGTCTCTGTGTGGTTTATAATTCTGCTGTGCAGCTCTCAAGGGAAGAACCACTGGACTTGTAAACACTTCTCATACATTTTATCATCATGGTAAATTAATTCAAATTTCTGAACAGAATTGCATAACACAACACTGAAAATGCCATTGCTGTTCCTGTTTATGTTTTTTTAACAATACTGGTGCCCCAGCAGTATTCAATAAGAATGACAGATAACTTAACTATGAAAAAAATAGGCTTAAGTTCTTCTTTTACATTAATTGTAGAATCATAAAATCATGGAATGGTTTGGGTTGGGAGGGACCTTAGTGATCATCAGTTTCAAGCATTCTGCCAGAGGTGGTGAGACCTTTCAAAGACTGAGTTTGTCAGAGAGTCATCCGACCTGGCCTTGAACACTTTCAGGGATAGATCATCCATAGCTTTGCTGGGCAAGTTGTACCACTGTTTTATTACCCTCATATCCATTCTAAATATATCCTCTTTCAATTGAAAACAATTCCCTGTTTTTATGCCCCTACATGCCCTTCTGAAAACTCCTTCTCCATCTTTATTATGAGCTATATTTTAGGTACTGGAAGGCTGCTATAAAAGATCTTCTCTTCTCCAGGGTGAACAACCTCAAATCTCAGCCTGTAGTTCAGGGTTAGTCCAGATCTTTGGGCATCTTTGTGGCCCTCCTCTGGACCTGCTCCAACAGATCCATGACCTGATATTGAGGGTCCCATAGCTGGATGCAGCACTCCAGATGGGATCTCACAGGAGCAGAGGGCCATAATCACCTCCTTCAACCTGCTGATTACATATATTTTGATGCATTCCAAGACATGTTTGGCTTTTCAGACTGCAAGGCATTTGCAGGTGATGCTGAGATATTTACTCACTGTACCCCCAAATCCTTCTCCACACATCTGCTTTGGAATATGTGTATATGTGTTGGTACATGTGCTTATAATGAATACATAATGCACACAACTATTATTTTTTCCCTTAATTGATGCAGACAAATAAGGACTTTATCTTCAGTGCAAATACCATGGGTTTTATTTTAAGAAATATTAGGTATCTAATATTTTCAAAATAAAATTTGGAAGGAAATGTTTTTCAGATGAATTAAAAACTTTTTAGTTTTGTGACAGATGTTTTAAAGGGAAAAGTTAAAATAAAAAAAAAAATCTTAAAGTTCATTAAAAGTCAAATTATTGGCAAAATGCCAAAATTTCTGCAATTCTTTTTTGTCCTTAAAAAAAGAAAAAAACTAAAGCAATAAACAAAAAAAACCCCTCTTGCTAAAATATATTTCACTCCTAACTGTTTGGATTTCAGTAAACCAGCATTTCTAACCAGATAAAATATTTTGCAGTCCATGAACTGTCAGTTTTCTCTCACCTAAAGGATATATAATAAATCAGTCAAATAGAACACGTAAGACAGAGCATCATGTTTCAGGGCAAAAAGCAGCCTGTCAGTAATGTGTTTTAGGGAGAGAATTACTTCACTCTGGTTATTTCATAAGCCCATCTTTTAAACACAGGCAATCTCTAAGAGACAACAGACTTCAGGGGAAATAACTGCTGTGCTGCTGAATTTAGCTAGAGCAAAAGGCATGGAAAGTAATGCCTCCTGCTGCTATGGCACCCTCCTGCAGTGCCCCAGCTGAACTGATGTGCCACACACACATAAAGCAACCTTCTCTGACAGCCCATAGGGGCCACTTAGTGATCATCACGCTCCACCCTGCCAGAGACACTTTAACTGAGGTGGTCTCAAAAACACATGAGGGCATAGCACCCATCTCCTCAGACCCATCAGAATGTGAGCTCTTGGACCTATTTTTCATCTGTGTTTCACTTGATAGATACAGAATTTTTTTTCTGAATCCATCTCTGAAGTATGCCTGTAAACTAAAGTTAGAACTTAAAATTAATGTCCTTACTCAGGCAACTTTCCAGACAGTTTAGGAGTGGGGAGTTGTATGCCATTGGTATTCACTCTGACTTTTCAATGAGCTGTAAGTAATACATTTGGCCTCATGTGATGCAGCGTAATGGCATTATGTTTGCATTGAAGGGGTGGTTTTAAAATCTCTTCCCTTTGATTTACATGAAAAAAACCTTAACTTACATGGTTTATATAACCTTGTTACTAAGCTTATTCTTGCAGACACGTTTTCCTTCACTATTCACTATTAGACATCCTGTGTAACTGCGGAAGAAACAGAAAGAATATTCAATTGTGGGGTTTCAATAAGAAGAATGAGATCAATCATTTTCCTTTGATTTGACTTTTCTTAGAGACAAATTAATCACTTCAGAATTGTTCAAAATACTAGGAAACACTTATTTTTACTTATTCTTCTATCTTCAACAATGAAGACAATTATTTGAACGTTGTCTTTTGGAAAAATTAGAGAACTCATTGAGTGATATCACTGTACCTGTAACTATATCAGTCAGCCCTGGTTTGTATTATTAATCAATTTCTATATAAAATACCTTTGTTTTTTCTGAACAGGGTCTAATTCTATTATAAATCCTAGGAAATAATTCTGTCAAACCTTATGTTATTCCTCCAACATATACTTGGAAATTATTTTTGATAGGTCTTCACTGCTAAGTATTTCCGTATAAGGCCTTTTGTCTCAGAATCAGCAGCTGGTTCCAAAGAAAATGTGAAGATTTTCAGCAGTTACTGATGGTTTGAGCAAGCACTGACCCCTGGATAAAAAGAATAAACAGTGGAGCTGAGAACAAAAGGACTCCTTAGAATACTATTAACTCACAGTAACAGGGCAGACATGATGTACTGGGGTCAGTACAAGTCTCATTTGTAGATAAGCTGTAAAGAGAAATCATTCCATCACCAAAGAAAGGTCAGCGGTTAAAGGCTGATATGATTGTTTTGAACTAATCTTCCAGTGACAAATTTCTGAACTCTGAAGGAGTTCTTGAATTTCAGAAATATATTTCAGGGTCTTTTTAAATGGCACTTCATGTTTCTAGAAGCACTTAGCAAAGAAAATTCTTTTGGGAAGATTTTGGATGAAAAGGAGGAAAGGCAATAATAAATTTCAATTCTAAAGTTGTCAAAGTAAAGTTTGCATACAATCTTTATCATTTTCAGGCACCAAATCTTTTGGAAAACAATATCTTTTGCCTAGAAGAACTTATTTCAATATAAATATGAAGTGTAAGGAGAAAAAGTATTTTTATTAAATTATTTTAACAAATGATAGATATAAGTAGAATACCAAAAATAAAATTAAATAAGGTCATGTTTCCTTACTTGGACTTGATTCTTCAGTCATATTTTTGTTATTTTCTGAATTTTTTTTTAAATACAATTTTGGGCTCAGAATGTTATCTTTGAGAAAAAGAAGAAATAATTAAATATCTTGTAAACAGCTCTCAGTTTCCTTCCAATCAGAAGGTGAGAGTTGAATATTTGAAAAAAACCATATCACTGTTGGTTTAACTGTACTTACCTATACAACAGAAGGACAAAACTTCTTTGGGCTAACATAGCATATCTACCTTGACTTTTCCTATGCAGCGATCTGGGAGGAAGTTTCCCCACTTACGAAAACCAGAATGTGTTAATGAGGATGCCGTGGCTGGATCTCATTTCAGCGCCTTTTTGTAAACCTCCAGAAAAATGGTAGTCAGCTTTTTGGATAGGCAAGTACTCATTAAAGAATACAGATAGAAAGGCTGTAGCAAGAATGATAAATCCTTCGTTTGATAGTAGGGGAAACATAAAAAGGGAATGGAGGAGAGTCTTCCCCATTACACTTCTGACAAAGTGTGTAAGACTTTATGAACATGACCCAACACCTTTCTACTGTAATTTACAGAAATCATTTTGACACAGGTGTTTTGGCTCCCTTAGAAGGCAGTGAAAAAACTCTTCTAGGAAATATCATATCCTGTTCTTAAAAATCTACAAAAGAAGTGAAATAAATGACAGTAATTAATGATTTGCATCATCAATTTATGGAAGAGCAGTTTGTGAGAGAAATTTGTTTAGTACCACTTCATAAATCAATAGAAATGCCATGTGCTTTGAAGTAGTCACTAAATAAAATAAGACCTTAGATAATTAGATAGTAAAAGCATTGAATAAGGTACTGAAGCTGGTATATGGATTGTAAAATCCTAATTTTAGAGCTTTCATAAGATTTGTTACCAGGGCATGCTATTTTATCAATAACGCTTATTGTTTTTCAGATGATGAAAAATATCTTTTATTTTAATGTGCACAATTTCATTTCATTTTCTGATTTTCTATAATATTCACCAGTGACAGTCTCCTTCTAATTTCTCCTAAGTCTGGAACCTCATTCACACCTCCATTTATTGTAATTGCTCAGTTTTGTTGAGAAACTCAGGAAGAGATATTGGAAAATTAACTGAAAGCTTCATATTCAGATGTTTGGTTTTTATGATCCTGCCACTCTATTGGCAATATTCTCCCTGGCTAGACTGTTTGAACTTTGTGTCATTTTCTTATGATCAAACCTACTTACTTTTACAGTTTGGCATGATGTTAACATTAATACTGGTTTGAAAATCTTCTAAAACCTTTCACTCATCAAATGCATGTTAATCATTCTAGGGCTTGTACATGGGAACTTTTGTGTTTTGCTACAGAAAAGCTACTTGTCAAAACTACTGACACCCCAGATACCCAAAAGAAAGGAGCATGTTAAACTACTAAGTCCTGGCCTTACCTTGACCCTCCCTCTGTTCTCTAAAGTTATATATTAAAACTGTTAAAAGCTTGATGTTAATTAATTCAGAATCTTAATAATTCTGCCTATTCCCAAGATTCACTAAAGCAAAAGTTCTAAATAATTATGTTCTGAGGACATAATTATAACTCCAGCAATAAATTCTACAAAATCATTCATTTGACTTTTTCTTTTCCCCTCAGTACTGTTTTTAATGGACAATTTAAAATTTTCTAATGGTAAATTAAAAATCAGAGCCTAAAAGCATATTTTATGAGATGGGAATTATTTGATTTGGCTGAAGCCTCCAGATGAATGTGATGTAATTTTCTCTTCTTTTAAAAATGGTTAAGAGTATAGACTTCAAGAGGATAAACATCATAGCTTTACTTTGTTGAAAAAAAGGAAAAAAGTACTTTTTCCCAACTCACTTCAAATAAATGTCTTTTGTGTTAACATGCTTTGGAATGAATTAAGGGAGAATCTAAGCTGCTTGTACCCTTTCAAGCAAGGAACTGCAGCACTAATAAGGACTAGAGGAAGGCTGAACCTAAATCAGATGCCAAGAATTATTTAGCTTTGTCTCAAGCTATTCAACTTCTGAAGGATGAGTCAAAAATATAAGATAATGAGCAGGGCAAGGCTGAGAACTGCTTTCTTATCACATCCTTTCTCCTCCTCATTGTAAAAGTAGTAAACTTCTGAGCATTGCCTGAAATGTGGCTTTTAAACCTCAAGAACTATTACAACATAGTAACTTCAATTAGAACATAGATACACTTAGCCTGTGCTTCAACAGTTGAGGATGATGCCTTGCATAAAAAATTTGATTGATGGACTCAGCACGGTCAATGGTATGCGTGGAAATGCTCAACAGGTTGTTGGAGGCCTGCACCATATTTCTCACTAGGGCTGTCTGTGAAGGTTGACAAACCTAGCATTATATAACTTCAGGAATTCAGAGCAGAATTTTCCAAGATAGGCACTAATAACCTTAGCTTTATGGAGGAGTTCCTCTCTGCCTTTCTAAATCGAGCAAAGGAGAAGCAGTCCCTAATGGTGTTATGCATGATAATCAAATTTCCTGGTTAAAATGTACTCACCCAAAGGTCACATCTGAAGCCCTCAAATCTTGTTGCAGAGCTCTGCAGTATTGCTTGTCTTCTCAGCAGAGGTCTGCTGCTTTGGAGGATAAGGAAACATTTACATAAGAATGTTATACAACTCCACAGTTATAAAAAAATCAACAATTTATGACTGACAATGAAAAAGAAGCAAGATACAAAGAAAGCAGCAGTACCTCTGCAAACCAAGTACTAGATTGCAATTCAGTGTGTTTTGTTTTTTTTTGTTTTTCCCCAAATATCTTTATAATTGGAGAAAAGAGGCTTCTGCTAGCTTATTTTGTGGTGCACTTCTCCTTACCTGAGAGGACGGCACTTCTATAGTATAGATGTTTTAATATAAAAATATGCTTATTAAATAATTTAAAAGGTGCATACCAAATTCCCTAACTTAATTAAAATGTAGATAAGTTTCTGTTTTACTGACACAATGGCATTTCTGTGTTCCTGTAGTCATTACTTAATGCTCATGTCACTTAGCCTACATTAGAAGTTTAACTTTGTGGTTTTGGGGCTCTCTTCAGTTTTAAGAAAATAAGACAGAACTTGCATGAGCTATTTTATTCTAAGATAATTTCTCCTCTCTCACAAAGTTTTTTCTCAGCCATGTGTTCTCTTTCAGGCATACACAAAACAAAAATCTAAATTATGGTCACAGTGAGATCACCAGACCATGATCTTTGCTCTCAATTGCCCTGTTGTTTCATGAATTACAAGAGGAATGCCTCAGTTGTCGGTGCCTCTTGGGCTTGCCCCAGTGGCATGTGAATTTCTAGCTAAACTGTGCTGTGATTTTTTTCCTATATCTGTTAGCACCAGATCAAGAGCAGTTGGCAAAGAGCATTTCCAGGCACATTAGCTAATATCTGACTCTGCAGTGAAACAAGTCTCAGCTATGGCTGTTTTGCTGGAGTCACACAAAGATACTGTACCAGAGGTAATTCAGTTCAGTGTGTAAACAGGCTGATGTCAGTCGCAGAAACTGAATAAAGCCATTACTTCATGACTTCTCATTTAGTCATTACTTAAACTCCAGCAGAAAGATTTTTTGAAATTCAATACACAGTTTCCTGCTCTTTTGATCTAAAAGGGGAAAATGATCTCTTTTCAAAGAGCCAATGTTTAAAAGAACATAGGAATGAACATTTTACAACTGTAAACTGCAAGTATGTAAATTACTGGGAGTAGTTCCTGCCTTTGTTGCTGGAGATAAAATGAGAGCTTTGTTTAGCTGGAGGCACACTGATTGATAAGCTCCCCTGATGGTTTTATGGGGTTCTTGTTGTTTGGCTTTAGGGGGCTGTTTGTGGTTTAGTCTGGGGAGATTTTAGTGCTTTTTTAAACTCAATTTTATCCAATTTTTTGTTCATTTGCTTTAGTTTTAAATCCAGATTAAACTTTAAAAACAGAATCCAAATTCAGTGGTTTTAATTATTTTACAACAAAGTTTCACATCTCTTTTACCTGAAAATTTGATCGCACAGGCTTATTTCCCCGTTATTTCCTATGATTTTTAGGTGAGCATCAGATATCCTATTGTTTCTAATCTAGAAAGGCTGATACCCAAAATGTGTTATTTGTTTGAATGAATGCATCAGAGCTTGAAAAATGTATGAGATTTAAAAGAGTTAATTTTTTTAAGGATATGATCTAGATTAAATTAAATTATAACTACTGAAAGTACATTTATTGGATTTCAGAGTAGATAAATTAAATGTAAATAGAGAAAATATTTGAGGAAGAATTTCAGTGTTTTTAAAGGTATATTTAATCTTTTTTTCACCATGGCTTTCTCAGCAGCTTCATTATGACAAAAAAACTTTTGATAGTGATCAACCTAGCACTTAGTATATTATATAAAAAATATTATCTTTAAAAAAAAATTTTCTTTGATTCAGAGTTGTAGGTCATGCTAGCAGGAGCATTGACTAAGAAGACTATTGAATTAATGCATTCTTATGAACATTTCTAAAAATGTGGGATTAAAGGTAGTAGAAAAGAGGATGATAAAAAATCCATGATAGTTATTTTTTGGCAGAAAGGAGAATACAAGCTCCAGGGATTTGGGAGAGAGGACTTAGAATTACTGAGGTAAGTGTGAATAGAAAACTAACTGAAAATCATTTCTCCAAAGCGCAGGTTTTGCATGTGCATGTTATATACTTACTTGTTGATCATCTCACTTAAGAGATGATTATTGTGTGCCAGGTATATTCTCATTTTTTCTGTGGCTCTAGAGATTGCTGTTTAAATGATACTTAGTTTGCAATAAATTATTTTTTCTAGATAAAAGTGGGTAAGTCTAAAGGCCACAGATGTCTCCAAAACCCAGTAAATACTGACATCCTTCAGCTCTCCATGTTTCATAAACTTACTAGGTCTTTCCCTGTTGATCTGGAGCTTCTCCAGTGCTTTCATACCTATCTAGATGAAGTTGTCTGGCTCTCAGCTGAACCATAAAATTATCCAGAAAGTAAACAAAATATTGCACACTTCTCTAGTGGCATCTGCTTTCAGATATAATCTGTATACACCTCACTTATACTGACTGGATTGCATATTGAATAAAATGTGTTTTTAAAAATACTTCAATGCATCTTTTCCAACACAGAGTAACTGAAAGATTATGCCCACTTTTTACAGTTTACAGCTATGGTATTTGCCAAAAGTAAGGAACTTTAATTAGATTCCCTCTCTTTACATTCAGTTTAAATATAAAATTCCTCCCTTACACCAGAGTCTGTATCATCTAAGTTATTAATTAGGATTTAAGTAGGATATCAGAGGAACCTACAGTTAAACATTGTTATGGAAAAAGTAGTGCAGTTTCACAGAGCCACTGGGAGTTTGAAAGACAGCAGGCTTGTATTTGTGCTGTTTTCTGCAGAGAACATACTTTTGGCCCCTTCTAGCATTGTTCTCTTAAACTGTGTGTTGGGGGAGGTGGGCTGTGCCATTTTTTTTAAATTTATGAAAAGATGAATTTAAATTCTGTGTTGTTACCTGGGTTTCCTGTTAGCTCCTTTTTGTTTACTTTTTGTGCTGCATATGCTTTAGGTGAAGATTCAGGCATGTATCTGTAGTTGAAGCATCCCTTTCCCTGAGCAATTTAGTGCACATTGCACATGATTTTTCTCCTTCTACTGTACTTCCTCTGTTGCTACAGATCACTTGGGGTTTATTTGTTTCACTGATTGGAATGAATAGGACTATTAAATACCCCTTCAAATAGAGACAAATGTTGAAAAATTGAACAACATAGAATTCTTATTCCTGGTACAATGATACACAGAAATTCAGGTGTTCCTGCCTTTAGAAATTGCTCTACTGACTTGGCATCTCTTATGCAGTAACCTAGGGCCTTTATTCCTAAAACTATCAACTTGATAACCACAATTCTATCTGTTTTCCTGATCCAGCACCAGTAAATAAGTCAACTTTGTGTGATAAATAGGTATGATTCGTGCTAATAAAAATTGAAACAGCAATTGGTATTGATACAGTAATTAATATTTGAGAATAATACATAGTTAAAAGGTTGTAATGCCAAAGAGGAGAGGGAGAGGAGGGGCTCCACCCCCCCTTCCCAGATGTTTTCCAGGACCACAGGAAAGAAGCTGAAGATACAGTTGCTAAAAATGACCAAGAACCCGGTTGGGTCCCAGAAAATGCTAATTATAAGGGATTTATTGCCTTGATATGTAGATGCAGTGATACGTTAGTCTTGGCCTACATTATACTGGCTTAGTGCGCATGTGTAACCCAAAGGTGAATTAAAGGACAACGAAGAAGACTACAGGGCCTTCATCAGTGATGACCCCCAAAGACTTGTGCGACCACCAAACCGAGTGGTGGCGCATGCGTGGTAAAGGTGGTAATGAGGGCGAGACAGAAAAGTGACAAACTGAAAATGGGAGGAGATGGCATTGACACATGGCATATAAGGGGTGACTTTCACTTGGCAAGCTTGTACGTGAAGTGGCAAGGGTCAAGAACTCTGCCCTCCGTACCCTGCGGTATCTCTTGCTTATGCGCCATTATTTGAACCAAATTATCCCTTATTTATACATTTTCTCAACTATTTAATTAAAATTGCTGCTACCTTAAATATTGTTTGGTTTTTTTTTTGATGGGATAATTGGGCAAACATAACATTTGTATGCCGGGGAATAGGCCTGGTCATCAAAGTCGTTCGTCAATAACATCAGGGACAAGTTGGGCAGCTTGAGCACTGTAACAGCTTTCTGCAGAGTCAAAGCATTGGGCTCAGCTTAACTTTGGCAGTGTAGGAGGAAGAGGGGAAAGTAGAAGTTAATGAGCCAGGGAAGAGAAGAAGCTGTCCCATGGCTGCAGATTGCCGGTGCAGATCCCTCCCTTGCTCCTGTCTGGGGCTGCCACCCATCCTTACTCCTCACCTGCATGGCAGGGCAGGCTGCAGCGTGCAGGGGCTGGTGAGAGCCGCCCCAGCATCCTCGGCTGCTGCTGCTGCTGCTGCTGCTCAGAATGAGGTCAAGCAGGAACCGCCTCTCGTTTGATGGGACATTGATTTGGATCTCTGCCCTCCGGCCAACTGCCAGCTCTCCAAACCTGTTGGGAAATGCCTTATCTCCAAGGCCCTGCCGCTGTTCTGTCAGCTTTGGTTAATGAGCCATCAGATTCTGAAGCTGCTGATGTGAGACAGATAGACAGCTGAAAAAGTGTGGTGTTTGCACAAGCGAAGCTCCTTTAGAAAAACAGGCTAGTGCAAACTTAAGAATTAAATTAAATTATAAAAAATTCTAAGACAAGTGAAATGACAGCAAGAGAAATATCAAATTTCTCTTCTCTGAAAAAAAAGAGAGCTTGAGAAAAAATAAACAGACAAGAAATACTAAAAGAAAAAAGGAACAAACAAAGATTTCAAAGTAAAAAAAGGATATAAAGTAGAAATAAATATAGGCAACAAAAGAAGAGAAAAAGATAATCTGAGTTATACCAGTAATTAAATATAGAAAAGGAACAAAAAGTGTTCAGAACTAAAGGAAAGCAAAAGCAAGAAAAAGGGGTGAGCTAAAACTGAAGATGGACAGTGAAATTTACTTATATAATACTTTTTATAACTCATGCCAGGTTACAGATTTCCAGAAAAAACTTATGTTACTGTTGCAGAGCTCAGATTCCCTGGATATCTTTACTGTTTCAACCCATGCATAAGATGAATCTTTCAGTTTCTTAACTAGGCAGTCTTAAAATCCTAAATTGTCCATTAGTGTAGTAAAAATAAGTTAGAGGATTCAAGATTTATAAAATCACATCAAATATATAAGCTTTCTTTACCTTATCTTAGTGTTTATTTAATAAATCTATTTTCAAATAAACTCTAATTTCATATATTCAATGGATATCTCATTAAAAATTCTCTAGAACTTTGGCATTTGTCTTGGTACTCCCAAAGTGAAATCAGCATATTTATTTTTAATAACCATAATTTTTTAATACAATTTTCAAGTATCGATTACAACATACAAATTAAATAATCTGACATAGGGTCATATCTGAAGCTCATTGATTTGCAGTTTTAGAGTCCTGCTTTCACTGCTTACTTATTTTGCTACTTAGTTGATAGTCTGTGCTTGGGGGAAGGTTTTTTGTTAGAATTTAAGTGCCTCTGATTTTGAAGTATGATCTGTAAATTCATGTAATCCCTAAAACTGTCATAGTGTCACCTGGCAGTCACAGGCACCTTGAATTTTTGTTGCTGGACTGAATGAATGAGAATTCAATTTTTTCTACCTTTGTTTTCTTACAGTTCTTCAAAAGAAGTGCTCAAAAGAGGTAAGTTTACAGATGAGTATTCATGATGAGTAAGCCTGATGAAAATTGGTTTTTTTTGCAAATTCTATCATTACTATATTATCATGGAAATTGTGCATCACACATGCATTTTTATATTTACTTTTTAATATACTTATTTCTTTATTATGTTTAGTGGAAGGATACAAAGCACTCATTTGGATTGACCTGAACCACTCAGAAGCTCTTGACATTCTAACTCCATGTCAGCAGAAACTTTATACCATAACATATGTATTGCTATCCTTCACAAGATGATACTAAACCTCAATAAAAAAAAAATTATAATAGTCTATTATCTAATAGCCTCTATTAGTTTATTGAAAAGTTAATGCTGCAGCAAAAAAAGAATACTGAAAAAGAGAGTCCCAAAGCAACCCACTGAATCCAATAATCCAATAATCCAATACTCCAATACTAGGGGGTTCTTCCTCATAATGCTTATGGTTCAGAAATCTTACAGAAGAGTTAGGCTTGGTGAAATACTCTCTTTGTACAAGCACTGGCATTTTCTTTACATTATATAGATTGGATTACTCTGAGATCAAAACCCTGTCCCCTTTATGTTGCTTGAAGGTAGCTCTGAGGTATTGCTGGCTCATCTGTATGGAGCTGGACAGAAGCAGAAATATTAGCACTTCATTAACTGGCCTTTGCATTTCAATGACATTAAGTAAAGCATTAAGCTAGAATTTGCATTATAGAGGCTTTATCCTTAAAAATTATTTATTCAGCAGCATAATTGCAAGTAATGTTGAGGAAATTACTTAATTTGGCATTTTTCAAGATGCTGAGGTGGTGCAAGTTTTACACCTAATGTGGGACTATTTCTTTTAAAGCCATCCTTCCCCTTGTCCCCATGATAAAGCTGCTAAACAGGATAAAGTACTTCCATCCATTAAGCCAGAATGTGTAATCTGTTTTCACTGGCTTTTCATTAATCATTAGGTAAGAAGTGTGGAAATCAGCATTTGCTGAGGAAATCTTAGCTGGTATTGCCCCTAAAAATATCAAGGTTCCTTGTAGCAAAGGAAAATTAATGTTTGAGGTGATTGGAGGCACCACTTTGAAAAGATGGTTGACAGGACGCTAGCAATGAGTCAAATGCTAAACACTAAACATTGCTATGAAAATTTCAGAGAACCTGCATTTCTCCTCAGTTCTGCATGAACAGTGGCAAAATATTTTTATGTGACCTTTTTTTTTAGTCTTCTCAACACAGAGTATATGTTAAAACCAAGCTCTTAATTATAGTCTAAAATGACTTCTTTATTAACTCACAGCCAGCCAACTCAGATATATCTGCACTATATTTAAACTCATTGTTTAAAATTTGGAACCTATCAGCCCTTCGTAGAGTCATAGAATCATTTAGTTTGAGGAACACCTTTAAGGTGATTGAGTCCAACTGTTAATCCAGCACTGACAGCTCATATTCAGATGGCTGTGGACCAGCACCTCCAGGTTCTTTTCCCGCCAGCAGCTTTCCAGCCAGCCCCAAGCCTGTAACATTGCACCAGATACTGCTGCACTTCATGGAGGACCCACAGTGGAGGGAAATAATTACCTGAAAAGCTCAAATCAGTGCAAGAGTCCTCTACAGAGAAAGGTGTGGGAGGGCAAACTACAAACATAATTTTCCAAGTGTCCTTCACCTGCGCTACTTTGTGTGGCTGAGAGTCAGGAATGAAAGGGCAGGAAAGAAAAAAGGAGAAGGAAAGAATTTGGCCATGGGAAAGAGGAGATGAGGAGAAACAATGTTGATTTAATGTTTGTCTTTGTTTATACTACTAGAATCTATTTTAAGAGGGAAAAAATTAAGTTACTTTTCCCCAAGTACGATCTATTTTAGCCCAGGCATACCCACCACAGAAACAAATATTCTGTTTCATGGAATATAAACCACCATTAGGTGAACATCTAAGGGATAAAAAAACTAAATTCTGCAATTAGGTATTTCTTACTTAAACTGTAAGATTATTCTTTTGTCCTGCATCCCATAATGCTTAATTAGCAACTTGTATAAAAAAAAGGAATTTTATCAACTTTGGTGCTGACATGCAGGGAAGATTTAAATGCAGTTCAAGTAATAGGTCTAAGTAAAATAGATATCAACAACTCAGTCTGATATTCAAGAGTTTATATTTTATAAGGAAAAATCTCAATTTTTTATACTTATCAATAACTGGGTGAAGAAATGGAAGAAGCAGCATTAGTGAATAAGCAGCAGAAATGAGCAAGGGAACTGCAAGTTACAGTGAGTAACAAGTCAAATATTTTTCTGTTGCACACACTGTTGTGTGTACAACATGTACAATAGATGTACAAAATTAATTGATTTTTCCATCTCACAAAGTGGAAAGTCATTTGCTCCCATCATGTTTTTAATTTTGGGACACGTAGAGAGAATATAGACCGCTTGGCCAGAACCCAGCAAGAGAAAAAAATGGTCAGAAATCTAGAAAACATGATGCACAAAATGGATTGGAGAGCTAGGGATATTTAGCTTAAAGAAAGAAAATGATAGATTTAAAGGCCTGAAGCACAGATGAAGAGAATATTCTGTTCTTCAAACCAGTGGTAGGCAGCACAAATGATACATTAACTTATGGAGAGAATTTTGCAGGAAATATAAGGTAATAATGGGTTAGATTATTTGGGAAACTGTCACATTTCTGTCACAGGAAATCTTTAGAAATTGTCTAGACAAGTACATGCACTGTGATTTTTGTCTTCAAGCAGGAGAAGGAAGCAAATTGACACCTAAGGTCTTTTTTCAGATTTTTTAAGGTTTGCTTGTTTTGAGTCTTTTTTTTGGTGTTGCAATGATCATTACCCTGGTGAAATATTCAGAATAGCTTGAAATAATGTTACAATTTTTTTCCTACTATCATAGAACTGTCGAATCATAAATATTCTCCTCATAAAATTTCTGAGATACTTGAAATACCAATTTCAGTGAAATAAACATAGCCTGTCTTTATTTTTAGACTTTTCAAGTACAGCTTCCTCTCTGGTGAATACTTTCATTCATTGCCAAAGTTTTCTAAATATCAGGGGGACTGAATAAGTATTAGCAATCTTTGACATCAGCAAGAGCTGGATGCTTTCCAGTCTTTCACCTCTGTTGAAAGTGATATGTAAACTTTTTATGACTTTTCTTCTTTTATTTTTTAATCCATCTCCCTGTTTGTCAGGAAGTTGAGGAGTTCTGGCCAGCTATTAGTCCAGAATAGTCCAGAATAGTAGGATGACATTTCTTTGGAAAATTGTGACTAGTGCCATCCTCAGAGCACAGCAATAAGTGTATAATTACTTTTGAATGAGCTAGAAGAGACATTTTGGAAATGACTAACAATGCTCTGTAAGCAGGCAATACACATTATTTATAAATATAAATGGAACCCTAGAGAGACTTGGAACCAATAACTAATATAATTTTATGGTGTAAATATGCTGGTGCTCGGAAATTCTTTATTTATTCTGTGGCCAAATAAAAACTGAATCATCATGTTTACACCATGCATGCCAAAAGCAACTTCAAAAAATAAGACTTTGTAGTGGTATAAATTTTGTGCTAAATATTTATGTTGAGATTTCCTGGCAATAACAACATCTGAAACTATGAAGTTTCTGTGTGAGATCTAAACACACCAAAATTTCTAAACCAAAATTTTGGTTTTATTAGGTGCCATTTACCAATATTTTCTTGAAGGGCAAAAAATACAATAGATGTGGTATTTCCTTGTTTAACAGATGACTATAAGTAGAAGCATAAAAGAAATATTATTCATATGAAATGAACACTTTACTTTATCACTTCAAGAAAAAAACAAACCCCAAGGAATGTCTTCTACTTAGGAAAAACACACTGGTTATTTTGGTACTAAAAACTGATCAATAAATATTATTTGAGCAGAAATGTAGTAGACAATTAAACGGCAAGCATAAAAGGCTATAATGAAAACATTAGACATAGTTTTTGAATGGGAGAGAAAAAAATTATCATTGACTGTACTACTTGAAAGGATTTTTAGTATTGCTTCATGAAAAGTCACTGCTGTAAATACTGGTCTCCTACTAATTTGTGAAAATTCCTTTTTAGAAAAAAGTTACAAGCAAATTATGAAAAGAAAAACATTAAGGTACAAGTTTTTTTTATAGTTAATCAGGGGGAAAATTGATTTCACAATATTTTAGTACTATTCTTAGCTATTTCTTATGTATTTTATCATTATTATATGATGTCTTTTAGTTTTTAATTAGTGAGTTTGTTGGATGAAGCATGAAAGTTTTTAAATAGTTGACTTTTTCAAATTAAGAAAAAAAAGGTAAAGAAAAGAGTTATATTTTGTCTCAGAGACGTTATAATTCACAGTATTAAATAGAATAGTTGTGGGATGAATATTACATACTTTTCTTTTTTCTTGAGAAAAGAAGGGACAAAAAACTAGTTTTTTGGTCACCAGTCTGATGTCACCCCATTCACTATAATCATTTGTACCCAACCCATGAGCCAGTTGCTCACCCATCACTTGATGTGTTTATCCCCCTGAATGCTGGACATTTTGTCCAGAAGGAGCCTATGAGTGACAGTATTGAAGGCTGTACTGAAATTCCAACAGATAACATCAACTGTCTTCCCTTGATCAGCTAAGTGGGTTACCTTGTGATAAAAGGAAATCAGGTTTGATAAGCAGGACTTTCCCTTCATGAAGCTGCTCTGGCTGTGACCAATGACTGCATTGCTTTTTAATATCTCTCCAAATAATCTTCACAATAACTTTATAAGGTATTGAAGTGAGACTGACAGGCCTGTAGTTCCAGAGTAGTCCTTCTTGCCTTCTTGAAATTGGGACAACCTTCACCAGCTTCCAATCAGCCGGGACCACTCTGAATTCTAGGACCACTCAAAAATCATCAAGGAAGATTTTGCCATGACATCCCCTGTCATTTGAGGACTCTTGGATAAATCCCATCCCATAGATTCTTAGGGATATATCTCGATCCTGAACAAATTCAAGATTAATTGAGCATTCTCGCAGTCATGGTCCTCCAGCTGAGGGCACCGACAGTCCCTTGGTCAATAATCCTTGCTGCAGAGAGAGGCAAAGAATGCATTAGACACCTCTGCCTTGTCTCTGGGAGGTGGCCATCTGACGCCGGCAGGGCTATTTACAGACGCGAACGAGACGGGGCTGCTGTAGAATGAGCCTCAAGCTGTTTTATTTTTCAGCATCAGTGTCATTACATGATTATGACAATGGGAAGATGCTAGTAGCTCACATTCCAGGCAGCAGGCCAACAAACTTAATGCTTAATGCTACAACTTACTTTATAAGCTTCTTAACCAATCACACAAAGCAAAAGCATATTGACAGTAGTTCTATCCAATCACCATGAGCACACCTACCTTTGGTTAAAACAGTGCTTGTTTATTTTGAATACAATACCTACTTGTAAGCCTTAAAACACAACACACAGAGCTCCATTATTAAGCTTTAACCTTCCTAATATCTTGCTAGATAAACTTTCTCTAGCTTAGAAAGCTATTCATACAAGCGTTAATACACAGATCATTGTTCTATTTACCCTTGCTTTTTTCTGCAGTTTAAATACTTTTTCTGCTGACCTATCTCATGGCTGCTGCTTTAGCTCTACTCGCAGTTCTGCTGTATCTGAGGCCTGCCTTTTGCAGCTTTCCCCAGAACCCTCTAATTTTGTGGGTTCCCCCAGCTATCCTCATCCCATAATGGGCCAATGTTATAACTACACTGCCTTTTGCCATTTATAGATTTGGAAAAACTCTTTTTACTATGTCTCAGAGGTCTGGCCAGCTTCTACTTCAGTTGAGCTTTGGCCACGAGAAGTTTTGCCCTAGAGTGGTCAGCAGCATCCCTGTCTCTAAGACTCCTTCTTTAAAGGGTAATTACTATGTTGTTACCCATCTCTTAGATTTTATTTTTCTTATTCTGCAACTGTCACAAATTCTATATTAATCTTCCTCCTCATAATCTATTACTAAATTTTCCAGTATTTCAGCACAGCCTTTTATTTTAGATGTCAATTTTTCAACACTCTTACTTCCTGCTTCCCTTTGGATATCAATTTTTCAACACCCTTACTTCCTACTAAAAACTGTTTTTATTACCAATTTCCTTTACACCCAATTGTTTGTCCTCACATCCATCACATGATACACTATTTTTTGACTATTTAATTTTCAGAATTTATTCAGACTAGACAGCCTTCTAAAGGTTTTTTCTGAAATGTCCAGTAGATAATGCAGCTACAAATCTCTAATATTCATGGTGTGGGATTTACCAGGAAATTGGTAATTTTTGTTAAATTCATAGTCTTATGCATTTGACTAAATCCTGCTGTCCATGTTCTCAGCTTTCTGCTTCCTTCTTTTTTTCCATTTGTCAAGTTTTAAGATATGTATGCCCTGAAATATAACTTCAGTCTTGATATTCATTATGTGTAACACAACAGACTTATTTTATTGTGTACAACAGAGGAACGCGGTTTTACTATAGAAATCTGTGCCACATTTGTGATCATTCTTCTGCTCCTTCTACTGCAACAAGAAACCCATGCACTGATAATGTGGATCCAAGCTCATCATGCCAGCTTTCTCAGAACTTTTTCTTTTGCTTGCCATTGCTTCTATTATCCTTACTCCTGGAGGCACAGGCTGGTCTTCTGCAGATTTGTGTGTTATTCCTGGCTGGAGCCAGTTGTTTAGAACTCATTCAAGAGTGAAAAGTACTCTGTTCTATTCAGCGTCAAAAGTTTTTGCTGAGGCAAAAGAATATAATTCTTATATTGACCAAGGTCTCGATATTGGTAAGTAATACAGAGAACTGAAATTGCATGGCATAATATGGTACATTTCCCAAGATAACAACAATTTTCATTTCCATGGAACCATTCATGATATTTTGCATGCATTTAAATAATCACTGCTCCGTACCCTTTAAAGGAGAAAATGCACAACTAGAATAGAAAATCTTGAAGACAAATTTATTCTACATAACATAGAAAATTAAAAAAAGGAGGGAAAAAAAAAAACTGGAGGAACATGTTCATATAGCCCTACAACACTTACTACTGTCTGCAAATATGCTATTAAAAATCATGAGAAAATTGTTCACAGTGATAATGTTCTATACCTTCCAAAATCAAAACCAGTCAGTTTATGCAAAAGAAACAAAACCAAAACCATAAAAAACCCTCCAACCAATGAAAAATAAATCTCAAACACCCCCCCTCCCCCAATAAGTTTCTATAGTAATTAAAGAGTAAAACCTTGTCCAAAGGGATTACAGCAAGAAATTCTCAGAAAGACTCAGGGAACTCATGTAAATTTTCTAGATTGGAAAAAAAACAAGTTGAATCATTATTTGATGGCCATCTATGAAAAGTTTAAAATAAGCAATGATGACTACTGCATTATCTCAAAATGCTTTAGAAGGAATGACACAGACTTCTAATTCTCTGTATTGAAAGCAATTGGTTATTTACCAACTTGCATTTAGGAGACTACTTATAGAAGGTTTTTGTCATCATATTTCTTCATTTCAAATTTACCAGACAAACATGATGGCAGGTCATTATAAGGATAAAGTAAATCTTAGTTTCCAAAGACAAAAACCCCCAAAATCGCACAGTAATACATTTAGCAGAACAACTCACAAAATGTGAAAGAAAACAGTTATAAGTAGAACTGAAAATATTCAGATGTAAATTACATTATGATTTCCTTGAGGAGAATAAGTCTATCTGCAATGGCAATTTAGACACATTAGGTGTCTAAATGTAGATATTTAAACTATTTTCATGTCTGAAGCTAGATGAGAAAAATGTCAAAACAACATAATCTGAATGTATAAATCTTATCTATGGTGCAGAAAAGCTAAGTAAAAAGAACATTTATTTTAACAGGAACATTAAATCACATCATTTGCAGAGAAAGAAATAACTCATTTGGAGTATACAATAAAAGTAATGAAAATTTACCCTATTCTGCGAGTATTCCTGCTCCTTACAAACAAGGAAGTGCAGACTTTTCCTTTGAGATCTTTTTACTGATTTTGAAATGTGACTGTAATTTGCTTTGAAAAGAATGCATTAATAAAATGAAAGCATTTTTGGAATTTCTTTTAATTTTTTTATTTTATTATTTTCTCATGTTAAAAATAAACTATTCAGTATTGAAAGGTAGTCCTATACTACTTTTGCATCTGTTCTTCCACCTCAGCAGGACATCAGGACATGGTAGACCAGTAGAAGTGTCTCAGTCTTTGAAATCTCATGTTCTTTATTTGAGAGGACATGCAGTACATTAAACTCTGTCTGGGGATGGATGATCTGATAAAAGTTATGGGTTAAAATTAAAGAAAGGACAGCAAAGGTGGCATTATAGGGGATATCTGCTACAGGCCACTTGATCAAGAATAAAAAAAATAGTAAATGGATGCAGCCCTTTACAGACAGTCAGAAGTGGCCTCTTGTTCATGAACTCTAGTCCTGCTCTCTGCTGGGAGACAGCGCAGCAGGGCTGTGAGAACAGCTAAAGAGTGAAAAAGTTTTGGAATATTTTATTTCTTGATACTTTCATGACCTCAGTATTTTTAAAACCCAAACTTAAAAATTACTATTTCTTTTCATGTACATTGAAAATGCTATGAAAATTAATTTTGGTTCAGACAAGATCAATTGTTTCACTTATAGGCATACTGTAGAGTAGAAAAAATTAAAAAAAAAATTAAAAAGTGAACATAAATTGGAGCTCCTTTGGAATTCTTTTTGTCAGTTGAAAGACATCTTATTTTATATGTCTCTGACTAGAAAGTCAGTAATGATAAAAAGCATGAAAGCCATTGTAATAATTCAAATTATCAGGTGAATGAACAATACTATTAATGGCAGAATCAAAAACAATTGTTAATGAGATACTCTCATTTACGACTACTACAAGCTTAGTATGCTTTTATATATCATTAACAAGACAATCACAAAATAGTTGTTTTTTCGGCAAGTTCTCTTCAGTAGTCAAATATGCATTCTGACAAAGAAGGAAGAGAGAGAAAAAGGAAGGGAGCTAATGCTAATCTTGCTCAAATTACAAAAAACCATTCTTTTACATCAGGCCACATTAAAAAAGTCTCTGACAACCAGGAACAGAAAAAAAGTGTACAAATGCTGTGGACAAACATGCAAGTATAGACTGGTTGCTCACTTGAAGTGGATTGTCTGAGATCCCCTTTCTTCTCCTCTTCATTAATACTGTTAGTCACCTAGCTGTCTCTGCTGTTTTCACTTTCTTCCCTGCTGCTGCATTTTCATCTCTGCTTCTTGTCTCTCTCCCCTGCTGTTTTTTTCAACAGTGTTCTGCTTTTTGTTTATGAGTGGTGAAAATTGCAAGGTTCCAGGCCTTTGAAGAACAAACAGAATTTCAGGAAATTGTGTAAATTGTGCTTGGCTGCTGGTGCATGCAATACTATTAAACATCAAAGATGACCAATATTGAAAAAAAAGAGGTGCATTTAAAAGATTTTGTGCTGCATTTGTGTGCATGGAATAACTTCAGACTCTGACATTCATCATTGCATTATTTCCTGGCACAGCTCGTTTGTATTTAATTTTACAGAACAAAAGAAATTTCAAGTTAAAGGCAGAATGTTTTTTTCCTCCCAATGGCAAAATTTCTGGAAGTAAGGTTTTATCATTTACATTATCCAAATAGTTATTATTTTCCTTTTTCCTTTCCCGATTTCTGTAATAAAAGTGCAACATTATGCACAGCAGAGCATGGTGTTTTCATGATTTCCCTATATAATCTCTCTGCCTTGAATAACCTAAAGATCCCATTTTTTCTAGAAGCTTGTCAAGCATGTCAAAATAACACATCTACTCTTTGGTATATGTCAATTCATGCATATTTGGCAAGGTGTGGTATGTAATACTCAAACCAGATGGATATTAATACATTTAGCACATGGATGTGAAAGAGGAATTCATGGAATGGTGGCACAGCTGTGCATAAAAACAATAAGCCAATAAGCTCTTTTAATGCCACCATTATCTAATGCATGGCCAATTTGATCTTGGGATGTCAGTGAAAACTAAGCAAAATTTTTCCTCGTAAATAGGAAACAAGAAATATGTCAACAGTTATCAGATATAGAAACATTCTTAATAATATCAGAAATTAAGTACCTTATAGCAGTTGAAGCCTCCAACATACTTTAAAATTCTTTATTCTCGTGCAGAGGTGAATCAACAACAAGTTGCATGAGTGCAAGTTTCAATTCTACCATCTGCATATATAATTTTCTATTTTTAACAGTATGCTTCTCAGGGCTGTGAATGAACTAATAGTCTTCATCTGCCTCAATCAGTCTCACTAACAGCCTCAGCACTCCATATAAATTCAGATTATTTAAACTACAGAATTTGCCTGAGACATGCTGTAGATTTTTCTATACCCAACTGTTCTGTATTACTAATTAGAAGTTAAAATTAGGGTGCTTATGGGTTTGAAACTGCTTTACAGGAAAAATAAATTTACAGTTCAATGCTTGGCATATAACTCTAGTACAATTTAGGTAGAATTTCAAAAGAGAGATACAAAACATTCTAGAAATGGAAGAGTCTAAGGCTACCTAAGCCATCCTGACCACAATTTCTCATCAGTTCTGTAGCTGTAACAATATCTATTCTATTCTATTCTATTCTATTCTACTCTATTCTATTCTATTCTATTCTATTCTATTCTATTCTATTCTATTCTATTCTATTCTATTCTATTCTATTCTACTCTATTCTATTCTATTCTATCTATTTTAAAATAGTAAATTGCAAACTGTATTAGCTAAAGTGTTCTAATATTCTGTCTAGAGTTTACACAAATAGTCCTCTTAATAGGTATATCTGAATCAGTAGAATTCTTTGGCTGAAAGAACCACAAATTTGATAACAGAAAGGACATTGGGAACCTTCTCCAGGCTCTTAGACTTTTGTGCCTGAGTTTATGACCCTTAGTAAAAATAAATAATAGTTACCGGACATGAAGTCAAGCTTCTTAAAATGTAGAATGCTCTTCCAGCAGAGGACAGAACAAGTATCCAATTTTAACAGTCGCTTCATTCCTTGCTCATGATCCCGCAGAAAAAAAATTGTTTTGCTGTTCAAAAAGTAAAATTTGCAGTAGGTTCTTGTTAGCAATTAATTTCTACTGAGTTAACTGTGATCTATTAGCTGTAGTCATCTTTTTGGTCTCCCTGGGCTTTTAATGTGAATGATAATTCAACTAATTAAAATGGGAGCAAATATTCCTGTAATAGCCTACTGTTTTTAAATACAAATGCCATTTTATTTTTATTCAGGACACTTTTCTGGAGTTTTTTAAATACCAAGTTCTAGTCAGGACATTTGGTGTATTGTGTAATATTTCTTTAATCTGGGCCTCAAAATGGTTACTGATACTAAATGAAGTTCCAACAGTGATGCAGTTTTGCTGCAAAGATTTTGTTTTCAGTAATGTACTTAGAGAAGTTCTTTAGCCTCACCAGGGGTGAAATATTCCATCTGTAGAACTAAGAATGGTGTTCATTTTATTGGTAACCACGGTTACATCCTGCTAGATTTTTCTAAAGTCATGTCGATGCCCCAACATTGAGGCTAACAATTAGAATGGGAGTGTTGAATTAAGCATTGGATAAATCTCTTTTGATGAAATGATTTCATTTTTACATTAATGTAGTTGATTGCCAATTGACTTATTTTTTACATTCAAATAAGAGGAGATTCTACTTTCTCAAATAGCTTATATTGCTGAAAGCTTATAAAGCTATGCCTTCACTGTCTCTTCCCTGGCTGTGCTTGAGTCCTTAATGCTTTTGATCTTGCATGGGATTTTAGAATACAGAAAAGGATTTAGAAAGTTATTTCCCTCTGTTTGCAGCATAATACTTCTACTTTACCATGGTGATTTGATGTAAAGGACTCAAAGAAGGGATGTCTCCTTGTCTCAGTTCAGTGGCTACAGAGATTTGTTGAATTCTAGAGTTTATTGAATTCCGTCCCTTCTGTAATTGCCAAAACATTTCTAGAAGCACTCTGAGACCCCTGATTCCATTGGGTTCTGGAATCAATAACAGGTAAGGCATTTTATAAACTGGCAACATCCTGAGAAATGTCTGACTACAAATTCCATCCACTGTTTCACCAAGCAACATCAGAATGTTGTCAGAAAACTGTAAAGATTTTTCATCTTATAGCAGCCTTGGAGAGTGCCATAAGTTCATGGCAGACCATCCCAAGAATGTGTAACTGAAGTGTCCTTATAACCATGCCCAAGAATGCCAACTGCAAAGTCATGTAGGAATATTATATGTTAATATTCTGGCCTGAGGCTTCCTTAGGCATCGGTCTCTGCATCTTTTACTCCATCCTCCTGGAAGCAGTGAATTCTTGCTGTGCATTATTAAGTGTTGGATTCAACTTAGAATTCCAGCTAGCAGAACTGTCATTCTGACTCAACACTGAGCATTGAATAACTTCCCTGCTGTATCTACACTAGTTACAGTTTTGAAATTGATAGGAGCACCACAGTTTTAGTATTTATAATTTTTCTCTGATTTCCTTCTTTGAGAAATTTCTTTAAAGCTCAATATGAAATATAATGCATTCACCTCCTGAGAGCAAGTTCAAAAGGGGAAAGGACAAGAGAGCTCCAAGTATATTATAGATTGAAGTCTACTATTTATGCATATAGTGAATTTATATTTCTCCAAAGCACTTAACTGCAACTGTGTGTAATTCACATAATGGAGTCTGTAGATTCAGAGGTATAAGATCAGTGTGGGTATTTGAAAAAATAATGTTATTTATAAATTGCACAACTTATCCCATTTAGTGTGTATTGAGTAAGATGTTGAATTTGGCATGCTAATGGTTTTAATTTCTAGCTCTTATTTAATTTTCACTCAGACAAATTTTTTGTGTAGACCTTTTGAGATTCTCACATTGAAGATGTTTTTACATATTTATTTGAATTGCACATCGTGCAGAATGATGCCTACTGCAATATCCTTCCTGCAGTTGCATCAGACAAACAGCTGATCTGAATCCTTAATCACATTCTCTGTGAGGGACTGAAAAAGTCTACATTTTCAGGTCACCCAAAAAGTTAGCTGTACAAATATTCCATCTCCCTGATACAGCAACTTGTGACTTGTAGGGATATTGTCTGTAAACAATTTTCCTCTGTTCTTTGTGATATTTCACAAACGTGTCTTTGTCTATATAAAGATTTTAGTATGTTGATCACCTATTTTTTAGAAGAATTTTGTACAATGGGTAGTTAATAATTTCTTTAAATCTTTTTTGCTGACATATAAACTGATTTATTGCATTCACTTTCTGTAGGTGCTAAGGATAGAAATGGATTCTGTGGAGTAAGCTGAATGAGATTATGATTAAGAAAGGAAATGTCATAAGCCAGCAACAGGACACTCAGCAAAAATCCAGCAAAACCTAATAATTCTGAAGATGAGCAGAAAACAGGCTCCACCTGAAGCTAAAGGGGTATGTAGGGGAGAAAACATTAGTCAATACTTGAGCAGCTGAGGGCCATATGTATAAAAGTGTACTAAAGACTTGGAAAATGACATTCTGGAGGACTGGTCTCAATTCTCAAGTAGAGGTTAAGGGATTCCACTGCAGTCAATTAAAAAAAAAAAAAAAAAAACCAAAAAAAACAAAACCACAAAACACCAAAAACACCTCTACAGTTTGAACAGCCTGAAAGAGAGAAACAGTGGCAGAGCTTGGTACCCTACCCTGATTATACTTGTAGTTTAGGAATCTGATTCAAGCACTATGAAGAAGCTGGTGCACAGAACCACAGAATCATAGAATGGTTTGGGTTGGAAGAAATCTTAAAGATCTCCACCCCTCTGCCATGGGCAGGAGCACTTGTCATTAGACCAGGTTTTTAAAACCCCATTGTCAGTGCTGTGCTGTAGAGACAAACCTCTCTCTGTCCTATACAATCTTTTCTTTCCAGTACTGAGAATATGGATTTTCAGTGAACAACTAGTTTATATCTTATTTGCATTAGCTAATGTCATTAAAATTTACACTGGGATGTCTAAATAAAGTTTGAAAACATTACAGTCTAAACTTGTGTAGTACAGATGTTGCTTTATGTAAAACTCACATTTGAAAAAAACCCAAAAAACCAAAAACTAAAACAAACAGAAATTGCAGTACCTAAACTTCAGATCAATGTGTTAATAATTTCAGAAAATTACCTCCCTATTTATTACGTTTTACATTTTATTCATTTAATATCTCTTAGTCAATTGTTTTAAAGTATTTTTTTAGAATCAAAAGGTTTGGCTTTTTTAACCGTTGAAAGTAGTGGGATAAATATCACTGCACAGAGCAAGGCCAGACTGCACAGCCAGAGGAGGAGATGGTGCCACTGCTTGATGAAACACAGGGAGCACGGATCATTCCGACCATCGCGGGGTTGATATCTAGCAGTTGCTATTGTGTGGTTGCTGATGAATGCGTTTTCAGGCTGATCATTTGAAGCTGCTGAAAGTAAAGACATCTGCCATTTTTATGCTTATGTGGTCTTAGACAAAACTCCCTTTGTTGTTTGCTTGACAGAGGAGAATACAGCTCATCTTACTGTAGAAAGCCTGGGACCAGCCTTTCAACATCAAGCCTTTTTGTCAGACAATACCTTTTCTGTGATCAAAGCATACAAGGGATGTGGCAGTCACATCCAAGTTCATGTTCACACTTCTGTGTAGACAATGGAAAGAAAAAGAAAGAAACATATTTAGCTCGAAAAACAATCTAATTCTTTCTAGAAATCTGAAATTCTAGAATTTTCTTAAAGAATGCATTTTCTGATCAAACATATTAGCAGCAACATTTGTTTGAATTCCTATTGTCACCCAGTCCACCCCACCACCAAAATTTTTTTTAATTTTTCCTTCATGTTTTACTCTTAGTAATTCATCTATTTCATGCAGTCTTTTTCCATACATTTTTTTCTTTCTTTATTCCTCTACAGCCTTTTATTAACTAAATATACCTAGAAATGCAGTCACTGAGTCCCAGTCATGTTCATGAAAATGATTATTGATGATTAATGATTATCTTGAACCTCTTTTATTTTCCATTATTTTGGCCAATATGTTTTGGAGTACAACAATTCATCAGTTGTATTTAAATACAACTAACAAATTTGTAAATTCATTTTTTATTTTGGAAGCCACATATTTGCAGCTACTGAAAACCAGTCTGTAAAAGCAAAGAAAGAAAAAACTACTTCTCTGTAAATCAGCAAATCATGTACAGTTTACCAACATCATCAACAGTTAACGGGGATTGTTTCTATAATTGCATTTGTTTTCTCTCACATAATATCATAATATTAAATTGGTTTCATTAGTTTTTTATTGACTATTAGAAACTTCTTTACCAAACCTTTAGCTTTTCTGTGTGCTGAGTTAAACTCATGGAATTCACTTACGAATGGATATAATATTTCATATTTTTCAGTACCCTTCAATCCAGGTACTGAAAAATTGTAATCATATGAAAAATTCAGATGTTAATATGCAAATATTTTATATTTTAAATAATACATCCTTTTAAAAATAATGTATACTTGCATTACTGTCAGGATTGCAAAGAACATTTTAATACTTTTGAGCACATCTTATCTATGACTACTACTCTTCACAACATGCAAGAGCAACTCAGCTTTCATTACATGTCAAATTCTTGTTTATTGATTTTACTGACATCACTCTTCCACAGAAAAAAAAACAAAAATCAACCAACCAAACAAAAAAAAACCAACAAATCAAACAAAATCAAGAAACCTCAACCAACCAACCAAAAAATTATTTCATACATGAGAAATATTCAAAGACTACATTATTATTTCAAAAATTCCATGAAAACAAAGTGTATTCATACTCCTAACTGTCATGTTCTTGTGAGTGACTGTGACCTCCATATTAATTTCCATTAGATACCCATGATATCTAAAAATCTGTTGGTTTCCCTTTTTGGGTCCCTGTATGCTATCTAAGTAGATGGTCTTATTTGGGAAAATCTAAAGAATCTGTGCAGAGGCCTCATCATTTAACCGGAGTTTTCAAAAGAATCCAGTCAGGATTCTTAGGAGGGCCCAAATCACCAGATAGCATCAGGATTAGTTTATAGTACAGAAGGAAAAAGCAAACAGATACAGTTTTTCATAAATGTTGGCAGTTATTGTGGTAGTTAACTCAGGAAGTCAGATGCAGAATATTCCTTTTTTCAATTGAAATCTCATGACCGTTCTGAATTAAAAAGTTCAAAACCCCAAACAGAACCAACACAAGCATTACTTTTTCTATTAAAACAACTCTCTATAAAAGATTTCGTTACTTTGACTAAGAATGTAAAAACTGTCTTTTTATTGGAAGCTGAAATTATAGGCAGTAATTTCAAAACCTTAATTTCTAGCCTGGGTTTTACACATCACACAAATATATATTAGGAGCATTTCTGAAACTACCAAGGTCTTGATAATTACCCATCCGCTTCCATGCACAGAATTAAAGTTTGTCAATTACTATTTTATAATAAAACTAAATATAATGAAACATTAAATTCTTCTGAAACTCTCTGAAAAGAATACTCTAAAATGCCTCCTTTAAACACAGGTTTTCTCAAATTAGTCATTCCTGCACTCCACAAAATACACTGGAATAATATGTAATTATTCTGGGCATTCCAAGGAAGTCCATGTATATACCAGGCACATGCATTTCATGACAAATGAAAACTAAGAAACTGCTTTGCTGATACATATTCACTGCTCCCTCTAACAAAGGGAAAATAAATAATATGACTATTTAGTCATCTTAATCTTTTTACTGTGAATTTCAACATAACAACTCCAATTTCCTACAGAATCTCAATACAGTCTTACATTCACCCTCGCTTTATTTACAGTCATCCTGATACACTGTTTGTAATCGCAGTGTACAAAATATACTGGGAGCATAAGGTAAAATATATTGCTGCTGCTAATATTAAGAAATGTATATTAAAAAAATCTGCTTTATTGCTGTCTAATTTATTTCCAGTCATTGACCATATTATTGAGTTTATTTAATAGAAAACTATTTTAAGACAAAGTTATTTACTAACAGTATATCCTATAAAACAAGCAAATTAAATCATGATTCATTTCTCTACTGAAGGTAAAAGCTACCACAGACTTTTATTCTAATCCTGAGACCCAATTACATTATAAATAATTAGAACTGTATTTTATTTAAGGCTGCTTACAGTTATATAAATATATTTTACACAGATACATACTTTATATATACATCTATAACTATATGTATACTCATTTACAATAAAACAGAATTAAACAAGCTATTTTCCCAATGTTGCCAATCAGTTACAATGAACTTGAAAACTAGTTTACAATAGGACCTTAACTATTATGCCCTCAGCAGGAAGCTAAATATTACTATCCTTACATAAGATGTTGCTAAATCGTCTAATCAACTAAAGCAAGATTTAACAATCAGCTTTGAACCTCAGCAAGATTTTTTCTATTTCTTGGTTTTTCCTCCCATTGTTAAAAAATTCCTAAACCCAGTCTGCAACCACATCAATTTCTGCCATAGTTACAGGCAGTTTCACAATGGATGGATTTCTGCCCATATAGATTAACAGATTGGATTGTATGGATAGGCCTCACCTGCTGAGAATGGGATGGCACCACCAGGATTGCTTTGCATTTCTTAATAGCAGAATAATAATTTTGGAATAACAAATGTGTAGATTCAGAAGAAAATCATACAATTTACTGGAATCAGGAAAACAGCTGGGACCTTTGGCAAATATTTCTATTCTTGCCTGTCACTGAGTGTTTATTCTAAAAGCATCTGTAGCGCTGCAGGCAACATTTTTTCCTGAGTGAAGAACCCTGTGTGGTGAGTGTTGAGTACCTCAAATTTCCCTCAAAAACAGCTTGAAAACTTCCTTGTTTTCAAAACTTTTTCCTTCATTGTTTAGTGAATGAGGTAGGAGATAAGAACTTAGCAGATATAGGACTACAATATGTTATATGGTTTTGCATATAGAAATGCAAACTGATTATTGCATTGAAAAGAGTTTGAGATTGTGATGCTGATATCCAACTTTACAAATTAGTTACTATACAACTAACACATTGTTTTATTTTTGTCTCGATAAAACTTCTGTTCCTCTTTCATTTTCGTCTATATAATTAATTGTTAATGAATTATAAAACACCCTTAAACTACAGAGCAAAATTTCTTTGCAGCTTGGCTACAAGTTGTCAATAAATCCCTTGCTTATTTTCTCCTTGCTAAATTCTCATCAATTTTTGAGACATAAGTAAATCATGATAAGAAAGAGGAGAAAGATATTTTGGAGGCGTTTTAAGTGAAAAGTAATTACTTGACAGAAACACTTTCTTACAGGAGACTTTACACAGCAGAAAAAGGAGAAATTAGGATACTAGCTTAAATTAAGGACAAAATGACACTGTTCCCTCCATCTTCCTAGATGGATTGTTTGTGTTCTAGGGAACAATTCTGAATGAGCTTGCGGATTGGCTAGTACCCTTTCACTTAAAGTGAGAACTTGAAGCAAACATCTTGAATCAAGACTTCCAAATATAATTTTTGAATTATGCTGAAACTTAATTCATGGGGTTTTTTTCCATTTTTTTTCATGATTGACTGCACATCTTCTTTAACAACGAACAGAACATTCTCATGTGTCTTCATTAATTCTAGCTGCATTAGAAGCTGCCAGACTTTCCAGTCTTGAGTCATTATTTAGGTTTTCCAGCACTTCTAGTGAATATGGTACACATCTGGGGCAAGTGTACACGGTATTCCCTGATCTATTAGGAGGAGCCTTCTGTTACAGAACAATCACTAGTTGCATGTTTTCTCAGAGTCCTTCTCCTCCCCACTGATCCTCTTCCAGAAAATGCCCTCAGAACAACTTTTCATCATAATTACTCAAGCACTGTGTCATTTGAATTTTGTTTCTCTTCTGGAGCAAAAGAAATGTTTTTCAATAACACTTTGCAGGTAATATAAACTCATCTTTCTCAAATTGTTCTTTGTTTGATTTTTTTTTTTTTGGTTTTGGTTTTGGCTTTTTATCAGTCAACACTGTCTATAATTTGAATGATAGTTTAGACAAAAAAAAAAACGTTATACAAATGTATAAAAAACCTGTAAGGACAATAGTTACTTCTTCTGAATCTTGTTGTTCCCTTCTTTCCAGACCAATATTTAAATAAGTACTGAAGAAGAAGTAGGGAAAGAGAGAAACAATCTATCTTTAAAAACCTTAATCCTGGTGATATGAAGAACATCTGGAAATAAAATGGTTGTTTATTTTTAAGTCTGTGATATTCCTGATATTTAAAATTAACAAGATACTTGAGTGAAGGATGTTAATAGTGTACAAGAATAAATTCTCCATAATTTGTAAAACTGATGCTATTATACATGTTGTTGTCTTAGGAAAAAAAAAAGCCTGAAGAAAACAATCAGTTCTATCAGTTCTTGCTAAAGAAACATAATATTCCAACTTCTAATATTCAAAATAATTTCAAGTAATGCAAAGTTTTTTCTCATGCCCTTGGTTTCTGGCACTAATCTGATCCATTATTTAGATCATGTGAGTTGGTAACCTTGTAATAAGAAATTTATTTTCATTCTTAACTTTCTTCTATTATATTTCTATTGTATTAATCTAAAGATTCCATAGGGAGCTTAAGTATCCATTTGAAACCAGTAACATGTCACTTCACTTGACATAGAATATAATATTGCACACTTCATGTCTATAAAATAATCTAGATGGCAAATCCAAGGTGGTCAGTCGTGGTGGCTTGTTAAAAGCATGAGAATATTGCTCTTTTGGATGTATGCCATTAGCTAACATTTGGAGTCCAGCTGATCGTATCAATTAAAAGAAACTTCTTCGAAGAAAATTTAATCTTATGCAGTCTTGTTTGGTTTTAGACAAAATTTGTTTTAATGCTGATCACTGCAAAAATCAGATCAAAAGTGTTTTGGAATTATGACCACAGAAACCCTAATTCAGAACTGCTAGAAGCAGGCATGACCTTGGTGATAGCTTTTGGTCTTCAGGTTTTCTCTGTCTGCTTTTGAGGAAGAGATTTCTATTTCTCCCCCAGATATCATATCCACTTAATAATATCTGTGCAATATTTCTACACTTATAACTCACTTTCTAATCTTGTCTCAGTCTTGGGTAATGCTCCTTTTGTTTTGTTGCTGCAGACCTGACAAAAAGAACACTTCAGAGCCATCTTAATTTAAACATTAACAGAATTAGTATCGCCAGAAGATTTTGAAGTTTTTGAATAATTCAGATTCTGTTTCATATCCATGGGAGTCCATACCTTGCAAAGGGAAAGGTTTTGAGTTGTTAGGTGGCAGATAAGCAATTTGCCTTTTAAGTTCTTTTCACATGTCTAATGCAATATATATACTTGCCAGGAGAGAGCTGACATTTAATCTGGTGTAATAATAGCAAAACCTTCGGAGGCCAGTCAGTCATGTCCTTCATCTAACATGAAAAATGTGAATTTCTTTGCAAAAGGTCATGTTTTAAAGTAAAACTCATGTAGGCAAAAAAAGGTCATGATTTCTGAATAACTGAAATATTGATAGAATGTAATAAAAATGAAGGCTGAAAAAGATATTTCTAGAAACACTGAGATATATATTGAAAGAAGGAAATTCTAGGACTGGATCTAGCTATGCCTTTATTTATCTGTAGTTAGGGGCTTGATGAGTTTAAAAAATCTAGCCATATTGTAGTCTTTCAGGCTAAAGAGATTTAAATGTAAGGGAAACTGATGTTTATTTCAGATATTCAGAATTTAGGAGCTAAGTCAGCTGCAGAGGCTTCCTCAATATTTAGTGGACAGAGAATTATTCTACTAAGGAATTTATTTCACTTGCTGCTTTTTATCTATACTTAAAAATGTGGAACTCTCTAGAATTAATTTATGAATAGACAGGCAAATTTTGCTAGCACAAGACTTGTGTGTATTTATGAAGAATTTCTATATTTCGAACAATTCATTTTTATCAATATATTTATGACAATATTTATCTAACATCAGGGTAACAGATGGACAATGATGTTGATGAACTTGCAGCATAAGAGAAATAACATAGATCTAAGATCTTGGAAAACATCTACTTTTCCCCTCTTTGTTCATCTACTTTTCCCCTCTTTCCCCTACTTGTCCCCTCTTTGGGGACAAGACTGAAGTCAAAACTGTTCTGCGTATAGTATTTTCAATATGAAAAACTGATTTATATATATTTTTTTTTTAATTTTAAGATTAGAAGCAGTCCTAGATTCAACATGGGCTTCTTCATTTTACACAGCACCCCACCAAGGATTTTGGAGGAGAACAAGTCAGTTTTTTTTCTTCATTTCCAACTCATTAGGTAGAAGAATTGACATGTTACAGATGCAAGAGCTGTACACTTCCTCCATTTGAGAAGAGCTGTATCCATTTTATGATAATGCCAGTTTGTAATAATGCTCGGAGAAATGTTATGATAGTTATGAAAATAAAAAGCACTAAGAGCAGTTCCTGAAGGACATGAAGCTCTTCACCATAAAAATAAATGTTGACAAGCTAGCTCTTTCCTTTAAAAGAGCTGATGATTTCTCAGAAATGACAATATAGCCACCAGCTCATATTGTTTATTTCAAATCAAAGGATATGAAACTATATCCTTTAGAGTTTTATTTGCATCAAGCATTTGCAATTGAAAAGATATTGCTATATGTTCAGAGAATTCTTCTAATCAACTGCTATCCAAAGAGATCTTTAGTCTTTCATCCATGTAAACAATGCAGTATCTGCTTGAGGGAAAAACTAAACCAAACCAAAGCAAAACAAAAAATCTTCTGTTACTTGCAATGATGCATTGAGAACAGAGATTTTCATCAGTAACCAATTAACAACAGAATAGGTAGTTGTCTTCTTCTTTTTCTCCCACTAAATAAAAGACACAATTTGGTCATCTTTTTTGCTTTAGATGCCAGCAAAATACAGATATATGTCCAAAGTTTCCAGACAGCCATATATGGGAAATTATCTGTTATTTACCACACAGATAACTTACCATGCAGCATTTTATATTTGTCCACAGTTTGTTTTAGTCTTTGGTAAAAACTATCATGCTTGTAATATTAATAGAGAATTTGACCAAAATACCTGGAAATAAATATCAAAAGGCGATATAATGGAAAATGTATTTTCACTGATGAGCCCAAAGAGAGAAAAGTTATTGTTAGGCATTTCCTCTGAAGTTTAGCACAATACCAGAGTTTGACTGTTGCAACAACACAATTATCTATTCTGTAAACTTGTTCTGGGATTATCCACTGAATTTTCATTAGTCAAGATTAAAGACGCTTAAACCTAGCTAGTAATATCTGCAAATTATTAAGAGCAACACTCTGCTAGAGTTCATTTCATGTAAGAAAAAAAAAAGGTGAAGAAAAACAAATAAGCTTGTGGTTTAGCTAATGAGGGTGTAAACAGAGATAAACTTGCTCAAACAGATGGTCATAAACTGGTCAGGATTAAACTCAAGCAGTAAGTTCAATAGGGTCCTGCTTCCAGAGCACAGGGTTCTGAAACAGTTTGCAGATGGATTTCTTGACCATCAGTTGTTCATGTAATAGCACTGAATATAGTAATGGGTAAATTTTTGTACCTGCAGCAGTACTTGAAGACACAACTGATGGTCTTTGAAGGTCCCTTCCTACTCTAATTATTCTGTGATTCTATGATTTCATTGGTAACAACATTTCATTCAATCAAATCCATCCAACTCCATTATTTTATAAAGACTTCTCTTCAAGAATAATATTTTATTACTTCAATAATTAGTATTCAAATTGTCAGTGCTCATCTGCTTAAACTGACAAAGCAAATGCATGTTAAGCAGCATGTATTCTCTGTTTTCCTACTCCCAAATGGCTCATAACTGTTTTTTTAAAATCTCAAATATCTACAACCAAAAATTGTTTTTAAGAGAAGATGTGGTAAACTTTCAGTAAGAAAGGAAATGACTGAAAAGAATGCATGACAAATCATTATCCACTTACATTTCTCAAAAATCTCGCTGTTCCAATATAATTTTGATAGCCCTTTAAGCTACTTTTCCCATGAATATAAGTACCAAATCCCATAATACTCTCTGCAAATCATGTATAAGATACTTGGTACTAGATTTGTCCTTTTTCTTTCTCATTGATTGCATTTCTATCTTCCTTGTGCATAACTCACAGACCAACATAACTTTTCTAACTCTCATGTCTTCTTTAGATACATCTTTTTCATGCTAATCTTCAATTCAGGAGGATTTAGGGCTTTTCCTTTCAATAGGTTAAAGGAACATCACATTGTCCATTGATGGTCTTTAATTTGCAGAAACTTCACATGAAATCTGTAAAGACTTTCAGTTCTTTTAAATTTCATCAAACAGCAATTCATCTCTTGACCTTTGGAGATTCTCTGTTTCTCAAAATCACACTTCAAACGACAGGATAAAGAAGCAAAAAAAATGAAAAGAAAAAATGAGATTCACAATTTTTCTAAATGTTATTTTCTTTTAATTTTTGGAGAGATGAGGAAGTATTAAAACCTCTTAAGCCTAATTTTTTTTGTCATAGTGCAACTATATTAGTAAAGTTAGAGACAAAGAATTTTATTAGGAATGGGTATACATGCATACAAGCATGGTTAGTTCTTTCCTCCTGTTCTTGTTCAACTTCCCAAAATAAAATTAATATTCAAATTTTGATTTAATATTTTAACTTAAGCTTATCTTGCTCATTCATTTCCATTAACTGTCAGCATTCCATATCTTGTTATAAAACCCCTTAAATTTAATCTAAAGTACTGAGTTTACAAATGTTCATTTTTACTTCTCATACAACAGTATTTCTAAGTTAGCGTCTATACTGTAGATAGTGGCAGTGGGAACTCTGGGAAATTTTCTTCAAAATTAAGTTGATACTTTAGTTAGAGACCGAAAGGACTGCTACAAAGATGAAGCCCAGTATTCATGTGTGTTCACAGCAAGTATTCATGAATATGTGCAGATGACATTCATCTCTTTTCCATTTACACAATTTGCAGTTTGCCTCTCTCTTCTTTCATACCTGCAACAGCAAAGCTGCTGAGCAAACTGCCGTGTTCCCAGTCTGACTCTGTGCTGCCATATCCAGACTTGATGTTTTACATCTCCAAGAGTTTGAAAATTTAGTAATACAAGTTGAGGTGGCATGATGTACTATTGCCACTTTCAAATGTCATAATGTTTCCTCTAACATAGCAAAAGGGGTTTTACTTTTAAACATTCGTTTAAATATTTTACTGTTGCGTATTGATGTCCTCAAAGAGTTAGAACCATGCTTTTTGTCCTGCATGCTGAAAGTATACCTCAAAGCCTTTAAAGGAACTATCATTTCAATAACATTCAGATGGAGAAATGGAGGCAACTGAATGACAAACTGTACCACTGTACCTCTGACTTCACTCCTCTTTTGCAATCTGCTCTGCATTCAGAGGTAGACTGAGCTCAAAAAAATATAACAAAAGTATTGCATGGACTGCTACTCTACCACTACTACTCTACTACTACTGCTCTACAAGCTTTTGTATCTGTTTCTTCAGCAGTAACACTGGGGGCATACATGGACATGTGCAACATTTACAATATTGTCACTTCCTTTTTTAGACGCTCTTTTTCTTTTTTTTTTTTTTTTTTTTTTTGGTGGTATTGATGTTTATTCTTGGGATTTTAACATGCTTTGGTCACTATAGTCTCAGAGATAAAGGTATTGCAAGCAGATGTTCCTTTTACCTTACTTGAGTAAAAGCAATAAAACAGAGCGTTTTCAATATCACTCTTCTATAAAAATGAGTGAACTTTTGGATCAATTTCTCAGTATGGAAATGGCCAGTAAAGACTGACTGCTATTTCCAGACCCCTGAAGATATTTGCTTGTACATGATTAGGATCTGACAAAGATCCTACTCCTAGGACCATTCTCCATCTAAGCTGCAAACTGCAAGCCTTTCCATCTCCAGCTCAACCACTTTATTTCAAGAGCTTCTAGTGCCTGCTCAAAAACAGAGAAGGATGCCAGAATCTGAAAGCCACTCTATAGTGGTAAGTACCAGCCAATATTCTGGCACAGACATGTGTTCAGCACAATGTTTTTAGAGATTAAGCATGTACAAGGTGTGGTTTCTTGTGATCATGCTTTGGCATCAAACACGAAAAATGGGTCTGGCATATAAAGTATGCACAAGTTCTTTTCAAAGGCTCCAAAGGATTTGAAAGTATCCATGTGTCTCTACTAAATAGGCACTTTATAGAGGGAAAGATGTCATTTACCAACAGCTGTTCTTCTTCAAAACATGGATACACACTCTTAACATTCTTTCCTATCTCTTTATCTTAAACAATTTTAAAATATGGGACTTTCTGTCTGGCAGGAACTACATGGGGAGGTCATGTGGACCACACAGAATACAAATGGAGACGAAATGCAGGCCTAAGAACAAATCCATAGTAAAATAAAAGCCTGAAAACAGTTTTTATGTATAAATAACCTCAAGTGTAACTTAGATTGTACTCACATCATTTCAATTCGTGACCTCTGGTGACACTGCCAGTGAGACTGGAAGCTAGCACAAAATATAATGATTGTTTAGGGGATAAGTATAATTACCCTTTAGGAAGTGTCCTGTTTCAATTAAATTAATTCCTACAGGCCCTCAATAAACGATAAATTTCAGTCATTAGTGACTTCCAATTAATTTAAAAAAACCCAAAACCTAAAAAGTCAGGGTAAAGCAAAGAAATACAGGAAAGAAAAATGATCTTTGCACTTTTAATACAACTTAAAATGCACTTGACTCTTCTAGCACAGAAATACCTCAAAATTACATCAGCAGTGAAAATATTACCCCCAAAAGCAGAAAGCTTAACCCTCATTCTTTTTCTCAAAAAATAAAATCATAACTTTCCCCTTTTTTGTGGAAATGGGGGTGCAGGGAGGGTCAGGTGGCCAGAGGGAATATGGGTGAGAAGATCTTTTTGCTTACAATAAATTTCACAGCTATGAAATACTGTGAGAAAATTTCACTGGAAATCAAACAATTAGTTTCATAAATCCAAAGTTCTTCCCATGTCATACTGCTCAAATATTTTTTCTCCTTTAATACAAGGTTCAAATATGCAATTCTTCTTTACTCACTTGAAAAATGAAAATTCTAAGATATTAATTTCAGGAGTATTACTATTCTTATTAAAATTAAAATCTGTAGTAATGTAATAAATCAAATTGAGTATTTTTATGTATTTTAGTTTCCATGTGCCCATTTTTTTTTCCTTTTGTACATCTATGAGGGTAAATTTGTCTAAAAAAATTTCTTTGGTTTTTCTTACCTGACTAGAGAAGTCTTCAAAGAAACAAACAAACAAAATCCCGAACCATATCAACCCTGACTTTCAGAAATATGTGAGGAAAATAAACTACTTTAAAACTTTATGTTTGGGCAACCAAACTCTACAAAAAAGATTTGTTACATAGTTACTTCAATTTATTATTAATAATGGCTTATTTTGATGACCTGTGAGTTTAATTTCACTTTATCATATTGCACAGTGTATTATCATGAAGTAAACTGTATAATCCTTTAAACAAACTAAATAAAACAGATACAGTATTGTTAACAAATTCCCAAGAGAAAGTGCAGCTATTCTACAATGAGATTTTCTTTATTCAGCTAAAATGTCATATTTGCAAGAAACTGAGTGCTACAAAAATGTTCCCATGTTTTTCACTGTGCTTACCTGTCTTGAAGGAGTGTAGATAAAACACAGTTCAGTCATGTCTCCCTCATTATTTTCAAAGAGTTTCATTTGCAATTGACCTTTTCCTGATTCATAATGAGGCATTTAGAAATGTTTTAAGTCTTGCAAAAAGGGAAATGAAGCAGTGTGCAGACTAATGATAATGTTCATGAGTAACACCAGCTATTGCTTAAAAACAGGAGGTGAGTTAGATGGAATAATATTCCAAAGACCTGATGGACCCACATAACTTTTATATTATTTTATCTACACTAATTTTACTACAATTAACACTGATAGGCATTCACAAAGGAAAAGAGAATCATACATTCCCTCTATTTTCTTCCTAGATACACCTGAATTTTGCATCTGTAGTATTTTATGGGTTTGAATGGATGATAGCAGGCACAGTTCAAAAGGAATTCATATGAAAATTTCATACAGAAGTATATAATCACTATTTTCTCTCAATAAACAGGTGATCCATTTCTGACCTTAGTTATTCAGTACAAGCTCTTTAGAGAAATTTAAAGCAGCAGGTGTTTGGTTCTTTTCTCTGTAGAAAATGAAAATATTTTCCACCTCTGTTACTGAAGAAGAGAACAGATGTAAGGGACATTGTACTCAACAGAAATGTTGGCACTCTTTTGCCCATGAGTTAAAATGGAGGATGATGAGGAGGATTATAATTTTTAATTTCTAAACTACAAGTAGAGAAAATAAGATCCAAAGGCAAGCAAACATTGACTGCTTTTATTTGCAAATAAAAAGTTATGGCTCTCCTGAGAAATATTCACCTAAAGCTTAAATTTTCTGTGCACAAAAGTGTTTGCCTTTTGCAAAGCCTAACTTAATTCTGACTGAAATGACCAATGCTAATATATGCTAACTCTTATAATGAATTAACTCTTCAGGTAATCTGGATTTAAAAGTCTGCTTCACAGAGAATTAAGTTAAAAGCAAATTAAATTAGAGCAGACTAATATTTGTTTGGAGAAATCAGTACTTTACGTTTATCTTAGCAGTCATCCCGTTACCATCTATTCTGATTGCATTTTCCATAGATTAACAGATATGTTTACCTGCCTTACCATCTGCTGAGCTGACTGTTTGCAAGTTACCTGCTTAAACGCTGGCATGGAGCATAAACTAAGCCATTTGTCACTGTATGTTTGTAAAATGAGAAACATTTTGACATTAGAATAGGTACATACAGAAAACTGCTGCTAAGGAACAGCTAAAGAGATTACATCCCCGTATTTAGCAAGGTCAAATAAGGAAAAGGTTGGGAAACCTGAAGAGCAAAAATCTAAAATCCCACCATGTTTATATCACCTAGCCAGATTTTGAGAACAGTGAAATTGGAAAGCATCCAGTTTATGCTTTTATTTTTCTTATTTGTCTCCTGCCAGGGTAATCATGGCAGAAAATTACTTCCTCTCTCTGTGTACAGAAGGCAGTAAATTTTGCTTAACCCTTCCTTTTCAACACAACAAAATCACGAAGGAAGCCTTTTAGCCTTTTATAGTTCGTAAGAATAGCAGTATAAAAACTAAGCACAAACTGAGTAAATTTCCCTCACAGTTTGATTAATACACAAATAGAAAATACAGTTTTCAAAGAATTTTATTAGAGATATTTGTGGCACTGTAATATAAAGCTGCATGTTATGTATTTCAGTGTACTTTGGAAATTTATATATGATGAAGATTTGCCTATTTTTTATTAGAACATTTTAGTAAATAAATTGGAATGTACACTTCACAACTGAAAAGATATGGAAGTTTACAATAAAAAGACCTAGAGAATCAAGATGTTGAAGATATACCTTTATTTTTTTTTTCTGTTTTTGTTACAAATGGTAATCACAAAGGGGGTTTCTAAGGGGATGTAAGATAGAATTTAGAATTTTGAAAGTCACCAGTTGTATCTTTGGCATCACAAGAAACTACATGACGAATATGTACTTGCAGATTAATCTTTCTATTTCAGCTCTAGCACATTTGACAAAGATTCCTTCTTTTTACTGAGCCCACCTAAGGCACAGATTATTTAGTACCAGGGCATGCAATTATTAGCTTGGACCTATCAATTCCCTTGGCTTTCCCAGCAGAGACGTCCTTATCCCCAAAATCCTGCTTAGTAATCCACTGGTGTGACATAGATACAACAGCATGCTGTTGTTGTTTTAACCATTGTTCAACTCAAAGCTGCACATTTAGCATCTGAAGTCTTCAAGGGTGAAAAATTGGCAGATTGCACTAGATTTCTCCTTCAAGCCTCTAAAATTAAAATTGCTTGCCATCTTGTTCAACTCCCTAATGGGAAGAAGGATTCACAAAAATTGTGGACAGGGAAGAATGAAAAGCATGTATTATGCTATGTATTAGCAACGTCTTTTTGCTAAGATGTAATTTAATTTAATTTTTTTTTTGATATCTTAAATGGCCTTCTCCTTAGGAGCTTACCTATCAGCCTCTCATCTCCAAAATGTGACAGAAATAAATAGGAAAAAAGAAGAACGGGATTAGAAGTTACAGATAATCATCAGGCCTACAAACCCACAGAGATGAAGTATGGAAAGGATTTTCTGAGAGAGCAAAAAAATAATTTAGATTGAAAAAAATATCTGGAGATTATAGAGTCTAAAACAAAACAAACCCCCCCCCCCAAAAAAAAACAAACCAAGGCAAACAAACCAGCTAACCAAACAAAACCAAACCAAAATAACCACAAAACTAAAACAAAACAGTACCTACAAAACAAAACAACAAACAAACAAACAACAAACCAAACAAATAAAAACACAAAAAGAAACAAGCCCAAAAAACCCATCCTCCCAAAAAATTAGAAATGCTTCCCACCAATATGAAATGTGGTTAGAATATTTAAAGGAGTGGTGAAAATGCACAAAAACAATGAATGATGTGAATAGTTTAACAGCAACTTCAGTCATCACAGTGGAAGTATCACAGGAAATGAGGAAATACATTCCCTTTGAAATAACTAACAAATAAAATCTTTACAAGTAGGATCTAGAAATGGGTTGAAATTAAACATTATGGAAAACATGAGCAAAACACTAAATTCCACACTATAGACCATTCTCAGTTTCTAAAATTGTAGTAACATGTTTTTGTAAGGATTGGGCTGCTGTTGCCTGGAGAAAAGGAAAAGAAAGGCAGCCGGTGGGCAGAAAATTTGTTTGAAAAAACATACTGAGAGAAGCCAAGGGGCTGTAATGCACTGACCCCCAGTGCAACACCCGTGACCCCATTTTGAGGAAGACTATTGCACAGTCAGCCAGGAAACCCCAGAGATATGGGCAGGAACACATAACACCAAAGATGAGCAGCTGGTCTTTGTCACATCTTCTGTTTAACACTCACTAACATATCATTAATGAAGGTTTTATTTAATAGTTTATAAGATATTCATTAATATCTTTTGTAGGTAAGTAATGATAACTGTTATGTTTTGACTTAGAAATTAAACATGTGTCTGTATATACAAGGGGTGTGGAGGATTTTTTGTCTGTAATACAACATAGTATCTAAAATATGACAGTATTCTTCTAGTGAAATTCTCTACACTGATTTAAAAAATAAACACATTTAAAGTGCCCTATGTAGAATATGATAATCTTCTCTTTATGTTGTACTCTAGAAGTTCTGCATGAGTACAGATGAAGAGAAAAAGAAAGACAGACTAATCTAATTGAACAGCTGTTTTTTTATTTGGGTAAAAAGGAGGGTTGAAGAAAAGAGGCATGCAAAAAGTATTAAGGGTTTTGGATTCAACAGCCTGGCAAGCTTGCATTTCTGCTTATTAACTTGCTCTCCCTTGAGCCAAGTTCCACAACCTTCTTAGCCTTTGAAGGTTGCAGATACTTTTTCTACAGGAAGGGTTATTGACAGCAGATCTTTGTAGTCTCTTTGTCTTATTTAATAAGGTAGAAACAAGAAAAGTGTTCAGATGGGGACTAAATTATAATGAACAAAAAAACAAAAAGTTTTGTATAATTTCAAAAGCTTGAACATGCATGTAAAAACATTTTGTTTTTTCAAATGCAAAAGTAAATTATTTGGGGCAAAAAGTCTCTTGTAACAAACGTTATCTTTTTTTTTTTTTTTTAATCTTTCATTATTATCTGCAAAATTTTGCAGTTCGCTTTTGAGTCATGATGACATCCATGCACAAAGATTGGCATTATCAGATGACAGGGGTGGGTAAACAAACTGTTACTAATATTAGGTTCATTATTTGTGTGAACACCACCATTATCTTTACCACAATATCACCATCAAGGTCTGCACTGACCTCTGCTGCTCTAGTAAGAGCAACAGGATTGTCCTTTTCTGCACTGTCCTGTGAGACTTCTTCCCCAGCCTCCATTAGTCCCTTCCTAAGGAAGAACTTAAATAAACTGTGGGCGTACGGTGTTCCTTTCTGTGTTCTGGATGGAAAAACTGCTTCCAGTGCAAAATCTTTCACAGGATGTAGGAAAATATCTGCTCTGCTGTGGTGACTTCCATGGGCTGCAAGGGAGTATTTGCTTCTGTATCAGAGTACTTCCCTCTTTCTTCTCCTGCATTGGTGTTCACACTGCGGCTTCTCACATTTTTTCTCTATTTTTCACTGCTTTGTGGCATTCTTTTCTTGTTACAAATATGCTTTCAAGGCAGCATTATTTCTAAGACCTCAGCAAATGTGTGCTGACACATGCACACTAAACCTGTGAGTCAGTACAACCTGTATTGTCAGGTGCTCTCATAGATAAAAATAATTATAGAAATTATTTTTCATGAACTTTCAACATTTTTTTTTAACATTCTAGTTTTCATGTCCTAAAATAGTCCACATCTTCTGGGGAAAACCAGAATAGACAAAATGAAGCAAAACTGTTTTGAACATGTTTTTCAAAACACCGTGACATATGGATAATTAGCTAGCAAGTGAGTAATAGGAAAGCCAGAAAGATGACATTAGCTTGCATCATTCATACAAAATGTACTTCTAAATAACTGTTCTTCTTTGTAATTGCTTCTCTCTGCCAACTAAGCACCATACTGCAAATCAATCACACTGGACATCTGATTAAAAAGAGAACAATGAAAATAACAGGAAAATCAGAACAGCTACTAACGAATCCAAAGGACTGATAGGACTGTAGTTCCAGGATAGTCTTTCCTGCCCTTCTTGAAAATCAGGGCAATATTCACAGCTTCCAGATAGCTCGGGCCTCTCCAGATCCCAAGACTGCCCAAAAATCATCAAAAAAGATTTTGCCATGATATCATCTGGCACTTTGAGGAGACTCTTGGATGAATCCCATCAGGCCCCATAGATTTTTAGGGATTCAGCTGGAGCAGTAGATCCTGTACAATTTAAGGGTCACCTGGTAGATGATCATTCTTGCAGTCATGGTCTTCCAGCTCAGGGCACTGACACTCCCTTGGTCAATAATCCCTGCTGCAGAGAGAGGCAAAGAATGCATTAGACACCTCTGCCTTGTCTCTGCAAGGTGACCATCCTCATCCTGTAATGGGCCAATGTCATTTCTACACTACCCCTTGCCATTCATAGATTTGGAAAAACTCTTTTTACTGCCTCTCACAGTTCTGGCCAGATTTTACTTCAGTTGAGCTTTGGCCATGTGAATTTTTTCCCTAGAATGACCAGCAGTATCTCTGTACTCTTCCCATGTCACCTGACCTTGCTTCCACTGGGCATACACCATGCTTCTCATTTGATTTCCAAAAGAAGTTCCCTGTTCAGCTAAGCTGGCCTTTTGTCGTGCATGCTTGACTTTTGATATTTGGGAGTTGCCTCCTCCAATGCCCTTCAGAAGTGATGTTTAAAAAGTGACCAGCACTGATTGACACCAGTACCTGCAAAAAACATTTTCCCAGGGGATCTTACTTACTAATTCCCTGCGCAGACTGAAGTCTGCTCTCCCCATGTCCAGAGTTGAGGTTTTGCTGGCACTTTTCCTTCTGTCAAAAGAGATTTTAAACTCTATCACTTCATGATTGCTGTGGCCAAGATGAATGCCAATCTCTACTTTGCCCATGAGATTCTCTCTATTACCAAGCAATAGAGCAAGAAAGGCATCTTTCCAAGTTGGCCACCTTAGAATCTGTTCTATAAAATTGTCACTCATCCTTTTTAGGAATCTTCTGGCCCAACTTATACCAGCTGTTTGGTGCTCACAATTTCTGGTAAGTTGAAGTCCTCTATAAGAAAAAGGGCACTTGCTTTGGAAGTGTCTCTTGGTTCCTCAAAGAATAATTAATCACTGTCATCTCCCTGGCTTGAAGGTCTGTGGTAAACTCCCACACTGACACCTGCACCGTTTGTTTGCCTCTTGATTCTTATGAAGAGGCTCTTAACTGTGCCTTTATGAAGTGTGAGTTCTATAGATTTTAACACTTCTGTGACCCCTCTGCCTCTCCTGCTCTTCTTATTCTTCCCAAAGAGCCTTTAACCACCCAACAGGCCACTCCAGTCACACAGAACTCTTCCCACCAGGTTTCACTTATGCCAATGATGACAAATTTCTGGGACTGGGCCAAAGCCCAGAGCTCCTGTCGTTAGTTCCTCATGCTGTGTGCATTAGTGTAGAAATATTTAAGATGTGGAACATTGTAGCTAACACCTTGTGAAGCAGATTAAAAGGTCTTTTTAATACTCATTTCCTGAAGTTTTGTCACACCACCTCATTGATCATCAGCGATGAGTCCATTTTGCCCCTTTTCCCCTTCCAAGCTAGTTGGGAGCTCTGTCAACAATCCCTGATGGCTCCTTGCCTGGCTGGCTTCTGAGGACTTTGAGATTATGATGAGACTTGGGGTTGTAGCAATTTCCTGAAATAGAGAACCCACATTTATATTTTGGAGTAATATAAACCCTGCTTTTTAGAAAAAAAAAATATAACTAGCCAAATGAAACAGTTTTCAGGTTGGTACCATAGAATGAAAGATAAGAATGCTATTTTTAAATTATCTTCTCATTGAAGGGAAAAGTTCCCAAAGGTTTTTCTAAAATTTTTAATTCCTGCCTGACCACACATCTGTAAAATCTCAAACTAACAAAACCACAAAGCTAAAAGGAGATTTTTTCTCAGGTCAATATTCAATAAAACTGCTAAGTTATGCCTAATTTTTTACTATACAGATTTAGTAAAACCTCAATATTAATTTAATTGGATTTAAGCAAGTGTTTGATTTATTTGGTAAATCAGAACCTTTAATCAATATTTACATTTCATTTCCAAGGCCATAACTTTGAAGAAAATCCAAGGTCACCTGTATGTAATTAACGTACTTCTGTGGATACTTAGCTCAGGGTTACAATTGAATGGAGAGACTTGGCAACCTCCTGGGATCTTAGATGAGGATTTTGTAGAATCCTGTGAGAGAATCATGTAATTCTATCAAACAAGGTCTATAAATGACTTTTTCTTCTGTGACTAAAACCATCAAAATTCATTCTTATTCAGAAACCTTGAATGCGTTTGATCAGGCTATATCAGAAGATATGCTCACTACAAAAGGGCCCTTCTTCCCATATATTTTAGTAATTTAAAAACCTAATTATTTTTAAAATATACTTTTGTCTGAGTAAATTAACCTTTAAAAGAACTAGTTATCTCTGACTTACAGATATAGTAGGCATACACAGAGGTGGTCTGCAAACAGAAAGCATGCTCACTTTCAGGATGTCTCATCTAGGAATTTATTGCCCTCTGTGGGATGAACTAATATGGATCAAAGGTCGCCGCCAATGTAAGTGTGGTGGTAATGGGAATTCCCACTGTTTCTGAGGTAATGGGAACTACCATCCAGAATTTACAAGACCCTTGCCCTGCCCCAGCTCCACCAGGAGAGATGAGATAGAAATAGTCCCAACAGCTTAGAGACATTGTCCCACATATATATATGCCTGTCACAGACATCTTTTGTGAAAAATCCTTTCTTTTGGATTTTTCCTTCTTCGGGGAAGCTGAGGCCCCAGAGAAAGAATGTAAACAATGGTTATCTGCTGCTGTGGAATGCAACAGGTGCACCTGTGATTGGTCCATGTTGCTTGAGTACAATTAAGGGCCAATCAAAGACCAAGCTTCCTCTGGGACAGAATCAGAGAGCTCCGTTGTTGATTCATTCCTATTCTATTCTTAGCTTAGCAGCTTCTGAACTTTGCTCTCTATTCCTTTTAGTATAGTCTTAATGTAACTTATATCATAAATTAATAAATTCAGCCTTCTGATCATGAGATCAAGATTCTCATCTATCTCTTCACCCCTGAAAAACCCTTGCAAAGCCTTGTAACATATGCCGTCTCTGTCTAGGTAGTGGCAGCCACCAAATCTTGGTTTTCCAGTTTCTTGATGTTGACAGAATAGGCCCCTGACATTACCATAATACTCTGGCATCTGACTGAAGGTGCTACTCTATTTTGTTTTTCAGAGGACCTCAGCCCAATGGTCCTCTAAAATGTTATTCACTTGCCATTCCGGTGCTTCTTATTTCTGCACATCACCACAATATCTGACTAGGCTGGGACATTGAACTGCTTTTACCAGTATCTTTTTGTTAAAGTAAGCACTTGTTAAAAAAAAAAAAGCTAATCCTCTTTGAGTTTTCTAAACTAGTCTTCAATAAAACCTAATCCAGAAGTAAACAGATTAAAAATACATGTACTTAAAACAATAAAAAGAAATCTTTTGAAGACTGTGTTTATTTTTTCATTGTCCCCTCAGAGGACAGACTAACTCCTCTTTACTTGTTATCTCTCCAGCAGTTTGAAGCAGCCTTGTTTATCAGCAAGGTCTATACAGTTCCCTCTAAACACTGCAAAATATTCTTTCTTTCCCCCATCCCCGCCCCCCCCCCCCCCCCGATCCTCATTTTTTGCCTTTTTCCTTTATGTGCTTGTTCCCCTGTTTCTCCACTGAATCTTTCTCATTACCAGCCTCATTATTTCCTCAAAAGTTCCTTCCCCATCAAGGACTCATTTCTGCTCTCAGTCCTCTTCCCTGCTTGAGCGGTAGAGCTCATTTGGAGCAGTGCTGCAAAGGCAAACAGGCAGTCTTCTCCATATTACTTACACACCCTTTAAGCAAAGCACCACTTTAAAATGACAGGTAAACAAGCAAATTACTTGCAGAAATTAGTAGTTTATTCTGTCCTGTTTTTAACTACTCCATTTAAGAATCTTGCAATGAAATATTGATCTTGTAATTTTGATCATTAATACATTTTATTTCATAATAGACAAGGAAAATTTTCATTTGAGCTGTTTCAGTTCTGTTCATCTAATGCAGCTTTAGACAAACATAAGTAATTATTCCTTTTATGCTTACTCAAGATCTTCTGGTATTTGTAAAAATTATGTGTACTGCATTTGCATGGATAGACTTTTGTAGCAGAGGGGCTGTAGAGCTGGCTTTTGTGAGAATCTGCTAGGAACATCCCCCATGTTTGGCAGAACCAATGCCATCCAGCTTCGAGGTGGATCTGCTGCTGATCAAGGCTGAGACCCTCAGCGATTGTGGTAGTGCCGCATGCACAACATATTTGAGAAAAGGGGGGCAAGAAACCCACATGTGGGGCAGCAGTAATAGGAGAGGTGTGAGAATATGTGAGAGCAACAACCCTGTGTACATCAAGGTTAGTGGGTAAGGAAGGGGACAAAGTGCTCTAGTGCCAGAGCACAGACTCCCTGCTGCCCGTGGAGGTACAGGGTAGAGCAGATATCCACCTAAAGCCCATGAAAGACCCCATCCTGAAGCTGGCAATGGGAAGCCCATGTGACATGTGGGAAGCCCTTTCTGGAGCCAGGTCCTGGCAGAAAATCTGTCCCCGTGGGTGACCCATGCTGGAGCAGTCTGTTTCTAAAGGACTGCACCCTGTGGAAAATTACCACATTGGAGCAATATATGAAGAACTGCAGCCTCTTGAAAGGAATTACATTGGAGAAGTTCATGGAAGACTGTCTCCTATGAGAGGGATGCCATGCTGGAGCATTGGAAGAGTGTGAAGAGTCCTCATCCAGAGGAGGAAGGAATGACAATGTGTGATGAATTGATCACAGCCTCCATTCATGTGCATCACTGCTGCAGGGCTGGGAGGAAGGTAGAGAAAATTGGGAGTAAAGACAAGCACAGGAAGAAGGGACGATTGGAAGAAAAAAAGTTTTAAGATTTGTTTCTTATTTCCTATTACCATACTCTGTTTTTATTAATTATACATTATGCTAATTTCTTGAAGTCGAGTCTGTTTGGCCCATGATGATAACTGATGAGTGATCTCTCCCTGTACTTATTTCAATTTATGAGTCTTTTGTTTACTGACATTCTTATTGTTGTATTAATTTATCAACGACTTGAAAAATTTATTAGGCCTGTTTGGCTAGTATTGAATAAATAATATATGGGTTATCATTCAAATGATCTTTGCCAAAAGCCTGAAGTTTATATTTTAGATGCAGGGTAAAGACACACATTATTATTTCTGAATTTTATTTTGTAAAATCATTCACATGATAGTAAGTAAGGAAATGTCAAATGCCACAATAATTTCAGTGAAATCCCAGATTTAGGTGGCTTGTGGAGGATGGAAACAGTCCTTTCTACCATCTCTAGTTTTTTGGCTTTGGGTTCCCTTTGAACTGCAGATAAACTTGTGGATTTCTGCCTGCCTTTGTTCTTCTGTGGACTTTCAATTTATGCTGTCCTTAGACCCTTTTTACCACAGCTGCAATAATGATGCCTCTCCTAAAAGAATTTCATTAGTACCGGTTTGGCTTCTCAGAATATAAATCAAGAGACAGATGAACAAGCGTCATATTTCATATCTATCCTTTTTCTTCGTCTGTTTTTTTTAATCAATACTAATAATGTATGGTACAGATACAACAAATTCAGAACAACATAATCAACTCTACTTTCATGAGTACAACAGGTAACTTTGGGACAAATTAAATGTATATTAAAAAAATACATAAATTACTTTTAGATGTTGTCCATGATTAGTCCATGTAATCACGTAAGGTACAGAGAGCTGTGTCTTATCTAAACTTAGGAACAATTCTTGTAAAAATAGTTGGAAGAAGCTGAAAAGTAATAGGGGTGACTGAATTCTTCAAAATATTTTTGAAAATATTTTTTATAAAAAAGGAATTTTCATTTGAACTTCAACTGTATGACACACTAAGGAAAACAGGATTAGAAAGGGTGACATACATGAGAAAACTGGAAGGACAAAGTGAAAGAAGGATTTGCATTATATCCACTTAATTGTTACAGAATATTTGGACTCATAGGGAAAGAAAATGCTTGCTAAACTAGAAATGTTGCAGTAGCTTTAAAAAAAAAAGTGATATAATATTCAATAAGCTATCAAAACCAAAAAGCAATAGCAAGGCAGAGTAGAATTTGAGCAATGAAAAAATGAAAAACTCATTTTTAATCACAGGTAAAAGTATGTGATTAATGTCTGTTATTCAAGATAATAAAAATATCTGCTTTTCAAACATATTTTGATGGGAAGTTAAGAAGAGAAAATTTCAACATTCCTTGTTTCTTCAGCAAGGATGCTTCAGTAGCTATTTATATCCTAGAGACAAAAATAAATATGTATCAGGCAATAATATATACATTAAAAACATTTTTTGAAGTGAGTTTTCAGAATGCGTATGTAAAGTCAGCAAATGGAATATTTTGGAGTGGCCATGTCACAAAAAGTTACGTGGCAGGGCTTCCTGTGACACTGGGAAGTATAATTATACTGACATGATTAAATTTCCAATTCCTAAGCATATAAAGTAAGCAGGTTTGAATCCACTTTGAAAACAACTGTAGCAAAAGCAAACAGAAGAAGCTGAGTAACTCAGGAGCTAATCTGACCTCTACTCAAGGTATGCACAAAATAGCTGCACCAAAACTGACATTTCCAGTGCCTCTTTGACCAAATTGTCTTTTATAGCAACAGCTCAGCCCAGATTCCAAAAAAACCCTAAGGCATTAATTTCTAGGATACAGTTCTGTTCTAACTGACATCACAGGCAAGAATGTCATTGCTTTAATGAGACCAAAATCAGGTTTCTGCTTTACGTCATGAGATTCTTCTAAAAGATTTTATTTGTTTTAATAAATATTAAAGGAACTAATTTTGTGATGTGAAATTATTATAGGTATAATTTTAAAGGTATAAAAAAGAATAAGCACTTTTAAAACATGCTCTGAAAAATACCAATATTTAATCTTTTCAGAGTTAAAAATTATTTGTTATGTGAAGCATTCAACATTCCTTTTCAAATTTTTATGGAAATATTTTCCTGTGGAAATTGTGGAAGATATACCCTTCTACAGCTCTTTGTGTTTGGAGTAGGAGCCTTCTTTGATTTAATCCATTAGATATCCAGTCTGAAATAGTTTATCAGGTTCTCTGTCAAATTTGTCTTCATAAATGGAAGTTTCACTCATAAGGAATTCAATGTGCCTAATTAGACCCATATACTGTATGAAGAGGAATCTTGCTTTGGAGAGGCAACAGTTCTCTTTCCATTGACTAAGGATAGACATAAATTACGTCTGAAAAAACATCTAATTTCTAAAAGTCTTGAATTAGGTGAAAAAGACTGACCCTTAATGACACAATAAAACTTTATAATTTTTTTAGTAGTCACTTCAGTTAGTATGTTTAATTTTAGACTCCATTTTCAATCAGCTATTAACAAGTACCCTAAGTGCACTCATGGAAAACCTTTGAATAATACAAAAGTAGCATAATCCCCCAAAAATTCTTTTATATGAGCTATTAATGAACAAAGAGTAAACAATCAGATCTTCAGCCAGCATGAGCAAATATGATCAATATATTCAGTGCTATACTATTGCATATTATTTGAGAATCCAAGTCAAGAGATACACCCATTTTCCTCTTTGACAAAATTTTACAGAGAGATCATAATGATAATGATAATGAGAATTGTGACAGAAAAGAGTTGGTCTCTTGCTGGACCACTGCATGTGAATTGCTCATTGGAAATAACCAGCATATGATTTCAGGCCTTTTAGCATCTGCCTTTCTACAGAAGTATTAGCTATATTTTTAAGGAACATTTTTTTTTATGCTTTGTATAAGATTTAGTAGAACCCGTTCTGTGACACTAAATCATAAAGAAAGAGCAGAAGTTGATGTTCAGTAATTCCTTCTGTAGAGAAAGTAAGCTGAATATGATTGTCTAATCAGATGAAATTTTGTTTCCCTTTTACTCAGTCTTTGTTCAGTAGAAACCCAACTGGAATATTTAATTCCCTATAAAGCAGGTGAGATAGGAAATCACTGCACTGCAAAGATTCCTTGGCAGAGGCCCTCCTCTGAGCTCTGTACATGTGGCAAGAATTGAGTATATCCTGCTGCTGCCCCCAAAGGAACGAGCTGGACACAGTGAGGAAGTGAAGAGCCGGATAGCCTGACAGTGACAGGCAGTAAATTCCCTCCTCAGCAGGCAGGTATTCAACTTTAATCTAGGTTATTAGCCTAACAAAAATGATTATACTTCAACCCCTATATAACAGACCCACCTTGGAAAGGATGGTTACATTTTCATTGCCAAAATGCAAAAATGAAACAAGGGTCTTGAGGTCTAGAAAGAGTGTTGGTGGATCAAAACCAAAAAGGGTCCTAAGAGTGGTTCTTGGGCAGAAGAGGCATAAAGGTCTCCATGAAGAGAACAAGTCATAAGTATTTATGGCAAGCCTATTGGGTACCCAGAAAATATAAAAGTTCTGAACAAACCCATTCTTTAGTCAATTTATTACGAAGTCAGGATTGGAAAGTGTCAGAATTGTTTTTCTTTTTTTTTTTTTTTTTTTTATTTTACACAGTATTGTCTAATTTTCAATTATTTAAAATGCAAGAATAAATCCACCAACTGTAATTCAAAGATCCATAGCTCTTTTGGAGATGTTATAGCTTATATAGACCTATACTTTAGCATGCTATTCATAACCAGGATATGTAACATTAGAATTTAACTATAAAGAATTTTTCTTTATTTTTTTTTCCACAAGGTCACCTTTCTTCTTCCACTTAAATTAGAATAATCACCTTGCTTGTTCTTCATAGAGAAAACAAATGTGCAGTCAAAATATTTTAGAACTGAGAAACATAGCCAACAAACAATTCCAGCGCTTTTCAAGACCAGTTTATGCTTTTCCATCCCAAAGGAAGCTTTAAAATAAAGATTTCTGTGGTTAGAATATATTCACAGTGCCAGGTTTACTCAATATTTGCAATTTCATCTGAGTGGATATATTTTATTTATGAATTTATTAATTCACAGTTTTTAAATTTTGGCCTGTTATATATAATCTTTCAAAATCAATGTACATTTAGGTTGTAAACACACATACATTATTTCATGTGAAACTAAATATTTGAAAACTTGTAGTCAAAAGAAAAAACAAAAAGCCATCAAAACTTACACCTACCCTTCACATTGGAAAACCAACTATTGACAGCATAATATCAGTTTCCTGAAAAAGACAAATAAAATGTGGTTTCCTGATCTAAAATCTCTCTCCTGTGCATTAATACACTAGTAAGTGATGTAACTATGAGTTCTGTTATGTTTTTATGATTTTAGAAAATCAACTGAGAAATGGCTCTATCATATGTTGTTGATTCTTTTGTCAAAATGAAACTCCAGCCCCATTATGAATGAAATAGATTTTCTGACTTAATTGTCCTTTAATAATATAACCCTTTGAGCTTTCCAGTCTAATAATTCTAAGAGCAATTAGTATTTAAAATGTTAATTATATTATATAATGTACAAAATACCGAGATATAACAGATAATCTAAGATGCTGCAGTTTGGGGCTCACTGGGTAGTGCTGAGGTAATACATGGACTCAATATGAAAATAGTACTGGATGAACCTCAAAAGGCAAAGCCTTGTAACAAGCCTTAAAAAAATTGAAAAATAGTTATAAAACAGAACAATGACAACATTTGCAGGACTGTATATTTTTGATGCCAGACATTCTATCAAAAAACAGGCTTTTTTTCTGGTATATTTGTTTTCTGTAGGCAGCACTTTCTAAAATTACTTTGATTTCAAAAGCATTTGAACTTTCTCCCCAGTTTTGTGAAAATTTCAGGTTGATTCATTTTTCAGTAATCCAAACTACTTTATTCATCCTTAAGAGTTAGGGAATGAGATGAATAATCAGCTACTCATGTTCAAAAGACGAAGAACAGATTGCCCACTGTTCTTTGGCATTGGGAACATTGCATGTCGTGCAAAGCCTTGCTAGCATCTGCTTAAAAATATGAAATGGGTGTATAATGGATTGAGCTATGCTTGAATCAGCCCCTTTCAATAAGTAAATGAGCACTTTGGAGAGTCTGGAAAGAGTTGTAGCTTTCTTATAAGACCTAAGCTTTGTTATGTCATTGCTAGTTGTTAGTTTAAAAAGGAATTGTTAAACTAGGAAAATGAATGCATCCTTAATATTTTCTCTTTTCAAGTAGGAAGCATCTGATTAACTTCATAAAATAAAAATACGCATATTGAAAGTCATTTTAATAAAATAATAATTTATAAATTTATAAATTATTAATAATATTTATTTAATAAAATTTTAATTTTATTATAAATTAATTTTTAAATTTTATCATATATTTTATTTAATAAAATTATTATTATTTATAAAATAATAATTGTGTTTCAATTTTTATTTTATTCCATTCACATTTTAATAATCATAATAATAATAGAGCTTAATTCAATTATGCAACAACAGGTAGGTGAAAGAGGTTTGATGTCTTCTGTTTATTATTTTGTCTGGGTATTTTCTCCTCACAATTTATATTTCCTTTGTCCTGTGTATTCTTTTTACAGCCAATCATTGTGAAGCAGGTTTTATAAAGTAGATCAATGAATTGTACTCTAAGACCTAATTCTGCCACCATAACATCAGAGAAATATTCCTCATCTTTTGCTGACTCCTGGCAGAATTGAAGACTTAATATAGTTATGACTATAGGAAAAGAACAGATGAAGTGCCTCCATCTCTTGCTACTTAAAAAATGAATCAATGGGATTGAGTTCACTACCAAAGGCTTTACAATATCTGAGTAGGCACTGAAGTGACTTAGCAAATAAGATCTATTATTGTGCTTTCAATCCTGCGAGGGTTGGTGTAAGGAAGCTTTATTACTTGTTGAAATTTCATTAAGAAGCATAAAACCTTGAATAAATAAAACCAAAGGCATGAAATTTTCTTCTGTGCTTGAATGAATGATTTGTGTGGGGATGAAATTCCCTCACCCTCCAAAAGCAAAGGAAGGTTTGCACTCAGACACACTGGGGTAGGAGGTCCTATGGACCTTTCAAAAAAAGACTTTATCATTTGAAATTACTCTTCCACTCAGTTGTGAAGATAAATTCCAGTTGTTTTGCTGATGGACTCAGCAAAGACTCAGAAAGGACTCAGATTGCTCCTCAAAGAGGAAGGACAGTGTTTGAGTCATTGTTCTGTTTCTTCAGGTAATACTGCTAATTTACTTAAAGTTATCAATAATTAGTTTATACAGTCCTCTGACATGTCAATTTCAACAGAATTTCAGATGAAAATATAGATATGTTTTCATTCACAATAACAGTAAATATTTTACTCCTGCAAACGTTATGAGTTACTTATTTCTAAACATTGTCTTAGGCATTTGTAGCCTGAGCCACAGCCTGAAAGGCGGCCTTTCTTCCAAAGACACCAAGTGATTTTTTTCAGGAAATTATGTTAGAATTTACTCCAACATATTCTAAATGGAATTATATCTATTAAAATGAATTTTGTACACTGAAGCATTGTTTAAGCATTAAGGTTCTAAAACAGATGCAGTCATGAAATTTGAGTAGACTAGCAAGCCCCCAGGCCTAGTCCCCTTCATCTTCAAAAAAGAAACAGAACTTCAAACTAATTCTGAAAAAGGATGGAAAAAAAAAATCTACAGTATTACAGCACAAATGAATTACTAGCCTAATTGAAAAGTGATTTTTTTTCCCTGTTTCCTTCCAGCTCAGCTGTGTTGGTTTCGGAAAGAAGCTGTCACACTGCAATGAAGCCCTTGTGCATACAGATGTCTGTGTTTCCTTCTAGGCACAAGCAGCTGCACCCATGCTTTGCAATCATATCAGCACTTTCTATTAATTATCTTCTCAATGAACTCTGATTATTCACAGTTCTTCACACTGGAAAGCCATGGAGCTTTAATTTTTGTTCATTCTGTAGAATTCATGTTATGTTCGAAGTTTGATTGTGCAGGCGTGGTACACATACTTACACAGAAATTGTGAATATGCGCAGTAAGAGCACAAGATTACTGCTGAACACAGGCAATTTTCAGAACTCATACAGCTGACTGACCAGCAAACACTGACATTATAATATTTAGCTAGAAAACTATTATGTTTTCCTCCTCAGGTTAGAAATAGAATAAGTTACAGTATAAAACCAAATTCTGAGTGATGAAGACTTATGGCAGGCTCTTCTGATCAGAAGTCCAAAATAAAACTTCTGAAGTCCTTACACTTTTCATTAAATATGCCTGAATAATTTATTCAACATACAGAGGAAGAGCTGGGGGGGAAAAAATCAATAATACTAATATTAATACTAATTCTAATAATAAAGAGAAATTGAAGTTCCTCAAATAATATATCACAGAATCACAGAATTTTCTGAGTTGGAAGTGACCCACAAGGATTACAGAGTACAGCTCTTCAGTGAATAACCCATGCAGGGTTCAAACCCACAACTTTATTAACACAATGTTCTTATTAGCACCATAATATTCTTGTCACCAATGAACATCATAAGAAAGTGGATGTCAGACTAGGAAATGGTTCAAAAATCTCAATTATTCTGCTTAAAGAAATGGAAAAAATATTTAGACAACTATATAGTAAGTGACATTCCTGCTACTTGGAGTATTTATTTTAATGGTGTTTCTTAACACTTTAGGTGCATGTACCTTCAGCAAATTATTACGTTTTTGAAAATGATGGTATATTAGCTTCAATAGCTACAGACATTTTTAGTTAGTTAGCATTCAGATGGCATCTTCTGTTGTTAAAGCTTGTATATTTAAACTACGAGAAGTTAACCTTATGTGCAAAACTTCATGTTGTTTTGGTAGGTGGTGACAGGAACAATTTCACTTATGAAAAATTAATAGGAAAGATGAAAAGAATTAATCTCACAGAACTATAGGAAAACGTTCCATGTTATGCATTTTATCATCCTTATGCTTAAATTAACTCCTTTCTTCTTTCATATGGGTTGATATGTCATAACAATGACACTAATGAAGCAATAAAGATTGCTGTGCTTATGCTATAAACCTAATACCCAGAAAATGTGGTTATCAAGACCCACTACTGAGATTTCAGGATTTGGCAAAAGGACTGTTGATGTTTAAACAAGTCTGTTATGCATTCTTTAAATTTTGTAATGAAATAAGTCTCTGGTTGAGTCTGATCGTAAAATAAGTCTATTCCCTGGGAAAAATAAAAAGACAACAAAAAAATGAAGCTATGAAGTCCAAGCTCTGTTTTCTCCTGATGGTGCGATAAGTAAAGCTGTTTTTTTCCTATCAGGCAGAAGATTTTGATGACTGAAATTTTAAGAGTGAAGTGCAGAGTATCTTTTAATAGACTATAAATATTAAGTACTTTAATAATCTTAATTAACACTTCTGTTCATGAAGTTTGAATAAGACAGTAATGTTCTGAATCTGCAATGGTTTTATTGCTTATAATACTTATAGAGGAACTATGTTTTAACTCAAATTTTTGCCTTACCTCTTAATATTTTTTTTAATTCAAGACTCTTAAAAGAGAGCCATGTAAAAATTTCTCCTCTAGTAGAACATAGCAGCATTATTACTGGTTGAAAAACAGAGATTTGACATATTGGAATGTTTTAAGAAAAAAAAAAATCTATTTTTTGTGCAGTGCTTAGCACAAATTAAATTAAAAAGTATTCCTTCATATTGCTTTCCCATCCTCCAGCCCAAATTGGGACCTAGCCTCCTCTCCTTCCTAAGTGAGTGTCACAAAAAATGTCAAAAAATACATTAATTAAGATGTTAATTTCTTCAAGATTCTCATACATTTTCCCTTTCTCTCCTTTTCATTTCCACTACTCAAAGCCATTATCAAATCCACAGGGAAGAAAACAACAACAAAAAACAAAACAAAACTAAAAAACCCAAACAAACAAAAAAACATTGCTCATATATTAAGATGAAGAATGACAGTAGCTACTACTACTCAGACTTCTAAACACAGAGAATATATCTCATGTGCCTCATGCCAGTATGGGTCACAGTGCTGAGCATTTGGACATCAAGATTTACATACATGTCCATCTGGACAATTCACAAACCTGAAGTTTTTAATTCTCATGCAACTGAAAAGAAACAGGCACCTAGAGAGCACGGTATCTGCCTACCACCAAAGCTTGCCAAATTAAAAGATCCACAACAACACATATGTGTATAGACACATGTAGGTGTGGGCATCTGATGGGTGTATTTTCTCTGAGTATGGAAATTCCAGGGTTATTTGTCCAGATGTTTCCCAAGACAGATAGATTAACACCACTGCCTTAGTTAAATCGCGTAAATCTCATCAAAAGAATGTTTGTATAGCAGATATTTAAGATCCAGTTAAAAGATCTGTACGCTTCTGCATTACTTTTTTTTGGTTGTTGTTAAAACTAAAATCCAGTGACATGTTCATGGAACATTGATTTATCTGGGAAAAGAAAAAAGGAAACATTAGCATAGTCTCTAATCTAGAGTGCACAAGAAAAGTCTATGCTTCTTGACACAAGAATGCAGATTTTTTTCCTGAAATGAACATAATTTTTTAGTAGAATAAACTTCTCAGATTCTTAAGTCTAACATTTCTTTTTTGATCTTATTTGCGTGACAGAACCCTACAATCTAATTCAAAGCTGGACCATCACATGTCAGCATTTTATTACTTTTTAAAACATGGTGAAAATGACTATGTAGAAGACATGTCAGAGGAATGGAAGAAAGATAATGAAAGTCTAAACAAGGAAATGTATAATTAGTTCTGAGAATGTTTCATGTTTCCTTCAGATGTTTAGATGCTATTCAATTTTTCCTCCTCCCCCAGGCGCAATGGCAGCAAGACTGGACTTTAAACAAGATCACAGAAGGAGGAATTTATAGATTTCACTCAGGCATATCCTGCACTCAGAACAAGAATTTGTCCCTAGGATGAACCTGCACCATGAAATATAGTGGGAAATAGAAGTGGAAAATAATAAAAAATTTAAAAATGTGAAAGATTTTAACTTCTGGACACTGTCTTTCCAAGGCATGATGTAACAAATATTCCTGTCAGCTTTATGTAAAAGCAAACAATTCTGCATATGAACACTTCCATCTGCCATTCTTCATGTAACAATGTGTTTTTAAAGAAATTGTTATTTCGGATTGCACTTATGGGCAAGGAATAAAACAGTGTGGCAGCAGTGACATTCCAACTAACAATGTTCACAGGCATGTTAAAAACCCAAACACAGGACAGGTTTGGTTTTTTTTTTTAAAGGTACAGGTGATGGCTCCAAAGAAATATATTCCATACCCTTGCAAAATGTTTTCTGGCATGTTTTGGACACAAATTATATATGAGTAGTTGCAAACAGTTTGCATTCTATAAACTCAGTATTTTCTATCCTCAGACAATTCATTATTTATGGTTAAACTGTAAACATTTCCTCAAAAATGACAACTACATGTGTTTCTTAGAAATAACTCTGCTCAAAAAATGTAAGCAAAAGGGAAAAAAAAAAGAAGAAGAAAAAGTAAAAGGCAAAGAAAGTGCTGTGAGAGGGGGAAGGGGGGAAAAACCCCAACTATTTGGTTTAAATCCACAAAGAAATTTTTAAGACAGATGGAGACACTTAAGACAGTCAGTAATGAAACACACAGTTGTAGAGATTATGTATATCATAGATCATATCAAGTGTGAAAGGTTAAAAGTTGAAATATAAATTATGTTCTAAATAACTGGTTTTGATTCAACAGATACAATTCATAGTGCATAATTTTACTAAAATCTATTGAAGAGCTTTTCATAGGTGTATTATCAGGTAGGATATTGCCTTATTAAAAAAAAAAAACAAAAAAACAACCTAGTTTGCAGAAATTGACTTAAAAAAATTCAGATTCTGTAGAAGAAATAGAGTGGTACTGACATCAATGAATATTTATGATATTCTGGTTTAGGCTACTTGGCCAGGTTTTTTTGCTAGTATAAATGGGAGCTTATTTCACCCTATAGTTGAACTCAATGATCTTGGAGGGATTTTTCTACCCTAACAATTCTATGATTCTATAATCTTACTTATTAGTACATCTGCTGGTAACTTTTGCTCAAGCAGGTGCGGTGATCATCCATTTGCTCACGAATGGCTTTCGTGTACCACAGATATAAAGGAGAGAACTGTACACTAGTTTTCCTGCCATTAAAGCTTTTACTACTTCTCCTTACAGGGTGTCATTTGCATGGTAGTTAAATTTTATGTTCTGGATGCTGGAATTTCTAGGGAAATTTTGTATGTAAACAAAAAGAACATATTTAGATAATCTCTGTTAAAAAAAATTGTCCCAGATAAGCCTAAAGAGATTCTTTAGAACACAGTAATGAGAATTTTCTCCTAAATTGTTTATCTATTAAATTGTAAGTTACAAGACTCCCTGTCCCAGGATTTTAGTAAGTTTTATTACAGTTAATCTAAAATAGTCAGATGGCCTTGTGGGAGACAACTTGATCTAAATACCATTTTACTTTAAATAAATCTGTGAGGCATTGTAAATCTCTATTTCTCATAATAACTTTTTTCAAGAATAAATTTAAACTATTTTTTCATGAGGCTTTTGAAAAGTAGAGAGTTTTTTTTTAAAAAAGAAAGGCAAACAAAATACCAAAATCCTCCAAAAGGCGATTAGTGATATTGAGATGGAAAATACTGATGGAAAAATTTGATCTGTCAGGACAAAGGGAAAAATATGAAAAGTAGAAATGTATAACTGTATTTCTCTCATACTTTATTCTTCTGCCAGTCTTAATAGCTATATACATAGTTACATAAAACTGTGGTCTTTCCTAAACTTATTGTGCATTAAATTTGAAAAGATGTAATAATAAATCTATTTTTTCCTTATTTTACCTGTGCACTGCTATGTTGACATAAATGAAGAAGAATAAAATTCATGGAATACAGAAAGCTATTCCATCAGTATTTGCAAGAACTACAAGAGAGAAATTGACTACTCTTTTGTCTGTGGAAAACATACAAACTCATTCTATCATATAATTTATTGAAAACTTTGGAGTATTAGGGAAATTTCAGTAAGAGACTCAGGGAAAGCATGTACCACACATTCCAATTCAGGAGTGACCTGGAGACAGAGAGGTGCTCAAGGACAATTGTTCACCTTAAATAAATATTTGAAGTATTAAAGCAACTAATTTTTCTATTTTAAGTACAACTAATGCAATATTAAGTAATGAAATATTGGTCTCTGAAAAATCTGGAATGCTTAAACACTGAACACTGTGGCTGCTACATTGCTTTCACCATTGCTCTCCCTCCCTTGCAGTTAAGGAGATGCTGATGTATATCTGAAATCCATCCTGATTTGGAGTCAGCAGGTATCTGAGGTTCTCCCAGTTTCTTTTCAGATAATATAGATACTATAATAAGCTGTAGTTATGAATAATTTTCCCATGTTATTATGTTTCATCTTCAGTGTAGAACTTAAACTATCCTAACAGAATCAAAGTATAAATTCACAAATCATAATGACTTCTTATTTTCTCTAAAAATGCTCATCAGTCTACATCTGAAATTCAAAACACCCATGGCTTCTTGTCTTGATTTCTTTTTTCTCTGTGAAAACATATTTCTATACTCCATTTTTCCTCTTGTGCTTTAGACAAAAAATGGCATAAAAAGGGACATCCTGCAGATATAGCAATAGCAATTGTCTACCATATCTAGAAACTCTCTCACAAATGTTGTCTGAGTATGATTAGCAAGTGAGGCTAAAGCAACATAGCCGCAGACTTCTAAAAGCAATCTGGAAATCTCTTGAGTAGATACTTTTCAAGATCAGGAACTCTACATTGGAATAATCATTAGAGGAAGATTTTGGCACATGGGGATACTTAACTTCCTGTGATATATTTGCAGAAGCAATATTTCAGAAAAGTATTGCAGAAACGGATTTTTTTTTCTTTTGGTCTTGCTTTGGTCAAGACTTGTTAAGCCAAGACCGAAGAGGGAGTAAAAAAATAAAAAAGAAAAGAAAAAAAAAATTCTACCAAGTATATATTCTAAATATTGTTTGAGGTCTAGAGGTTTTTCACAAAATGCAAAGCAACAGGTGAATTTGTAAAGACAACACAAACAAAACTGGGAATGGGAATTCATGAGCATCTCCTTTATATGTGAAAATTTCTTTATACCAAAAAAAAAATACTGTATGAAGTCCAGATCTATGTATTTGACCTTAAACAAACATTCATTGTCATTATTTATCATTTTCAGCATCAAAATATTTTAAGTTTCTGTATAAATTTCTATCCTAAATAAAATATAAATTTTTTCGACCATAAAAAACTTGAAAAATCTTATATTTAAAATTTTCCTTTAGGAAAGCTCATGTGTTGCATGAAAGGACTGCAATTAAGATCACCTAGCCTATGTACAAGGTTTAGTATAAAAGAACTGTTTAATCACATATATTTAAGGATAGAGCATGCTTGTCTATCTTTCTGATATAAACTGTGACTAAGTAGATGAAGCCATCATGATTCAAGGTCACATCTACATATTATTTATATACTTATAATTGATTTAATCAACATGACAGTGACTGCTATTATAGCTTTTTTCTTTTATTTTTAAACAAAGATATGGTGCCTATAAGGAAGAAACTTTGTGTTTTCAGGGCAAAGTAGAGATATGACTGTGCATGATTCAGTAAGTAGGGCAATAATTTCCAAAAGGCTAACTGTAGCTTGAAAAGAAATAACAGAAGAAAAAAACCACCCTTATTGATGGGATGTCAAGCCATGACTACAAGAAAATACATATACAATACAAGTATTGTTTCTAATACTAAAAAATAATTTAGTCTCCAAGACAATAATAGGATGATTTCAAGTAACTTTAAAATATAGTTATTTTAGTTAATCATTTGTGGCAGAAAAGTTAAATGACTTTTTCAGTATTCATCCATGAACAAAATGGCACAGTCTCACTTTCTCCCTGGATCAAAACTGCAAAAATGTTATTGTTCTTGTTGTTGTTATGTGAACAATAAACATGAGGTCATAATTAAAGCTTTGGCCTTAAGACACAAAAATAGAAAAATGCTGACAAGAATTTCTTTTAGTTACTAAACAGAAAGCTGAGTGAGCTACTAGATTATGAAAAACTGGATAATCTATCAGTTAAATCCTTTTACGCATACTGAAAAGCATTACAATGAAATTATTTGATGTTTGATGTCTAAACTTTCTTTAAAATGGTAATATTACTGTTGATTGTTTCAGAATTCTTATTTTTCAAACCATGGTATAATAGATACTAAAAACAAATTGAGACTTGAAAACTGTTCTTAATAGTTTTCAATCAGTTGTTTTCCATCTGCATATATATAAAATATAGAAGTACATCTGAAGTAACATGAAAAGGAATATAATTTTAGAGTTGTGGGAATGCAAAGGCCTTTACCTTTAATATGCAAATGTATATTATTTTTATTTTAAATAATTTTAGTAAGTACTTCTGGCATTACAACTTATTTTCTACATGAAATAATATTAACAAATTTAAAGTTAATAGCATCTAAAATGGTAATGCCAGAGAAAATTTTAAATATATGTAATACTTACATATATTTACCAAGTGTTAAAATACACACTAAAATTACATTCCTGGAATTAGAATATGTGTTCTCTATGTTGAACTTTGGTAACTAGCATCTATTAAAGATTTGTTGAAACAATAGTGTTATAAATTACATAAAACAAATAATAAAAAAAAAAAATCAATAAATACCTACTCTGAAATAATAGACTTCAAAATTTGAGTTTACTTAATGTACTCATCATCTGATTTATTCAGAGTTTAGAAAAATATTTTTACCTGTGTCATATAAATAACCATAAATAACAATAAAAATTTGAAAGAGCTGAGCTATTATTTGCTTGTATCATTGCAAATCGCAGCTGGAGATTCATTAGGTAAATGTGTAGCTGCAAATATCATAATTATTGATTTCTTATTTCTTGTTAGAATGCTATTTTAACAGTATTTTAAATCCTTTTCTTTTGAACTTTTTCATTAGAACTACATTAAAGAATGAACTTCATCCATTCTTAAATCCTGGAAAATTAGTTATCCTACAGTAAAGTGTATTGGTTTTGGCTACGATGGAATTAATTTTCTTCACAGTGGCTACTGTGGGGATGTAGTTTGTTTTTTTGGCTAAAAACAATGTTGATAACACAAGGATATTTTCATTATTGCTGATCAGTGCTTACACAAGATCTTTTCTGCTTCTCTCATGATGTCTCCAATCCAGAGTTTGGGAGCTACACAAGAATTTGAGGATGAACACAGCCAGGACAGCTGACCCAAACTGACCCAAGGGATTCCCTACCATATGGTGTCATGCCCAGCATATAAAGGTGGAGGAAGAAAAGGGAAATGGGGGATGTTTGTAGTGATGGTGTTTGTCTTCCCACGTCGCTGTTGTGGGCAATGGAGCTGTGCTTTCCTGGAGATGGCCAAACATGACTGCCCATGAGAAATGGGGAATGAACTCCATGCTTTAATTTGCTTGCATGTTCACCTTTTGCTTATCTATGAAGCTGTCATTATCACAACCACTGAATTTTCTCACTTTTACTTTTCTGATAATCCCCCCCCCCGTCACTCCATGATGGTGTGAGGGAGCAGCTACATGGGGCTCAGCTCCCAGCTGGGGTTAAACCACAGCACAAACAGACAGACAAGTTGAAAAAAGGTGCTCCATGATAAGTAGATGGTCATTGCAATTCAGTTAAGGATTAAATGCCTTAGAATAAGATCCATAAATAGCAATATACTGAGGGAGCTGTCTGATGTAGTTTAAGAATGAAATTACCAAGAGGGAAAATGGTTTGAAGATTTAACATATACACTGTTAGACAAGTCATGTGCTCCAAGGCATTTCCAGGAGAGGCTACTGCACCCTTTCAAATAGTCAGTTGAAAATGGAAATGTTAAGGATGTGTCTTAAACTGCTTTTCACTCAGAGGAAACGACAACAATCTGTCAGCAGGAAAATATCTCCATCTGCTCACAGATTTATGATCAGTTACATGTAGCATGACACATAGCATGGCCAATCACTGCAGTTGAAGAGATAAAATCTTAGTTCTTCAGCTTCTCATAAAATATTCTAAAATATGGGTAGACCTTGCAAGATATGCAAAGAATGAAGCTAAAATTGAAATACAGCAACAATGAAAATATCTGTGTTACAAATTACCATATTTACATAGTGACACGTATGAACTGAAAAGATGCTCCTGTTAACAGAAAAATAGCTTTTAAATTATTAGCCAAGTTTTATTATAATTCAAACCCATCTTCCCCCCTGCCCACTCCTCACCATGCTGTCACTCTAGACGTTCACAGACGTTCCCATTGTCAGAGCTGGGCCTTAGGGATCCACACTCCATCCCACTCCCAGGTATTTTTGCCCACTAGCTTGGCTTGATCTCCTTCCAGCAGTAATCATAGGCTAACTCACAGACCTGAATTCATTCCTCTTGCTGATAGCGCAGACCACCCTCCCACCCCTCATGCACACACATGCATGAAGAGTACAGAACTCTTTGCTAGAAAATAGTCAAGGTGAGTTAAATGAAGACACATGACTTCAGTAGACAGGGCATGGCCAAACAAGCAGTCTCTTCAGCCTCTTAAATGAAAATGGACCTTTCTCCCCTCCACACTCTTATCCCTCTGTTTCCCTATACTTGATCCTCCACAATGCACCCAAAGTTCTTTTTCTCCTTTAAGCCTCTCAAAGTTAGTTCTGCATATAATCCAAATGCTTTTTTCCCCTAAATCCCACAATATATCTCATAAGCCTTCCCATTATTCCAAAAGATGGCAAGGTGCTCTGGAAAGCTGGTTCTGATGATTCATCCTGACGGGTTTCATGTCAAGATTCATGGATTTGCTGGGACAGCCCTGGCTCAGACAAGATATTCATTCCCTGTGAGTCTGCAATTTGGTTTCTGCCTGCTATTGTGTCTCTGTGCTCTTCTGGGTTTGTGAAGAAAGACGTTTTATGGGATGGTAGCTCTCCTATGCGAGCCTGGAAGCAACAAGGACAGGTTATTAAAAAGTTATTGCTCCTGTGCTTCTCTCTGCCTTCTTTTTTGGGTGCAGATGAGCATCTCACCACTTAATGTAACACAAATTCACTTCAAAGGTTTCTGGTAGCAGGACTATGCTAAAACACTTAAATATTCTATTACTTTTGCTGACAATGTATGTTTCGGGACCTGTCAGAGGATGATATTCAATTTTGATATTGTATTTAAGATGCTTATCGGTCATTTTTTTTTGCATAACTAAGGGATTCTAATGAGCAGCCCTGCACTCTTCCTAATGTAAAAATGTAGCTGACTTGCCAAAAGGGAAGAAAGGGGTAACGTTGTAAAAATATATCAGAGAAATCAAGGTCTTCTAATTGTGCTGCTGTAAGAGTTGCAATTGCATATGCAAAGCTGAGATATAGAGTTGCAACTAAGTAGTAGGTGCAATGAAGCAGTACAACGTTTTTGGTTTTAAATAAATGGAACAATATATTAAAGTGTCAAAGATAAAAATGATAAATACATCTGAACAGACAACTACAGTCTTCCCCTTATATGCATTACTGCACTGGCCACGTGAAAATAAATAGGATGCTACAAGTGCAACTTTGTCATTCTGTGCATATAAGCATGCTGCAAGACTCCATCTAGTCTACTGTGTATAATGGGCTAGGGGCTATTGTCTGGTCAGCTGGTATAATTTCCTATATTCTGCTATCCAGTTTAGCCCTGGTCAAAATCACATCAGTACCAAAGTCCAGGTTCTTGCCCTGTATTTTTCAGTGTGTCAGTACTATGGTGGTATGCCAGAGAGTGTTCTCCTGTACACTACAGTTTGGAGAACTTTGGAACAAGTATATTAAAGTGTAAATCTGTACATTTAAATAACTTGGTTTCTCAGTTCACACCTGGTCCTGATCCCTGACTTTCAACACCATATGAAAAATTTTTTGAATCTCGCTTTTATAACAATCACTGAGAATTTTGACGATGGCCTCTGGGCATTTTTGAGAAGGCAGAAGAATGTGCCCAAGAAACTTCTGGATCAGACAGAACGGCTGTCCAATCAGTGGTGGCCACCCAATGTTGCCATGGGTGCGTGGTGTTTGGGCTGTTCCGACCACCAACTTGGTGACGTGCTAATTACTTTAAGTATACTGTTTTCTTGTTTTAAACACTTTGGTCAAGCCTTGACTGTACGAAAAAACGGTGATGTGTGCTTGGATACAATTCAGTACTGAGTACTCTCTCCACTTTGCACACTAGCTATGGTTAAAGGGACAGAAGTGTGTGTAATGGGGCTGGGAATGTTTTCTGCAGTCACTGCTTGCTAACAACCTATCTGCTTTGAGGCCATGGATATTTTCTTCTACTTTTATTAAAAATTCATGATCTTCTACTTTGATATCACATAGAAATTCCTAGATCTGACTGATTTAGACTAATCTGAATTATATAACCTTCTAAAAGGACCTGTAGTTAATTTATTTGCTTTCTGATGGGATCTCTTGTAGAGGTGCCCAAACAACATCTAAATATTGACAATTTCAATCAGTTTTCTCTTTTCTTTAATCTTTGTCCATACTCTTAGTCTCTTTGACAACTTACTTCTGCTATTATACAGAGTTTTTGTGTACTTATATATAATTTCTTAGCATCTCATATTTATTGTTTTTTTCTTGCTTATGCTTTCTCAATAAAATGAGTTATTTTTCACACTTGTGTTCTAATTTACATCCACAACTTTACAATAACAAAATGAAATATCTGAAAATGTCCCTCAGAATTCTGCATACTCAAAATGAAATTTTAGCCTGTCAAGGCTTTTTAATAGTTAGAATCAAGCCCCACAAAGGTATCTGCTCAAGTACAGAGTAATTTCAGAGACATTCTCGTGTGTCTATTCAGTTAATACTCTTTTAATTGGGCACTAAAGGGTCTGGAAGAGCTAACATTACAATGGTATTTGGCATGCTTTCTATCCAAGTTTAGCTTTTTAGGATGAATAGACTGACACAGCATGAAAATTTTCCTGTAGCAAATTCTGCCTTTTACATATATTATAAAAGTATTTGCACTTTTAAAGACAGTAACCACTCCTACTTAAAGCATTTGCATGGCATCTTGTCTTGTAATTGTTGATATGAGAAAATGGAATATTGTTTTAATTAGCATCTTGTAGCCATCAAAAGAACCACAGGCATATAATTGCTGTACTAGAGAGCTGGCGTAGTTCAAATCAATTCACTCAAACACCTGCTAACAAGTACCTACTGCCTTTAAAAATAAGATTAACACCTGCCACTTGAAATACCTGCCACTTGAAAAGGAAGGGAATGCTGCCATTTAAAAATGTTTTTATTATTTTACTTAGAGTACCTGTCTTTTCCAGAAAATTAGATAAGATAGTAACAGTCACTAAAAAAATCTGCTGTGATAGAGACTCCCAAAATTTGACATCCTGTCAAATGAAAAGTTAACATCTTCCCTTGCCTATGTAAAAGTATCTGAAGAGATTTTTTTTAATGAAAAAGACCTCAATATTAAAAAACTTCTGCAATTATGATATCCATCATAAAAATAATAAATCCATTAAAAAAAAGTAATTAATTTCATAGTGTTGGCACTAGTATTTATATAACTTATTGCATACAAACAAACCCCTTGTTCCCTGCCAGAATAAAATACATCTATTTCAGATGTATGCTTTTTCCAGTGAGGTAGAGAAAGTACACATGAAAGATTTTTATGCATAAACCAGTAATTCCTTGTCAGCTTCTGAGGAAACACAAATATGTAGGATCTTGGGTTGGATTCAAGTCTAGAGAAACACACCTAAAACAAGATATATTTGTGCAGTGATGTCTACAAGCAATTCACCTGACTTCCTTCTTTATCAGTATTTCGAGCTCAGTGCAGTTGCATATTTGTAGGCATCTAGTGGCAATGAAATGAACTTTAGGCAAAATTGAACTTCATTTGCCCAGCCATTTCAGGTGAGATGAGCTTTCCAAACAAACCCCTATCTGCTGCCCAGAAGAATGTAACATTCCTGCAAATCCTAATTTTCTGTCTAGTAATGTTCTGTGGTCTTGAACATCCATCATACCTCAACTAACATCAGTGCTTTAATCTAACATTAACTTCTGCCAACAGTTCTACAAAGCTGCTAATGGCATATAAATAGTTTCTGTGACAAAACTGTTTGAGACAGCCTTTTACTTTACTGCCTGTATTTGCTGCAGGCTTGATTAATTGAATCACACATACTCTGGCAATTTAAGATGATTTGGGGCACTCTGCCTAGAAGCCAGGTTTCACTCAAGATAAATCTTTCCCTTGATATTCTCATGCATACCAGCTACAATCTTCTTGTCCTGTATCAGATATCCTAGGGAAAAGTTAAATGGGAAAAAGTGTTGATTATGTACGCACTTTTTGACTAAACCATTAGTGCTACTTGAGATGTCTGAATTATTCAAAATAGATTACGCAGGAGATTTATGTTAAATTTGTGCCCTTCTGGAGCAGCAATTAGAGGAGAAGCTGTTGGAGATCAGCCAGGTTTCTGTGACTGATCCTCACCTAGAGCTCAAATATAAATACCTATGCCTTGATTGCATTACTTGCAAAAATATGGTGTCTAATGCCCTTTAAAAGATCCGAGAATATTATTCTAGGTTTCCTTGTTGTGAGTCAAGTATTTTCCACAAATCCTAATTCATATCTGCTGGGTTCAGCGGACATCTTTGAAATATGTAATTGAAGGTTGATTAAATTTCGATATGTTTTGGAAATATTAGTTTTAACCTGTTGGACTTTCATGCCAAGCATCAAGACACATTTCTTAAAAACAGAACTAATACTATTTTAGATATCTAAAATATTTTCATTGGTTACCACCCTCCTTTCCAGAGAATAGTCCTGTATGCCCTCCTGCAGGTGTCTCAGGTGCCCATAGTTCAGGCATGAGATTTCTGTATACAGGCAACTGACTACATTTAGTATTTAAAAACAGATGTTCAGTCCCACCTGAGATACTCTAAAATGCAGGAAAACTTGCAACTGGCATTAGAATAATATGTTGTCTGAAGTATCTACTAATGTTTTTTTTTTTTTCCATTGGCAATGGAGAGGAATAAGAAGTTTAGAATGCAGTTTATCATATTAGATATAGATGAGGTCTATCAGGAGACAAACCATGAGACAGTGATGTGCCCTTGCCCCACAGAGTCCAACTATATCCTAGCTCCATTAGGAGTGATGCCACAAGGTGGAGGAAGGTGATCTTTCCCCTCTATCAACACTGATGAGGCCACTCTTGGAGTCCTGTGTCTATTTCCAGGCTTCTCATTAAAAGAGACATGGACACACTGGGGACATCTTCGCTGTGGGAAAAGGCTGATACTGGGACTGCTTAGGCTGCAGAAGAGAAGACTTGGGTGGATCTTTTCAGTGTATACAGAAACCTGAGAGGAGGCTGGAAAGAAGACAGGACAAGATGTTTACAGAGATTTTCAGTGACAAGTCTGGAGGCAAAGGGCACAAGCTGAGTCACAGGATATTCCCTCTGAACATCAGGAAGCCCTTCTTCCCTGTTAGGGTGACAGAACCCCACAGGGGTTGTTTAAGAGAGGTTGAGAAGCCATCTGGAAGTGCTCCTGGACAGCTAAACCCAGGTGGCCTTTCTTAAGCAGAGTGGTTGGACCAGATGACCTCCCAAGATCCCTTCCAACCTCAACCAATTTGCGATCCTGTGATCTTGTTCTCTCCAATGGACTTGAAGAGCACACTAAGATAGTTATTTTGGTTGAAATATTTAAAGTATCAATAAGATAGGAGAATTATATCTCTATTTCTATCTAGATGTCAGTTTTATCTAAATCACAGTAGTATGAAGATGAGACAAGCAGACTGTATGGGGACTGTCAAAACAAGTCATTAGCTAATTTAAAGATTTTCAAAATTAAGCAAAAACTTTCAAACATTTTTATCCCTCCAGTCCCAATTTTCTTGCATAAATGTTCTTACTTTCACTCTTTTTTCCTTCCTCATGACAGCAAGTTCTAAAAGCTAGTCTTTCATTCACTGCTCTCAGGTGGATGATTTTTTTCAGGTAGTAATTAAGGTTGCAGTAAAGGACCACCTGCTTCTCAGATAAGCCAAAACACCTGAAGTTTTATGCATCATATCATAGCAGTGTGAAAGATTTTAAGATGCTTGCAGACATGGCTTTGAAATATTGCCAATGCAGTTCTATAAAATGAAGTGCAATTATTTCAGATTCAAAAGCCTGTTTTGTTGCTTAACACATAACATAATTCTTCAATTTGATGATAAAAGAATGTATCCGCAAGCAAGACCCAGCAGGAACTGTCTTTGTCAACAGAAAAAAAAAAAAATAATAAAGTTGTGAAGGAGGGAGGAGAGTGGAAGGGAATAGGGGAGGGAAGGGCAAAATTTCTGTTCTGTTGAAGTCAGCAAAGAAAATACTGGTAAACGAAACAAAGCTCAATAAATTAGTAAAGATTCTAGTTTAATTCTCAGTCAGAACATCTAAGGCCTGTAAACCACTATGGTATGATAATATTATATTTTGACAATATTAAGGATACATTTACCCTTCAAAACAGTACCAATAAGTACATACAAGCAAATTAACTAATCAACTAACTAACTAAATAATTAAAAAAGAAAGCAAAATCCTTCATCATACAAGAATGATAAAATTTTCTTGCAGATATATATATATGAGATCATCTTTAGATTCAAGTATAACTATTTATTCAGAATTTTAAATTGCTGTTTATGATCTGCTGTTAGCAGGAGAGATCAGCAAATCAGCTTATCTGTATATTGAGGACAGAGTTTGGACTAAGTTTTCATTAAAACCACCACAAAATCCTAAAAGCTTTATCTTCTTAGAAAAGACTGTAAATTTCACAAAGGTATATAATGTAATATGTAGATATAGATAGGTAGATAGGTAGATAGATAGATAGATAGATAGATAGATACATACATACATACATACATACCTATGCTGATGTTCTCCTGCAAAAGAAATCTTATTAGATTTTTTTTAATAAGTAATTTAGAATGTCCCTATTTTATAGGATTAAAACAGAAACCTAGTATTGGTCTTAATGCAGTTTAATTTTGGTATTCAATTTTTTAGGAAGGTTATTATTCTTCGGTTCCTGTTCTCTTTACATAAGGGTTTGCTACATGGATATTTGTACTACATTGAAATAAAATAGATTACGCTGCTAACCAAATAATAGAAATATGCAAACTACTGCAGGGGACAATCATATCTATTTATATACTGGAAAACAAAAAGAAATACTTCAATTGAAGACATTAATATGCCTTATAAAGCTTTAAAAAACCAAGCATAGTACAAAAATGATATTTGTTTAAGTTCTTTGGAAAAATGTCAGCCATACTACTGAGTAACATACTGTTTTTAAATTAAATTTGCATTATTAATTAAAGGAAGTCTAAATTTTAAAAGTTCAAATTTTTTGAAAATTCAAATTGATTAATTTTGCTATTCACAATTTTATCTTAACATTGCTTTGGCATATTTATATACTTTAAAGAAAATAGTTTTCTATTTCTGTTTGCCCCTATGAAGCACAGGAGTTTAAGATTATATATTTGCATGTATACATAGGAACTGTGACTTAAGCAATTCAAATATTTAACTTTTTAAAATTTCTTTAATAAAAAGATTATATCGCTCTAGCTTCAACAATCTATTTTTCTTAAGGCTCTCAAGAGGATAGGAGACATTTTTTGTTGCTCCCTATGGTAATTTTATTTTTCTTTAATTAAATGTGCTCACTCATTGTAGAGACACAATGGGTTGGGGATTTTTTTACAGACTGAATAACCCTTTCACAATCAATCCATTCCGAGCCTAAGGCATAGCAGGCAAACTGAAAACACTTCACTTTGATACTGTTTCCAGAAACATGACCTATAAAACGCAGAATTTTCTACAATAACTGCCTGGCACCAATCTCACAGTCTTTTTCTTTCCTTGGGCTTTGATATGTCCTGAGAATAGTACACATACTTCATGCCTTGTATCAAAGAGGATTAGAAACCAAGGACCTCTCATTTCAGTATTTAGCATATCTGTATCTGAAAATATGAGGTTTATTCCATAGAAAGATACAGTTAATGGAAAAGGTAATGCTCATTTTTTAAAACAGGCTAGGACAATATTTGCAGAAGGTTTTCACCATACAATTATGCTTGAAGGGCATTATTTCATTTATCTGGGAGCTGTAAACATGAAGAATACTGTAATTAGCTGTCTGAAGTTCTTGCGATGTCATTTTGTTTGTCTCTTATGAGGAGTAATAGAGTATTTTGTCTATACTATTCTAGAATTGTCTGCTTGTCTCCCCTTATTTTTTCTTTTTAATATATAAATATGTCATGTAACAGGAAGTCATTATCAAAAACTTGCATCTTGCCAATACAACTACCGTGTGATGACCCAACTATTTGTCTTACTCTGCTCTTGATGCCTTTTGCAAATATATGGTTCAAACAGAAAATGTGGAGAGTATTGCTCTTTCTACACTGATTTCTAGTCTTTCTTCCTTTCTGCCTTCAAATATGATATAAATAGGCAGCTAGAGAAACCCTGTTCTTCTGACATTTACATCCTTTTAGACAGGAAATCTAATACCCATCTTAAGTGTAGAGGATCTCATTTATTGAGATGCCTAGCTCATGCATTCTGAGAGACATAGCATTGGATATCAATATCAAAACATAGGATATATGTCCCCTACATATCTGGCACCCAGTAATTTTTTTATGAAAAATTATTGGGCATTTACAATTTCATGCTACAAAGATGTAACACATAATGGTTCATGTAAATAAACTATCTTCTATATCTTTCCTTATAATCTCAGTCTCAGGACATCTGGTGTTTTTAAAAATGTAGAAATATTTTGCTTACTGAGAACTTGGAGTATAACAATGTTTATGGCTTGGCTACATAAAGCTAAATAAGGTTGTTATGATTCTATCTAGAATAAAGTAAAAATTCATTTGGTCTGAACATGTTTTCATAATCTTTAAAAAAATGCTTAAATATGTATGTAATCTACTTGAGGAGTACAGCTTTTTTCCCTTTTCAACCTTGGATTTTTTTTTCCTTCTTAAATCAGTATTCATTTTCTTTGTCCTAGATAAGTGGTGCTATTAACCACTAGACTAAAAGTGTTACCACCTAATTATGTGCCATTTTATTTATCATATAAGTTAAAGGGCAGAAATTATATATATCATGTGAATATGTCCTAATCAAAAATTACAATCTGCATTTAAATCCAATTCTGCTGGTAGCTGATCCATTAAACATCATATCATATGGCAAGATCGATATCTGGCACTGAAAGACAGCTGGTATAGCAGTTTTCTAGTTCTGCCATGAGGGATTGTACTTGCAACTACTAAGTGTACTGTTACTTTGCCAAATACTGGTTCACCTCCAAATATTCTGTTTCACTGTATCTAAATCATAGTAGTTTGGCTTCCAGAACATTAAACTTAGCTTTCCAAGTCTGGAAGTTTGTGATGGGTTATTCCAGCCATATAAGTTTGAGGTTTCTATCAATTACTGCATTAGCTGATACCTTTAATTTGACCATTCCTATCTATTTTTTTTTTTTAATTCTACAAAGGGAACTTAATTGTACAGTTTAAACTATTTGTTTCACTCTTGCTGCTTGCTTCGTACCAGTGACCATAACAACATGGAAAAAGTTTATCACAGCAGGTACCTTAAGACTGGAAAAGCCTGTGTCCTAGGTAGATTCCTACTGCAGGCATTTGCAAGTGATCCCGCAGGCATCCTTGTTCAAACTCATTCCATTTTTCCCTCCACTTGGCATAGAAAATAAATGAAGTGGAGATTGGACTAAAGTCTTCAGGCTATTAAGTCAAAGCTAAAAACTTTACATTATGGACTTACTGGTACTTCTCCAGTGTGTCTTCATTTTTAAAAGTATTACACATCAGGACGTTCCCATATCACAGAAGAAAAACAAATAAATGATTGGTTAAGACAGTAGATCCCTTCAGGGTCTCTGTCAGACCTGGATTGGTTGACCTGAATTTCTGTCCTAGAATTTCAATCTGACATTCAAAGGAAAAGCTTTGGGTTTCATGTATTTGGGATTGCCTTATTATATGTAAATTTAACGTTATAGTGTTTGCCACCTAGAAGTTTTTTTTCTAAAGAATAAACTCTTCATTCACCATTTCTTTCTGTCATATACTTTTTTTGCTATGTATCTCATGATGTCTGAAACACATCATAAATAAAATTTATTTAACAGAACAGAATTAGACAGATTGAGCTCTTGGATATATATGCTCAGACATAATCAGAAGACAGCCTCCAAACTTCATTCTTTTATTGTTTTTTATATAATTTCCTTTTTTTTGCTTGATCAATTTTATGGACACAAGTACTCATAACAGAATGAATTTGTTCTTCTTTTAGTATATTATGCTTGTTCTTTTTAGTATTGCTAATCCAATAATAGCAGTATGTTAATATTGCTAATCCCATAATGCATCATACCTAGAAAAGCGAAACAGGAAAAAAAAATCTGATTCCAGTTAATCTATGGCCAGTTGATAATGAGCTATCAATGTTTACCTTCAGATACAAAATCTGCTTTGAGTATAAATATAAGCAGACATTGAAATGTTGGCATCTTGTATGTATAAATAAATCTCAGTTCAACAAAGCAAAGCATTTCAATGTGTACATGGTGCCTACAAATTCAAGCAAGACAAATAAAATGAACACTGTTGAACTAGGGTCAGAGTTAGCTAACTTCTAAAGTAAAGCTTAATAGTTTTGTTCACAGCATAATACAGACTAAAAGGTACAAAGTCAAAAGCATAAGTAATTTAATCATAGAAGTACTGTAAGCAACATTGAATAGTATTGTGGTATTCTATTATGCACACAAGAAATGACACAAGCAGAAAAATAATCATTATGTATATACCTATCCACTTAGAATATTCCTTATCTATTCATGCACATTCATTGACATCTGAAATAACAATTCAGATGCTTAATAATTTAATTTATATTGGCCTCCTATTTTCTTGCTTAGTTTAACTGTTGATATCTGAAATCATGTCTGTAAGCCATAGTTATACTTATTTTTAGAAAATAGTTCAAAATTCCAAGCACTGACATTATCATAGTATAAAAATATATACTCCAATACAATTCCAATTTCCTTTAATTACTTTTAGGTCCTAGATTTGGACTAGCAAACCATTGTTTTAGAGAGGGAACAGCCAGTAGCTAAAAGACCTCCTCTTCTCCTGAAAGCTGAATTTGCATTGCAAAAATTCTAAATTACATGATCTAAATTTCAATTGCATTTAAGTTTTTTAACAGGAGTAAAGAATAAAAAACTAAATGTCTTAGCATAAAATATATTATCTGTAATAATATGCTAATGCAGTGCAATATGCATGTAACAAAACTTTCTGAAAACTGTATATGATACTAAAATTAAAAAAAAATACCTTTCACTTTCTTAGTTGGACCTACATACAAATTGTTCATGTACATTATTTTGATAGAAGGAGTCCTTACAAGATGTACCAATGCTATGGATTTATAATGTTAGTGGCATTGTTAATAAAGTATTAATCTTATGAAGTGACTCTATCTAGAGATACTCAGCAAGGACAAATATAGACAACCCCTGCTTCTGAAACTCCAGTGGTTGTAGACATAATCAAACAAGATAAGCAAACAAATATGCTTACAGAAGAGTTAATTCAAATTATATCTTTAATTTCATTGGAACTCCTATTTGTTTGCAATAATAAAAATAAGTTTAGGAAAGGGAATAAGTTTGGGTTTTTAAAAAAATACATGTGCTGATTTTTACTGAAAAAACTCTACAGATAGGAGAAAAGCCTTTAAACTTATTTTCTTTTATTTTCACTTTCTTTACGTGGATCTCAGTCTAGTAAGCACAATCGGTTTTAATGAGCAAAAATCCAGCAGTTTGATGGCTCTAGGCAGACAAATAATGAGGGAGAAACTGGTAAAGTAAAAAAAATCCAAGGGTGAACGGTTCATAAAAATGTGTTCCACAGAATGCCAAAATAACACTTTTTGTAATGGCAGTTTTGTAGTTTTATAGTTTTATTTGTTGTGTTATTCCTTGTGTAATTTACAGTGATACCTTCTATCTTGTGAAAAACAAGTCAGAGCCAAATAAGTTTTAGAATTTTTAATTCTAGAGAGAGACCAATATGAAATGTTGTGGAGGAGATGTCTGTAAAGAGTTTTCATCTTTTCTCTTAAGGCGTACTAAGGTAAGAATGGAACTTTGTTTTAAAAGTGTTTTAAAACTTTCCTTTTAAAAAAAGGAAAAGGCAGAGACATTATTTCTAATGAAAAATATGCATACTTTACTAATTAGTAGTTAAGACTACTAACACAGGCCATTAATCACAGACAGGGAAAAGGATGAACTGATTGAAAGATCTAAGACAGTGAAGTCCTGACTGTGATGATTGTGAGCCAGGCCTGATCTTCAAGGGCAACCTTCACAAATCGAAAGGTACATTCTGAAGTGCATAAAGTCATGTACACAAGGCTGAAAGATAGCACGTGTGGACAAGGAATTCCAGGAAAGGTTTATTCACAAAATGAGCTTTCCCTGAAGGTGAAAGCAGGGATGAGCAGCCTAAGAGGAATAGAAAGATACTGAACATAAACCAAAGCTTAGAAATGTGAAAGGCAGGGAAGGTTACTCCAAGTAAGTGGATGATTAAGGATTTCCACTCTAAAGCCTGCCCTTTGGACTCGCAGGCCCCTGAACCGCCCAAGATGCTCTTTGGAAATGTGAAATAAAGCTAGAACTACGTATGCAAACTGTACAGAGAAAATGCATCCAACTGTGATGAGGGATCCACTGATGAAGTGTCAGTTACCTGCCAGTCTCAAAGTATGGCTGAGTCCTCGGTACCTTCAGAAAAATTTAGGCAGATTGCTATTACTAAGAAGTTATTGTATTAAAGAACAATCACAGGTTAAAGTAATGTCATCGACGTTTGAGTAAGTTTTTGAGGTAATTTACTTTCTCTTCATGCCCAGCTGGTCTATTCCTTTGTGATGCAAAATATGTTCTATGACTGTGCTAGATTTGAAGTCAAATTCGTTGTAATTTGGGTTGTAATTTTTCAGGGGGTATGTATTTGCATAAGGTATTTTTGGTTTTCTAGTAAGGCACCAGAAATTGATTATTTCATAATAAGTCCATGCTATCATTCTGTAAGGGGACTAATATTTTGTATTAAGAAATATTAATGTTAATAACATTAATATTAAGCAATATTAATGTTATTTCCATCTGTCTTTCACAATTGCAGTTATTCCAGTCTTTTCTGACAAGCTTGAACACCCATATATTTTAACATGTGGATAAATATTACCTTATACACATGAGGTAAAATACCAGTTTTGTAGTTCTTGTGTATTTGGCTTAAACTCCATCATATTTTATCCACTTTGACTGGTCTCACCAGTATCTTTGTATCTTCTCTTCTTATTTATGAATTTGAAAAGTTACAAACATTTTTTTTGTTTGTTCAATTAAATGACTGACCATTTTTTACTTTATTTTTTACTTTTAAAGCTTCAAGAAATTTGAAAATTCAAATATTTCCACTGCTCTTTTATTACTTTTCATACCCTTTATATCTCTGTAATGGTATTTATTCAGCCCTGCCATATTGCATGCTTCACTTCTAATTTGGATAAATGTACTTTATTTATTTATTGTATTTTTATAATACAAAATAGCATGTCGTAGCAATATTAAAAATTCTGGCATTCCTTTGTTCAAGATTATGCTATTCATAATCTTGAACAAAGATTATGTGTCCTAAAATAATTTATTTGATCATTTATGAGTGTGAGATTAAAACTTGTAATGCTTGTCATTGTTACATTGTTACTTGTAATGCTTGTCATTGTTTATTAGGCTGAAAAGCCTAATAAAGATTCTAAATATTGTCCATTTAGTAAATTCATTTATTCATATATTATCTTACCTAAAACTTGAAAAGGACATAAATAGAGAAAATACTTGGAGATTCTTAGTATCTTGTGGAGTTTTATAATATGCTAGACTTTGGATTCTTGGGTAATCAAGATATTGCTCCTGGCACTGGGAATTCAGAGTCACCGGTGACTTTCAGTTTGAATGAAACAACTGAGAGCAACTATTGCTTTGAGTTGGAGCCAAAGCTGAGTGTAAAAACAATTGGGATTTTTGGCATGTTAAAGCAATTGACTTAGAACTTAAAGGATTGTCTATTATAATGACATAATTACAGAAATTTTACTCTTTGCAAATCTAAATTTTCAAACAATACTTATGCAATTTTCCAAAATCAAATTTTTTTAATATTATTAAAATAATTAATGGCAGGTTGTGAGTATAAAAATCAATTGATGAGAGGTTTTATTTGTAGATGTATGGATGGCTGTTGCCCTAATTTCTTACAGATTAAAAGATAGAGGCAGACAGAATGTGACAGAATAAATGATCCAGCCTGCCCTCAGCATCCTTCTCTTCCAGCTTCAGCAATCCATATGCATTGCCCAAATTATAACTTTCACATCACTGCCTATGATCACAATCTGAGAATTGTTTCTAGTAGTTTGTGGCTTTTTCTAGATTTTTCTTTAAATGTGGGGAAAAGTACTTTTTATTTGCTCTTTAGGTTGAGAATTTTCATTAGAAAAAACTTTTCTCAGTGCTGTTGATATCCTAATGCAATCACATTGTAATAGAATCACTCCCTGATGGTGAACGCACTTCAGTGAATCATCTACCTTGAAGGGCTTGGCTGAGGCACTTAAATATAAAAACACAGTTGTCCTTGGAATGTTCTACTAGCGAAGAAAAGTAAATCACTTTTAGAAGGAGGATGAGATTTTAGATTGTTTGAACTGTTTTTGATACTATAATGCTGCTTCCTGTTATTACTCACCTTAGTCTCTCTTTAGAGCCTAAGTATTCTAATTTATGCACTCATTAAGAGCTTAAAATTAAGTGCACTCAGGCATTCAGGCCCCAGTCAGATGAAAAATAATTTGAGAGGATAATAATAAATAAACCTAATAAATATGTATATTTTAGAATGTAAAGTGGGAGGAAATCATGTAGGAAAGGAGTGACCATTGGAGGTAAGACAGTGTCTACATTTCCTGCTCATTCTTTTAAGTAATTTATTTTTTGCCAAGTAAGGTTTAAAAATAGTGAAAGATTTATGTAAAACAGATCTGTCTGTCAATTCATGGATTCCTAAAAAATATCAGAGTTTAAATATACATCCCCAAAAATTAGCAAAACTCAGTATTTCACATTTTTTCATGAAAAATTTATTCTAGGTCATTTTCCTCATTTCAGCAGACAAAAAGAAAGTAACTTTTTTCTCTTGCATTCTTTTATCTTTTGTGCTGATACTGGGTTTTCTTAGTTGCTCTCTATTATTGATGAGAATTTTTCAAAGTCCTGGGGTCTCTGTGAATTTAGCTGTAAAAACAACAAAGCACTAATAAATTATGTATCTGCCTAATAACAACAAAGTTTTGCATAAGTTCATTTCATTATTTCATTTACTGTATGAATAGAAAAGGAGACTTTTTAAAACCATCAAAATTTTTAATCTTTTGATAACAATTCTTATACGTCATATCATGGTCAAATTTGTAATAATCATATTATTACGAGCAGCTCAATGAAAAGCTAGACAAAAAAAACCAAAACGTATCAAAGGTTCAATGTGAAAAAGAGAGTTACCCGAGAAAAAACTTGGACAAGTACACTCCTAGTATTAATGAATTGGATCAGGACAAAGAAGACATTATCTGTTTTTGGTGAATGGCTCCTATTTTCTACTGTGTATTTTCAGGTTTCAGGAGTAGTTGATATGTTGCTAGGTGCAGTAGGGCTGACATTTGTATGCTGTTGTGCTCTTATAAGGTGGCATTGCTTTACAGATGACAATCTGTTTTCATATTCTGTTGACAACAAAAGGGAACACATTTCTGTCTGTACATTGCACCATTTCTGATTTTGGAGGTCTGGTTATTTTACATTACATCTGTATATTAAATAGCAATCATTTAAGCTGGATGTTATGGAAAAAGAATTTTCTCCAGATAGGTTCTATCAGTTGGGAAAAAGATTTAAAGTATTTTATGTATTTTCATACACTGATTTTTTTTAGTAATTTTCAATATATTCAGCTGTTTTATTTCTCCTGTTAGGCATTCCTATCCTTCAGACTGGAGTTCCCCTGTAGGCACCACAGACGTGGCTGTCTCTGCCCAGCTCCCTCAGGGCTCACTTCTGAAAGCAGCTGTGTTCATGATCTATTTCTTTCCTGGGAAAGCTGTCCAGGATGTGTCCCTTCTGTGTTGTGAGTGAACATCTCTGGAAACCACCCTAGAATTGCTGTAAATGTGTGATACAAAGAAAATAGGAAGAAAAGAGGGGGAAGCTTTCTCAATATCAATGCCAGAAATTAGTGGATTTTTTTCCTCACAACTTTCCTTAATGGTGCAACAGAAAAAAGGGCTCACAAAAACTCCTTCACATGCAGGTCTCCTACACATCATGTTCAAGACCAGGCTGGATGGGGCTCTGAGCAACATGCTCTGGTGGGTGGTTCTAATTAGATCATCTTAAAGGCCCCTTTCAACCCAACTATGTTCTGATTCTGTGGCTCTCATGCCTCCTCATTCCCCTTCCATCTTCATTCCCATCTGGGATAGGCTTGGAAGTTCATTATTTTATCAACAGATTAACTTACTACTGATTTGGAGGGGGAAGTATGAACATGCAGTTGGAATATCAATTACCTGAGATATCCCTGAGGTGGAAGTAAAGGCTTCCAGCAGGAGTGTGTTGTTATTGTCTACAGTTCTGTCAATAAGAATATGGAAAGGAATACAGGAACACTTTTTCCTCATTGTCTCTTTTTGCCATTTCTGGACATTTGCTGTAGAAACAAACTGTCAGGAAATGAAATTTATTTTGGCTTATAATAAATATACAAAAAAAATTACAGGTGTTATTAAACTTCCTACTCAAGGGTATAATCTGGGGGTCAGCAATGTCTCCTTTAGGCAGATTGTTCTATGAATCTCTGCTTTGGATAAAAGCATTTCTCTGTGAAACCTCTCATCCACAATATTGGTCTGCCTCAGAATAGAAAGCAGTGGCATAAATGAAGTTATATTTTCAATGTACATGCAGGCCAAGATTATTGTTGTGCTAAGAATTTTCTATTTAACCCTTTAACCCTTCTGGAATTTATGAATTTAAAGAATATTTCTGTAGGTGACTGTTTATGTTTCTTAAGAAAATAGACACATTTTTTCAACAATATGAATAAAACTTCTGGATGTAATTTGTGGACATTTTTATGCTCCAAGAGTGAAGTGCACTGAAAGAAATTTTGCTTTCTATTTCCAAAAACTTAATGAAAATCAGTTACAACACTATTACAACATGCACCTGTAATATTACCATGTAACATATAAGTCTGAATCACAGTCTTTAACTATCCATGATGTCCTACTCAAAAGTAATTGTTTTATTTTGCTTTCTTAGATAGAAATATGAATAGGGAGCACCTACTTTTTTTAATTATTGCTACTAGGAGTTTAACAGTTTTGTCTTTTAAATGATTCTTTGATCCACTATCAGTGTTGAGTGCCACCATAGTGCAATTACTCTACCTACTGTACTATAGCATCAAATATGATATTTGGATAAGAGAAGACATACTTCAGGAATTCCTTTTTTGGTATTTAACATCTACTTAAGAGTTATTATAAAGGAAAATAAAATATGGAGAGTATTTGTGATTATCACTGTTAATAAGATTGCAACTTGTCTTGTTAAGATTGTATTCTTAGCATCCATATAGCGGTTTTGCATCTGTTCAATACTCCTGCAGAAGGAATATGGGAAAATAATTGATGATGTGTTATTTACACAGCAACTGTCCAAGGATGGTTTCATCCAGCTTTTTTACTATTTTTAAAGTAATTTTTTTTTCTCAAATTGCAGGATTTTATTTTAGGAATCCATGTGCACACTACAAATCTATGCTCCCAAATGGCATAACGAGAATGTTATGATCACAAGAAAGTTTAACTACATTCATATGAATCAAATAATTTAGGAATGACAGCCTTCTTCCACATCACAAGAAACTAAATGCCATTCATAAAATAACCATTCAAGTGGAAAATATACACAGATGAGCATTTTCTGCAGTGCTGTGGTTATGTGTAACATGGCCATAATTCTTACTGTTCAGCACTTTAATGACTTTATCATACATAGTTTCCCATACTCATACATAATAGCTAAGTACCCTATGGTGAAAATATAAGCTGAATAGCCATATGCCTGCAGTCTTCTTGCAAACTGGGCAGGTTTTTGATTGGCTCTAGCAGGTTTGGGAAATGACCATTTCAGACAGGAACCAGTCAAGCAGAAAATGGGCAGATGCTGTAAGTTGCATAATCAGTACAAAGAAAACTCATCTGCCATTTATAGTACACGAGATTAACTGATGGGATACCGGCTGATTCAGGCTAATTTAATGACAACCTCTAACCATCTGGCTAGAAAGCTGTATTTTACAAAGGCCTAATGCTGACCCACATACGTTAGCCTAAAAAACATTTGGTGAGTTTAATAATGGATTATACATCAAAGCAAGAACTCATTACTGTTACAAGTCATGAAATATTTATTTCTAATCTGACAGTTCTACTACTGCTAAACAATAAGAGATTACACAGTGAAGCAATATATATATAATAAATGACGGACTACTTTTCTGCTGTGCTGGTAAATGCAAAGCTTTCCAAGCCCAACGATTTCACTCTCTGACAGCAGGAAACTCTGGGAAATAGACCCTCCCTTTTTGTCAATAGCATGAGGTCTTCCTTTGCTCTTTGGACTTAACTTATAATTTTGAAGCAATATTCCCTGTAACAGTTGAATTCAACTTACTTGTTAATTTCTTTGTATGTAGCTTGATTTCATGAATAGTCAGCATTCTGGAACACAAATTATACCCATGAGATTTTTTCATGAAAAGTCTTTTGGAATTTTATTGAGGATGGAAATTGGTAGGAAAAAAAATACACAATTCAGACCATAATATGGCTGACAAGGTCCAATTTACTGGTAATGGTTTGGGAAGCTGAAAGGACCCAGCCTGACTCTTAAAGCCTAGAGATGGCATTAGAAACTTCACATCAGCAAACTTTAGTCAAAGGCAGTGAAGTAACCATTCAACTTCCTCAATGCAATTTTTATGGAGCCATTGTTGCTAACGGACTTACACGTCATATGTTGCTGAAATATGGCAATGATGAGTGTTTTTCAGGCAAGTTACTTTTTTTCCTAAAGACATATATTATGTTTTGTAAGTACATAATGATGTATTCACATTTAAGGTTTTCCTGATTTTTCTCTTTTTTAAATCATGTTTAAATACAGTTTATGTATAATGGTGTATACAAATTGATAAACATGCTATGACACATTCTGTTCAAAGTATCAGGCATCTGGGAACATCTGGGAGTGGAGGAAACTGCTGGAAAATCAGAGTTTATTTCTATATAGACTTTACACAGCTGTTAGGGGTACTGTTAAGTTCTTTGAGGTAAAATACACCATTTGCACTAAAATACTTCTTTCAGTATACAGGACATCCATTGATCCAAATTCTATTCCTTCACTAAAATCTATGGGCAAGCATATAATTCCCTGTGAAGCTGTTTAAGCAGTAGTACCTACTTACTCAAAGATTTTAGAAAACATGCTATTTCTGTTTTGTGGGAAAATTCAGGCAACTGAATTCAGTTTTGTCCTATTCAGGCAACACTATTTGGTGGCTCCAACAGTCAACAAACCATTTTAAAAAGTGTAGGCAAACAACACAAATAGATTTCCTTTCATCTGGAATGGATTGTGTAGAAAAGTGAAAGTGATGTACACATCATTTGAGAATCTGCACTTTCTTTTTATGCAAAAGTATGTGCTAAACCACTGTCTGATCCCAATTCTATGTAGTTTTTTTTTGTGAAAGAAGCTGACTCACTGGGGAAGTCTGCCACTTTTAACCATTGGAAGGTGGCATATTCTCTGACATCTTCAGAGAATGTAGTAGTCCAAATATAAGCCAAAAAACTGCTATTCAACACTTAGTTGTACTACTAGTTTCCTTTTACAGATTCTTCTGTGAAAGATTTCTTCTTTGAAAATATTGTACAGCTTCAAATTCAAATTTAAAGCAAAAATAGAGAAAAAATATTGCATTAGGAATGCAAAATTTCCCATTTTAGCTTGTTTTTTTTATCAGCCAAAGATAAACTACCTACCCCTCTCTTATAAAGGTGTCTCTCTCAAAAAAACTTTTTCCCTCTCAGGATATTTATTTTCCAAGTACTTATTTTTATTGTCTTGGCATATTTCATTTATTTTACCTTTATGATTTCTATCTTGCCTTCTTTTTCTCTCCTTCTCAGGGCAAACTTTCTTTGCAGGGTTGACCTGAGAGCTACCTCTTACACAAATTATGTCTGGTAAGACCCAAATGTGGATACAGCAGCGTGTCTGAACAGGAGAGTAAAATCTGTCTTAGAGGGTGTTTGCACAAAACTGATCATGTCAAACCTACTTACTCCAAAACTGATGATAACAAACAGACAGATAGTCATCAGCTGGGCCAAAAAAAAATAAACATTCACCTCTTACATGTGGAAGGGTAAAAACAAAACATCAGCATATCTGTCATTCTTCAGCTATGCACATGTTTTGATGAATGGGAAAAAGCTGAGATTTCTTCTTTCAATCAGAAAATCAAGAAGTGAATGAACTCCTACACATATCTGTAATCTGATGCTGCAGGCAGACCTACTCATAAATGGAAGGCATTGACCACATTAGGATGTTGTCTCCTGTACTGGTTTGCCTTTTTACAGAGACTAATAAATTTTATTTTGTTTTTAGAACCCACAATGCACAACCACTACAAGAATACATCGCTCATTAAAACCAAGTCAAACCACAAACATCTCTGTCTTCAAATTCTTATGCAATTAATTAATGTTATATGATTGTGAGAATAAACTGTAATTCCCAGAGAACCCATTCCTCACTTCACCTTTCCCAGGATCTGCTGCCTACTGTTGTGATAAAACACATAAATATAATGGAGTCTTTATTCTGTTTACCATAGTGACAGAATATGTAGATTGTCAATGTGGAAAATGGCCCAAACACTTTTTTTTAGACCTGGAATCTGAAAGTTTGTTCTGATGAAGTATCAGCCATATTTCCAAAATGGTCTGCTCCAGTTTGTAACTACATTTCTTCTTTGTATCATCCTCTAGATATGTATCTTCAAAACATAAATTCGCATAAAGTATCAAAATCAGGAGACTCCAAGTAGATTCGAGGAATTTTCTTTAACAAAGAAAATAAAACAATGTCAAAAAAGTAAACTATTTTCCAGTTTTTATTTTAATTGTAATGTAGACATTTCTCAGATAATGTTTCTCATATAGCATGCTCCAATTTTGTTTTGGCTTTGTTCATTTCTCTTAGGATGTTAAGCATCAAGTTCATTACAGTAAAGGTTTCCCTCTGCTTTTGCATCCTGAAAAAGTTCTTTCTTGTTTATGATTAGCAGATCCAGCAGAATGCCTTCCCTAAAGATTTGTTGATCACTTGCAGAAAAATTGTCCTTGACCCTTTGTAGGAAGCTTCAAGGTTGTGACTACTGTTTTCCTTTGAGCAAAAAACAGTGATTAAATCTTTCCTCAGATCTTTATAAGCAAGATCCTTACAGGCTCATCACCAGTTTCAAGGCACAGAATCCCTGCTTTCATGTCTTGTCCTTCCAAAATTACGTTAATCCATCAACTGCACAACTCTAGTCACAAGTACTATCCCACAATGGGTTCTAACTCCAACTATTTGTTTTCCATGTTTCAACCGTTTATTAACAGCATTTTTCACTTTATCCTCAGTGACATTTTTTGTTGTTTTGTTTTTTTTTCCAGGGAACCTGAAACATCATCCCCAAATATGCTGTCCTTCAGAGACCTAATGTCTTTTGTGTCTAAACTTTCCTTCAGATATCAAGCACTATGCCCTAGCAGACCTAGTTTGCACTCCACCGCAGTAGGTTAGCAGGCCTACTGCAAACTGGATGCTGTTTGAATTTGTCAGGTGTTTTCTACCTTCCAACAATTGCTCATTCTTCAGAGAAGGGTTAGTGGGATAAAAACCAAAGCTTTGCATGTAACACCTGCTGTGCATTCAGATGTGGATTTAGAGGGTATCCCTGCTCCTACATGAGCTTCTTTGCTTTCCTGACAAAATAGTAGAGAACTACCTTGGCTCCTGACCTGACCTCTTCAGCCTTATCCCAGAGCCCTAATGTATTTAAGCTTGGTGTCTCGTGGCAGTATCATTGACTCCTACACTGACAAGCAAGAAGGACTAGTAGTCCAAGGCTTGATTTCTTGCATCTACTCTTTTCTTGTAAACTGGTAGGTGTAACACTAGAGGAATCTACAGGGGAGGTAGCAGGAAACAGTACATGAAATAAAAGATCATGAGAATGTCACAGAGAAACATCCTAAAGATGACCCACTCGAAGGTTATTTTTTGTCTAGCTTTATCAGAAGTTTATGTTTATTTGTGTTCTATTATTTACAGATCACCAAATGAGTGATCAGAACTAGTGAAAATGAAAAGGTAAATGAAATCTACTCTGATTGCTATTCAATCATAAACCAAAAAACATAGTTCATATATAAACATATTTGTCTTTTTAAATTCAGCATAGAAAGTATTCTAAATTTTGTATAGACAGCAGAAGGCATTAATAGGCTTGCTCATACTATTGAGCAGATTCCTTACCAGGATCTGTAAAGTACACCTCTAGAAGAAAGACACCTCTCTACATCTTCTCTTCCAAAAATCCCTCTATACAGGTTATCTTTTCATATGGATAGAAACACTCTTGGAATGACTGTTAAGCAAATATAATTTGATTTCATATTATTAAATAATTTTAAGGTTAAAATTGAGGTGGTTGGTTTTATAAGCCATGAAAGATAGAGAGTTTTATCTTGACTGTGAAAATGGCAGAGAAAATATACACAGATATGCACATTTTCACACATACACATAAAGAAAATACCTAGCAATTGCAGCACAGAAAAATTGACTGAGAATTTTAAATAAAAAACCATGGGAATATGTAACTACCTGCAGATTAAGGACATATTTCTCTGGTGGTTTATGTTTATAAACAAAATTAATCTTTAAAAGAAATACATTTTTTATAATTAGAGGAATCAATGGCTTGACTACTCAGATTAGAGTTGTAAGTATTATAAATAGTTTGAGAACTTTCCCCATGAGCTTCAACCACAAGTTTAGCTCAAAAGGCATTTTATATTTATTAACAGGTACCCTTCAACACCCTTAAATTTGTAGTTGATGTCATTAGCAAAGTAATTTTGTTTGTTTTTCAGTAGTCACAGAGCAATTCAGGTTGCAACAGCTATTTTTCCCTATTTTAGAGTGGTTCTTATGATTCTTTTAGGACATACTTTATATCAAAAGTAGTCTGCACTCTGGAAATTGGTCATATATTACAACACACCCAAATACACTTAACATCTATGAGCACTTCTGTTTGACATTTCTTTGTTATTTGAAAGCGTTTTTGTAATGACAGAAAACTGCTGTATCTTATCACCCTGACCCTTTATCAATGTCACAGACACCCTGCCTCGGCGTCTCTGCCCCTTGCTGCTGCTGACAGTGTAGGCAAGATGCTGCCCACATTATCCATGTAAGGCAGGATTTTTTCAAATTACACTGACATTGTGGAACCAAGGGATGATGTGTGTCTTACCTGCATTCAAATTTGCACCATTTGCACATTTGCACAATTGTGCACATTTGCACAATTGCCTGCTCTCAGACAATGCAGAGCAATAAGTGTCCTGGCAGTGTGATGCAGGCAGGGCATTGGGTGACTTGGCATACAGGTGCATTGTTGCTCATTTTTCTTACTGCCTCCTTGAAGTTTGGTTTATAAGAGGTTGTCAGACTACATAACTTCTCATATCTCACTTCTTGGACAGAAAAAAGAGGATGTTTCATAACCTTCCCACTTTCTCCCTTATGACAACCAAGTGTGTATGTTTGGAAAAGTCACAAGAAGTAAAAAATCAATTAAAAATTTATAAGAAAATGTGATATTTAAAATGCAAAAACAATTAATTAAGTGCAAGCTACTTTTTTTAAGGGAAAAAGAAACCCCAACCAGTATTTCTCTGAATACCCTACGTCTTGCATTTGTTTGATTCACCTGAAGGCAATGTATTTTCCCTCCCACAGGAGCTTGACTTGGAAAGGAAAAAAAGGAAGTAGTCACAAAACATTTAACAGATGTAGTTGATAAAGATAGACATTTTTAAACTCTCTAGAATTCATATTAGTTTTGGAATTCAGTAGCTCTTTTGAATTTAAAAAACAAAATATAGTTGTTTCTAGCTTCTCATCCATTTTCTTGCACCAATATGTGATACTTTAATCTTGGCAACATGAACAGTTGCTAAAACCTCCCTGAATTTAATTCTGAAGTACAAAATAATTGCAAATGCAAATAAAAAATAAGAATCTCTCATTAGAAATGCTTTTCCAAGACTGGAAAAAAAGACCCCTGTTTAAGAAAGTATTTTTTTACAATATGTACTTAATTTAATTATTTATGCAGCATATAATAGAGCAAATCACTTACTGTAGTTAACAAGAAAATTTTTGATTTTCTGTTTGTTTTACTGTTACAAATAGCAGCTCTCCTCATTCAAGTACAAGTGCTCTTATAAGAAAATTCTTCATTGGTAACAGAGTTTTAGGTACTCCGAAAGAGAGGTGATTTCCAATTAAATAGTTTGATTTCCATTTTCCAAATTAAACAATATTATTTTCGTTTTTCCTGTTCAATTAAACCTGAATATAAAGATCATCCCCACATTCTCCATCAGAGGGTTGAGAAATGTTAGATTATTTTATACTGAAAGCAAAAGACAGTTTTTCATGCTAATATAGATTCCTTGTGCCATTTTCAGATTAAAAAATGATAGGCGAGAAAGAATAAATGTTTGAGTCAACCATAATCTTAAAAATATTTTAGGTAAGAAGTGGAAATACAGATTTTTCCCTCCCGTTTATTTTGTGCAACAGACTAATGTGAATAACATATTTTAGATGTTCTTTCTGAATTTCATATAACAAGAAATAAAACCAGCTATGTTGATGTTCAGAAACATGAATACATACCACATATGTAAAATACATACCATGTATGTACCTATAAACAGGTACACACATATGTATATATAATCTTAGAAACATGGAATGATTTAGGTTGGAAGGGATCTTAAAGATCATCTGGTTCCACCTATCCCACCGTGGGTAGGCACACATTTCATTAGACCAGGTTTCTCAAAGCCCCATCCAACATGGCCTTGAACACGTCTTGGAATGCATCATCCCCAACTTATCTTCCCGTCTTCTCCACCCTGAATAGCACCAGCTCCCCGAGCCTGTCCTGGTAGGGAAGGTGGTCCAGTCCTCTGATCATTTCTCTTTGTATTTATATACACCCAATATTTTTCTGAAAGTTTTATGTCCTGTGTAGAATTGAAACCTACTGTAAATACAAGAAGTGGATAGTAACGAATAATCTGCCATTCTGTTTTTTTTTAGGTTAGTCAAATTATTTAGCATATATTTAGAAATTCAGTTCTCAGATGTACATGGGTATACTCTCTTCAATTCTCAAATGTATATATGTATACTCACCTAGAGAAAATTCTTCCTTCTTTCAGTCTCATTTAAGAAAAGACTTCTTTCTAAATTGCTGAATGTGGAAAAAATTATGAAAATAATCTGAATTGATCTTAGAAGTAGAGATAAACAATGAAAAATATAATGAAAAATATTTTACATTAATATATCTCATACTACTTAAGAATACATTTTTTTAAATTTTGTTTTTGTTCTGTGGAGTGAAGGAGCCATTTTATGCCTCACAATTCATTTATCATAATCTCTTTAGCAAATACTATAATACAGATTTAATTTTGTAAATTCCATTGGAATATTTCAAAATACATTTAATGATTTAGTTATTTGATTTCATCTTTTGCATGACTGTTATTTAAAGCACAAGCAATGCTGGTTCAAAGCACAGAATGCTCAGCCATAATTTTGAAGTTTTGCATATGGTACAGACAGGGGAGCAAGAAGATTCCTTGAGTAACTTTAATAGCCATGAAAGAGCAAGCAATCTCCTCAAAAGTAGATGTGCATTTTAAAAATATATATACATTTCCAGCTGGAAGACCTACCAATACTCTTTGGCAAAATGCCCAGGCTTCTCTGTGTAATTCACTGAGGAATACTTCTGTCTCACTCTGTAAATAAGTAGGTAAGATTAGATTTCACTGCTCAAAAGAGACAAAGAAGGTATCTTATATATAAACATATCTTTTAAACTGTTCTTTGATAAGCCTGCATCACACCAGATCAAAACCCAGCTGCTTTTCACAATGAGATGTGAAATCCCACACACATGGGTGTGACACGAAGCCTCTTACATTCTTATTAGTACCATTGTCCTCCAACTAACCCTCACAGCCAAAATTTTAAAGGATAGGATTTTCTCCCAAGATATTTTGAAATACATTAAGTGAAGCACTCAGCTCCTCACTGACTATGTCTCTTTAGTCTGAGAAAATAAAAGAATTCCAAGCCTATCTTTTTGTTGCGCTCTGGGCAAGTAATCAAACATGGTCTGCTGGGATATCAGCCTTTCAATTTGATGGTTTAAGAATACGTATCATTTTCAAATAAGAAAATTATACCCTTCAGAAAGTATTTTCACTCTTTTTAGGGAGTGTTTTCAAATCTGGCCAAACAGTCCTGTTTTCTAAAGAATGGCTTTGGTTTTCTTGCTGGTATTGTCTCTGATTTGCAAGTCAAAATAAAAGATGTGAGAGACACTGTTTTGTTAACCTGTGCCCTTACCAATTAATGTAGTAATGTAGGCCTTCACTCTTTTCTTTACTTCTTCCTTTTTCAGAAAGATTATTCTCAGCCCTAATGTGCTTAGGACACATTAACCTTCTGCTATACAAGGAAAAGGAATCTGCGTGCATGAGTTGTTTCACCACTCTTTGCTGCTCCTGTGAGACAGCATTGTCTCAGCCCTTTTTTGAGTGCTATTAGGAAATAGTTCCATGTTTGAAATTAGGGACTGAAGCTTGTTAAATTTTATACTAAGTCCAGAGCCTTCTGTGAGAAAACAGAGTTTCTCATTATTGTACTCAAATGTCAGTCTGAAGCTCAGGGGATAATTCCTGTGTAGTCTTAAGAAAAATATATCAATAAAACAAAATGTTAAATAAACAAGAAACAGGCAAACTGAAACCTGTATTCTGACCTTGAGCGGCAAGTGAAGGAATAAGCTATTAGTGCAGAGGTGAGAGACAGGCAAGCATTATCCTTTATACAAGGAGTTTAACTAATCCCTCAATCATTCCCTGCCACAGGTGATTTTATCTCAGCCTTGGGGAGGAGCTCTTTCAGCAGTGATGACCATTTGTTTGTGGTAAGACAACTTTATCACTGTTTTCTTGTTGATTTCCTTCCTCACCATGAGCAGTTCCAGAAATTCAATCTAGATAGGAAAACAGCAAAAACAATTTTAATTGATCCACAGGCACTATTTTAGGTGATAGAAAAATATAGCAGACTGCGCAGAGTAACTGAATCACTTGATACAAATGGATAGTAGAGATATTAAATATAGATTTTCAGCGTCCTTCTTTGTCCCCTAGAAAAATAGAAAGAGCATTTGACAAATAAATGGAAGCTCTTAGACTGAAGTAATTCTGAGGACTTGAAATATTCTTCAGCACTGTGACAACACTTCAACTTTCCTGAAAAAAAAACAACAAAAACACTAGTGAGTTATCAATATGTAACTAATCCTGTTTTACACAGAGCAAACCCAACTTTTATAAGCATTTTGACTTGAATGAAAGAATATGGCAAGATTCCCTGAACCTATTTTTCATCATCATAGGCTGATTTCCAGAATCTGGGATTTTTGAATAGTTTTATGACAGACCTGGCGACTACTGACTATTTTGTTCTTCATATGCCCTACCATTCTCATGCTTTTGGCTTTACAGGAATAAGTTTATTTTTGTGCAGGTAGCTGACATTGGAACTTCACAGAAGAATGTTTCTGATCCATGAGTAAACTTAAGCATATCTTAGCCTGAGTTACTGATAAAAACTTTTAGAATGTGTGCACTATTCTAAACAGGATGCTTGAAGTTCAGGAATAAGAATTATAAAATCTTGTTCTGGATATGATGTTTGCACATAAGCAGCAGTACTTATGCCACACCTTATATTTTTCACTATTTTTTCATTATAAGAGCATCATATGTAAGGTAAGTTAAAAGTTTTATTTATTGCCTTTCCTTTCTTTATAGGAAAAAATAAAAGCCAATCATACAGTTAACACCCTCCCTAATCCCTTCACATACATTCACAAAACCATAGCAAAACAACACAAAACAAAACAGAAACAGAACAAAAAAGGAGAGTAAAATAGTATGATAAAACATATCTTTGAATATATAAACATATCTAACATATCTTAATATTTTACATTAAAATAACATGATTTTCCTTCCTTCTTTACTCATCTTTAATGTTTTCAAATCTTTTAATAATTTCACTCATATATTGAAATAATTGTATTCAGAATCCTGAAACTTACACAACTTTTATAAAGTTTTACATTGAGGATTTCAGAGTCTCCCTTTTTGATTTATAATTCTGTCTGTTACATTGACATCAACACAGCAATGTGTGTGCCCAGAATAAATGTGACTCAACAAAGGAGAAGTCCTGAAGAAATAGGACTTGTATTTTGGAATCTCTTGAGAGACTGAAATAAATACTAAGCAATGGCATTATTGTTTACATATAAACAAGGCAGAGACACTTCACAGTGTCTTGGCCCCTGCTGTGTAAAATTTGAACCAAAGGGAATATGGTCCTCACTGCCAGATCATACATCAGCTATGTTTTGTTTGTTTTCCTTCAGAAACTGAGCAGCTGGGGATGAAGTTGAGAGGAAACTGGAAGTTGTTTCTGAACCTGGGAAATGCTCCCAGACTATGCCCCTCATATAGGTCTCTGTAACTTCTCTGTCCTAGTGATGCACACAGTAGCTGGTCTTTACTTCTACACCTGTAGAGGAGACAAGAACTCTCTAACAGTGACAGAATAGTCACTAGTTTTATGGAAAACTTAAAATCTTCAGATAAAATCAGGTTGAACTGAATCAAATACCTATAATATAATATTGTTTTTGTTGTTATGATCAGATTTTTCATTTATTTCCCTTATTCTTCAGAAATATCTAATTCGATTCTGAAGAAGAATGACACTATTTTCCAAACTCTTGAAATTCTTGATGAAACACAATTCAAGGAAAGCTACTCTGTAAATTTGGAGTACATTTTTGTTGTACTCCAATTTGGAGTACATTTTTATTGTACTCCAAATTTCTACCTTTCAAAATATGACATTTTACCTTTATTATTCAGTGAATTACTGTAGTGAATACATTTTCTTTTATACATAATTAATCTACTGTGTTTGAAGCAGTTAAATCTTGATAATAGACTTTTTAACAGTTTTCAGAATAACATCATTTTAATCTACATTATTTAAAATAGTTGCCTTAGATAGCAGTCAGCTGTGACATGGGAAACAGCAATGAAGTGGGGATTTTCAATAGACAGTCCTGAAGATATAACTTTAGTCTTTAATATCTGACTGACTTCCCCTGGCATGCACCACAACTAATGCTGTGGGGTCATGCTCCACAGAAAAATGAGTAACATTCATTGGTTTACTATTTGGATTTCATAGATTAATTTATTTTATTGGACAAACTATGCTGCCAAACCTTCCTTTGTGGAAGTCTATCCTTCGCAGAATCCTGTGCTCTTCTGAGTGCATTTCAAAAATACAGGTTCAAAAATTTAAACAATAAAGTTTATATTCTTGCAGAAAACCAGAACACAAGATCAAATTTAGTTAGTCTAATTGTGAAAGATAAGGGAAGAGTTTACAAAGTATAAATAATAACCATCTTTAAAAAGAAGATGGTTAAAAATACGTATCATTTTCTTTCATCTTCTTTTCATCTTATAACTTTAAGCACACAGATTTTGTCTAAGCCACTTACAAGGGTCTTCTAAAATTATAACAGACTCATCTAGAAAGACATCCCAGAAAGGGGAATGCAAACCTCCAAGTAATTTATGTAGAGAACACATCATGGAAAGCATACTTGTTATCAATTAAGTCATTTGTTCAGCTTGAGAAAAGTGCAAATGTCGGGAACATTAATTTTAAATGCTGTTTTTAGCAGAAAGACATATTCAAATGTTTTGTAATGTACTTTATCTTCAATTTATCTAAAGGATGTAAGATTTTTTCCTTAATTATCACCCATAAAAAGTTATTGTTTTCAATTTATCTGAATATCTTTTCAGATTTCAACACATTAAATAAACCTATAAATGATGTATAATGATTTTATTTATGATAATGTGTTTAATATTTTATTTTACAAGAAATACAGAAGTGTATGTCAATTTTGTATTGCACAGAACATGACTAAATAGTTCTGAACTGAAGAAATAAGAAAGTAACTGTGTGTGCACAGTACACACAGACTAGTATAAAATTTTAGCCTACACATGTTTCTTAATAGTTTTTCAATTTTGGCAAATACGACTAAAAGATGAGATTTCTGTCTCTTTTTTACTTTCCACCCATCATTCCATTAGAAAAATGTTGGTAACATAAAGTCATAGATTTCAAGGTAATTTTTTACCTGGTTATCTGTCTTGAATGTACTTTAAAAAATAGTCTTAAAGATCAGATGAAATTATTTGGCAGAATTGTTTGATCCCACATTAAGTATTTTTAATGAATTTTCCTATAAATATTGAGATCTTAAGTAACTTATTTGATGCTGAGAAGAGGTTGATTCACAGCTAAATCTGCTTTCTACAGTAAAGAAAAAGAAAGGGATGTATTTAAAAGCCTGAACTAAACCACAAACATGAAATTCTTTGTATTGCCTGAGGGGACAACTTAGTCTGTGGGTAAAAAACAATATGAGACAGTAGTCTCTTGACACTAAGATAGGATCTTTTCTCAGGATTCTTGTAAAAATCTGTTTACTGTGTGTGCATAACTGTAAGGAATATAAAATTGTTTTTGTGATCTTCTGTCAAGGTAATACAACATAGATTTCCCCAATCTTAATCACTGACTTTTTCCTCTAAGAAATTAACCTTTGAGGCTTTCAATTTCTCTTATTTAGAAAAAAAAAAAAAAAAAAAAAAAAAAAAAAGTTAAAGGAAAAAAAATACTTTAATTCTATGTGGTTTGGTTTTAGTATATATTTTACATCATGTAGTATAACACATCTTGTTAAGTGCTAAAATGACCTTAGTCAAGGATCATGGTTGTCAGCTTAGAAACTAATACTGGCTCATTCTGAATAAACACAGATAACTCTTGCTCTTCCTCTGATTTGATGTCAAATGGAAAATTCCAGAGTACTTATCTGTCCACAGCATTTCTTGGGGGATGCTTCTAGAATTTTGAGTGCATTTTCACCAAAACCCAATAATCTTAGTTCACAGAGAACCTGCAGGTCTTACTCTTATTTCCATTCTCTCCAGTAGACAGATATGAAGCTTGTCATTTTATGCATGCAGTTTTTAAAAAGGTGTTATTTAAAGTAACAGAAAGACAAGCTCTATTAGGCAGTAGAGAACTTGAAATTAAAAATGAGAAGATGATGTTCTACAAGGAGCTCTCTTGAGGAATTTTTTGACAATGCAATCATTTAAGTTTGAGTTTGGCTCAATTACTGCAGTGTTTCATTGCTGAGATGGTACAAGCACAGAGGGTCTTAATCTGAGAACTGGGATCACTTCTTGTTTTAAAGAGTATGGATGCATGCTAAGATATTGGTAACAATGAAGACACCAGATAGTATAAGGCACCAAATGACTGAAAAATTAAGAAAAGTCAGGAAAAAGTAGAATAAAAATCTTTAACTTTGAATATATTGTGTTTACCTCCATTTGGCTCTTAATTTCAGCAAATGTTCATGTAAGTTGTCAGTTTCAGTGTCAATTTGCAGCGATGACCTAGCTGTTTTACCAACTTGGTAGAGAATCCCTAACTCATTCACATAATTCATGTAAAAACATATTAGACGAAATGTAACTTCTCTTGAAGAGAGGAAATACAAGATAGCTATTCAAGTTGCTGTGTTGAGTTTGTTGGCTGGGTAAGGTCATTTGGTCTCTAATGGAACTGTCTGAAATAAAATTATTTGACCTCTCACAAGTTTAGTTCAGGTCATGCTGCTAATCTTTGAAACAGTGTGGGATATTGTGGCATCAGTGTTTTAATACTGTGAGTCAGTTTATTCACAGTGGTGTTGGGCTTCGGTTCCCTCTGCTCCCCACCCCGATGGATTCCTGTACACATAATCAGTCAAGAATGAATTTCCACAGAACTTGAAAACCCATTAAATGAAATAAAAGCTAAAAGTAACATTCTAAAGTCTACTTAAAAAAAAAACCCAAAACATTAAATTCTTCATGGTTAGCATTCTTTCTTCATCTCTCTGGGAAGTAGGAATCTAACTTCTTCTTCTTCTTCTTCTTCTTCTTCTTCTTCTTCTTCTTCGTCTTCTTCTTCTTCTTCTTCTTCTTCTTCTTCTTAATAATAATAATAATTCTGAATAATATGCATGTGGAAAAACATGTTGTTCTTAGTCCCTTGATAATGATATTTCATATGTACCCTGACCAATTTATTTTGTTTACTCAGGTTTTTAAGATGCAAGTGTTACACATTCTGTGTATTTTCTCTTTAAGACTGAAAATAAAAAACCTTGCAATTTATCCAAGTTGGTCTCTTACTCAGTAGAATTTGAAGATCGTATTTTGAATTACAGTGTTCCTTCCCCTGCCCCCTCCTCCTCCTCTTTTTCCTCTCCTTACCAAAACTACTATGATATAAAGCTAGGGGAATGTTAGGATTAGTTTTCTTGGATGATTTATTTTTTTTGAGAAGAATTTATTAATTTTTTGGCCCACATTAACACACTCAGTAGAATTTCCTCAAACTCTGTAGAGTACTTCTAACTCCATGAAAGGAACTTTGCTCAGCACCAAGGTCAGCTCCAGTATTTGCCTCGCAGCAACAGACAGGAAAAATGTTCTTTTTTAAAAATTCAACAGTTTTGACCTATGGTTTTGATTTCTTCCATTTGTCTACACCTTATTCAAGCAGCACAGATTAATATTTTCCTCAATCAGTTTAAATGGGGCATCTATTTGTAATACTATTTGTTATAATCTACCTGATTTTTCAAATTCAGGTATCTACAAATAATTCTCAAGCATTGTTTCTCAGTATTGATTGGAATGAATACAGAAAAGTCTTATGTTTAACTCCCTAGTTATGGTTTTCTTTCCTGCTTGGTTTTCTGTTTTTGATTTAGTTGCCCTTTTCATTATCATACCATATCTTGATCACTATGAATACAAAATCTTTTTACTTATTATCAATTTCAGTTACCTAATAACATTTCTAAGAAATGCTAAAACTTGGAATTTTTCCATTTCACCCTAAGTGAGTGTGCTATTTCTATATTCTTACTCTCTCTAGAAACTCAGCACCATATTAATTTTCAAGGATTAAAAACGTCCTAAATTTCTTATTTAGAATGTAGAGAAACCATCATCATCTTTTTTGTCTGAAATCAACCAAGGATGTCAGAAAATTCCCCAGGGGAATTCCCTAGACTCAAAATCCAATAAGAAAAAGCAAGTTATTTTCTTGAGTAAAATTGCAGGCTGGTCTACAGCGGGTGCTGTTGAAGCTTTAAAAATTTGCAGGAAATAATTGAACGTTCCTTGCAGAAGAAAAAGTAAACAAAAGACATGATGCTATAGATCTCATACTAGTGTGGCTCCTTAGGGGGAGTTCTGCACTCTACGCCATTGAAATTTGATGTCAAATACCTTCAGCACTTGGAGCAGTGACTAGAGGCCAGAACTGCTACAGTGAGCATTGCTTACTAGAATGCACAATTAAATTGCTCCTTGGTTTACCTGACTTATACTAATTCAATGGGAGAGGGATTCAGTGTTCTTGAATGAAATCTAAATAACAAATGTCATTTTGGGCTCTATCAAGCACAAAAAATTGAATTTAGGGATCCCTCTTTTGATGTCTATTATCTACCTATCATGTGCAATGCACAATCAGACAAAGTAAACAACCCTATAGTATGATGGATATAACAAGACATCACTCTTTGAGCAATTTCAGGTCTTTTCCCCATATTTAATTTAATGAAATGAAAAAAACTGAAGCAAAAAAAACTAAATTAAAATAAAGCAACGGTCAAGTACACTTCAGTGTAGTTTTGACAAGTCAATTATTCATGTATTTTAAAATTCGGGTTTTTCTTAGAAAAATGAATTTAATAAATTGGCATGAGTTTCTTTTAAAGTTGTAAACTTGACACTCATCTCAAAGATTAGAAATCCTACTTTCTTCAACGGATTCAGAACGGTGTTAGACGAGGTTGTAGATCCATGTGCTCATTTAAATCAAATGTAGCATAAGATGTAGGGTGGAACAGCAACAAGGGAATCTTTCAACAGAATTTGGAAACTTCTGATGCAAATGAAAACAGACTGCTCAAACTGACTCATTAAAAGTTCTCAGGAGAGGCATCCCATGAAGCGTGCCATGAGGTATGAGCTTAAGATCACAATTCTGTTGGTTATCATGCTAGTCTTAGAGTTGGCTTAAGTCACTGAAAGCTCTGTTTTTAGACATTTTAATTTATCTTTGTTAATATTTGTGATAAGTGAACAGTTTCTACAATAATGTTTTTAGAATTACTTCTTACTTTACCTCCTTTGACAAGACCTGAAGCTACACACATAATTGATCAAAGACATGGTCCTAGGTTAAATTACATTTTTTCATTCTTTTTATACTAACTTTATAGTAAAACAATCCATCAATCAAAACATTACATTCGCTATTTCTTTAATCCAGTCTGTATTTGGTTTTGTCCTTCTTTTATTATTGAAAATGATACAAGACACAGGGGGAATAATTATATTTGATTTTAAAGAAAAAAGGCTTGAATTATATATGAAAGTTAATTTTGTCAAAGCTTTCCAGTATAGTTAATATAAAACTTAAAGTTTGTTTTAAAAATTATAATAATAACTTGAATGAATCAAAAATGTCATGCAAAACAAAAAAGAGCCATATATGTATGATATGTCTGAAATTTTATTTTTTCTATCTTTTTCAACATAGTTATCTTTTGGCATTGCTTCAATTAGTTATATCCTGAATTTGAAAGAAATATTTACTGTTTATACTACTTCCCAGTTGCAAGGAATTTCATTAATACATGACATTACTCAAATGAAAGTATCCCCCAGTTCATGCATTGCTTGTCCATGACTGTAGGCAGTCAAAGATTTGTCTAAGGTATAGGATAAAATTCAGCCTGCAATAATTGTGTGTACACAGCTATTGATCCTGTCAGACTTGGAATGTACTGGGGTTAATATGGTGTGACTAACAGGAAGAGATCCCACTTTTTCTTGTCTTGTGCATGGATATGCTCTTTGCATGTTTCAGAGGTTCTGTGCTTGAGACTGAAAGGCCAAACAAGATGAAGACTGTGATAAACAGCACCGAAATGGGAACTAAGCTTCCGTTAAAAAAAAAAAAAAAAGAAAAAACAAAAAGAAAAACCAAGAATACAAACCACCAAAAACCATAAAACTAAAACTGGAAAAACAGTAAATAGATTCCATGTAAGGCATTAAATTTAGTACATTACAAACCCTTTGGTATGGATTGAAAAAATCCAACCTTCCAGAGAGTTTCCTGGGGTCACAGATTTTATGCATCACATCTGAAAAAAATTATTACTTTAACTTGCAGACATGGAATGAGGCCCTGCTACTTATTTTAACAATAAGTAGCGTCTTAGTCAAGTTTATCTTACTGATTCAAAGGTGTGAAACTTAATCCAAAGATTCAATATGCACAATTATGTTAGTCAGCTAATATTTGCTTTATAATCAAGGTTAAGACACTTTAAAAGGTCAATTCCAAAGTAAGAGAAATTGAACCTTATCTTAAATGTGCCTATTTTCACACTTTGTGATGATATAAAAGTATAAGCTTTCAAAAATTGTTTGCAAAGAGCTCAGGCAGTTAGAGAATATTTTTAATTGCCTTTCATCGCCAAACATTTTGTGATTCTATGTTCCAATTTCTCAGAAAAAAAGTTAAAGAAACTCACCAGATATAGTTTTGAATGTAAAGAGTACAGATGCCAACATAGACAAGGTATGCTTTCCTCAATAAAAATCCATCCACACCTTTCATGTCTCAGTCGATGCTGCATCATAAATGATTTTTTAAATCCTTGCGGCTTGGCACCATGATATTCAAAAATGCTTTTCTATTCCTGTAACAGCTTACATGTTGCTTTGACAGGTGTCTCAATTGAGAGGATTTGACTTAGGGTCTGGTTAATATTTGTTGTGAATAAATGTAAGGGGAAAGTGTAAATTGATGTTGTTATCCACATTTTATTCATGACAGTAAGGAAAATAGTCTAATGTAGAGTTAAAAAGATAATAATTGGTATATAGCACATAAAAATCATTAGGATCAATGAGAGAAACTATATTTTATATTTAACTTATAAGCATAATTATTGCTTTTTGTTTTCTTTTCTTTTAGTTTAAGAAATTCAAAGGAGAGGGTGTAGCCCAGTTTGGTGCATCTCATTGCATCTAGACATGATCCGCTGGCTAAAACTGACCAGTCTGTTGGAAGTGGAAAGTTTATTCAGTGGCATTTGGACAAAGAAATATTTCCTAAAGAATAATTAGTTAGCATTCCTTTTAGAAAGAAGATTGTGGCTCCCTCTTCATTGTTCAGCTCTTTCTGGATTTTCTATGTGATGATTATCGCTCTTCATTAATTATATAGTGAATTGAAGGGTAAAATTATATATTTTGAATTTCCCTCTGGGGAACAAAACTAGGAACTATGATGTTTAGTAGAATTAAACTCATAGTTTAAATATAACTAGTTTAATAATTTATAGTATCCAGTGCTACATCATTACCATAGAAATTCTACATACTTAAAAAATGAGGAAAAGCCTATTTAGTGAATATTGTTCTTCTTAAAGTAATTATTTAAATCAACTATTTTCAGCAATTCTTTGTGTTCTATACTAATTCACTGATTAATATTGACATGGTATGATTATTGTGACTGGGGTTTTTTTCATCTAGAAGATCAGAAATCTAGTGAAAGAGCAAAGGAGGGAATTCATATATTACTGCAAACTCAGATGTTATCTATCTCACACATCATTGTGATGCCTGCAGAGGCTGACCTGGAAGAGAGGCTAGGCAGTGTTAAAGGAATAGAATAATTACCTATTAAAGGAATACCTTTTAATAGGTAATTATTAAAAGTTCTTGGGCAGTACAAGACCCCGGCCAAGGGTACACCCAAGATGGACACAACATGGGTGACTGGTAATGAGTTTTCACACTTTTTTAAGTTTTGGTCCATTTACATATGGACCAAAATTTACCTATTGGGGTCAATTGTCCAATTAGAGCTTCAGGTTATAAAGTCTCATCCTCCCAGATTGCTGTCCTCAATTCACTGTTTACACTTTTTGGGCCTGAAGCTGCAATGGTGTCCTTTGTTCTCAGGCTGGAAAAGAATTGCTTTGTCTAACTAAATTATGAAGAGAACTTACTAACACTTTATATGAAGTTCAGAGTTATATACAAATACAGTACAGAATCTGGAAAATATGAAAGCTAAAACTTAAGGCATCAGTTGCATAGTATATATCATAGAAATAACAGCCCTTTCAGAAAAATGTAGGGTTTAGAATTCTATTTATGAAAAATATACCATTTTTATGGATGCTCTGTATAGAGAATCTTTTCCTGCGCAGTAAGTTCTCCACTTTGTGCACATACTGGCTAGCCTTGTCTTTTTTTGTTATATTTTCTTGTTCTTTAATATGAAGTCTTCTTCCTTTAAATATGAAGTTTCAGAAATCAGCCCTAAATTACAAAAAAAAAAAAAAAAAAAAAAAAACTTCTTTGGCATAATAAAGAGGAAATGGAAAAAGGTTCAAATTAAAATAAGGTTTAATATTTTGCTGAGAAAACTGTGGAGAAATAATGACTTCTTAGACATATCTTAGAAAGTGAGATTGCTAGGAAATCTACTTAAATTATGACCTGACTTTGAAGGAAACTGTCAGACTGAAAAAGTGTGTTCTGAATTGTAAGGAGATTCACTGATTCCCGCAGGCAGGCAGGTGTTCAGTGATCCCTGGGAAAGAAGGGCTTCGTCATGCCTAATTGTGACTCGGGGAGGAAAAGCACCATCATTCTGAACATCCCCCATTCCTTCCTCTTCCCTCACCTTCACATGCTGAGCATGACACCGTTGGGTTTGGGATACCCTTGGGTCATTTGGGGTCAGCTCTCTTGCCTGTGTCCCCCCCAGCCTCTTGTGCCTCTGCTGCTTCCTGGCTGGGAGGGCAGTACCAGAAGCAGAAAAGGCCTGAATGGGGTGCAGCATCATTCAGCAGCAAAAATAACTGTGATATCAGTGCTGTTTCCAGCACAGATCCCAAATATTGCCCCTTACTACCTACTGTGAGACAAATTAGGTCTACCCCCAAAATGAGCAGAGGAACATTCATAGGTAGGTGCACTTCCTAATTAGATTGTTGTTATGTTGAAAAAAATTAAAGGCAACTATTAAATGGAAATATTCATGTGAATTTTGAGTACTTATTAATTTTATCCTTTTCTTTTTGATACACAATTCAGTCTAATTCCATCAATTAAAGAAAAAAATCATAATGCATGTTTCCAATCATCCTGAAATCAAAACAGGGGACCTTATTTTTCAGTATTAAAGATATGTGGATTTTTGGTTAGAGTCTGAAAATTTAATTTGTATTGTTAATTTGTATTGATAGTTCAGAGAGGAGGAATGCTTCAATTTTTTTCCTTGTTTAGGCACTTTAAAAATAGAAAAGTTACCCACAAAGATGCCATAAAGCACATGATCCTTTCTATTTGATCTCTGCATAAGAAAGAATTTTATTTTCTTCAGACTGGTTTGGGATTAAATTCCAGAAAGAATGCATTTTTTTCTCAGAAGTTCTGTCCATAAAACTGATTTAAGAAAATGAGAAAGCTGTGGAGGAAAAAAAAAAGTAAACTACATAAAAATATTAAGGTACAAAACTATTCATTGGAACTATAAATTATTGGAATTCATAACTATTGTCATGAAAGACAAATACAACCATCAAGCTAAAAAAAGAAAAGAAAAAAAAAAACCAGAAGGTAGTGACAATACAGTTATTGTTGATAAAAGTCATAAAGTCATTTTGTCAGTTATGTTGGATTTTGTGCATATAGTTAAAAATAATGAATCTATGATGTCTTTCTTCAGACGTCCAGCCAATGCAGTAATTGCAGAAAAGGGGACAAGTTGGTCACACTAACTTCTTTCATGAAGAATTTTTAGATGGAGAATTATCAGGCCAGAGAAATAAACTTCAACACATTGATACACACTGTGCTTCTAAATTTCCTTATCTCAGATATGATAATGACTTATTCCTCTAATGCCAACACCTAACATATATTCAGAATTAAAAGATATTATGAAAAATTTATGTTGCTAAGTTTTTCTCACTTCATACCCTTGAAGAAAATTAATGGAAACAGCTGTGGAACCCCAAATATCACATCCCCTATAAATTACAAATTGAAGACAGTACAGCTGACAATACGTTATTATATTCACATGATATAATAGTTGATCACGTTCCCCAAATAGCAATCATAAAATTAATTCCCAATATCAGTTGTAAATCTCAAATATCATGTCATAGGTAGCTCAGTACATATTGATGCAATAGTGCAATTGTGCCCGGATGATAGCAACATAGCAAAGGGGAAAGTGATTTTTACAAACATTAAAATCCTTTTTTGGAAGCATTATTGTAAGTGTACAATCAGTGGGAAATGACAAGCCATGTGGTGTCCTTGCTGAATGAGAGTTTTATTTATGCAGACCTATAGCAAGTCAAAATAAACAACATTAAGATACCTCTTGTAGGTAGAATAGGAAAAGATGTATAACATTGCTTGAAAATTAAAATTAGAACTGTAACATTTTGACATGATTTATTCTCCAAAGCCACACAGAGAATGCTTGCTTAAAAATACTACCTTTTCATAGCTAGAGTACATTGTAAACTGCATGCACAATTAGGCATAAACCTAAATGCTTATGGGTATCACTGGATCAAAAGTTAAAAGTCCTTGTCATACTTTAGGACACAATTGTACAGATTTTTCCTAGTACCTAAAACTAAATCTTCTACAAAACTCTTATTTCCTTCTTTGATGTCTCTTCTTTCTATTCCACTTCCTCTGCCTTTATTAGTGTTTGGTTTAGGGTGATTTTATTATTAATAATAGATATAATAACTATCATTATGTCATTCTGTTGGTGGATTTCCTTTTACTAATGCATAAACCACTTACATAAGCTAAAGGATACTACGAGAGTAAATGTACAAGCACCACTAATTAGATATGTTATGTAAGATAAAATATGAAAGCTTAGGAATGAAGTTGAAAAGCTATAGGTGCTCTTACATTATTTTATGCTGAGAAACTCTGGCACTAATCATCTTGTCTTGTTTTTTCTCTATGTAGTTGTCCAAGAGTTTCACTAATTTAAAATGACTTTATTTATTTCTCACAAGGCTATCAGAAAATTGTCTTTTTTAAAAACATTAAGCAATGAAAATACTGACTATTTTTCTTTTTTAATGTAGAATCGCAAACTTGCATTTTTACAGAACATAAAGGTTTGCTACTCTACAACTTCAATGAAACATATTTGAAATTGCAATTATAAATATGCCAACATGTGTATGACTTTTTCTTAAGGAAATTACACTACTCAGACTAAGTGTTTTTCGCAAATATACCTCAAGCAATGAAATTAAGTTCAAGAAAGGATGGTTTCAGGAATTTTTTAAACTGAATTTGCTGTCAAAAAATGTAAAACAGCATTTGTTTTATTGTCAAGATCCAAACCCCTTTGTGTTTAAGAGGAGTTTGAGCCATGATGACACACCAAATCTTTCTTGAAGAGATGAGAAATTTTGCAAGCCTTTCAGAAGAGACCTGAAATGATTTAATCATTGTCAGTAGCTTAGAAATAGGACACCAGTCTTTAAGGGGGCTTTGACGTAGCATGCTGCTTGTGTGCTCAGATCAGAGGGAGAGTTTGCAGGCAATCCTCACAGCAGTCCTGTGAGAAAGACTGGAAAAAGAGCATGCTTTCATCTAATTTTACAAAAGAAAAATATCTGGCATTAGACACAAAAAGCTGAAACTGGTAAGCTAACCACATAAAAATGAAGAAAAAAGAGAGGAAAAAAGAGAAGCTCTGCATCTGGAATGTCTTAAACCCTGCACTCATTATGCTACTTAAGCATGAAATAATTTGGCCACCCAACATTAGGGAAACCACAAGAAAAATTTTCATCCAAACCTCTAAATATCTGGAGTCAATGTCATTTTTCTGGAAATTTTATTTTCATTTAAATTTTCTATTTTCATTTTTTACCCCAAATCCAACTATTTGCTTTAGATAAATCCATATTTATTTGACCTGGAGAGCCTATTTTGCACTTAGGAATTATTTTCAAGTCCAAAAATTATGAATTGTTTTAGGAAATAATCGCATAGTACAGACGTAAATCACCATTTGAATGAAAAGAGGTTTGAAATACCATATTTTCTTTTTTAAAGAGCTGAAGATAGGAACACTTATCTATATCAATTTCCGTGACACAAAATTGTATTTTATCTAATCCCAAATTTATTATGGTCTAAGCCCAAAGCTGAGCCACAATATCTTTCTATGAAATCAACTTCAAATTCAGACACCTGAATTTAACTGACTGCAGCAAATGTGGATCAAGTAGGAAAACACAGGACAAATCAAACACTACTGGATGGTAATGTATGAACAAATACAGAGAGACCAGTGCTTCCTAAAAATTGTGTGTGACTCACCAAACATGCACATGCATTTTAGGATGAGCTGAACATTTCTCTCAAATCCAGCAACTGCACTGCATAGACAAAATAGAACATCTAACTAATAGAGAGATGTTATAGACAAAGTCTTGACCTGGAAGTTTTAACCTGGTGCTGAATTGCTCCCTGGATGTTATTGACGATGTACGTGGGAGTGTACAAACACAAAGCATGACATAGTTCTACCCATCATTATCCTCAGTGTGTTTGCACACAGAACAATTGCTTACAACAACAAATTTAAAAAAAATACAGCGCTCAAAAATGCACATAAAATGTTACTGTTAAAGCTTCAACTACACTTAAACCGATACAACTTGCTAATCTAAAATCTCTCTATATTGCCAAATATAAATTAATTCCTCTTTCCACTGAGAAAACAATTAAAGATGTTTTGGAAAATACATATTCTTTATAACATACAAAAGTGCCTCGAAGCAGAAAAGCTAGAAATTCATGGATAGTGAATTTGTATTTGAATTGGCCATTATTTCTTGAATATTTTAAAGTCATAAAAGCAACTGAACAAGTGAAACTTGAAAATGGTCCTAAAAGAGCATAACTATGCAATCAGTTTGAAATTTTGCAAGGTATTACCATTTGCATATGATAATATGAACACAAGTTTTGAAGGTACTCAGATAAGTCTACAAATTAATGTTATTATACCCAGTATGTATTTTCTGGTAACTTTCCATTTCATGTGCTCCCTATCATAATCAAAATGGTTTTTTAGATAACTGTCTTGAAGCTTTCTACAAAACAATTCGTGTTCAATATTCAAGTTTTTACCTAGAAACCCATGAATCAACTGAGCCAAATTCTTGCAAAATAATCATCTCTGTAGCCCTGGAGCTGCCAAAAGGCTTGTTAGAAGTACGAATAAGACCTTTTATAGGGGATGAGACATGAATGGGAAAAGTTAGTTAGAATGTCATTTCTAAAAAAAATAAAAATATTTTTTATTAAAGAAGAAGAAAATATGAATTCTTTTCAAAAAAGATCTATTTAAAAGAAAAAGTGAGAAAAAATTGAGACATAAATTCTTCATGCAAGTGTGAAAGCATATGATATGATTCTCACTCTGCCATGTTTGTGATATTGATATTCTCCCAAAAACAGTTCTTCTCTGAAGATGTCTTGTAAAGTACTTTGTTAAAATTTATTATTACAGATAAACGAAAAATATTAAAGTAATAAGATTTGACAAAATATCTAGAACACCTTGCGATTAACAGAGAGGCTGACAATTATATTTTCTATATGGGAATGTTTGATATTGGTTTATGAATAAGACATCTGAATGCAAATATACACTGGAGTGTGATGATTCAGTGTTGTAATCCACCATTCAAAGTTTTTAATGCTGAAGATTTGTAAAATTTGATTACTCATAAATCCATAGGACAAACTAAAACACCCTACCTTAGAAAACATAAAACAAACTCTACTAGTAGTGTTCAAATAATGTTTATAAAGAATAAAAATGTTTTGGAAGAGTTAAAGTGAATGGAAATCATGCAAATATATTGTTCCGTAAACACGAACACCACGACAGTATGATTTATTATTAGGTAGCTTTAAGTTATGTGAATCTGGTGTTTACTAAAATTTAGACACCTTCATTTCACCTTAAAATCATTATTCCATAATGTGTGTAGTTGCTTTTATTCCTGGAACATAAATCATTGCTTCTAATGCATTTATTAGTAAACCATTGTAAAGGTCACTAGCTTTTTCTTCCAAACGTGTATCAAAAAACAGTGTGTAAAGTATAATTGCAAGAAAAAGAAATCCCTGTTTTAAGGGTAAGAACATTTAACTTGAATACTTCCAGTGGCTTCCTGATTTTTTTAGCAGATGTGAAAAGACTGACCACTTTCAGTTATTTACCTAAAAAATTGAATTATTTATTGCTTTCTTTCCTTCCTTTGCTTCCTAGGATGTAATAAATGCAATGCAGGATTCAGATAAATTGTAGAGGTGCTGCTTTATTTTAGCTGGTAAAAAACTACACTAACAGTTTTAACATTTTCATTTTGTTAATATTCTCTATATCAAAATCTATATCAAAATTTAAATCGCTGTATAATATTTCCTTTGTGAGAAAACAGCAACTCTCTCTGCATTGATAGTACTGCCAATTTACAAAGTTTGTATTCTGAGTCTTTTGGCCTGCAAAATCTTGAGATTTCTGATAGTTTGGGGGGAAACAAAAATATGTATCTTATAAGGGTTTAGGTAGTCTTTATTTTTCTTTCTTTTCTGCCTTCATACACAAGTTATGTTAACTTGATTTTTCATGGAAGTTAATAATTTAAATAACTTAACTGATCTGTGCAAAGGACTGCATATTTTTGGTCTAGTTTAGTTTTCACTTCCTCCTCCATGAACAGATATTTACACTGATATACAATAAAATTCTCAAACTCAAGTAATCCGTATGAACCTTTCTGTAATTTTATGGAAATCTGGAAATATACTTAAATCACAGCTAAGGACTTTCTTAATTTCTCTTGGGTTGACATCACCATTCTGGAATTTGATTTTGACAAAAATTTCTCTAATTTCATATCTATATTTCCTAATGTACAGGTTAGATTTGATTGCACCATTCTTCAACTTAAAAGTTTTCTTTCACTTTAAAAGAAAATAACGTTCCTATCTCAGTCCCAGTTTTGGAAAGCTAAATAAATAATATTTTGAGTACTGTCCCAAATGCATAATCCTATATCTTTCCTATTTCATTCTCCTACCACATTCTTTAAGACCATATATATAGCCTATACTAATGTATTATCCATTAACAGACCAGAACAGTATGATGTTTTCCAATTTAACTTACATTGGATCAAACTTCAGCACACGGTCCAAGATCAGGTTTTTAGGTGCCTCTGCTAACGTCATAATTAGAAAAATAAAACCTTAATTATGTCAAATGGCATCACTTCTTAATTTTTCAATAATCATTTGATGAAGACTTTTTTACTGTGATATCTATGACATCCCATTTTATTATTTCAGTTTTTTAATTAACAGTCTGAAAATTAAGATTTTTCATAAAAAAGTCAGTGTTTTTATTTATCCCCATCACACTAAGTCACTAAAAGTCTCAGTAGACTCTTAATATTCTCTAACAAAGTGATTTGATGGGAATACGTTCTATGACATAAGATGTTTTTCATTCCTGGTCTCTTCCATCAGTAATGAACTTTTAATTTAATATATATCTAACCAAGACTAAATGAAATCCAGCCAATGATTAATATTTCATTTCCTGTGATAAATAGTGAAGAAAGAGAATGTAAATCTATTTCTAATTAATTCTACTATTAGAATTACTTTATCCATTCCCATATTACCATTTATCTGATTTTATTTCTCTTATACAATAAAACTAAGCACAAAGTCTGTGCTAGTCTTTTCCTGATTTCTCAGTTTATATTAGACACTCCAGCATAAATACAAAAGAAGTTTTACTTCTTAATTTACAGGTATGAGATATGTCATTCTAAATAATTTTAAGTATATATGTACCAGTGATCAAATATTCAAGGGCTATAAGACTCTGGGGCTATCAGTATGTTTATAGATTTTAGAAATGTCCTTTGTTGGACAGGAAGAAAAGCCTTGAAATAAAGAGCTGAACAATTTAGTTAAGCTCTCATAAGGTTAAGGAGAATCAGAGAGATATACCTTTTCTTTAAAGATCCCTAAACTTTTCCTGACTGTTTTGTCTAACCTGATCTTGAAAACATGCCTTGAAGAATAAATTTCAGTGTCCCTCTTGAACTACTTAAGAACTACTTTTCTGATCCTTTGTAGACACAGGTAACAACAGATTCTAATGTTAAAAAAAAAAAAAAAGCAAAATAAAACTAAAAGTAAAAATTTGGTATGTGATAAAATATTATTTCTTTACTTCCTTCTCTGACTTTTAGCAAATGATTGAGTCTAGACCCCAAAGCATATTTTAACACTTAATAATTTATTACAACACTATCATATGGTATAGTCATATTTTTCATTTAATCAGTTGAAAACCCAGATTCTCTATTTTTAAATGTATTTTACATAATTTATATTAAACTGCTTTTTCAGATCAGTTTTACTTTTATATGCTTTTTCCTATAACAGGAATTCATGTATTGTTTTAATGGAGTGAAATGTGTTTCTTGCCTTTTGACCATTTTTACGTGGTTACAATTCCTCATAGATTGATATTATCTAATTTTTTTTCTCTTTAACAACAAGAAAACTGTTTACAGAAAAAATACTGACCAGAATGAAGTCCAAAACAAACTTGCTTCATATCCAGCTGGAAAACTAACAAACAATTCTAATTAGACTTGCAGTACTGGGAGTTTTAGATGATGTTATATTATTTTTTTTTCTTTTTCTCTTCCTGTCTGTTTTAGGATTTCTTTTATCCCTGCTCCCCCACATTATTAATGATGTTCCCCTGTAGAGCCTTTTTAAAACCCTATCATACTCATATTGTATACATTTTGTTGCTGATATTAGTTTCTTAATTTCTCCCTAAAACAGGAAAAAACCTAACTGACTTTATTTTAGATGTTTAATTCTGGGATTTATTTAAATAGAATTGATTATTGATAGATTGTTCAATAACTTGTTCAACTAATATTCCACCAAAATCTGAAGAGTTACTCCATAATCTCCAATCTCCTGACCATTTTATTTTTTTCTTTTATCACACTGTAAAGAATTTACAGATGGATAGCAACATAAGTAATGATTTATTCATTCAAAAAACTGAAGATGCATTGTCTCAACCAGAATTATCTAACTGCAGAAATTTTGAGTAAACAATTTAAATTTCTTGCAGAGATATATTTAATTTCACATATGACAGGGACATGGACACAAAATTAAAAATCTTCTTATGATTTAACGCAGGAGAAGCAGTGTGAGAAAAAGAAACTTACTCATAAAAATTTTCATTTTGTGACTGAAGAACAGTGACAGTGAAAGTCTTCATGAAATGCAGGAGACAAACATAATCAGCTGCTGACCACCTAATTTAAGGCAACTGAAGATATTTCATTGAGGATCTATATGACATATCTTTATCATGAAAAACAGTGAGGAAAAAAAATGTCCCTGTGTTACTAAATATCCATTTTGAAAACTTTGTTTAGGCTCTTTAAGATCTTAAAAATTCCTAATATTATCTTTCAGCACATGAATCTTCCGAGGCCATTAGAGAAATCTCAGTATTAAGATTTTGTAATTCACACTCTACAGAAGAAAATCACTTGCTGAGTTTTATATCTGAAATGTAAAACTTTTTCAATAAAAGGATATTAATCACACTTTCAAGAATTAAGTAATTAACAGAGAGCAATTAAAGGAGTGTTGAAAATGTGTGTAGGACAAGTAATTGGAAAAGAGGGAATTAGGAATAAAATGAAGTGTTATGCTCATACTTGAAGTAAGTGAAGTACACAGTGAAATAAGAAAATTAGTAAAGAAAGCAAGAAAGAATCAAAGAAATAAGAAATTTCCCTGGATTTTTACATATTTAAACTACTTTCATTTTTTCTCTGCTCTTAATTCCCTGACAGTACAATTTAAGAAGAGAGGTTAAATGAGAGGTTCAATTTTCTATAGGAGACTGCAGATGCTGAGATAGAAGAAGGATTCATGAAGGCAACAGATGCAGCCCTACTATATTAGTTGTATGAAGATAAAATGGGAAGGAATTTGGCTCTGCTTGGAAGTGTTTGAAGTCACAGCAGTTTAATGGGATAGAAAGAAAAAAGCAAACTGCAGGTATCATATTATGCATGAGAGGAACATAACAAGTTTCTCTCAAAAGAACGACAGTGCTTACTTAGTGACAGTTCCATTGTTCTGCATTCAATTACGGAGTGTATTACTCACTTAGTAAGGACATCATAAAAGTACAGATTTTTACAACAGTAATTTAATTTACCTAATGATGCCAATTTCTTAAGTGGGATACATAAGGAAGAACCATTCAGTTTGTTGGCTCTATCTGCAGCACAAAGACATGAAAGAAGATGTGGTCCTCTCCTATTTCTCAGAATTGTGCAGCAGAACTACAAAAAAACCAAAATGTGTACATCCATACTGTACATATGAGCTTCTTAAGGCATGTGTTGATATTTATTGTGATCCTACTTTCCATATTTAAGAAAGGTGTTTTATTCTTTAATGTCAACATTAAAACTGTAATTGTGAGCATTGATTTAAAACAAATAGAAAATTGCATAAGAATAGAAAAACAAATGGTTTCAAATTTAAATGAAATCACTTGTGCTCAACATTTTTGGAAGTTTCTCCTGAATATTGACTAGAAAAAAAAGCCTAGTTTCCTCTGGGGAAAGGATATTTGCCCTTGCTGTATTTTCAGCAAATAACAGAAATTATTGGCACAGAATGGCTAATATAAGATTGGTGAATAATTTATTTCCATTTTTTCCAAAACTGTATATGGAAACATAGTTGTTTTTGATAAGGTTACTATCCCTAAGCAGGAAGCTGTTTTTGTTTAATAGCTTTATTCTTATGCAGTCAGCCCCAGGTCAGGATATAAGAATAGGACTGTAGCAAATATTATAATTATTATTGCTAGTAGTATTATCTAGTCAAAAATCTGCCAGAAGCTGTTATGCTAGGTGCTGCATGAGTACAGAACTGAAATATAGATATTTTAAAAACATTCTTACTAAAAGAAGTAATGAAAATAAGCAATTTTCCCAGAATTTCAGTTGGGAAAAGTAATATTACTTCTAATATATTATCTGATTCTTTCAACAAAGGCTAAGACAATTGGATCATAGGCCATTATTATATACTAATAGCAGAGAAAATCTCTTTATTTGAAATAATAGCAATATTAAACTAGCTATACAAACACTCTTAGATAACATCTTTCTATTATGTGGGAGAGACTATGAAATTTTTCTCTATTTATTACAGTCTCAGAAGTGAAAAAATAAAGGATTTTCTTACAAAAAAAATTCAACAAAAGAGCTGGATTTAGGTCCTATTCTGAATGCAGGTCTAACATGATAGACCAGACATAGTCTTCAGTCACAACTGATTCTATGCTACATTGTTAGACAGAAAAGACATTTCCAAGTAGTACTGCAGAAAGAATTATGATGCAAAAATGACACTCTAGTGCTCTTCCTTACTAGCTTTATTTTTGTTTAGCTTAAATGTGGACAAAAATTCAAGAAAAGTCCTGAAATATAATATCTCAGCAGGTTTTAAGATAATATCTTTTTAAAAATCAGAAATTTTTAATAAATTACAAAAGAAAAAACTGAGATCTACAGCAGTCAGAGGCACAGAGTACTAGAACCCTGATTTTAGCTGAAGTGCCCCCATGTACAGGAGGATATACAAGACTGTGGGAAAAATGATGCCTTGCAAAAAGACAGAACTAACAGGTGAGATGGCTTCAGCACAGAGAAGTCTGATTCAGAATAAGTGCAAATCAGTCTGAACACTCAGCTTGTCTTCCATCCTCAGAAAAAAAGGAAAACATTGATCAGTTTATTTTACAGTAGAGAATATTACAGTACCATTAAATTTGTCTAAACCATATGCTCTGAGATTAGAATTTCATGGATGAGCTTCTGACATAGAAATATTACTATTCAGAGTTGATTAATGCCAACATCTTCTCATATGAATTTGTCTCCTGCAATTGCAGTCAAATAAAGCCCTGAATAATTTCTTGGAGACAGGCATATCCTAAAGTACCGGGTAACAGTTTTCTTGTGCACAAAATTAATACTGATTTCTACAACAGACAGATGGATCATCTTTTACACCAGTTTGATTTGACATTAATTTTCTGAGCTCTGCACTTCCAAATGACAATGGACATTTGTGCCAGAAGAGCCATGTGTATTCTTCTTTGCTTTACCATTTTCTTTTCTTCTGGTAACTGATTTGCAACATGTTAGGAAACAAAATTCCTTCTAACATGCACATAGTTCATCCATAGATTTTATTCATCCAGTCATCCTTGTTCTGAGATCTCAAAATGAAACTATTCTAATCAATGTCCTTCCTGAAACAGCTCTGCAAGCTTGCCATAGTGCTTTTTATTCTTTATTCTGTTCCTGAATGTGATGGAAATGGCTTTAGCCATGGCTTTGGAAGATGCTGCTGAAGCTGCTTGGCAATGCAGCAACTCATATACAAAACTGCAGATGTCTGATGTCAGACATCGATGCAAGGCTCTGAGATTTCCAGATATCTAAGTCATAAGTGTAAAACATCATGTTATTCAGAATCTCAAAATAACAATATTTATATAAACCTAACAATCTATGATAGAGTTTCTCATAGAAGAACTGCAGATTAATTTTCAAAGATAATTAAAATCTCTACAAAGAAAAAAAGACCCCAAAACTTCTAAAGGTATGTTAACATCAAAAAGAAAAATGAAGAAAACATGGGTACATTCTTTCATGAAACTGATCACCTCACAAATAGGAAGGAAGATACAACAGAGCCATTTAATGCCTTCTTTGCCTTTAAAACCAATGATGGGTCCAGGGAAAAAAATAGAGCCCCGTATTGGAGGACTGTGACTGGGACAGTGGTACATTCCTCATGGCTTTGAACTTGTGTGGGATTTGCAACTACTTAATGCCCTTGAGTCCACAGAGCCTGATGAGATTCATTCAAGGGAACTGAGAACATTGGCCAATGTTATCGAGAGAGGTGTCTCAGTTATTTATCAATGGCATTGGAACTCTAGAGAGGTCCCAGCTGACTGAAAGCTAGCAAATATTGTTCCAGTCTTTAAGAAGGACAAGAAGGAAAACCCTGATAATTATAATTCAGTGCCTGGAAAAAATTATGGAGAGGATTTTTCTAGAATTTATTGAAAAACACTTGAAAGACAATGGAGTCATTGGTTAAAGCTAACATGGGTTCATGAAGGAAAAGTTATGCTTTAATAACTTAATAACCTTTTTTGACAAGGTTACCCATCTTGTGGCTGAAGGGAATGCAGCAGATGTCAGGCATGGGTTAGAGATTTTAGCAAAGCTTTTAATCCTGTCTCTCAGATTATGGTGGACCAATTATCCAGCACACAGACAGACATGAAAACAGAATGAGGAGTGAACATGCCTGAATGGTTGGTCTCAAAGTGTTATAGCAAATGGGGTGATAACATGTTGGTGATCAGCCACTATTGATGTTCCCCAGGGCTTGGTTTCAGGGCCAATTCTCTTCAATATTTTTATCAATTACCTGGGCACAGGAGTTGAGTATACATGAAGTTTGATGGCAATAGTAATTTAGGAAGGAGGCATTGATTTCCCTTACAGGGAGAGTCTTGATAGATTAGAGTGCTGGGCAATAACTACCTGTATGTAATGCATCAAGGAGAAATGCTGGATTCTGTCCCTGGGTCACTGTAATGCTGGATGTACTTCTAGACTGGAGGACAAGAGACTCCACTACACCCCTGCACAAAGGGAACTCAGAGTTCTGATAGATCATAAGGTTCATATGAGTCAAGAGTGTGCCCTGGCAGCCATCAGTCTGGCAGCCAGGCATATCCTGGGGTGCCTTAGGCCCAGTGGGGCTGACTGATGAAGAGAAGTGATTGTCACGCTATGCTCGGCATTGTTGCAGCCTCACCTTGAGTACTGCGTGCAGTTTGTGGTTCCACTGTGTAAGAAAAATGGATTAGAACGGAAATATTAAAATGTATCCAAAAATAGGCCAACACATATGATGAAAGAACTAGAGGGTGATTTATGAGGCTATCTGGGGATATAAGGTTTGCTCAGCTTAGATGGGAAGAAACTGAGGGACATATTGTTGTCCACAATTTCCAGACCAGGAGAAGCCATGAGGGAGGTGTTGACCACTTCTCTCTGGTGTTCAGTGAGAGGAGGATGTGAGGGAATGGCTTATAGCTATGACTGGAACCACCAGTGAGAGGGTGGTCAAACACTGTAACATGCTTCCCAGGGAAGTGGCCATGGCCCCTAGTCTGTAGGTGCTTGAGAAGGATTTGCACAATGCTCTGAGACAGATTTTTTAACTTTAAGGTTGCCCTGCATGAAGTCAAGAATTAATGATCCTCCTGGGTCCCTTTCAACTCAGGATTTATAATTCTATGAAAAAAAAGTGCTTCTTTTTTTCTGTGGAAGCACTAAAGTTTTAATTCTTTTGCGCATAATGAGTTCACCGAAACGTGATCTAGATCTCCTAAGCTTTGTTTGCTCTCAATGTACATACTTCTAGGAATGATTCACTTCATGTTGGTTTAAGTGTTTAAGATTAGATTAAAAAAAATAAACATTTCTCAAGAACTGCTGGTTTGTCTTCATCAATATATAAAGGACAATAGGAGATTTCCAGAGAAAATCCAGATTTAAACATCAGACTTTTGAAAAATCTTCTAGATGATATGATGTTGTCTTTTCTCTGTTATCCTATGAATAACCCAAACTGCACAATGAATGATCCAATGAAAGGCAGACATCTGCTCAGGAGTCTGATGACAAGTATGATAAACACAAGGAATTAATATAATGTGATAGATGTTACAAATATGTTAGGTACCACCAGGTGGTTTCGAATTATAGGCACATATTTTACAGCTACATTAAACCCAAATATTAGTGATGATTTTTCTTTCATAATTTTATTTCAGTTGCTTCTATATATTAAAAAACAAACAAACAAAGACCACAAAAAAACCCAAAACCTAAACAAAACAAAATAAAACCCACCAAACTGATAAGGCCCTCATTGTTTTTGTATTTTAAAACACCTGCATTTGTTAATTTGGATTAATATCATTTTACTGTTATTTCTGACCAACATTCATCTTGCCAATTCTCTGAAGTTCATACATTGCATAGATAGTTATTACAGCGCCCTGCATGGGGTCGCTGCTGGTGAGAGAGAGACGGTGAATCTTGTTTCTTGATCAGAAGGCTGGATTTATTGATATATGATATATAATACATTATGACTATACTAAATAGAATAAAGACAGAGGTTGCAGAGCTGCTGCTAGCTAAGCTAAGAATAGAAAGAAAGAATCTCTAACAAAGTTGTGTCCAAGGACTCAGTCCCTAGCTTGCACTTTGTGATTGGCCCTTAATTATAAATATAGAAGCAGGAGCCAATCAAGGTGCATCCCATTACATTTCACAGCAGCTGATAACAATTGTTTACATTCTCTTCTGAGGCCTCTGCCTTCCAGAAGACACAGAAATCTGAAAGAAAGGATTTCTGTGAAAAAATGTCTGCGACAGATAGTACATTCAGGTTTTCTACTGGTGTGCTGATAATTACTCCTTCCTTCTCTCTAAAGGAACACATAAATGTTAAATAAGCATATAATCAAGTTGTCAAGTTACAGAAATCAACAAAATTGTATTGTCATATCAGAGACCTGTCACAGTGAGCAGACTTCAGGTTCTACTACTGTCATTATCAAGAATATATCTGAAATATTATTTCCTCGTGAGATATGACATCCAAATTTTTATGAGCTGTAATGCATCCTATATCCTGTTTGAAAATTGTTTTCTTTTTCAAGAAAAAGTCTCAATAGCCATGAGCTCTAATACCTATGCTTTTCTTGAGAATGCACTTAAAAAGACAGTGGCACATATGCAATGTTAGTATTTTTGAAGATACTCTAAGGATTTTTCTTTCTTGGTGACTTTTTCAGGGTTCCACAAGGAACACAAAAGATCCTCTCAGTTCTGAAGATGTCACCTCCTCTGTCTCAGTAGGAAAGCAATATACAGTTTTATTTCTGCACATTAACAGCTGAATGATGGTGATTCATCTATGTCCAAAGCCACTGAAATGCAAAATCTTATATAGTTCATTCTGCACTGGGATTTTCTCAGCCAAATAGTTCAGTCCTGAATTTAACATTCTTTGAGATTGGGAAACTGACCCTCAAATTCCAGTGGTTTAGTGAAAAATGAGTATCAGAGTTCTACATAACACCAAAACCCCCCAAAATTTATAATATGCATACATTCTCTAAGAGGAACCTATGCATACTATAATTTAATGTTTACGACTAGGAAAAAAAATCTTTTCAATTTGGCCATAGAACATCTGATATTAACTACACTTTTTTTTTCCCCTGTAATCAAAAAGTAACAGAATATTTCACATTGAAATATTGAACAACCTTTGAATAACTTGAACTACCTTTTCAAGTTTTTCATCAAAATGGAGAAATTTTTTTTTAATTCTTGTTTATATTTAATCATACCCATAGTTAGTTATTTTCCCAAATAAGGCCACTTAAATCTGAAATAAAAGAAGAAATACTAAAAAAAGAAAAAAAAATCAAAGTCCTTCCTGGGAAAAAAAAAAATAAAAGGAAAAATAGCAGGTATCTAGTAAAGAACCTTGCAAAAACACCCTACTAATTTATGTTTTCTATTGCCAAATGTGAAATTGCCACAGAATTTTTACTATTCTATGCACTGAAACTGTCCACATCATGAGTTATTTTCAATTCTAATTTTTCTATTTCTTCCATGAATGTTGGAAATACTCAGTAAAAAGACTCCAGAGTTCCAGATATTTGCTTGCCTTGAGTGTACAACTGTTCCCTTTCTCATTACCATTTATACCTGTTATTTCTGTTCTGGATCTAATTTAACTACCATAATGCTGAAATGAGAACAGCTTCCATCATTTTTTAGAGGTAACAGATGCAGTCCCTGCTTAAAATGGCATCTATTGCTTTTGCTTACTTTGTGTTTCATAACCAAGCTCTGTGTCTCTGGTGCTTACAGGCTGACACATTGCTGCAGCCCCATTGCCTAGGCAGGCTGCCTGCCGCTGCTCAGTAACACTTTAAATTCCATTTCACTGAAAATACTACAGGAAACATGTATCAACTATTAAATTCCATTTTATGCCACAAGAATCCTCTCCCGAGCCACTCTTTTTTACAGAAATATTAAAGGTTCTACAAATGTTTATATATAACATCTTTTAAACCTCTTTAGTACTTCATGTCTTAATGAGCCATAATCATTAAATAAGTGGCAGGTTTAAGCAATCACAAGTATTTAGCAATCAATTTCTAAAATTACCTGGGGTGGTAATTCTAATTTGAAATTCAGAATAAAAGCAGAAATCTGTCCATTTCCCTTTGCATCCCTCATGGCCTAGAGGGTTATCCAGCTTTCAGGTGTGCACAGGTAGATGGGCAGTAGTACCAGGGCAGGGATTGTCACGCCATAGTGGGCACTGAGGAGGCTGCAGCCTCATCAAAACTCTGTTCAGTTCTGGGCCACTCATGGCAAGAAAGACTTTGAGCTCCTGGAGCACGTCCAAAGAAGGGAAATGAAGCTGGTGAAAAGTGGAGCACACAACTTATGAGGAGCAGATGAGGGTGCTGGTGCTGATCATTTGGAGAAAATGTGTCCTAAGTTGAGATTTTTTTTATTTTGGAGTTTTGTGTATTTTTTATGATTATCAATGTTTTCTCAGGATGTGACCAGTTTCTTTGTACCTAGCTGCTGTTGAAAGATGCCAGCTGCACTTTTTTGTTCCCAGACCTAGTTCCTAGGCTCACAATCCACAAGCAGTCAATTTCTCTGTTTGCATTTTTGGACCAGCATCTTCTTCTCTAAAATAATTTTTCCCTTCTAACATTTCTGGCTACTTACATCAGCGTCTTCACCCATCAACACATATCCCCTAAATCTTTCAAGGAAGCTTTGTGTTAAAGCTGACCTTTCCAGAATTGCACAAAGATTAGAAGATGAATTGAAAGAACAAATTTTGTGGCATATAATTGATAATACTTTCTAGTCTAGTGAAGACTGTGGCTTCATAAAACTCTGATTGTTTTTTAATCTTCTAGCTTGATACACATTTTAAATGGTGCACCAGGGGGCCATAACACAACCTTTCTTTAATTGTAGATGCTTGATATCATTAATAAATCATGCTCCTATTTAGTCAGCATATCTTAAATTAAAATTTTTATAAACTTTCAATTCTTTCAAAAGCTAGAAGTAAATAATCTCTAAACATTCAAGGAAAACATTAATAATATAGATAGATGAACATCTGTTTAAATTGCTGTTCAATGGTTTTGTGAATGGCATCTGAATTTATTCTAGAATTAAAAACCAAAAAGGATCAATATTTTCTCAACACCTGTCCAAAATCTGAAAATATGTAGATAAATAAATCAGAAGTGGAATATTAGAGCAAACATGTATAGTATTGTTGCATTGGAACACTCAGATTTTTAGGTAAATATATTAAAATCTGATTTTTTTAATGGTGTGTAACTTATTTGACAATAAAACAGTGTATTTTTAAGTTGATTTGATCAAGAGCCTAACAGTGTTTTATTAACATTTATAACAAATTCATAGAGTTTTCTTTACCTGTAGTATTCTGCAGTTGTAAATTAACATCTAATGTTCTGTTATTCACTAGGTTTGTCATCTCATCATGGACAACTGTCAGATTCATCAAGAGGCGTATGCCCTCAGCAAATTCATGCTAATTGTTCCCAAAACTCCTTATTTTCTTTGTATGTTTAGACATACTTACAAAAATAAAACCTCAAAAATCTTCCTAGGACTGATAGTATGCTCAATGGCCTGCAGTTCCTTGAGCCCTCCTTTTTGCTTCTCCTGAAGATGAGAGCAATATTTGCCTGACTTGCTTGACTATTTCCTATATCCCTTTACTGAATGTACTTTGACAACTTTTAAAATGAATGTAAAATGCATGTGGCCTAAAATCAGTACTGATCTGATTAAGGCCTTATTTACACAGAGATTTAAAGCTGTTTCAATCTGTTCTATACCTTTGTACTTACAGAACCCTATCGTGCTGATTAAAATTATTAGAATATGAAAACAAAAATTAGTGTGCTTGATCAGGAATAATTTTGAATTTCGATGTCTTGGATTTTTATCATACCAAATAGCTATGTTGATAGTGTTAGCTGATAATTTTTTTTTGAGAATACATGCTTGATGAGAAAAGCAAGTTATATTTAAACATATTCAACAGGAAATAAAGCCTGGGGAAGTTTTGATTTTTGAAGACTGTGGACAGACTGTAATAAAGTGTAAGGTTACAGCATAGAAGGACAAGAGGAAGACAAACACTATTTGTGTTACCATAATACTGTTGACTGCAGTGCTATCAGCTTTCCTTTCTATGTAAGAAAATTGAGCAGCATGATAATTCAGTGTGAGAAAATCTCAGTCAAGAGAATTCTTGATCTTTTATCACTCTTTCACTCACTCTTCTAGCTGTCATCAGTATGCATTGTCCCTCTGAGGCTCAGAATGAGAAAAATCCACTGGGAGCATTTGGCAGTGAAGTGGCTGGCAAGCTCAGTTAAAGCTGATACTGCCATCGATGTCCGTATCAGAAGACCATGTAGTGCTCTACATCTCATTGCATTATGAAAAACATACCCAAATTTATGCATTTATTACTACATATAGAAGAAAAAAACACAATAAATTCTACAACAGATGGTCCTCTAACAGCCAACCAAAGGAAAAACCCAGAGATACCCTTCTGTTTTTTATAATACATTTTTGGTTTAGAATGTTTTCTATTTTACATCTGTTCAAACACTGGCATGCATCTAAACTTTGCTTTTGCAACAAAAATAGTACAGTAGAGCACCTACTCACAAAGTAATTATTAGAGTAATTGTTTACATGCCACAAATCTTTAAGTCAGTGGCTTATATGCCAATGGTGATACACACTTATCACCTATATAATGATATAGATCAGAGACAGTTTTGTTTCACATAAGGAAATGTGTATTGTTTTAGACAACTGAGAGCCAAAAGTAGAACTCTTATCTACACAAATTTAGAAAAGTAGCAGTGATGGCATATTCCAGATTAAAAGTAAGATAAATCTTTTCAGAGTTTGCAACAATACAGCAATATTAAGTTATGGGACTTGTTTGTTTTGGCTTATTGGTGCTGGTTTTTTTGACTCCAGACCTAAAGTCCACTAAGGTGGTCACTTAAAAATCTTGGATTATTTTGCCAAATTTTGATGTGTCAATAGCAAGAATGTACTGAGTGAAAGTTTTTGTTCATATTCAAATTAATTCTTGTCTTTTCTAGAAGTTCTATTATTTTTGGGTGCATTGTTGCAAATACATATATACATTATAGACTATCATCCATCATACCTATAAAAGTGTGCAATAACCTTATGCACTACACAAGGTGATCTATTTTGGGACTTTTAAAACTTGGCATTATTTTCTACACAATTTTGGACCCAGTATAAGAAACCAAGAAGTTAGATTCTTATTTAGCTATCACATAAAAATGGACTTGAATAGGAGTAAAAAAAATTGAAATAAATACTCTATCCACTTACAAAATTGCACCATGCAAGTACTAGAGTCAAGCGTTTGTCAAACCACAATTGAAAAGCCTGGAACAGTTGCTTTCAGTCTTTATAAAATGTTAAAAAAATCTTGGTTTCAATTTCCAAACTTTGCCAAAGCTGACAGGCATAGAGCAGGTAATGAACCATTCCTACTGATTTAATAGCTAAAGAAGCTTTCCACACTTCTGACACCAGCTTAGAGTTCGTTAGCTTACACATTTTTGTTAGATGTCAGGAATTCATGGGATGCCAGACTGGATTTTTGAGCCTCACTACCGCTGAAAGAGATTACACCAGATGAGCATAAGCATTAAATTCAATACCATCAATAAATGAGCCAATTACCCATGTTTAAGTCCTAGGCTTCAATTTTTCATAGAATGTCTCCCGCTTTCCAAATCTCAGGTCTCAGAAGGTCATTGAGTAGATGCTGCAAATGTAACAGATTCTTTTTTCACCTGAAGAAACACATTAGCAATAGTGCACTGAATATATACATAGTGAATATATATTACATTTATGAATATATAATGTTGCAATATATATCTGCCTTATTCACTTCCTAATCAAGGAAGTACAGCAGCTCAGAAGGCAAGAGAGATTGGGAAAGACTCATCTCTTTCCTTCATTGCTTCTGGATTCTCCTAAACTCATTAAACTTAACAGCTGGTCTGGGAGCACAATATTGATCGAATTACTCCAAGCAGCACTGTATTTTGCATCCTCTGTCAGTCTGTATTAAAGTCCTGGTCACTGGAGTTCATCTTTTATTTTATTAGAAAACACTGGTGAATTTGTGGGAAAAATATTGGTACAAGTTACAAACTGGAGAAGAATCCTCTAAAAAATTTCCTCTTCAGTGCTCTATTCTATTTTTGAAGAGCATATGTGTAAACTAATTTGCCTTCACTTTGCAGCTCAATTTCCATTATGCTTTATGCTGTCTTTGTCTTTATATAGAAATGGAAATACCATGGTATCCTTTGGCAGAAAAGATGGTTCATTTGGACACTTATAAAACTCTGATTTTATTTTCCTCCCCAGTGACTACTGGCAAGACAGGAAAAAGGGAAAGGTCTCTTTGGTCCTAAATGGCTTTCTTAAAATGTATTTACAGGTCCCATAATGCAAGAAAAATTGAAATGCTAGAAGTACTATTGCCAGCCTCAAGCTTTTAAGAAATCAAAGCAGATCCTTTGGTTCTGAAAATCAAAAACTCAGCCTGCAGAAATAATAAATGTAGCATATACTTGTAAAGAAGTAAAGAGGTAGAAACCTCTTAGTTCTAAATGTATGCTTCTCATAAGAGGAAAAAATCAAAACTCAATGAAAAATATCAATTTTCTTGATAACTCAAAAACCATTGTGAGTCAGCAAACAAATAATATGTTTTATTAAAGTTTTTTTTGCTTTTCCTAATTTTCTAGTTAATGACTTTACAATCTTCAGGAAGAATGCTCATCTTTCTGCCTTGGAATGATGGAAGAATCTTGTTGTTTTCTTTTCCTCTTGCAGTACACTTTTGCAAAATTAAAGACCTCAAAATGAACCATGATTAGTCCCATGGTACTAAAGCCTATTGCATATTTAGGCATATGTATATGTATATATTTATATGTATATATTTATATGTATGACATGTCCAAGTATCACAAAGACAATACAATGATGTTATGACAGAAATGAACACTTGAGTTCATATTATCTAATTTTTATTTAATATTTATTTTAAAAGACTATAAAACCACATTTTAAAGATTAACAGGTTAATTAAGACAGTGAATATTTTAAAGCATCTGTTTCCACAGATGTCTAATGTTTGATGCCATTTCAATTCTCCAGTAATTCAGATCAGCAGTCATCTAACTTTAGAAAATAGTATTCTAAGTCTATATATCACAGTTCATTAAAAGTTTGTTTCCTCAAGACAGCTCAGTTTGGCTCTTTAAGTCTTACAGCGGCTGGTGTCCTATGGAGACCATGAAGGACTGAACTACACCATCAATATATTGAAGAAGGTCTAATAAACTTTCATCTTTGTTTGAAAATACTGTTATTTGAATATTGTCATTCAAGCAAAAATCACAGAAAGGGATCTGTTAGCTAATTAGCACCTTTTTAAGTGGCATACTTAATTATTTGAATTAAGTTCTGGAACACAAAACAAATATATATGGGTATCACCCATGTTTAATACATTACACAGACCTTATAACTAAGTAAAAAATCAATTTCAAGGTCATGAAGAAAAAACCTAGACCTAAAATTAACTTGACCTGGAGTTTTATATTCTAAATTTTACTTTTAAATTCATATTGTGGAATTATTGGGAGGTAGCACACTTCAAAAGACCATTACCTAACTACTATAACTGATAAGAAGTAGCCCTGCAACAAAAGATTGATAAAATGGGTGGAGAAGGAATTGAAATATTGTCTGAAGCTATTGTTAAGGATATTCAATAAACACAAGCAAACATTTTCTTGAATAAGCAGGAAATAAATAAGAAAGACAGCAGTAGGACCTAGGGTTTTAAAAAAGGTATTGTGAATTCTGCTGGTTATTGATAATACCTAATCTTGTTTTTATTCTTTTACTTACAGATTTTCATTCAAGTATCTTGGAAGAAGAAAACATTTGCTTCCTATAAAAAAAATTAAAAGTGTAAAACATAAGGTAAGAGATTTCATATTCTCTATATACCCAGCTTTTTATATAGTTAAGATTAATTTGTGTGTATCAAGCCAGATAAATCCATGTGTGAATTCCTCACTTCTGTTAAGTTCTAAACCGGGTCACATGAAAAGATCCAGGACACATTTCCCTAAGTGTAATTTCTATAAGAATAAATACGTTCTAGGTTCTTACCCTGACTCACAAGTGAGTTTTTATATATTTTTATATATTTTATTAAAAATATATTTATGTATTCTATATATTTTTCTATATTATCTTTTCTTTACTAGATATATATCCTGAATAAGGAATAAGCTAAAAAAACAGGAAAAAAATTAATTTAGTCACAATATGTTTTTCTTTGTACAACCAAGAAAGAATGTTGGTAGTGTTATGAAGCAATATATATTGGCCTTGGGAAGAATCCCAACAGCAAAAAGCTCTTACTTTTAATGGTAATACTTGTGTCATGGTAGTATCTGTGTCATGGTAATATCTGTGGTGTGAAAGCTCTATCTATTTCTCAGCTCTATCTGAACACTATGACATTATAAAATAAAGAGAATATGACATTATAAAATAATTTGATTAGGGTTAGGTTTCTGAAAGACACAGAGGCAATGGTTCCAGACACTAGGGCTGGAATTGGAATGCTAAATGGATTGTGCTGGACATAGTATTGCTGACTCCAAACCTTTTTGAACTGGAACAGCATCAGTGATGTGTACCTCAGGCACAGCACCAAGATATCTTTATGGTTAAGGTTCTGAGAGCCAGAAGTCCCACAGTTCCTGGGATACTGGGGCTGGAAAACAGCGTCACTTCAGGGCACCAGCGTGGCTGCCTCTACACTTTCCTAATGATGGCCACCTGTGGAGATTGGAAACTCAACTGCATTTCCAAAGTCCCATTAGGGTTTGGATTAGGGTTAGGTTTAGAGAATCACAGAGCCTACAAATCCAAAGACATTGGATTGGGAAAAGGCATGCCAAGAGGATTACACAAAGGCTGCCTCAACATTACTCCAATCTGGGCCAGCCTTGGTGATGGAAACCTCAGGTGCAGCACCAAAATGCTGTTCTGTTTTACATTGGGTTCAGAGACCCATAAAGCCTACAATCACAGGATTCTGGGGTTGGAAAAGGCACACCCATGGGATCATGGCAGGACAATGCACTCACATTTTTCCAATCTGGGACACCCATTGACATGGGGACCTCAACTGCAGCATCATCATTCTGTTAGGGTTAGAGTTAGGGTTCAAAGAGCCACAGAAGCCACACCTCTAGGGACAGTGGGACTAGAATAGGTATGCCAAGCAGATAATATTTAAGTTTCAAATTCGTTAGGGTTTTTTTGTATGAACTATGTTGCCTACTTTTGAAATATTTCCTACTACAGGATTTTTGCTCACAATAGCTAAATATCTAATATTTTTGCTATTAAGGGTCTCTAAGAATGATCTATTACCTACTGAGACAAAGACCTCTGGTGATGATGCAGCTAAAATTCATGAAGCAGTAAGAATCCGTGTGACCTCCCAGAGCACTGATCCACACTCACTGCAGCAAGCATGCAGAACAGATATTTTACTTTACTAGAACTAGAAAGGGTTTCATTTTTCTAAATCTAGAGGTCACACAACCTCTCTCCTTTGCGGAAAGACACTTTGATTGTGATTGTCTAGCTGCAATATCTAATATTAAATAGGACTCAACTTCTTAACATTCTCTCTTCTTTCCATGCAGGATGTCATTGGCAATATCTTCAGAAAGATTTTTTTTTTACATTTATTTCCAATACAAAATTGATAGCAGGGAAAATAAATAGCATTAGATAATATAATTGGAAATAAAAATCCATAAGTTATTACTATGTTTTCAAGAATGCATTGATCATTCTTTTATTCCTGTGACTGAAGAGAGGTATCACTTATCACAGAGATATGTGTGTGTAACAGAAGGTTCAGTATATTTCACTGGTATTTTCAAATTAATCCCCAGCTTCTAATTTTCTTTAGTCTATTACCCTTTGGTCTCAACATTACCTAAATTTTATCTCTCCCTTCTTGTATGTATTTCTGCAAAGCCAAGAAAGGATACTACTAAAAATCTATGGGTTATCTGATTACAGGCTTTATAAATATAATATTTTTTTACATTTGACCACAAAATATTTTACCTCCATTTTCACACCTCTTAACTAAGAATCATCACTTGAAGGGTGCAACAGGAAACCAAGGGTTATATTTCCAAAGACAAACACATGAGAGCCCCCTGTAACTCAGGAGTATGTCATATGCAGTAAGCCATACCATTGTTGCAGCAGGACTTTAAATACAAACTTCATTGCTCCTGAAGTGTAGTCAATCCAGTTTAAATATTCTTTTCAGGCATTGTAAGCTGTAAATAAATCCTGAATAAGACAATCTTTATTTGAGCATTGAATTTGGCCCTAGATCAATAGCAAAATCAATAATAAAATCAATATGCCTGTCCATTGATTGCCAGTCTAAAATAGTAAATTAATACCCATAACAATCCTTTAGTCTTGAAATTAAAGATGCTCATCTTTCCTTGTCATTAAAGGAGTCAAATGACTCTTTCTTTCTTATTTAAATAAATCCGTAATATATTCAAATAAGTAGCTTGAAAGTAGTTTAAGAGCTTTCAGCTGGATATTTTTTTGCCCATTTCAGGACACATGGAAACAACAAACATGAAGCCTATCTTGTCTCTGTTTATCCATTCTTGTGTCTTAGATTAGATTTTATATTTAAAAAATAATAATTTAGCAGTACAACATCTTTCAAGATTGAAGGGTAATATATATAGCACAAGATTAATGCAGCCCATGAATGTTTACATAGTTTGAATAAAATAACTTGAAATATGTGTATCAGAAAAATTTACAACAAAGCCTCAAGTTTTGGAAAGAGTATCAGTTAACATAAGAACAAAACCAAGGAGAAATAGAATAAATTCCGAACTTTTCAAATCTTCTTAATAAAATGTGCATATTCTAAGTTCACATTAATGAATATTCGTTGCAGCTATATATTTGGACTTTCTTCTCTGGTCCTCCTGAAAATATGCGCCCTGTAAATTTCAGATATATGCAATTTAAATTAGAAAGATTTTTGCAAAGTTAAGCAAGTTTATAAGAGCTACGACAAAGATATTTCATCAGCAACTGTACACCACTTACTTCTGAATATAGTACTATGCACTAGCAAAGATATTTTCAGATTAAACATATTAAAATATAAAGCAAACAAAAAGAAAATTTATTTTTATATTGCCCCTATAAAGACCTCATGGATACAGTCATTAGAAAAGTGGAAAATTGCCCATGATTTCATGAGCCTTCTTTTACCTAACTTAGGAATTTTTTATTGCTACCTATCAATTCTGAGTGACCTCCAAGTAAGAACAATCATTAATGTAAAACCTGTAGCAGGCTTTGTACTCATCCATCTCCCACAGCTCAGTCTATTTCTGTCTCACAGACCACAAGACAGAGACTTAACTTGAGTTCTGGTGGGTGATGGGGACTATTTGACAACATTACCAAGGAAAAAATCTTTTCTATAGTGAGAAGTTTCACATGATGGATTGCATGTTATTTTACATTTACATTACATATCAGGAAAGATCGATAGTACAGAAACAGTATGGAAGCATAAAATTAGTGAGAAAATACAAAATGTCCCTTGGTGTCTGTACCATTGTATGAAAAACTGTCTTCCATTTTATTCTGGATATAAGTTAAGGCAGCAAGTAATCTCATATACTTCCTCTTTGATTAATCAGAGGACAGTTGATCAAACTCAGTCTCTGGAAAGGCTAGAAGAGAGACACAACACAGAAACAAAGCATTGAATCTCAAAATAATGATTCTAAACCTTTTAAATTAATCTTTTATCTGTGTTCAGGAAAACTTCCCTGAAGGATTATCCAGAAGCCGCTCTGGCAGTCACACCAGCACCACATGTACTAAAGCCACAGGGTCCCTGGAGTATCCTTGACAAGTTTACAGGGAGCTGTCAGCCACAGTGAAGCCAGATATTAACTCTGGATTTGCTAACTTCAGTCTATACTAAAGTCTCTTCACTTGTGTTTGCCATTAGCCATGTGGATTCGGTTGGATATGACATGCAGGAAAATATCACTGTCAAGATGAGAGAAGGTTTAGTAATAAATGAACTTGAGATATTGAAAAATGTACTTTAGTAGTCAAAACTACACAGTTTATTCATGGGAATATTGCAGTTTCACATTAAATTAATGAATCAGAGACTGAGAACACTGACAAATGATCAGCCAAGCCCTGCAGATTCTCTTGGTGTGCTCGCTTCTGTCTGCACAGAGGTGTGCCGAGTGCTGGCGTGAGAAAACTATTTCAGCATTCAACTTGCTTACTAATGCCATTTAAACAAATGCCTGTATCCTCCTTGCTTTACTAGTTTTCAGACTTTTTTGGACAATCTCAGAACTTGTCTTGCTGTCTGAATATGCAGCTCCTTTAACTTCAGAGCAGACTACCAGAAACAGATCCCTTTAAGGGAGCTGTTTTATACTGCTGGAGTCTGGGCTGTGGGGATACTGCCTTCCCTTGCCCCTGGCACTGAAAGTTGCACACTGTCAGATCCAGGGCGTTTCTCTAATCTCATTGGGATGGATGTGGCTGCTGCTGTTCCTGTTGGCAGGTCTGGGCAATGGAACATGGATTCCAGAGATACAGCTGGAGAGGTACACGCATGCACAGGCGCACGCATGCCCGCCAGTGCATTGGGCTATAAAAACCAACACAGACAGGAAGCATTGTTGTCATGGCACCCACATAAATATCTCCAGCTCTCACATACATGAACACAGCTAGCCAGTGCTGTCATTTTTTTCTGCTCGTCAAGTGTGAAGTTTACCAGTGTAAACACATAGAGGTACAGAGGATTGAAATTCCCTAATGGAAAAATACTCTCCAGACTCTACATGCTGCAGGCATCCTGCAGTACTCTGTGAACTCCTTCCCCTTTTCCAGGTGCTAGCCTCTAGGTACATACACAGAGAGTGAAACTGTACAGCAAATAGTAAAAAACATGATTTAATAACCACATAAGACAGACTGCACTGATCAGGTATGGGGCTCAGTCAGACAAGTGTGCTGCTCAGCAGCTTGTTTGCATACAGCTATCCCTTTCTATTCCCCTCCATTTTCTATAATTGTACTTCAGTAAACCACTTTGATTCCCTCTTTTCTTCCACATTTTCTCCTCTGAAGAAACCCATCACTAATTACATTTTTCCAATTTGTCCCAGTTAAGCTAAATTCATAACCACATTTGGTATTTCTGATAGCCTTCCTGTGCCTAATCCTTACAGGAAGCCTTCATTATATGGTAGCAGGCAGGATTCCATCCAGTTTCAACATTGTACATTGTAGCTAAAAGAGAAAATAAAAGTACTTTTTGGGCTTTGAACATATTCTTGCCAGCTTCACTACTGCATCTTTGAACCTCTGAAATTCATTCAGCTTTCATCCAGTTTTCCTTTGACCTTTCTGGAAAAACTATGTTTCCTTCTACCTTGTCAAACTTCATTCTATTAATGTAACTTTTAGCAGGAAAATGTACAGCAATAGTAAAAGCATACTTGTCAAGTTTCTGTCAGGTAGTCCAGAAACCTCATTATTTTCAGGACAAGGGCTGTATTGTCAATGCTCTGGCAGACACACAGCTACAAATTCTGAGCAGTTTCCAAAGCTCTTAGTCAGAATAATGCTCAGATTTTGTTCTTCAAGCGTATTAGAGTACTAGAGTTGTTCATAGGTATTAGGATAAACATAATATACATGCTGTCACAAGGTGCAGAACCAATGGTTCTTACTGACATAGCTGAGATTTCTGTTTTGAAGTCAAGAAACAAACCTAGGCTTGTTCAAGAGAAATCCACTTGCCTTTAGAAAAAAAATCTTTGCACAGGAAAAATGTTTGTAATAGAAAATGAGCTCGAAATAGAAACAGAGGTCATGAGCATGTCAGAGTCTCAAGTGCAACAAATGGATCTCAATAGCTTTTACTGGCTTTGACTGAGTCCCCACACATCCTGTACACCCAGGGACCCGGGATATACGGTTTGATCAAGGCCTGGTGAGACTGTTGTAGGTATACCTGTCTCCATCTGTGCCCCCTTTGTGTCCTCATTGCAGTTAGCTCATCTCCACCGTGGACATGTGGATTGGGCCCTCGTATTGATGCCTGGGACCACTGTTTGTCAGCCTCATGCTCCTGCTGGGAACCAGCCTTGGCTCAGTGTTCCCCCAAAGTCCCAGGGACTTGTGGCAGGGCTAATGGGTGGCTTTGGCACTTCCAGCCCCATTCAGGCCCTGCCAGACCACAGCCATCGGGGGTTTACAGCCAAACATGGGGTCTTTGTTATGCTTGGCCCCATGGGAGCCATCAATCCTGGCTGTGCCCTGCCAGTCATTTCTGGTTTCTGACCCAATCTCCACAGGCCCACTGCAGTTCAAGGCCTTGCCCCCACAGCTTCCAGCCTGGCCCTGAGTTTTGGATCTCCCCACAGAGCCAAGCTGCTGACCAGCCCCAGGCACCGGAGTGAGCCCTCTCTCGCTGGTCCTGCCAGGACTCAAGGCTCCTTAGGAGTAGTGCCCTCTCCCTCCAGGAATATCAGGAACAGCCTGAATGTCCTGCCCAGCTCCAAATGCCCTACATTGTCCCTGCCACGATCCTGACACTACTCCAATATCCCCATTTCAGTCTGAAGGCTCTGTTCTCTGTCTGTATCAGCTCCAGGTTCCCTGTCTCACTTCCAAGTACTCCTTGTGATGGCCCTGAATTGCCCTGGTGTGTTCCTGACCTGGGTCTAAGCTCCAGACTGAGCCATGTCACTTTTCCAGTTTCCTGCCCTACCTCTTCATCCTGTGAAACAGACCTCTGACGTCCCACACCAATCAGAACTTCTGATCCCAGACCTCTGTGAGACAGGAGGACAACCCTTGGGAGAGGAAAAAGGGACTTCTGTTGGGTCCTGAGGGCACTAAAAAGGAAGTTACCCTAAGCCCCTGCTCAGCATCCACTGTGGCTTCCTCTCACCCCTGCCCATGGCCTAGGACCCAATTTCAGCTCAGGTATGGTCACTGAGTGCTGACCTGAGCAATGTTTTAGGTGTGTCTTTCTCCAGCCCTGTGAAAATAATTAGTTTCTACATGTAATATCAACTTAGACCTTTTGCACTTCATGTATGCATGTGTTTTCCTCAATGTAAGAAAGAAAAGTAAGATATATCAATAAAAACCAAAAAGAAACAAAACAAAATACCAATAAACAAATTGTCCCTGCCACAAGGTCACATATTACATTGTCTCATGTAAAAAGAATGATATGACATATTCTTTCATTATTTAATATATGATCTATTTCTTTATGGACATGTATCTGTAGCCTGTTTAGAGCTTTAAGTTGCATGATGTAGCAAACATTTACTATAACTGCAGTGTGAAATCATACTAGACCCTAACTGTTTTTAGCTGTAGGATGTTCATGCTCTAATGAGGTACTCATCTCACACAGATGAACTTTTCTGCCACTCTTACTCTTTTTCATAAAAAATATAATTGGCTATTCAGACTTACTGAAAGTATGTGAAACACCACAGACTTCAATCAGCTAATCCCACAGGCTCAAACACAGATGGGGCTCTAGGAAATGAAAGCCAGAAGAGCAATGTTATCTATATTGCAACCTTTTTGTTCAGTTTGCAGTCTGAGTGCAGCTTACACTCTGCGGTCAAAGGAAAGATTAGTTCTAAAGCACAGCATCACTTGTTGAAGGCTATGATCATATGCTTTATGTGAACCATGTAAAAAAAATAAAAGGAAAGATTGCTTCTGTATTGAATTTTAAGTTCTTTGACTGTATTTAGGGATACCTATGTACCATCTAAATGAGCTCCTATAATATTAAATATATTGTAATATAAAATAGGACCACATTGTTAGTGCATGAAAGAGATTTAATTAAAATCTTTGTGATCTCTACAATTCCTCCCCTAAAATCTATCTGGTTAAAGATCAGTCTTGAGAGAAATAAAATAATATTGGTATGATGGTAAAGCTAATAAAAAATTTTATCATTTGGATGATTTCTCTGCAAAGAAGCTATCATTTGGAAACTAAAAATTATTTAGAACACCATTATGATCACTGCTGCTTATTTCAATGGTGAATTGAAGACATGATGTTCAGGTTCTGAGGAGTGTAGTGTTGAGAAAAGATGCACAAAAATATGATGGGAGTTGAGATAAAACAGGATAGAAAAAAGTAAATCAAATCAATCAGTAACTGAATTATATTGTCTAAGTTGAATCTGCATACGAACCTACAGCTTATTTTTTTTCAAAAAGGAAAGTGTAGAGAGGTAATTCTGCATGCACCAGCATGTTGCTATATGCAAAGCCCCAAATTCATGTTGAGTCTTTCAGCTCTTTTTCAGCCTCTTTCTTGAGTCCTGTTTTAATTTTCTTCTTCAGAAACAGTAGAAGCTTGTAGAAGATATCATGGTTTACTTATATCCAGCAATTTCTTCAGTTTAGAAAATACTTTACAGTATTTAGAACTCATATTGAAAAAAATGATGAAATAATAAAAAATAGGGTTTAGAATGGTTCCCTAGTTCAAAATTGTGTTCCAAGACAAGATTAACTACTCTTTTTTATTGTTTTTTTTAAACGGGCTCTGTCCAATATTAAATGTAGTAAATCCATAAAATCCTTCAACAATATTAACTTTTTTTTTTTTTTCCAAAAAACTCTTCATTGTTCCTCTCCGTGCAAAGCAGTGATTTTGAAACAAGCTAGCTAAAATAACTGTTCCACCCCCGTACTCTGCTTTGCTACATATATCATGGTAGAAACCCTGATAATAATCTAATGAAGCTGGTGGTAAAAAAGTAACATCTAACTATATATCAATGCTGGCTGCTACTATTCACTGTTCTGAAAGGCAATGTAAAGCAAACAAGGGAATTCACGATTTTTTACATTTCTGTTGAATGAAGAAAAACTTGATAAGTTTTCCTATTCTACACTTCATAGTTAAATACTGGCTCATCTCTGCAACCAGAAGTGCAATTACTTCTTTGCAAATTATTCTTCTCAATGTTAACTAAGGACAGATATGAGATTTATATTACCTACACATACCAGAAATACTCTGTAAGATAGATGCTAGAGAAGACTATCACACATAAACAAAAAACATATTTGATAAATGAGATAAGCAGAGTTTGAATACTTTCAAAGGAAGAGTTTGAATACCTTCAAAGTTTAGACTGAGATGAATCTAGACACCACTTGTTGTTATTCCATGTAATAAGAATTAGCTATTCCTTCCTTACAATGCAAAATAAAAAGATTAAGACAGCAAAAGATTGTAACAATTTTTATACCAGTGCAATGAGATAAAGGATCCTTTGAAGATAATGTTTCCCAAATGAATCAATAACTTTACATACTGTTTTGAAATATTTGTATAACCTAGCATCATGCATTTAACTGCAGCTACACAATGTTTTAGAGACAAAAGTGCAGCTCAGAATTTCACAATATGCAGAGAAACAGGTAAAATTTTTTTCTATTGGCATGCTTTGAGCAGGTAGTGAACAAGATGAATCCAAATGCCTCTTTCCAGCTATCTGAAATTATTTTGGTTTCTTCTTTTGAAATCTAGGGCTTTAATGTAGGCACAATGAAGCAGCATGGAATTTAAACATTTCTGTAACATCATAGGTGACTGCTTGTAATCATATATAGTTGAATGAAAGGGTTTTGTTCTTTTGTTTCTCCTTTGAATTTTATATGGGATTAATATTTTTTATTATTTAGAAAAATCTTTAAGAAGGTGAATATTTAAGTCTTCTAATCAAAATTAAATATGACAAGAATGAAAGTGAAATCGAAGGTTTTACTGAAAAAAAGCTATTTTTGAGCCCACATTGAGAAGATAACTGATAGACATCATTTACTGTTTTTTCTAAACTATTATTTTTCTCCAGTTAGTTTCACAAGAGAGTGATAGTCATTGCTCATTTAATTACTTCTCATATTAAAAGAATTAGTTCAATTTTCTGAAAGGCTTACTGAGATTGCTGAGTACATGAAGGAAGTGGGAGCTTCAGACAAATTATTAGAGAAGAGCTCCCAAGGAGCAATGTGGGGCAGAAATTCATATCTTTAATCAAATAAGAAAAAAAACAAAACCACCAAACTTCACATGCAAGAAGTACAAACCCACTATTTAAAAAAAAAACGTTTTGCTAAAAATAATGAATTTATTCCTTCTCCTTTCTTCTATTTCAACTTTTTATGGTTAGCTGGATGTTAACCACTTAGATTAGCTAACGCCTCTTTTACTGTTTGCGTCCTTCGAGGAATTCTGTTTTATTTTGAAGAACTGGAGAATTTGAAATTTCTATCCAGTGCCACTGATGAGATAATTATCTCCTAACAGAGGTAAGTATTTAACTCTTTATGAGTTTTGAGTCAAGTTACTGTACTTGAGAGAAATATAAACTTTGCCATAATGGGCTTTAAGATAAGGCTTTGTGTTTACCTATTCATCATGAAGTAAAAAATAAGATATATTTTGTCAAAGTTGAAACAGTTTTTAATCAGCAGGTGCAATAGACATGATCTTAAGTACTAGCTCAATTACAAAACCAGACTAGGTACATATTTGTTTCAATATACTGGCATGATATGCTAAGGAACACTGATGGAGTACATTTCATTTCATTTCATTTCATTTCATTTCATTTCATTTCATTTCATTTCATTTCATTTATGTTTTTAAGGGTCTCCTGAATTTTTATATAACTTTCATCATTATATTACTTAGCTTTGCAACTATTAAAGTTAGTTGCAACATATTTTGATCAACCAGCCTTCCAGATTTTCAGTCTTTATTTTTGAGGAAACCGCCTACGCAAACTGCATTCCTGAGATGAAAATTTCCGTTCTGCTAGTGGATGACAGCTGTTATGAAGATGTAGCACTTAACCTTGTGCTTCCCATTTTTGCCCTCATTGCTTTTAACTAATGACTTCCAATTATTCTCAAACTGCTGAAAATAGAAAAATATTGCCTCTCATTGTAATTCACTCCCTGTCAAAGTCATGAGGCAGCAAAATTTCCTGAGAAACTGAAAATTTGCAAGTGTTCAAGCCAAAATAATCCCCAAATATTTAAAAATATTTTGACATTAATTTCTGTTCTTTTTCACAGCAAGCACATTCAGAAAGTGCTAGCAAACCTGAATATTTATCCACTGAGGTTGTGCAGTGACACTGGTAAGTCTATAGGATTTAATTTTTTGTTTGTTTTTTCCCCTCCCCAGAGTATATGACATTATCATTTAGTTCCCAGGGAAGCAATGTTAAATTAATATTATCTGAAAAACGTTATAACCACTGTTTGGAAGCCACTACTAATTTGTGATACCCAACTGAATAAAAAATTCAGTCTTATTTACAATAAATCATATATTTGTACTTTTTTAATTGAATATCAAACATGGGAAAACAATAGTAAACTGGGGGGTTTTCTTCAGGCCATTATGGCCCTCTTGCTACATAAACTGTGAAATAGAAAAAGCCCATTTGTCCCATAAACAGGATACATCGTTCTTATAACTAAAGTAAATAGATAATCAACAGCTGTCTTTTGCAAAGAATCTACCTTATTTACAATTCTACTCTCATTATTGAACTCTTCAGCTTTACTTGCTGTGCATCATACTGAAAAAGTTTTTTAACCCATTTTGATTGTCGGTGTTTAGAGAATACTTCTGTTCTTCATTTTTCCACTCTATATAGTGATGTATTGTGTGTATTTGCAGAGAAACTCAGGAGTCCAGAAGAGATCTTAGGGGCAATATAACATGTCATTCTATGACTGCTATTTCCAGTCACCTGGGTGGTGTTACAGTGGTCAGTAGAAACTGGGCTAAATTGGAACAGTGCATACAAGCCTTCTCAAATTTTGAATATGTTTTCTAAGCTCTTGTCAATTTATGCTTTGAAATAGTGAAGTAAAGTTCAAGACTCTGAAGTACCTCAAAACTACAACAATAACAAAAATTTGACAACAATAACAAAATTACAAAAATAACAAAAATTTCACAACTATTTTTTTGAAAATTGGTGTTTATAATTTGCAGCACTGTCTACTGCAAACCTGAGGAACAAAGCCTTGAAAAGTATGTGACTGAACAGCTAAACCGCTGTAGACATCCCACAGTACACCATAACCTCACATGAAGAACAGAGATCTAGCACTGAACACATCATCAGTCCTCAAACATATTCATACTTCAATAGCAAAGAAGATCTCAGAATCAGAACAGAATGAAAATGTGAGCTGTTCAAGTAACCCTAATCAGAGGAAGTGCTGATTAAGACAGGTAGGAAGGCAAAATAAAATGAGTATATTCTTTTCATCTGTATGCTTTCAAGAATCTTCATCATGACCATCTATTTTGCCCTTGAGAAACGCCTCAAGAAGATCAGTCCTATTTTGTTTGTTCTTCAGTAAGAAAGTAGCAAAGTAAAAATGTCTTATCAATAATTCAGGGTTAAACAAACCAACAGACACCCAGAAACATCACCATATTTCCCTTCTGATTTTAGTAGCAATTTCATGTAATTTTGTTGCACCCATGTCCAGTAATAAATATCTAAAATATGCAGTGGTTTTAGAATAGTTATTTTGCAATCCATAATAGGAGAATAAATTCCTGTATCTAAAAAAAAAAAAAAAAAAATCACCTTGCTTTATTATTTTGCCATATTTTCTTGTGTTTACCTTGACTTGCTACTTCAGCTACACATGTGTATTATGGTGTCAAACGAACCTGTGAAATAACCTATATTTAAAAAATTCTTTTTTGCTTAACTACTTTTTTTCATGATTGCTGATAAAAAGTGAAGAAACAAGAAAGGCAAGCTACATTGTCACCATTGAGCCACCTCTTTCACAGGACATTATTAATTAGTTATCTCATAACTGGTAAAAAAGAAGTCAAAGTGAATAAATAAATAAACAGAAGCACTCACAACCCTCTAATGGTCATGACAGCTTTGGTTATGACTAGAATGGATAATAGTAAAAATTGTGACACTTAAAGGGTGGTCAGACATAGGAATAGGCTACCCAGGGAAGCAGTGAAATCACCATCTCTGGAAGTGTTCTAGCAGCTTGTGCTTGATGCACTTGGGAATATGGTTTTGTGGTGGACACATTGGTGCTGGGTTAGTGGTTGGACCTGCTGATCTTTCTGGTTGAGGTATTTTCTGATTTTAATAATTCTACGGTTGTACATCAAGCTGGATTTATTACACTATACTTAAAATAATAATAGAAAATTCAAGAATACTTTTGAGTTGGCTATGATTTATTCCGAAGCATTGAAGAAAGGAATATCAAGATATAACACTAGAAAATATTTTGAATAGTCCTCCTTTAAAATATATGGTTGCAAAGAATGCCAAGAACATGTAAGTACTACTAATATCAAAAGAGCAGGGGATAGATTAACTCAGGAAATTACTGTAACAGCCATTCCAGATAAACATCTGTAACCTCAGCTGCACAGAGAGCTAGAGGCAAACTTTAAAAGAGAAGTTCAGACATGAGTTAATAAATGTTTTAAAACAGGTATAATGGAGATATGAAAGGATTTTTTAAAAATAGATTCCTTTTATATGTGTTATATAGATGCTTAGGCTGTTATACGCATGTTGAGATATAGAAATGCATATGTCATTCTTTCTCAATATTTCAAAGAAAGACTTGGAGAAATTAAACATGAAAAATATGCACAATATTTAAAATAAATCAAAATAAATAAATGCAAAAGTGTTCCAAAGGAATGATGTTTTTTAATAGGGTTTTTTTGTGTGTGTGTGTTCTTCAGGATCTAATGTAGAGGTAACTTACAGGTTATGTGCTAAAAAGTCTTTTATTCCATTAGAAAATTGTGCTTTGAAGATTAACTAGTTTCTAATCATCTAGTAACAGAGTCAATATTTGCAATTCAAAGAGAACAATGCCTTGGACTTCTTTAAGCAAGTCAGAAGGGAACTATTTTAGCTGGACTTACACAATGGTTAGTCATTAACTTGCTGTTGCTACCTGGCATAGGGATGTACATGCGCTTATTGCTATCCTTATCTTGAGGAGGAGATAATTCTTCTGAGATCATTCCTTCTAGGTGCACAGAATGCATAAAGACTTCCATTATTATTGGTGTGCCCTGAATTTCTATTTCATGACTACTAAATTTACATTACGTGGCATCTCCTTCCTTTAGTTACTTTTGATTAAGGGTTCTAGTGTACCTAAAGAGGAATAAATTTAATTCAATTTATTTTATTTTATTTTATTTTATTTTATTTTATTTTATTTTATTTTATTTTATTTTATTTTATTTTATTTTATTTTATTTTAGTTGAATTACATTTCTTTAATTTCTGCTATTTTTGCCATATGTTTTGTGTAAATAGATAAAACAATGCCTCTCACTGGAGAAACATATAAGACAAAATCTAGTTCAAGATTTAGACATCTAAATGGAGGCACCAAAAAAACCCCAAAAACCACAAAACAAAAAACAAACTAAAATAATAGCACAGTTAGATTTCCCAGTTTTTATTTTACCTAACTGAAATCTAATCAAAACAGTCAATGGAAACCAGAGTAAAACTTAGTGAGAAGATACCAAAATTATTTAGTTGTTTTGTGTTATTTAGGATAATCTTGCTTATATCAGGTACCTCTGTAAGGTTGATGGTTATAAAGCAGTATTTGCAGAAAATGCTCCAAAAAGATCAGCAGTCCTAGATGACACTGGATGACTAACAGAATTTTGCCCTCAGTGACTACATTGGAGAGGACTGAACCAGCACAGGAATTTAAAATGGGTGAAACCAACTCATTATGAATCATTTTCAGCAGAATGTTAGAATCCAAATTTCTTGTCATCTTCCTATCATTTCTCTCTTCATAATTATTGAAAATTCTGTTGGGTTATCACTAAAAGGAGTCAGAATATTTAATATAAAAAGACTAATAATAAAGTAATATAAGAAATACAGATATTCAGCCTGATTAATAAAAGCTTTATAATAGCCATAGCTGGAGCTTGTGTGGTCTCATTAATTTCAATCATTTCTCTAACTAAAAAAGTGTTCAGCTTCACCAAGTATGTTTGAATTAGAGTATCAAATATTAATATTTGAATGAAATATTTGTGAGAATCTTTCAGATAATGCATATGTACAATAACATACTGAAATGGAAGTATTTTATGCAGGCTTTTCTTGTTCAGGACAGTGTGGACACAAAAGGAATTTTGATTATATGGCAGGTCATATAGGGGTTAGATTAGATGGTCTTTAAAGGTCCCTTTCACCACAAGCCATTCTTTGTAATTATGTTAGGCCAGTTGCCTTTAGAATTTAATTTATTATTTTTATAATCAGCAAAAAAATATGAGTTCTCAGGGCTAGTGATTCCATCACAGCAGTATCGTATCTTTGGGTTAGACAAGCTGTTTACAAAATAACATACCTTGTCATCACAGTTTATTTTCTTTGTAACTGGAACTGCTTTTATTAAGTAAATATTTTTCTGCCTTCAGTATAATTATGATTCTTGGGTGGGGTTACTACTGAAGAGTTTATATAGATATTTTATGGAACAAGAGAGAGTGTTTTTATCACCTGTAGAGTGATGTGATTTAGTGCCTGTTCACTCAGAACAGAAAATCTAAAACAAGTTGCAGGAAATATGTTTAACTGCTAAATTTGAGTATTATTCCAGTAGAAGTCATCATCTGTAAGTCTTTTCTTCTGGGGCTATGAATTCACCTTTCCTAGATTGATGGAAACTCTTTTAAAAGGATTTGCCTGTGATAATTTTGGTGTCAAGAAATATTAATAATAAATACAATGGAAAATCCAAAGAGATTTTCATTTATGTGATTGGGCTGAGACAGAAAATAACATTTAATGTTGACATTTGTGCAGCTATTCATGGTGACAGGAAAAACAACAACATCAAATGCAAATTACACAGTACTATTTTTGGTTTTTTTTATTATCCTAAAATAGATCTTAACTGGAGCTGAAGATTTCAGAAGGGTGAAGAATGTATAGAGAAGTTCTAAAATGAGCTATCTTATAGACCGTGTGTTAAGAATGGCGAAAAAAATATTTCTTGACTATACGGAAACTAGTTACTCTTGTTTATTGAAAAGCTAACAACTATATGTATTTCACAAAAGAAATACATATTTCTTTTTTGACAATCATAAAAGCATGTGGTAATAGGTTATAAAAACAAAAAAAAATCTAATTCATGAGCTGGTTTTCATATTTTTAAACCCTTTTACGGGGAAGATTTGTATTTTTCTAACTGCTACTGATGTTTATTGCATCCCAGTGGTGGTTGCTTTGACAAGTACATATTTTTCAGTTTGTTAAGCCATCAGAATCATGTGAGATACACAAATAATTGGTTCCTATTATTATAATTATTGATGCATAATACCTCTTCTAAAAAAAGTCTTTACAACATTCTTTTTCAGCCTCAATTTTAAACTATGTAAATTCTATCCAGGAAAAAATAAAAGAATTTTTCTTGGTAATTGGATGCAGGTATGTGAGATATGATCTCTTTGGCTATTGTATGAATTTAGATAGAAAGTTGTCTTTCCTCGTTCATATTTCCCTGATTTCCTCCAAAATTTGCTTCCATGTATAATTATTAGATTTATACCCCTACTTGAATAAAGAATACCAGTGAGTTTATTAATATGGAAAATTCTCACTGAATATTTCCTAATGATAAAATTTATTTTTCATTAGAAATACAAGCCAGTGAAAAACCCATAGACGTAATTATATCTAAGGGGTATGGTTTTGGTTTTGTTTCATATATTTGGTTGGCTTTGCTATCACGGGGACAGTGAAAGCCTTATTATCTTGCTGAAGCATTAAAAAAAAATTAAAAATTAACCTGATATATTTTCTTCAAGTAGAAATAACAACCTACAAAAAATTCCCAACAAAAACTCATAAGCTTAATGCCTGTGTGCTGGAAAGTTTCTTTTTTGCTGGACTACTATAAAACCTCCAGCACCCTGGAGTTCTGCTACTACATTGTAAGTCATTATTTCTCTACAAAGATGGGTTGTTACGCATTTGATAGATGGGTGAATTTTGTGTTCATGGCACACAGAATTACACTTTCACAAGCCACAGGGATATACAAAGCTTGACTGAACACAGTCCTGGGAAACCAAGTCTAGCTGAACCTGCTGGCAGGGGTGGAATGATTGGAGTGGGTGAACTCAAGAGGTTCCTTCCAAACTAAATCATTCTGTGAAATGGAAAGAAATTGCACAGCAGCAATAGACAGTGACTTAAGTCATCTATTCCCAACTGAAAAGATTCCTGAAAATCAGACTGATTTGGTTGTGAGGAAAGGATTAAAAAAGCAGCAATGAGAGTGGAGAGAAATTTTAAAATATAGGAATAAATTAAAGGAAATAAAAATTTCTTGCAGTTCTCTGTACCTTCGTTCTTGTTATCTTTCAATGGTTTATTATCTTCCTTTGTCCAGAAATTACAAGAAAGCCACTTTGAGTGTAAAATGTATACACAAAAAGAGTGGGATGTACAGTAGTTTAAAAAAAGAAGTGTAGCATATTTTTTGAAACTTGCACAAAGTTAAAGTCTAGTTCACTGCATGTAAGTGAATAGAATCATAAACATTAGGTGGATTCATCCTACTTGGACCAATTAAAACTGGAGTTTTATAACCTGTTCCAGCTCTTGTTTCACTTGTGTGCCCACTTGCACTGGAAGAAAAAAATTAAAGGAGAATATGACAGTATTTACCATCTGTTTTTCCATATTCTCATCACTGATTTTTTTAATAATGCTGACACCACCTTTGTAGTCCAAGCATTTCATAACTATTCTACATCCAGTTTCCTGGCTTCTTTCCTGTTGTGTATTATTTGTCCCATACTGCGTGCCCAGTACACATTTTTACTTGTGCCAGCCAAATTCTATGGATATTTGTTTCTCAGTCCTTTAACAATTATCACCTTTCCAAACAAGTTTTTAAGCAATGCTTACTTACCTGTCTCTGATCAGTACTGAAATTGGGTTATTGCAAGGCATCCTTTCTTGATTGCTTCATGTAATTAAAAGTAGACCTAATTCCTAATCTCTTTGAGATTGACTGGAAACAAACAAAGTGTCAGATACTGTTTGAGATGCTGGAGTGACCTAAATCATGACTAGGGGAAGAAAAACACACATTTTTCTACAAAGCCTGATATACTGGGTAAACCTGAGCCTCCGTCTATGGGAAATCCATATTGTAGCACACAACAAAAGGAATCAAATGTCTAGTCAAAAGGACAAATGTTTGAAACCACAAATCTTCTCAGCTATTGATGTAAAGAAGACTGTCTTTATTTCTTTCAGTGCTTTTAAATATTTTCCAAACTGAAAAGCATTAAGGAAACTAATTGAAAGCTTGTATTCAGACAATGATGTTTAGACATGCATTTTTAAAGGAAATTCAGCTAATGTCTATTCAGAGAACAGACAAAAAGGATTTCTATCCAGTTTGTGATTTAGATGTTTTCTGACAAGTTACTAAAACTAGTCTATGAGATAAATTAGCTTTTTTGGCACATGCACCCTAAATGAAATATTATTATGAAAAATGCTAAATAAAATTAGCTTAGTTTTATTGTTGTTGTTGCTGTTTTTTCAATATTATGTTCCCATCAAATTTGTAGCATTGGGCAACAAGGAGGACAGAACCTGTCTAAATTTGTAACGAGAAGATCTCTGTAGCAATGGCTCTGAAAGCCTTAATAGATGTGATGGTGGAAAACCAGATTTCTCTCAGAGACTCCAGGCTTGTATTCTTCTAAACTCTTAAGAGCTCTGAATCTCTTCAAGACTAGAACAAACATATTTTATCCACATTATATTTTATTTGCCCATGGAACACCTCTGTGTTCTACAAATGGTCTCATGGCCCTAAATCTGAATAATTGTTTTCTGTTCTTTACTGTTTCAAATCCCTGGAACAATGCAAAGGTATTTTTGCAGCCCATTGGGCTAATATTTTATTAGCTTGAAAGTGCTGATCTGTCTGATAAAGGGGTAACGGCTAAGGCTCTAAAGCACTGCGTGATAATTTAAAAGACCTTAATGGGAGAGGCAGTGAAATCTCTGTAGTATCCCAGTATAAACCATATCACCTTTAGTATACTTGCTGCTCTTTTGTTTTCAGTAAAGTGCAAGAGACCCAGAAAAGAGCTAATATTTATTCAGTGTTCATGAGCAAGGGACCAAGACCCAGAAGTGAACATGAAAATAGTCATTTTTCAACATAGATTTATCCTGTCAATTCCAAGATTTCTAATCATGATCTAGTAAACCTCCCTGTCACCAATTTTGGAAACACACAGATTGCAGGGTTTCTGAGATGATTTGGAAGAGATAAACAGCAATCACACATACAACTCCTGGAAATTTAAGCTCTGGGCAACATGGCAGAGAGCTGAAAAAACACTTTTCTGTATGACATGTGGACAAGTAGCATTTCACATCAACATCCAGCTCTTTTCAGTCCCATTTTTACAGGCAAAAAGCCAAGACAAATCCTTTGCAAATTTGCCTTCCAATTGAGAAAATGTCAGGCAATTCAGAAAGAAGGGAAAACAAACCCCAACAAAGTGACCAGAAGCACTTTGACAGACATATTTTTGCATGAAAAACGTTATCAAAAATGTGCAGCTTAAGCATGGCAAAGTCTGTCTAGTTTTCTCACCATTCAGCAATAAGTGAATGCATTGCTCAAGCAGGCTGCAGTGTCTCATGTGGGAATCAAGTTTCTGAAGTGTAGAAATGGATTTCCTTTTAGATACATGCAAACCTTATCAATATGCACACTATCACTCTGTATAAATTTTATTAGAGAATAATTAGCTATGATTTTCTTCTTCCTGAAAACTTTTGTCAAATTCCATGCAAACTCCAATATACAAAAGTCTATTTATCTGGTACTGTGTAAATCTGTAAGACTAACAAATTTTCCATTATTTGAGTTTCTAATTAATCTTGTTGCAAATTCTATTTAGAGGTCTGTCTTGTTGCTTGTTGGTGACATCTTCAGAAGAACTTTCAAAACTTGAAAACTTAACTTCATCAGTTAAGGTAAATGAAGAAAATCTGAATTCAGAGGTTGGACATGAAATACCTATATTTTTACTAAATTACCCTTCAAAGGTGAAGCCTTATGGGCAGTGAGACAAGAATTAAAAGCTTTAAGCATGTTACTCTGCCAAGAGATAAGATATGAGTAATTTTCCTTCTGGTTGGTTCTATTTTAGAGATTTTTTATTCTTTTGGTTGGTTCATTTGATCTGAGGGCTTCTTATTATTATACCTGTGGATAGAAAGTGTATGAAGACTGCTAAAAAGGTTTCTTAGGCTTTTGAACCATTTTATGCTGAGAGATTATTCTGCAAAAGTTACATAGCAGGTATTACATTTCCTATTCTGGACAAATAATTCAGTTTTCCACATCTTTAAATAAATTACTTTCATTTCTCCTCTGTTCTTTCTTGCTCTGGGTCTAGACATACCAATAAAAAGTTTAGCTCTAACAATTAAAAAAGAAATATTCTATCCAATGAGCTTGTAGTTGCTTATTTTAAAATTGATATGCTAATGTTTCTGTATTCCTAGCTAGTTGATGTTCTACTATTCATTTATTACAGCACCATATGGCAAAGGTTTTTGTCTCTTATAAGAAAGACTTGATATAGTGTCCTGTTTGCTAGTTTTGTTTTAAGCTACAGTTTTTTTAGTAAAGTTTTCATGCATTGTCAAAAGCATTGGCATTTTTTTAGTATTTAACTTTGGTCAGAAATTGGTTCTGTGTAATGAAACAGTAAAGTTACTTGAACAGAAATATGCTGGCATCATACGGAGCTTGGGATATAGAATGAAGGAAAAATACCTAATTTCAGAATTCATATGCCTTCTCTTATGATAGATGGAAAATGTTGTTAGCTAAGAATGTGAGAAAAATACCGGCACAATGTCAAAGGAATAGCAGATATTTCTCAATGTCACCCACTTTCATTTTATGAAATTCAACAAATCATTTGAGACAAAGTGTTTGACCATTCCTGAAGGGTAGCACTACAACAGTTCTGTATTTTTATCTGGCATAGAAAGCAAAACTATTAGAGGAATAATTATATATGGATACATACAATAATTTTTTTTCCATATTATATCTTTCAAAAAAAAAACCCACAGGGTTTTTTTTGATAGTAATCTTTGCAAGTATAGGGAGAAAACTTATACAAAATTAAATCATAAAGGTTGTAAAAGACCTCCAGGATCACTGAGTTTAACCTTTGACTCAACAACACCATGTCAACTAAAGTGTTCCACAGTCATGGCCAGCTGCTCCTTAAACAATTTCAGAGATTATAGCTCCTACACTTCCCTTGGCAGCCTGTTCCAATGCTTAACCACCCTTTCAGTGAATAAATTCTTCCTGAAAGTCATTCATCCTTCATCTTATTTCCTATTTACATTTTAGCTAGCTATGAAAATTCTCTTTGAAAAAGTTTGGTGTCAGACAAAACTTCTCAGAAGTCTTCAAGATCTGTGGGTGTAAACATTGAATTATATTTGAATTCTAAATTCAGTGTAATTTTACTGTATAATGAGGCAAGCAGTAGTAAATAATAAGAGATTCTTAAGAATGTTAAGTGTTGTAAATATACTTAATGATTACAATATTGTGACCAGTTCAGTAATTGCAAGAGTTTCCCACGCATACATATGTAACTAAATTGCTGATGCTTCTGTAGTTGTATTTGAATTTTCTGTATTCAGTTTCTAATGAAGTTTCATACATATTAAAATCATTGTTTTCATTAGGAGAATATCAATACAGTCATTAAAATGCAGCTGCTATCAGACCTAACATCTTTCAGACTTTCCATAGCTGACCTCAAGAAGTGGGAAAAAGCAACGCTCACAATATAGGTGCAATCTCACAATTTCTTTTTTAATGTGCATATGTGTGTATGTTCATGTGTATTTATACACATCTGTTGAGTTTCTACATGTTTCTTTTCTGTTTCACTCATTTCAAATAACATTTCCCTCTTCTCATACAAATATTTTTAAGCCAATCACCCCTAGAAATCTATAAGAATGGAAATTTTAAACTAAAAATATGAATTTTCACCTTTTTTTTATTTCACTAGAAGGTGTCAGACTTGATTCTCCATTACCTCAGTGCAGTTATAGATTTCATATTCAGTTCTCACTTCTATTCCAGATTACAGACACTAAAGAAAGTGGGGTCACAGTTGTACTGATTTTGTTTCTTTGGGTAGCAAAAGATCAAAGAATTTACCTCAATCCTGAATTTGAGGATGGAACTAGTGGTCTACATTAACTCATAGACTTCCATAGAATTTCACAAATAAAATGCAAATACATCTCTGGGTGTTTATAGATAGCACTTAATCATCAGTAGAAATTTCTAAATCAATTGAAATTTAATTTATATATCTACATCATAAAAATAACATCCCCTCTGCTAATATTGAAATGTAGTACACTTCCTGACAATTTTCATTTAGATGTTGCCACTCTGACTAATGGTGACTTTGTGGCAGCTTTAGGACTGTGGAGATAACCCCTATCTGTTTTAACCTCTTAATTAATAATTCTCCTCGGTCCTTCTCAATTTGGTGATGCTTCTCAGATCTGAGCAACTGGAAAATACCAAGTCCAATACCAAGTTCTGTCATAGTTGAGGATTTGGATTTGTAGACTACTATGTGCTGTGACTTCAGCAAACTTTTCTTTCACTGGTGTCCGAGATAATTTCTTTGACCAGCTGAATCAATTTTCTTTTGCTCTTTTTCCCACTCCTCTCCTCAAAATTATATCCTATCCCAACCAGCTGTGGGTTTAGTTTGATTGGGCTTCGATTTTCTTTTATTTTTCTAGATGTTCTTTCTCCTGGAATCTTTATTTCACTCTTTTTCTTATCATTCCAAACTTTTAAATGTCTGCTTCTGGGCCTCATAGTCGATGAGTCTTAGGAGAGACAGAGAAGAGCTATTTCTCCCATCAGAAAAACTTTGTAGAAGAGAATCGACCTGGTTACTCAGTAGAGTGAAGCATGTACAGTCCACACTGTCTGTAGAAGATCTGAGAGGTCAGACAGAGCTCTGTAACTAACAGCTAAGAATATGTCAACCAAATCAGGATAAAATTCAGGGTAACTGTAAATAGCAACTTCTCTTAAACAATATTGAAAAATTTCCAGTCGCGGTTGCAAGTTTTGAAACATATGAACTGCCAAATACTGTCCTTCTATTTTCTAAAATTCAATTTATACAGAAGTATCAGAAAGTAAGAATGGTTGTGGAACATTTTGGCAATAAAAATTTTTTTCAAAAATTTTTTCAAAAAAACCCTTATGATATGGGAGAGAGATAGGAAAACTAATTCATAAGCAGCTGAAAATGAATTGCTGTAATAGAATCATCATGAAGCTCAAGGGTATGCAGTGCTAAAAATTCTCTCCAACATCTCTCAAATGCTCATCAGAGACAACTATGAACTATGATGGTAGTCTACAAATATATCTGAAAACCTAGAGAAATAATACACCAGCTTAAGAAGAAAAGAACAAATATAAAAGTTATATATGAATGACAGATCACTTTAGCAAAAGCCAGTACTTATTATGTCACAGTCATTCACTAATCTGTCCTTCCATTTTCCCTCTCATTGTACAATGCAGAAAAATAAGCCCCTTCTACTAAATTATTGCAGTCTGTGTATTGGATCTTTTTTCAATTGTGATTTTGGAAAGTGCTCAGCATAATAGATATAAAAGTAAATAGATATTTTACTGTACCAGTAACTACAAAATGTATTCATAAAGTAGTCTTTAGAGTAACATTTTTAATTATTTAAGACAAAACTATAATGTGTAAGTAAAATAATACAAATAGGGACCCATTCCATTTAAAGACCACTTATCATGCCATGGAAATGTCAAAATATGTCAGGATTGTTTCTCCAAGAAATTTTTTTAGTTAAAACATGCCTAGATGGTTTCTGAATATCTCTAAGGAGAAAGACTCAGAATTTTCATGTGAATTCAAGTACATTTTATACAAATTATCTTTATTTTGGAAATTAATATTCTTCTGTATTATTAGGTGAACTTTGAGCGAAATCATTTTGTGTATAGATCAATGTTTTTTGTGTTAACTTGCCATGTGCATATATGTGATCATTCTGGGTGGATTTGGTTGAAATCCTGACAAAGTTATTCAGGGTTCCTAGAATATTGTATATGTATCTCATATTCAATCCAATTAATAACCTTCTGTTAAAATGTATCAGAGTAAAAAATCCACTAAAAAGAAGTGTCATTCTAATGCATATTGACTTATTCGATATATACAAGAATATATCTGAATATATACATATACTAAAATTAATCTGTTGCATGAATGTCATTGATGTTTCTCAGGGATAAGTAAGTCAGGATATTATCTGGTAATTTGAATCCTTCAAAGCTAAAGTTTAAAAAGGAAATAATAAACTCTAGTTCCTCAAAAATTATTTTAAATTTCCTGCCACTGTGTCTCATACGTGAAGTACCCATCCCTTTTTGCTATTCTGTTTATAGAAGGTGCATCTTCCACATTTCAATCAGCAGCAGGAATGCTGTTACTGTCAGGCCCACAGATGTTCATCACCTGGTTCAGAGTAAACCCGCATGAACAGTGGCCAAGAATTTACAAGCCTCTTGAAAACAGGTACGTAAAACACAGCCCAATGGATTTCTGACACATTTCAATTTCAAATACTATTATATTTGCAGCTGAATTTAGTGTAGTTAGAAATATAGATGCAGTTTGACCGTTAACCATGTTTGGCCTTGTATTTACTTTTACTGTGGAAGTAATTTTCCTTATTTGGAGCTGGGTTTTTCATACATATACAGAGGAACACTTTGGGAAAAATCCTTCAGCTCTTTATTTTATGAAAATTTAAGATATGAAACATGTAATTAACCTGAAGGATTGCAAAGCAATGTTCAATTACCAGGAAGAAAATCCAACAGCTATATCAAAAATCTAATTAATACCTCTAGTGCTTCATTTTAATCCTATGTAATCCAGATTAAGATTCATAAATATAAACTTAGAATGTATTAAGGAGTGCATATAGCTTTAGAATTTTCTTGTTAGGTCTTAGCTAAGATTAATGAAGACGTAGTTTTTTTCCCGTGGAAGCATGCATAAGTGAAAAAATGTCATTATTTTAAGAGTCCTAAAGCCTTAGATCCAGGGCATTCCACAAGACAAGAGCGAAACATGAAGAGAGTAAAATCTATCCATTATTCATCAAAGACAAGCAGAAAATGATAGTGATTGCAGCTATCATTTTAAAAATGATATTTTAACAGAAATAATCAATAAATTCAGTTTTTGAGTAAATGGGCTTTAGTCACAGATCTAAAAGTGATCACAATCAGTACTCAATCCAATGATTTCATAAAACAGCCCCTGAATTTAAGCATTAATATCTCTCACTGTTTCAGAAATTCACATATTTTTAAATAAAATTATTTATGAGAATGACAAAATAGTTTTATATATACATTTACTTGTTAAAAATCTACCATCAGCCTTTATTACCTATTGATATCAATTTTGGTATAGCAGTGAACTCTTGTTTGGAAATTTTGTCTGTTTCTCAATATTTTCATTCACTTTTTTCTTTCATCATTAAAGTCTGTCAAACATCAAAAAGTTAACTGAAAAGTCATTAGCTAAATTAAAACAAATTTAAAATAAATTCTTAAAAATGGCATTTTTGTAAGTAACCACAAACTTGCTCTAAATTTTTTTTTCTGGGAGTTTTTTTAATGAGTCTTTGACTGCTAATAGAATTTTATTCAAGGTTTAGTGTTTGTCTTTTTTTTTTTCCATAACCTTATCATCAGACTAAGTGATTAAGTTCAGAGATTTTTATCTTTTAACATATGAACGAATCATAAAGTAAATCAATTAAATAGTTGATTGAAAGGCTATTTTTGAAAATATTATATAAGGAAACCATTTTCTGCTCTTCTTAAGTGATGATAGAAAATTTTATAGAACAAGAGGGCTGAAGTATAGTGGGAGGATAAACATATCTTGTTTTGTAGAAAACACTTCAAGAATTCGCCAACTAATAAACATAAAGCTAAAGGACATTTAACCCATAAGAAAATGTAGGTTTTTCCTCCTATAATCCATGTAATCATTTCATCTCTGAAATTGTATGAACATCGAGGTAATAACAGAAACATTTGTAAATAGCTTTTAATTCAATCAAAAGTGGGAATTAACTGCTAAATTTATTTTATTTTTTAAAGAAGAGAGTACATAATAACTTTGATTATTATTTTTAACTAAGCAAGCTACATCACTAAAGCTATGATGCAGTAGCTTAAGTGCCTTTAATAGAGTGTTTGACAGCTTTATCAGTAAGAGTTCATCCTTCCTTCATGTCATTGACCAATGCAGGTATGTTGCTCATAGTCAAAGAGTATTTTGCTCAGGTTTTTTGATCTGACTGAGAAGAAGAGAATCCTTTCTACTAGGATAAGGATGACCCAATTCAGACCTCAGATAAAAGTTTAAATATTCAACAAAATACAATGTTCTGATTTTAGGAATTTTAAGAATTCTGGATTTTCCCATAATATTGGAAGATTTAGTTTTTGCTGAACAGTGCTTACACAGAAACAAAGCCCTTTCTGCCTCTCATCTCACTGCACCAGCGAGGAGGCTCAGAGTGCACAAGAAGCTGGAAGGGGACACACCCAGGCCCGGTGTCTCAAACTGACCAAAGGGATATTCCAAATACCTTTATATATATATATATATATGACATCATGCTCAGTGTATAAAGTGGGGCAAAGGAGGATGGGGGGTGTTCTAAGTGGTGGTGTTTTGTCTTCTCAAGTTACCATTACATATGTTACTGCCCTGCATTGCTGGATTTGTCTGAACACCTGATCCTGGGCAGTGGAGAATGCATTCCTTGTTATGCTTTACTTGTGTATGTAGCTTTTACTTTACCTGTTTATCTCAACCCATGCTTTTCTCACTTTCACCCTTCTGATCCCTTTTCCCATCCCACTTTAAGGAGGATGAAATTTGAAATGCTTGGCTTCTTGCCTAGGTTAATCCACAACACTGATGTTACTAAATGCTTGTCAAACAATGTAAATTAAGTGTTATATTGGCATCAAATTAATAGGAGCTCCCCTATTTATGTAGAATTCATGACCAAGTTTCAGTTTGTTCAGAGCATCTCCTACTGGCAGCCACTTCACAGTGTTGGAGAGCAGATGCTTTGAAAAGTACCACAACAAAATAACATTAGAAGAGCCAGGGCTGCGTGCACTAATGAATAATCAGTGATAAAAAAAAATTTTGTAGCACAATTACATGAAGCTTCCCACAACTGATAGCATAGGCATACTTGTCTTTGAAGTAAGGCTTAATAAGGCTACAGAAGGCTATGACAAAAAATAGCTAATTACGCTGCTTCAGAATCTGCTACATGAATTGATTGCTCTGATATCCTGCACTGTGCTGCTGCAGATGCAAAGATTACCTTATTTTCACTAAAGAGAGCAATAGTCTTAGTCTTTATTCCTTTAACCTACAATTTTGTTAATTGAATTCATTGTTTATTTCATTGTTCACATTTCAGGTCTTTCTGTTTGACCTGGATAAGGCAGCATAAGGTGAAATTTTGCCATCAGCTCTGGAACATTAATGACATTTTTAAAAGTTTTTCTTTCTATTGTATATGTGATCTGAAAAATATTTTGCAAAACACAAAGGTCAATTTTTCACTTTAATGCCATACAGTTTATTGCCCAGATATCTAATTTTGTTTTTAAAACATATATATTTTAAATAATGCCATAACTTTAAACAAAGAAAATTAACTCTACACCAGCCAAAATTGGCAGAACACCTCAATAGCTGACATATGATGTTAAGCAAATTAAAGCATAATATCTTTAATTTAGAATCTGCCTTTTTTGTCTAGATGAAACAAATTTTTAAAAGTCAGATTATCTGCTGATTTCTATTATTGGTTTTCAGGACCATTCACATTTCCTTCCTTCCTTCCTTCCTTCCTTCCTTCCTTCCTTCCTTCCTTCCTTCCTTCCTTCCTTCCTTCCTTCTCTTCCTTCCTTCCTTCCTTCCTTCCTTCCTTCCTTCCTTCCTCCTTCTGTCCCTTCGTGTCTGTCACTAAATTATAATTTGAAATATGGTTTATATGTGATTACAGAGGGGAAATACACATTCATGAAAAACACCATTATAAGATACTTGGAAGGAAATATAATTGTTCTTATTTCTAATAAGCCTCAGGTTGTCTTCCTTTTTAGTCAGAAAATAGCGGAAGTAGTGTTTGCAATAACATTTTGAAGCAAGATCTAATCTAGATAAGAGTTTAGAGACTTCTAATATTTAATATACAAAATTTTTTCTAACTTTTTGATTGAGACACAATGAGGGAAATAAGAAAATTGGTTAAAACCAGTGAAACAACCCAGAGCAATTCTCAGAGATGCTGTGGATTTATTATCTTTCTTCTTTCTTTCTTTCTTTCTCTTTCTTTCTTTCTTTCTTTCTTTCTTTCTTTCTTTCTTTCTTTCTTTCTTCTTTCTTTCTTTCTTTCTTTCTTTCTTTCTTTCTTTCTTTCTTTCTTTCTTTCTTTCTTTCTTTCTTTCTTTCTTTCTTTCTTTCTTTCTTTCTTTCTTTCTTTCTTTCTTTCTTTCTTTCTTTCTTTCTTTCTTTCTTTCTTTCTTCTTTCCTTCCTTCTTTCTTTCTTCTTCTTTCTTTCTTTCTTCTTCTTTCTTTCTTTCTTTCTTTCTTTCTTTCTTTCTTTCTTTCTTTCTTTCTTTCTTTCTTTCTTCTTCCTTCTTTCTTTCTTTCTTTCTTTCTTTCTTTCTTTCTTTTCTTTCTTTCTTTCTTTCTTTCTTTCTTTCTTTCTTTCCTTTCTTTCTTTCTTTCTTTTTCTTTCTTTCTTTCTTCCTTCTTTCTTTCCTTCTTCTCTTTCTTTCTTCCTTTCTTTCTTCCTTTCTTTCTTGCTTTCTTTCTTTCTCTCCTTCTTTCTTTTCTTTCTTTCTTTCTTTCTTTCTTTCTTTCTTTCTTTCTTCTTTCTTTCTTTCTTTCTTTCTTTCTTTTCTTTTCTTTCTTTCCTTCTTTCCTTCTTTCTTTCCTTCTTTGTTTCTTTCCGTCTTTCTTTCTTTCTTTCCGTCTTCTTTCTTTCCTTCTTTCTTTCCTTCTTTCTTTCTTTCTTTCTTTCTTTCTTTCTTTCTTTCTTTCTTTCTTTCTTTCTTTCTTTCTTTCTTTCTTTCTTTCTTTCTTTCTTTCTTTCTTTCTTCTTTCTTTCTTTCTTTCTTTTCTTCTTTCTTTCCTTCTTTCTTTCCTTCTTCTTTCTTCTTTCTTTCTTCCTTTCTTTCTTCTTTCTTTCTTTCTTTCTTTCTTTCTTTCTTTCTTTCTTTCTTTCTTTCTTTCTTTCTTTCTTTCTTTCCTTCTTTCTTTCCGTCTTTCTTCTTTCCGTCTTTCTTTCTTTCTTTCTTTCTTTCCTTCTTCTTTCCGTCTTTCTTCCTTTCTTCTTTCTTTCCTTCTTTCTTTCTTTCTTCTTTCTTTCTTTCTTTCTTTCTTTCTTTCTTCTTTCTTTCTTTCTTTCTTTCTTTCTTTCTTTCTTTCTTTCTTTCTTTCTTTCCTTCTTTCTTCTTTCTTTCCTTCTTTCCTTCTTTCCTTCTTTCTTTCTTTCTTCTTTCTTCTTTCTTTCTTTCTTTCTCTTCTTTCTTTCTTTCTTTCTTTCTTCTTTCTTCTTTCTTTCTTCTTCTTTCTTTCCGTCTTTCTTTCCTTCTTTCTTTCTTTCTTTCTTTCCTTCTTCTTCCTTCTTTCTTTCTTTCTTTCCGTCTTTCTTTCTTTCTTTCTGTCTTTCTTTCTTTCCTTCTTTCCTTCTTTCTTTCTTTCCTTCTTTCTTCTTTCTTTCTTTCTTTCTTCTTTCTTTCTTTCCTTTCTTTCTTTCTTTCTTTCTTTCTTCTTCTTTCTTTCTTTCTTTCTTTCCTTCTTTCTTTCTTCTTTCTTTCTTTCTTTCTTTCTTTCTTTCTTTCTTCTTTCTTTCTTTCTTTCTTTCTTTCTTTCTTTCTTTCTTTCTTTCTTTCTCTCTCTTTTTCTTTTTTTTTTTTTTTAATATGGCTAGAATGAAGCAAGCTTTAATTACAAAGAACCTCTTCTTTTCTTTGTGTCTACTTGGGGCCACTTCTGCGACATCAAGATGAGATTTTCTGACAATGTTCATGATGTCAGAGGATTATGACTTCAGCTGGAGGAATAAAGAGAAGCAGCAGATGAATTTTTATAAAATAAATATCTGCTTCCATAAAAATGCCTTTGTTAATAAGAAACAAGAAAAGAAAAAAACAAAAGAGATGTGACATATTTAGGTTGATTTCTTTCCCCTAAACAAAGTGCCCTTTAATATTCAAGATGTATCCCAAACATGCTGATTTTTATAACCTCTTCTTGTAAGACTTTACCTACTAAGGACGATATTTTTTAAAGGAGTCTTCAGAGGTTCCCACTAATTCTTATGACAGCTAAAACTTTCATATTCACAATGCCCACATAAATATCTTCTATAGAAATCAATTAGAAAACAATCCTATAGCCTCTGTGATTTCATAATTCATTCCTCCAGCTACTGTGTTGTGCAGTGCCTAAGCATATAGATGCAATTAAATACCTAACTGAAAGGTAGTCAAAGTCATAACAGGAAAACACAATGACATAATTTTTCTGAGTTCTTCATTTATATCTGCATTAGGCTTGCATTTCACATTTTGATTTCAATATGTTAAAGAACCAATCTTAATTTAGTTTTAAATATTGTTCATTTGTAAGACTATGAGGTAATAGAATATAATATATATATAACAGAATCACAAAATGGCCTGGATTGGAAAGGAAGATTACCTGGTTAAAGATTACCTAGTTCCAACCTCCCTGCATGGGCAGGGACACCTTCCTCTAGACCAGATTGCTCAGAGTCCTGCAGCAAATCAGACTCAACTTGGGAAAGACCAATTTCATTCACTGTGAACTAAAACCACAGTAAGATGGCTAGGGAAAAAAAAAGAAGACAGGAATAAAACCACTTTCCTCTGTCCCTATCCTTTTATTTTGGGCTCAATTTTACTCCTTCATTCATATTTCTTCAACCTCCTAACTACCCATCTGGAGTGGGGCAAAAGGGATGGGGAATGGGGATTGCAGTAAAAAAAAAATTGCTCTGCTGCTCCTTCCCCCTCATGCTCTCCTCTACTCCGGTGTGGGACTCGTCCCGTAGGAGATGGTCCTTTGCTGAGAGGCATCCTTTCCACAGGCTGCAGTTCTCCAAGGCCTGCTCCAATGTGGGTTCTTGCAATGGGTTACAGTCCTTTGGGAATAGATTGCTCCAGTGTGGGCTTTCTACGGGGTCACAGGTCCTGCCAGAGAACCATGCCCAAGCTCCTGTCCATGAGCATGGCCCTGGCAGAGGCTCGTTATGACATGGGATCTCCTTGGGCTGCATCTTCCCTGGGGACATGTCCATCTACTGCAGCATGAGGTCCTCAATGGGCCGCAGGGTGATATCTGCTCCAACATGATCCTCCCCATGGATTGCATGGGGAAAACTTGCTCCAGTGTACTCTTTTGCATGGGCTGCAAGGGAGGCTCTGCTCCAGTACCTGGAGTACCTCTTCCCCATGCTTCTATGATCGAGGTGTCTGCAGGATTGTTTCAAATTTGTTTATCATCCCTCTCTCTCACAGCTGCTGGGTATCATTTTTCTGCCTCTTCTGAAATATGTTTTATAGCAAGCACCACCATCTTGACTGAGGGGCTCAGCTGTGTTCTGTGGTGAATCTGCTGGATCCATCTGGATTCAGCTGCATCTAACATGGGAAATCCCTGGCCTCTCTTCACTGACTACACTCTTGTTCCTTCTCATCCACCTTCTTAAGTGAACGCAATTCAGAAGTGTACCTGCTGAGATGAGAAAACATGGTGAAGTTCCTTGGCAGCATAAAAATAACTTTATAGGTTCATGTTTAATACTCATTGCTATGAAATGTATTATTTTCTTAAGCTTTTTTCTGGTTCTTTTTTAATGGCTGTTTTCTTGTTAAAATTAAAATGAGAAAGATTCACCATTTTCCCTGGTGAGATGTGAACTCCTTCGTGTTACTTTGAAAAAATGTTTTTCATCTTCCTTGCTGATCTGAACATTCTAATTATGGTAGCTTTAAATATGACAGTATCTTTTTCATAAGACTGACATCAGTAGGATGAAAGTAGTGAGAAATAAAGAGTTCAGATGAGGAGATGATGCAAAAATGACTAGACTTATCAAGAATTCTATGTGTGAAAATCACAAATAAAAGGAAAAATTATATCCAGCAGGCAGAGGTAACACACTTTGGCAATATGTGAGATATGAAAGGAAAGGAAAAACAAAGGTGGCAATGGAGTTTGAGGGAGTCTGAGAGTGATACTGCTTAAATAATTAAATATTTTGATTCACTTCTGAAAGACGAGACAAAAAAAAACCCTAGATCTATCCACATCTTACACTTAGCATATAAGGTACTAAAGCCTACAATTGAAACCTGTTCGATGCAATACTTCAAGTTGTTATATCACCTTGGGCTGTGTAAGATTAAAATTCAATAATGGTGAAACACTAGTTCCAGAATTCAAGAATGTTAAAATATTAGTTCCAAGTAGAATGAAACTTTCATTTCTGAATTCAGAATGAACGGAAAGAAAAATCAACTGCAAAGACCATGGAGCCAGACTCTTTTCAGAGGTCCATAGGGACAGGACCAGAGGCAATTGGCACACCTTGAAGCACAGGAGGCACCCTGCGAACATCAAGAAACGTTTGTTGGTTTTTTTTTATTGTTAGAGTGACTAAGCACTGGGACAGGTTACAGACCCTGGAGATCTTCAAAAGCTGTCTAGACATGGTTCAGGACATGCTGCTAGAGGTGACCGTACTTGAGCAGGAGGTTGAACAAGATGACCGCCAACGGCCCCCTCCGACTTCAAACAGCCCTCAATTCTGTAATTGCTCTCCCTGTTCAGACTTCCCCAGGACTCCCTGCCTGGGTCCAAGGACTCTATTTCAGTCCCCCAAATTCATCATCCCCTGCTTCAGTGATGCTCTAGCAGAGTTGCTCTCCAGCTTCCCACAGCCCTGTCCTGCCCAGCCATGATTCTGCTGAGTCAGATCACTTGTGGTTGCATGTCCCGGGCCAGACTCAGCCTATCCCTGTGCCTAGGCTGCCCTGGTGCCCTTTGGCTGACCTGCTGGGACATTGGGCCCCTATGGGGAGCTACCATTTCTGCTGGGTTCTGGAGAGGCAATAGAAAAGCCGTGCCAAACAACTCGTGTCACTGACTCTTCACTTCAAGGGACAGTGATACTCCAGCTCAGTCCCTAGAGTTTGCTTGTTTGGGTTTTAATTTATTAAATTTTCCCATCTAGAAGTTATCAGGAAAGCCATAGACATTATTCCAGTTTTAATAACTCTCCTTTCTGCCTGCAATTGTCCAGTATTTTTGTTACAGCTTTTGTATGAAATTATCACTAACTGAAAAACTGAAAGGTATTACTTGTGCACTCATACAGCTTTTGGTCAAATATTTTTGTACGTTTCAGTATGTAATCTAATGCATGCTCGGAAAACCCCAGCTTCACAGAGAAAAAAGTGAAATTATTTCCTTGTATACAATAGAAGCCAAATGAGCATGGTAGCAATGCAAATTCAAGAGATAACTTTTCATCAGTAAGGGCAAACAAATGATTTCTTTCATTTCAAGTCAGATATAATCTATGTTCCCACACTGAGAAAAAGGGTAACCAAGAAATATTTTCTAAGTTAATTTCATGCAAAGAAACCAGTACTGTGATAAACATTTAATAAGACAGAACACAGAACTCTTTGAATTGCATGGAGCTGCCTGTAATTTTTATTGTAAGACTGTAAAATGTGTGACCCGGACACAAACCCCCCTCATCTACCCCAGATTTCTGTGGGAATACCAAACTGAACACAGGAGTGTTGAACAAAAAGTACTATTGTGGATCCATCAAGCGTCTACAGAAAGGTTATTGTGTTCATACCAGTCAAAGCACTGTGTTTCTTAAAGATGTTGAATTTGGTCCAAACCATCACTTATCCTAAAATGAGTTATGGAAAATTATCTCAGATCTTTTGTGATGCATCTTCTTGAGCCCATATAAATCATTTGAAGTATCCTCATTATAAACTGGACATTTATAATGATATTGCATAGTGACAAATCCTTTCACAACCCTTGTTACCCTAGAAGAGAATCATGAACACAATCTGAACTGATTTGCACTTAATCGTGTAACAGAGACGGAACAAACTCAGAATAGTGAAGTTCCTCTTACAGAGTTCAAAGACCTACCCTGGCAAATTTTCAGGACAGCAGAAGAGAAAAATTTGCTTCTTGACTCATTCTTTGTCCTTTGTGATTACCTCATCTGATTACCTCATAACACTATCTTATCTCGCTTGCACATTTGTGAGATGACAATGGTTTTTAACTTACAGAAGTATTTATTTCAGTCATACTCCATTTAAAAGGTCATTTGCAGTGTTTTATGGTTTCCTCTGTTCTCTGTTGTCATTTTCTCTCAGAAGCCTAAATCAGTATTTCCTATAAATAACTATTTTTTTCATCTAGAAGTTATGGATCTTAGCCCTGCAAAACTCATTTTATCACCGTGATTACACTGGAGAAATCAGTAGTGCACAACAAAGTAGATTGAGTTTGTTTTTTCAGGGGAACAGAAGTATAGAAGTAAACAATCCAGTCTTGTGCATGACAATTTCCTTGTAATTGCAAGAAAAATGTCAAAATTCTATAAGTCTGATAGTTAAGCATTTCCATACTGTTAGAATGTCTTTTATTTTAGACTTGAATATTTTATATTCTTAATTAATGGAACACTGAATAAACTTAAATAAATTTATAATTTTACTATTACCTATTTGAAACAGATTTTTTGGTTAGCTACATACTTTTAACTATAAATATTGATTAGTGGCCACTGTGACACTGTCAGGTAACTCCTGAAGATCACCTCTGTCTTACCAGACCGCATGCTGCAGAGCTATGAACTGCAGATCAGATGGGATATGTAGAAGGAGGAAGACCCTGAGAAGAACTTTTCCCTTAAGAGGATTTTATTTGCTTTTACTTTTTTCATACAGGATTTTTTTATTTTCTATTTCTGAGGTTTATTACAAGTCCTTTTTCAGGTTTGGACAAGTAAAACCTTTTAATTTTATTTTTATTTTTTTGAAAGAAATACAAAGATTTACATGCTTTGAAGGTAAAATAGAGTCTCTGTGGATGAAATTGCAAATGCCTGAAGGATCCTATGCATATTAATAACATTGTTTGACTAAAGATCACTAGTTTACTATTTTAGGTAGATATTTAGAGAACATAAAAGAAATACCATTCTGTGGCTCTTGTGGGAACCTGGGGGGCAGAAATGTCTTTAATAATGTTTTTTTTAGAGCATCAGTTAAAAAAAGAACCAGAACAATGTCAGGATATTTCTCATCAGAAATTAAGAACTGTAAATCTGAACAAAGCATTTTATTACATTTAGATCCAAAGAAAAAGAAGCTTACTTATGCACATTTCTATCTTGTCCTATACTACATATTTATTCAAGAGGTCTTAGAGAATGATCTAAGTGATGTAAGAAGACAAACCAGGCAGTTTCACTAATGCATTAGCAGACATGAGAAAAATAATCATATTGGAAATCAGTTCTGCAGTTAATGTATTTTTGCAGTAGAATTACTACACTGATGAGAGGTTAGAATTTTCCATTAATATGCCTTTGTTGAAAGATTCTCAGAACATGTGTGACCCATGAATGCTCACCGTGCAGTGCGTACATTTTAGTTCTGAGGGAGTTTATTTTTTGTTGGTTTGTCTGTTTGACTGGATTTGCTTGGTTTTGTTTTCAGTAGAAAATCCAGCAGTCAATCCCATTTTAATGGTTCTGGGCACTGTGTACCATATTATGGCATACTGATTGTATGTGCCATGCTATGACATGGCATTCATTGTCACAACTAATCCAAACCATAGAACATGTAGGGGGATAAAAAAACTGCAAGACCGCAGACACTTAGAACTGCACATCTACTTTTATTTAAATATGCAAAGCACTACCCATTCAGTGTCCATGCAGAGGAAAAGTCCATGTCCCATTCAGAAAACATGTAGGTCTTCTACAATTGAATTGTACTCAAAAACTTCTTTGTTACTTCAAATCAAAACCATTAGCTAAGTCACAGTGGTGTGTGTTGCAGATCCACACTACTAAAGGCCAGTTTCTGGTGCCCTGCAGCCATGCAGGGTTTGACTTTGTCAAATACGCATCCAGGGACTCCTGAATTCCTTCCAAGCCTTCTGTCATGCTCCACAATGACGTGGGTGTCCTGTAGGCCTCTCTCATGTCTGTGGAGCACATGTACATATCTTCAATCTTTTATGGCATATGACGAGATCAAACAGAACCCGTTGGCTATACTTAGGCAACTAATTTCCACATTTTTTTCTTTATGTAGCCTTAACTTGAAGCTGCTCTCAATGCAATGCTATCACTACTACTACTCTACTACTACTACTACTAAAAGTGCATAGAAAAAATTTAATGAGTTCAAACTATATTTTGAAGTGGCTACTCTTATGACTTGAAAGTTATTTTCTAAAATTAAAGCTTTCATTACTTAGACAGATACTTAGAATTTATACTTACACCTATGTGAGCTAATGCTTTAATTTACTTCAATTAGTGCTTATTATTAATCATCCACACCTGAATTTGAACTAGATTCTCTGCTATCTTTACACTTGCAGAAATCATTCCACCAAAGTAATTCTTACAATCAGCTTCTTACTATGACTTCTTTTTTTTCTTATTAAAAAGAATATATATATAAATATTAAGTTTAATTCCTTTAACTAGAGTTCCGTGCTGAGGAACAAGGTCAGTGTACTTTGCAGCTGCAGAAAACCCACCATCCCTGCAGTCTGCTGCTATTGTGTGTTGATAGTGATGGAACCTGATCTAATTCAAAGTAATTTCTTTTAGCTAAAATTTCCAGCCCCTGAATGCAGCATGAGTCTAGTGATTGTAGTAGACATGGGCTTTGTCAATAGGACCAATTTTTGAAATATTACTTTAAAGAAGTGAGCATCTGATCAACAAATATTGAAGTGCAGCAATTTATCTTCACAGACCAGATTCTCTCGGCAGAATAAGATTATGTTCAAGGGTGCCGTATAGATCATTACCAATAACTCAAAGATTTCAGTAATTGAATAAAGATTTTAACCACTAGAATGCCACTTATTTTAGTTGTGGCAAAAACCAATTATTCCCTAATTTCAACTAATCTGTGAACTAAATTATGCAAAATATTTGACATACATATCATTAGAATAAAGGAGTGATGCTGACTATTTATTGTGAATCATTTTTTTTAACTCTGACAAGATACTGAACAATATTACAAATTATTTAAATTACTTTTTGAAGGGTTCATCCTTTCAATTTCAGTTGTACTCACTCTGAAGGTAATGCTGAATTTAAGGAGCTGAAAATACTTAAAAAAAAGAAAAAACCCAACACACAAAGCCCTCTATAATAAATAAAAAAAGAAGCAGCTAGTACTGGGATCAAATTAGATTTGTGATTTATAAAAGTCACAGAATAAAAAGTTTTGACTTCTAATTTTTTATCTCACTAATTTTTAGTAAAAATCAAAGGTGAAATAAACAAAAATTTGTCTTCTCTTTACTAAAGATGCTTCATACATTTTTGGTCTCTGTGACTTGCAGATGTTGGAATCCAGCAGTCTCAAATAGTCGGGGAAGATTATTTTATTGGGTTGTGGTAGTAACATGAGATGCTATGTCTGTATCTCCAGATTTCAGAATTCCAGCCTAAAGCATTCTGAGGTCCATATGCTACATGAAACTTTCCCACAGAAAAAGCCACCCTGATGATAGTAAGTAACAGTTCTGGAGTCATGTGCAAAAAAATAAAAAAATAAAAAAAACAAAAAAAAAAACCCAAAAAAACCCCAAAACAAAACAAAAACAAACAAAAAAAAACCACACAAAAATCCCCCCCAAAACAACAACACCACTAAAAAAAAAAAACTACAAAAACCAAACAAACTTTTTTCACCTTAAAATGTTTCAACACACTCCTTTCCTCCTTTTAAAACCTGCTCAGAATAATTTTGAAAACAAGGGAGCTGTGACGTGGTATTGACTGGGAAATGTATCTAAATATTTACCATGACATGGCATGCAGAATATATTCCTAAAAGGTAAACAAGTCAAAGAAATATTGCTGCTTTTCCTAAGATGCTGATATAATTGTGCTTCTGGCTCTAACAGTGCTATATCAGTGGTGTACCATGTTAAATAAAGAAAAGGAAGAAATGTGCTCTGAGCACAAATATGAACCATGCCCATGGCATTACTGGATTTATTTCTTTCCTTAAATATTTTTTCGTTTACTTGCTTCGTAGGTAAAAGGAAATAAAATCTGATTTTCAGGTATAAAGGAAAAAAAAAAAGAGGTTTTCATTCTTTCATTTCTACTTTTATTGTTTTCCATGTTGTTAATTAAAATATTTTTATATTTATCATTTTTAGAATTAACAAAAAGAATAACACAGGGAATACACCTACTCTTGTTTTCTTTTAACTTTCTTTGTTTTTTTTTAATATAAGAAGAACCACAGCAGACTTTTTTTTTTTAATTTTATTTTTCATTTTAACTCAATTCTATCAGGGACATTTTATGGCCAGAGTTGTAAATAAAAGGTAGGCAGCCAAATGATTTGTCTAAGAGCACCAGAACTGTTCTGTCTCCATTGTTTGCAACTCTTTTTGCAGTTCAGAGAGCTCGAATCTGAGCTGTAGTACATGATATAAATACCAACTTAGCTACAGATTTACTCTTGGTGAATAAACAGGGCAAAACCTGTCCTCGGTCTACAGCTTGTCAAGTACTGTAACCAGAAATAATTACTGTGCTCTTGCGCCCTTGATGATCTTTCCATGTTTGTTCAGCTTCTTTTCTATTTCTCCTTCCATTTTCTTTCAAATTAACACCCTTCTATCTAACAGTATATCTGGGAAATACCAGAGAATGTTTGTGATGTGCATTAAAATTAACACATAGCAGCAATGCCTTTTTACTTTGGTCTTTCTCTCCTCCAGTAGGTGTGATGTTTAAAAAGATAAGACAGTGTTCACTGCACCCAAAGATGTCTATGTTAAACTAAAAGTTTTCATTTCTCCTAAAAGACCATATTTTGTTTTTCTATATTTTAACTAGAAGGCTTCCACCAATGAGTGGATAAGCAATGTCTTGAAAAAAGCAAAAATAAAATATTTTCCTTTTAAATTATTAAGTTATTATTTTGTAATGACCTGCAGGATTTGCAGGTGGAAATAATAACATTAATGTGATGGATTTAATCAGTTCTCCATGGACCACCCTTATATGCTCTGTACACCACATCTCAAAAATCTCTTATCAGACATTTGCAGAACAATTACATTCATAGAAGAGAAGTGATTGTGCCTACAATTTTACTTCTCAGAAACACAACCCTGCACTGCAAAGTGAGCATAGCCTATTTATCTATAACATATGTGCCATGTATAGCCATGGGTACCTACCCTGTATTTCACAGAACTGTTAATCCTGCTGGAAACAAAGTACATTGTACTTGAATGGGACCATAACTTCTTCCAATTATTAATGAAATACACCTGCTTAAAATTTGTGCCAAGTAATAAAACTAATTAAAACACCAAAAATCTCATTTACAGGTGGTGGAGCCTGCCTTTACATGCTCTGGATATTTGAAGTTTTTATATTAAGATAGGAACACATGTCTTTAATTGAAATGCAAAGAACACAATCACCTGTTTTAAACATCAGCCAGCCCTTCATGTTAAATATTAAACATTTTGAATCTGGTTCAAAACCATTCCCAACAGCAATTAACTCCCCCTAGCACACTTAAATATTTCTTCTGTTATCTGCAAGCCACACACCTGGAAAAAGGCCAAAGGAAAATCTATTCTTGTAAAGTATATTTTAAAATGAGAAACACCTTTAACTGTGAGATGCACTGAGGTCTGTTTTAACCATCTCATTCGTGTCTACTGAGTGAAGTCAAATGACTCTTTCATTCTATTTCAAAACTAATAAATACCAGCCAAAGAAAAGGAAATGGCACTAATCTTCATAATTTTGCCAAGAGAAAAATTAAACCTAGCAGTAAATAGTACAGTATTTCCACTGAATGCATTGCAGGAAAGGAATCTGAGCCCAACTGGAGTTAGAAGTGATATCAAAAAAACTTGTGTCCACATAAATGAAGATGGTGTAAAACATAGAGAGTTGCACACTTCATGGCCACTTTTATGCTATGTGACAAAGCACACACATATTGTGCTGTATGGTACTATAATTTATTTAATATTCATGTGATGTCCTGGCCTGTTGCCATATTCAGTCATTAATCCAAGCAGGAACATGATGTTCCCTATACCTCCCCTGAAGATAAATTAAGGCCATTTGGTGGGAGTTTAAAAATACACAGTGACATACCCTACCACCAAATATGGGAAACAGACAAGGCCTTTTGCATTCTGGGGTCTAGGCTTAGTATTTTTTGAAGTTTAGCTGCTTGTATGGTTTGTGGATCAAACAAACTTTGAAGTACAAGTGTTTCATGAACAGAGAAATTATTGCATAATCTGTAAAATTTTCAGCATTTTCTAAACATGCAAATGAAAATCATGTCTCCAACTTCCCTTGTTCCAAAGTTCAAAAAAGATCTCTCACACAGAGTATAGGCTTCTTGAAATAATAATCCAAATAGAAAGAATGTGATTGATATGAGTAAATATATGAAACATAAACATTAATTGATATAAAATAATTAACTGTTTATAACAGTACCTATATGTTTCATATTTACTCATATCAATAACATATTCTCTAAATTTGGATTATTATATAAATACACAATAAATATTATATATAATATTATATATAATTTATTTTGCATTTAATTTGAGTTTCCTAATGTCACTGAAATTGTTACAAGAGTCCACACGGGTTCCACTTTCTTTCTCACACAGATATAGACAGCTCTCTGCTCATCCTACTGATTGCTTCCCATGCTAATTTATGGGACGTAGCTCTTCTCAGGCAATGTGTTGAAATCCCATGTGCCCATTTGAGGCTTGTTATTCTGCTGGAGACAATAAATGTGCTAGAAGCTTTTCCAGTGTAAAAAACCTGCAGCTCCTACCTGCCTTCTTGTTTTGGATCTTATTTCCTTTTGCATATTTTGTCATGATGTAATTGCATAGTCCAGTCTGACAGTATTGCCATAGCCAGTAACAGGGCATAAATTTGGTACTTCACTTGCCAGACCTGCTCTGTCTGAATTTCCCATTACCTCTAGCTCTGTGTTCCAATAATTTTACACAGAGTAGGGATCAAAAAAAAAAAATCACATAGAATTAGGTATTTGCATCTCTAATGCAGTGATGTAGTACAGAGAAATTCACATCTTGTACAGTAGCAAAGTCTGAGAAGTGGAGACGCAGGGCATGGGCCAGAGGAGCTCAGGCATGGGTGATGATAAGAGATGAGGCACAGGCTTGGCACTGGAGATGCCACACCAATAAACAACTCACTGTCAGTTTCAGAAATGCAGAGATAGACAAAACTGGGTTTTGGAGTAATGAACAGGAACAAAGAAACTAGTATCTAACATGAATATAAAGGTCCCCAGATATAGTACACTGGGATGTATCATGGCACTGCATACCTGTGAGGAAAGACAAAAGTGTAGAAGCTTATTGTATTTGTGGGGTGCCCAGACGAGGGAAGGAATGATGAATCTGACTCCATATTCTCAGAAGGCTAATTTATTGTTTTATTATACTATAATATATTAAAGAATACTATACTAAACTGTGCTAAAGAATACAGAAAGGATACTTACAGAAGGCTAAAAAGATAATAATGAAAACTCGTGAGTCCTTCCAGAGTCCCGACACAACTTTGACACTGATTGGCCTTTGTGTCAAAACAATTCCCAGAAAGGCAATGAAACAACCACCTGTTGGTAAACAATCTTCAAACATATTTCAAAGGAGCAAAACACAGAAGCAAATCAGATAATTATTATTTTCCTTTTTCTCTGAGGCTTCTCAGCTTACCATGAGTAAAATCCTGGGCAAAGGGATTTTTCCAGAAAATATGAATGCCAGAGAAGTTCATTAACAAACACATATAAAGTACCATATCTGGATACTGAAGGGGAAAGGAAAAGCTCTAAAAAGCACATTCATCCCAGCAGAAGATTCCAGAGGCTGACAGAGTTTTGCCTGTAGGTGTATACATAAGTCAAGTGTTTGCTTTAAAAGTATCTGACCAAGGACTTTTGTCAGTATAACAAGGGATGATAAGAAAGAGAGGAATTCAAAAAATCTGACTCTTGCATTTTGAATTCTCTTATGAGTATTATTTTTTTTAAATGCAAACATTTTTTTGTCTTTAATAATTGGATCTAGACTAATGATGATTTTCGAACTAGACTTTTCGGATTCCATTAGAGAAGCAACAACCTTTTGGTTTTATTTTTATATGTATTTTGCTTCCTCTTGTCCATAAACTATATTTTGAATATAATGTTAACTTGCTTCTAGGTATTCTTTCCCATAAAGTGTTTGTCCCCACATGGGAAGATTGATTTCAATTTATTTATTTATGCCCACATTTGTGCCACTGAACTTGAGGCATTTAGCTGATACATCTAAATAAGGTTGTATTCTGTCAAGTGCCTCTTACAGAAGTAGAGAGAAAGTGGCATGCCCAGGGGGTAAATCTGCTCTTTGTGACACTGCACAAGAGAAGTTGTTCACTTTATGAAAATTAGAGAGAAAAAACAAAAACCTTGTTTATGGATGAACATAAGGATTACTGTTATTTAAAACCCTTTCATGTTATCAAATCCTTGCATGATTGCACAACACATACATAAAAGACAAAACATATTAATACAAAGAGACAGCAGAAGTATCAGTAAAATAGCAGACAGGATTTATAAACATTTTTCACAGTGTTATAAGTGTAGGTATGCCAAATGAATGAATTTGGAATATTAGAAATTAATTTCACTGGAAGTAAAAAAAAATATTGTCCAATAACACAAAGTACTGCAAATTGTATGAAGTGGTATTGAAGTGGAATTGAAGTTCTGCAGCAGCATGCTCTGTTGAATTACCATTATTGTACATAGCAGGAGACCAGGAAGAGATATGCTAGAATGGAGGAAAATAGAAAGGACATAAAAGAATTATCTGGGGAAAAAATACTTCCTGAAAAGGAGCAATCAACCAGTGTTGAGTACTTGTTCCTATTTTTTATTATCTTTGTAATTTTTTCTCCTTGCCCATCTATTTAAGATAATAAAGAGACTTTCAGATGTCTGGAGTTCATAATGACAGACCCTGGACCTGCAGATAAGAGATAATTCAGAAGTTAGTCATTATAAAAAAGCTCCAAATAATAAATCACAGAGGGTACCTATTAAGGAGCCTAAAATTCTTGAGTGTCAACATTTCAGGCTCTATTCAGCCTCATGCAGACCCTCCACAGAGATTGTAATTATCACAAGGTGTTTTTTCAGTCTGTGAGTGAAAACCTGGGGAGCGACTGTAATCCTCTTCCTTGCCTTTTGTGTTGCATTCTGTAATCACAGGTATCACCAACAGAGGGAATATTATGATTTTTATGGTAAAAAAGTTCTACTGTCATAATAAAATATATGAAGTGGTGTATCTAGAGAGTAGTAATCTATATTTTTGATCCTTGGTCTCCAGAAATCCACTAAGTTAAGCACTTGAAAGACATTTATTGCTTTGTCTACAAATGATAATAAGGCAAAACATACATCAAAAGAGCATGTTTTATCTAGTTTTTAAATAATTCTGTGTTTTCATTTAGATAAGTTAAAATAAAAGATTTTTTAAAGCAAATTGAGGATTCTAAGTGCTAAATCATGAAGAAGCGAGTAGACAAAATCTGTTGGTTCATATTTAACATAAGCACCAAAACTTTTTTCTAAATGTAAACAACTTCAATACTTCAATATTCATACACTATAGGGTTTGTACCTTTTTTGAAAGATAAAAAAAGTCTTTGATATTCTCATTCTTCAGTATATAAAAATCTACCATATGTGGAACACCAGAGAACAAAATGGCTCAAAAATTATAGGCTGAACCTGCTTGTAACTCCCAATTTCAAATAGTTTTCTGTAAATGTTTTAGAACAACATTTAGTAGAATCTCAGTTTCCAGATGTACAATTCCACAGCAACTTTGGTAGCAGATAGCACAGAGATTAAAAGGAGAGAGACCAAGCCAAAAAAAACCACCAAAAAACAAAAACCACCATACTTTTTTGGTTTCAACAAACACATATGATACATATATTAATCATCAGTAATGAATACACTTGCACCAGCTTCTGGCAGCCATGAATCATCAACTTCATATTAACCTTAAGATAAAAGGGAGGTGTTCTTTCATTCTAGGTACAAAACTCTATGTATTGAACATTTTGAACTTGTGAAAAAGCTGAAAAAACTCACTAGGACTGTACAAAACTTTGTAATCTGTAGCCATGAAATCCAGGTGCCAGTATCCATTCACCTTGATGATTTCTAAGTTGGATAATAATATTGTCACATTGAATAATTTTTTTTTTTATCAGAACTATCTGAATAATATTCCTTGTGACATTCACTTCTTTACTCTTTTGTGACACCTTTCTTTGTAATTTTCCTTCAAATGAAAAGAGCAGTCTACTGTAGAAACCTACGCCAATTGTTCAAAAAAAGAGCATCTGGCAAATAAACTTGCTTATTGCTTAACAGCTGCTTCCTTTCAGAAGATAAAGGAAAGAAGAATTAAAACATTAAATGACGCAAAGGCTTTCGTGATGTTAACTGTTGAATTCTTTAACCCATGCCATTTTTGAAACTGTATCCACAATGAAACAATTGAATGCCAGTTAAAGTGGCACCTTAACAAATTTATTTGTATTGTCTGGCATGAATTTTTTGTTCTACTTGTCTTTAAAAAAAAAATTGATGTTTAAAAATAATTTATATCCTTGAATCTAAGCATACTGAACAAAAAACAGCTCACACTCTGCAATGTGGTATTTCTACCTACAGCATAAGTTTGTCTACAGATCTTAATTGTTACAAAAATAGCAACGTTTCAACTTTTTTTTTTATTCCCTCAAGCATTTCAGATAAAATTTAAAGCTTTGTTTTCATTTTAAGAAGAAGACTATTGACTATTATAATTTGTTCTAGTACATGTTTTTAATGATCCAAACAGATAATGTGCGTATATTTGTGAAAGCATGAAAAATTCTGAAGTAAACAAAGAAAGGGTTAATGGGTTGGAATACTTCCAGAGAAAGGTGAATGCGGATTAAAATTAGAAAAACAGGATTTTCATAGAATTTAGAGAATTCATAGAGTTTTTTCCATGCAGCATAGTTTAAAGTTAGTAATACTAGATTTTAATAAGAAATTATACAAGATGACAGGAAGCTGTGTAAACATAGGAAGGAATACATATTTCTTCATATTCATACAGGAATGACTCAGTTAATAAAGACTCAGCCATTCTGGTAAAGTGCCAAAAGATAAGAACATTTTTAGACTGTCATCACCCTTCTTGATTGAAGTTTATACTTCCTCAATTGATGTTTTGAAAAGAAAACCCGATGTAAGCCTAGGTTAAACTTGAAGGCACAAAAACACTGAACTTTAGGAATATTTAGTCCTTTCCCATTATTTAAAGCTGGAGATTTTCAAAGATAGCCATAAGAACTACAAGGTCAGTATTTATTTCAAGCTAATTTTGTACATATATTTTATTTTTCACTTACTTGCTGTTCTTTCAACAAGCACAGTCTATCTCAGCAAGAAGCATGGATTTTGTTCCCAACTCCTGGTTAATCAAACTCTAATTAACTCTAATAGTTTATAAAAACATTGGTCTTGTAAGCCAAATATTGAAGATTAAACCCCTTCTTAGAGTTACCCCACCATCCTTTCTCAGGAAGAAAGGATTCAAACCCTACTCTCCCACTCCCAGAGTATTTTTGACTAAACTACTTCCTGACCCTTCCACTAAGTAGCCCAAATTGCTCCCCAAGACAACCCCTGTTAATCAGCAAGACCTATAATTAGCTGTAACTATACATTCTGACCTCTATACTAATTTAAAGGCATCTATGGTATTAAAAATTTTAAAAATCCACCCCTCTCCCCAAATACAACAAGCCCTTCTGGTGCTAATTTTTTCAATTTTTTTATCCTAAAGCACAGGCTACTAATTTCAATATTTGTTTTACTTTACAATATGGTCATCAGTTCAGTATTTCTAAACAAAGTGATATTATTCTTCTTCTTCACTAAACAGAAGATAAGCATCCACATAAGGAAATGTCATAAACATTCTATGTTTTATTTGGTGCAGGGGGGATTTTATCTCTATTTTATTTTCAATGTTGATTTTTAACAGTTTGATTCCATAATCCAGAGTAGCAAATTAATTAGATTATATTTCCATCCAAATTGCTCTTATGGTCATATACAATGTCTCTTCTCTTCTCTTAATTGAAAAAAAAAGTTAGCTTTCATTGTTAATAATGTTTATCAAGCAGTTATTCTCCATAGTGGTTTTATCCACAAATTTTCATATGGTGATGAAACCTAAATTCTGTGAACACTCTGTTCAACTATATTAATTAGTCTTAGATTAACTAACAGTTGTTCTTTTCGAGATTTATTTTAGACTGTCTTTTTTTCTATATTGTGCACCTGAGCATCAGTCATTTTGTAAAAGTGACTGTGACAGAACCCTGACTTACTCAGAGCTTTAGGGCAAATTTATTTGTACCTTTTCCATGCTGTAAAATACCAAGTTCAACAAAATTACTTAGAATCTTGAAATCTAGATTTCATTACTGGACAGAAAACACTATTCAAGAAACATTGGATCACAAAAAGAGCAGATAATTTTCACTACAGTAGCCATCCCATCTCTACAATGTCACTACTATGATTACAGTGGAATTTTTATTTGTTTCTTTTATGAGGAAGACAGTAGACATTTTATGCCACCAGTGAACTTCTACAATATTTCTGAGATCGATGAAAGAGGCTGTTTCCCTTTATAATGACCAGCTAGAGTCCAGCTATCCCAAGCATATTTTAAACTTTTCCTTCATTATCTACTTATTTATTCACAAATGTAATATTTATTGTTATTCAATGCTATGATCAGCTTTCTGTAAGAAAGAGTTTCTTAATAAAATATGGGATAAGTTTGTTTAGAAATATTTTTTCATATGGTTTTGTACTGGGAACCAGTTGCAGCTTTGTGGAGAAATACCTGAGCATGCTGATGGGCAATGAGCTGGACATGGATCAGCAATGTATCCTTGTCACAAAGGTCAGCAGCATCCCAGCTGGATTATGAAAACTCTTCACAACAGGTTGAGGGAGGGTATGGTTCCCCCCATTCCCAAACACTGTGAGGCTGCACCTGGAAGGCTGCTTACAGGTTTGGTCGAAATATTGACAGAAATCTATGTGACATCCAAAGGAAGGTCTGTGAGTTAAGGGGCTGGATCATGCTTCATGTGAAGAATACTGAGAGAGCTGGGTTTGTTTAACCTGGAGAAAAGAAGCCTACAGGGGACCTATCAACAGCCCCCAATACTTACACAATGTCTTTTGAGGTGTGTGATAGGAGAGTAAGAGAGATGTTAATAGAAACAAGGGAGGTCCAAACTGGATAGCAAGAAAACCGATTACACCGTGAGGTCAACCACACAGGGGATGAGGATGCCCACAGAAACTGTGCAGGCTTCATTGTCAGAGGTTTTCAAGACCTGTCTGGACAAAGTCCCGAATATTCTGGTCAGAGCAGCGTCTGCTTTGAACAGCAGCCTGGGATAAAGAACTTCTCATGTGCCTTGAATCATCTTATAGTCGTATGGTCCTATCCTACCTTGTATCTGTGTGCTTCTTCCAAAGACCACAAGTCCTTCAGATCCTGTGCATTATCAACCGCCTTTAGTCAGTTGTCTTGAATAGTGTAGGGCACCTCAAATTTCTTTATAGCAATTTGTATATAACAAATTGAAGCAAGGCCAAGACGTCTTTATTTTAAATAGATACCACCCTATTTTAAATAAATATCTAAGCTCCCTTTGGACAAAGCTGCCATTACAGCCAACTCATGCCTAATGTGGGACTCAACAATCCAGAATTAGGTGCTCAGTGAAAGGTGATGAGGTGGACAGCTGTAGGTTATCCAAGACACATGGGACATGTTTTTTCACTGTAACATATAACAGGTAAGATTACCAGAGCCTCAGAGGAGCCATTGGTGACCCTCAGGATTACCCCAGTATGATACCTCACAGCACAAACTTATAACCTTAGTCATGAAGTCAGTGTTGTTTAACTTACCTCAAATCAGACATCTATGGACTGCTCCAATTTTGTAAAGATGCCATAAAGTATAAAAATCAAATGCTCAGATGTATCTGACATAGCACTTTGGCCTTGCAGATATAATAGGATTTATGGTAGATCCATGGGCTTTTTGGGGTGGCAGCTGGATACCAGGACAAACACCCTAGGTTATTCTAGAACGACAGCAATACGTAGCCAACTGATTAATCTGAATACACTCTCTGTAGTCTGCTGATATACTGAGCAGGGTCTCAGTTCAGCTGCTGTGTATGTGTTGTTTTAATGTCATTTCAAACAGCCTCAGTTGTCATGAGTATCTGCTAACATCACAGTTATCACCAAGGCTTTCTAAAGATTATTAGATGCCTTTACAAATGACAGTTGAAGTGTTTAAAATATCCTGAGGAATGTTTATATGTGTGTATGTGTTTATATGTGCATATGTATGTGTATACATACACCCACAACCCCATATTTAGTCAGCTATATTTGCATATCTAAGTTTAGAAATTGACCATCTGGAACTGCATTTTACCCAAGGAAATATTAACTGTTTTGTATAATAACTAAGAATCTTTTCCAAACTGCTGACTCCTCAGGCAAGGAACAGATTCTGAGTCAAGGGCTGATATGCTAATTTGGAAAACATCACTTCCTTTGGTTACAGATTTTCATTGATGGTACAACAACATGAAATAGATAAGAGATAAGATTTGAACTGGAGTTTCATTTTAGTTGAGGGGTAGCTAACTCCAGTTTCAACTTTCTAACTAGAAGTTATCTCATTGAGATATATCTCAATATGTGCTATTGGCCACATATTTGGGCAACTTCTCAAGACTTAATACTGAAATTACTTAAACAATCGATTTAATAATAAGAAAACTAATCTAATAAAGAAGGGGAAAAAATCTCTCAACATTCTTCTTTGTTGACTAGTACTCGAGCTACAATTCAAGCTTTGATACATCCACATCCACATCACCATTATAAATATATAATAAATATAAATAAAACACAGGGGGTTTATTATTCCTTTAAAATATCTATTCATAAAAGGTTTATTTAAATTTTCCTAATCAAAGCTATTTTTAACTTTAGGAAATGGAATTAGAACTTTGTTGGCAGTTACATTGAGACAGAAATCTGCAGACCATCTGTGATTTGAAACCACAGCACACAGCCAGACCTTCCCTGCTCTCAGAAAAATACTAGCCCACTTGACTCTTTAATGTTTGCCTAGAAGGCACATTTCCTACTGGGACAATTAAACTGGCAGCTCTGGCACATTCTTCTTAGCACGAAACATGTTGCACCCTTATTTTAATTACCATCAGCAGAAAATCACAAGAACACTATGAGGCTTATTTCATGTATTTTCTCTTTGTTAATTTATTTTTCTTCTTTTTTTTTAACTTTTTTTCTGGAAAAGTTTGGGTTCTCTTGCTTTCTTTCTAACAGTGCTAGAAACTTCTGAAATATCTGCTTGTTAATGAACTAGCACAGCAAAAATGATTCTAAATAACTACAGAAGATTCTACCATGAATCATGGTACAATTTTGCAAGGAAATTAACAAAAACCATCAGTAAGAATAATCAAATTATAAAAATCCAACTTTAACAGCCAGGATGAGTAGGAAATTTTTTTTTTAAATATTATAAAAAATCATATTTGCACCTAGAGTCCTGCAATAAATATAATTTTGCTTCAAATGACAAACAGAAAAGAAACACAAGAATCAAAATATGGAAATCAAAATATGGCAAACATAATCTTAACACTCTTGGTGCTACTGAAATTCCAGGAAAAATGAGAATTGCATACAATCTAGTCAGTTGATGTGAGATAAAAGTAGAACAACATTTTTTACGTGTACAGAATTTTTATTGTCTTTTTTTCCCATCCTTTTATTAGCTTTATTAAAAGTCTTAGCAAATACAAACCGTGTTTCTTCTGGAAAGACATTTTTTTCCTAAGGAACATAAATTTGCTACTTTACAAAATCAGCACCTTATAGCTTCATCTGAAAAGCATATTCACCTAATCTTTGTAGTCCTCAGAGACAGGGAATTTAAAAGCAATTAAATTGTGCTTATAATTTAGGTCATATTATAGCTTCAAAATGAGTAACAAATTGTTGGTATTAATTATGCATTAGTTTTAAATAGGTCTTGCCTTTTAATATAAACCAATTTCCTGATGGCTATGGATTTTTTTCATTTCCCTCTTTTGGCTTGTTAAACCATTTGTTTACCCTGTGCACATGCGCTAAAATAACGAATTCCTGATGAAATCTGGTGCAAACGAATGTTCTGTTCTTTCACTTCAAAGCTGAGTGGCTTTTGGACTGATGACAGAATTGGATCAAGACACATATATTTAAAGGAGACATTGTAATAGGTACATGTAGAACTAAGTTGTAGCAGATCCCACACCTCCAATAGGGATTATTTTCCCATTAAATCATTATATTTTATTTTACTACGTCCAAATAGATATTTTGTGCTGATAAAAAATCTAGAAATTTAAAAAAATAATTTCTGTTTTTACATGGATTGAAGACTCAGTGCTGAATACAGAAGTTTACTGCAGGGAAGATACGACTAAGCAGTTGTATGAGCTATCATGTTTTCCTCTTGGAGTTCTTAGAAGTAGGTGTCTGTGTTTTACAAACTTGTCCTTCTACTTTTTGTTTAAAATTTTGTTTAAATATCATGTCACAGGCCTTGTCATTCAAGGCCTGTGACATGATATTTAACTTTACATTGCTGATACACACAAAACTGGCAAGTGATTTTTGGATCTGTGAAAAACATGGCATTTCTAAGACAGAGAGCTTTTATAATCAGCGCTGTAATACCTCAGAAACAACTGTGTGCACAGGCAGCTGGCAGTTTTTCCAGTAAGTGGCAGCCCCATCCTATGGTCCATTGCCTCTAATGCTCACCAGATACTCAGATGATGTATCTATTTACTCCTCTGTGTTTGATAGAATACTTACATTGCAGTGGCTGATAGCTCATTTGAGACTGCTTGGCTCAGAGAAACAGAACAGCACTTTTAACTTCTGGATTTTGACGATTTTTATTGTACATTTCTATAATAGCACAATAGGAAGGCCAGCTGCCAAGTAATTCTGTCTTTTCTTCTGACCTGGCATAGCAGGTTTTTTGCACAAAAATTCCTGTTGTGATTTATATACCTTTCAAGAGACACCAAAGCATGAAACACCTTTTTTTTTGTTTTTTTTTTTTTTCCTTTAAGCTGTTTTTGTTGTAGTTTTCATAGACATACATAGCTTGCATTTACAGAATATTCAAACTCTTGATGATGTAACCAAAACACCTGCTAATATATTCCAAGACAAATAAACTAACATAAAGATTAATTTGAAAAGATTTTATTACTTTGAGAGTTTCAAAAGATGTCCAGCAATTGATAAAAGAGGGATTGAAATGAGCATTCAAATAACTGATTGTGAGATAAATTAATTTAAACTATCAAATTTATTTATTTACAGAATAAATCTCTAAGGGACTGCTCAAGTATATTATATCTGTATCAGTGAAGAAGCCATATGCCCTTTGCATGGAAAAAATCAAAATACTAAGTCAGATAAAAAAAAGAAAAAGAGAGAAGAAATAGTGACATAGGGAAGAAAAACAGGCTGAAAATGTAGGCTGAAGAATATCTACAGATATTTGCCCATCTCATGAAGCATGTATCTGCAGATTGGCAATAGATGCAAACAGGAGGATGTCTTGGCAGAGAAGCTGATTGTTGAAGTGCATTTCAGTCTGTCCTATCTGGATAGAGCTAATGTCCTGTAAATAGTGGTCTTATGTCTTCTGAACAGGCAAAATGCCATACTGACAGACAGATATGAATATTAGCATGAAAAATATCATTATATACTTCCCATTTGAGTTTTACAGTCTCTAGTCTGGAAAACTACAGAAAACCACAGAAAGAATGTTCAAGCAAGTTGTAAGCAGTTTTTGAAAAACTCCATGCAATTGGTCAATTTAAATAATGAAGCTTTAAAAAGAACAATCCCATAGAGACCTGTCTATTTCTGGAGCTTGTAAATTAAGCTTTCTGATCTAGAATTATCATTAAAAAAGAAACATAATATTTTAAGGATTTTAAATCTTAAGACACTTCAAAGGCAATTGAAGTAAAATTATTATATTAATCTCTAAAACTGATTTTTTTCTCTTACACTTTCTTCATTTAGCTGATTACCAAAAATTCTAAAGTTCAGTCACAACTAGTTGCACTTTGAAAAAAAAAAAAAAATTACTTTCCACTAACACATATGAAGATTTAATGAAAATAAATAAGTGGCTCTCAAAAAAAAAAAAAACATATTAATGCTCCTAATATTTTCCCAGCACCCATTTTTAGTTTAATATTTTCATTTTCACAAGTAAATAAATAAAATGAGGGTATAGTATGGTTCAGATCATGTAGGTCATATTATCATGAAACTAATGCATAGTGACATTGTGCCACCTGAAATATTCAACCAACAAAGACCCTTGTCTCTCAGCCTCAGTGTCATTTTTAACTATGATTTAGTCTTTCTTTTTTTCTTTCCGCAAAAGAGCTCTAGGAAAAATTAACAATTTGATATTAATAATTGAAGCAGTAAAAATCTGTGTGAAGTTGTCAAAGTAATCTAAGGCCAATAAACTGCACTTTCAAGTTCAACAGTATTATGGGAGTAAGAATTTAATGATCCAGTCTCATGATCTCATATGAGTCTTGTCTATTTTCCTTTGTCAGGTAATTTGGAATAGAATTGTTAATGACTTAATCTGAAAATTTTGGTATTTCTGATTGTTTAGACAGAGTTGATTCTTCCTTCCAGCATAATGCATAAAAGCTCCTAAATTTAGTGAGGGTAACTGTTTCTAAGTGTCAATTTTGTTCAGCGAATAATTCACTGTCCAGTATGTCCTGCTGTAAGGGAAGAATTTCCCTTCTCACAAACCTTGCTCAGAGCTAAATGAGTTATAGAAAAAAATGTTCTAGAGCAGTAGATACACACAGTGTCTCCAAATTCTGTCCTAGATTACTCTGGTAACTAAAAACACAAACCTATTCCTAGAGTAAAATGTTTCTCCCTAGAGCTTGAATTTCAGAGACTGCATGCACATGCTTCATTACTACTCACACAGGGGAAAATAGACTGAAATAGTGCAATAAGATACTCTTTTATCACCCTTCATTTTAGCTAATCAAAATGTGGCATCTATTTGCTGTGTAACACGATATTCAAGAAGGGAAATTGGGCACCAGAGCTGGATAATGTGTGTCAGAACACTCATTAAGGATGATACAAATTCAGTAAAGCAAGCAAATTGAAAGCATAAGCTAATAGCAGGCCTCCTGAGGTTGAGGAGGACTTTCTTCACTTGATTAGGTAAGCAATCCTAATGAGAATGCAGAGTAAGAAGATGCAAGAGCTTCCCTAGCACAAATATTTGTTGTCCATAATTAGCAGTTCAGTTCCAGTTCTATGTTCAAAAGCAACATGGTTTCATAGCAGTACAGGACAAAACATTTATAGAGTGTTTGCAAAGATGTTCTCATTGACTGTGCAAAACCAGAACAGGGTTTGCATCATTTTGTTTCATTGAGAGTTTTTATATGGACTCAGTAGGAAGCAGAGTGTTGGCCTGATTTTTTTTTTTTTTTATTGGTTTTGGTTTGCTTTTAACTTTTTGTTGGTGCACAAGAAAAAATAATGTTGGTATATTGCATGGAGCACATAACACAAAACACACATTTTAGGTCCTATACATCCTTGTTTTTCTAATTATATACTTGTTTTTTCTCAGAAAGACAATATTTCAGCTAACTTTACAAGCACTCTTGTTTAATATCCAGATCATTGTTTATAATGAGTCTATAAATTTGTTTCTGCGCACTTGGCAATTTATAGCTTATTCCCACGGCTAATGCCAGCATTTGTCACTGCATTGATATTTGGATTATTTTATAGTGATTAATTCTATAATTCTCTATTCTTTCTGACTGGTCTAAACATATCTAATACCCTTTAAATAAATAGCACATCCATTCTCCCTCCTACTGACACTTGTGCTGGGAAGTTCAGTAGGTGTAAAAGGTTACTCTATTAGGTTTCAAGGAAATAGGTGAAATGTCTATATTTCCTGATGTATTGTGTAATGAAAAAATGATCTTTACATATATAATATCATGCTAAGTTTTGGTCCTGCAACAGAAACTATAAAGCGTCCTGCTGCCCCTATTTTTCTCTTCCCCATCACTCAGCCTTGTCACTTACCAACAGCTCTCTCGTTCTCTCAAAAATTTTTACTTCAAATTATCTGCCCCCTCACCCACCAATTTTGATTTTTAACTCTTTAATCTCATTTCAGTTTGGATCTGCCTAATTCAGTTGTCTGAATGAGATAAGGCAGTCACAGTTCCCTGTCCATAGGTACAACAGAAGAGAAGCTGAGCACGCATGACCAGGAGGCAGGCAAACCCATGCACATACTACATGTACACACACATTCACAGACAGACACACAGCTCAGCACAGACACTCAGCACTCACAAGGGCACAGACAATACCTATTGCCTTTTCCTGCTCCCCTCTCTGATCAGGATGGGAGTTTATTGGTGGAAAGTGTATATGACCCATGCTCCACTGACTGGCAGTCAAATCCCCATACAAACCCAGGCATATGCAATAGATTTATCTGCCCTGAGAAAGAGTTAGGGACGGATTTTAATGAGAAAATAGGAGATACTGCAGTGACCAGGTGCAAAGAATGGCCATGAGTATAGATTAGCAACCTGTTTGTAACTGACCAACACTTTTTTGCCTTTTTCCCCTCTATGTCCCTGTATTTATTCTAACGCAAACCCCCTTGGTCTGTGTATTTCTCTGACTTTGATTCCTCCATTAAATACCCAATAACATGTCTTGCATAACCTCCCAAATTGTTTGTGGTGCCTTATAGTGACTCTTATATATTCCCATAATCTATGTAGGTTGCCAGATATCAAATTCTGTTTCGTTCCCAAATTCTTTACACTTCATTCAGTAATAGAGATGATAAGCTGTTTCCCTTTGTTTGCAAGGCCTGCTGGTATATGCCACCCTGGTTTTTGTTGCAGATTACCATTGAATTTATTGCTCTTTCTGGGCAGACCTCTGAAGCAGATAATTCTGTGGGATACCTGTTCAGTGAATTGCATGGCATCTTCCTCCACCATACTTGTCATCTTTGTAAGATTCCTGTCACTCATGTTATTAGACTTTAAATAAATAACAGCAATTTTCTTGTTTCTCTTTTTCCATCTGAAGTCCTCTTCTCTTAACTCTTTCTATTTCCATATCTGTTACTTTTTACCGCTTTCTAGAACTTAATTTTATACTTTTACTGTTCACCTCTGCCACATTTTCTCTATTTTATAATTTAATGAGTATAAGAAAATGAAATATCTCATCTACATTTGGATTTAATCAGAAATTTTATTTTAGCAGAATGGGAGAATCCATGTTGAGCACTGGCATAGAAGCAGTAGTTATGTATTCTGATTGAAGAGCAAACATATTAGATAGTTTCATACACCCACCACACCATTCTAATTACAAAAGCCCATTACATGACCATTTCTGTCCAATAAGCCTGAATCTTCTCCAAATTGTTCTTCTGATCTGACACTACTTAACACATATATTGCCCATTTGTTGCAAATCTGCCTCTCTGATCGGTTCTGCGTGTGAGACAGGAGGATCACACGAGATGCACCAGAAGGATTACTTGCATGCAGGCAAGCAACATCAGAGAAAGCCTGAGCAGACTATCAATGTATCCAGCTGTCAAGCCTATCGAGACTATCCAGGAGGAAGCCACTGAAACTGAGCTAATGTCGTGGAAACCAAAGAACAGACCTTTGATATAAATAATGCACACAATAAAAAATCACTCACTGACGTTGCTTCCAATGAAATGTCACTCTAGCAGAGTGAAACATTGTCTTATTGCATTATCTTCAGTGTTTGTGTTCATTCCATAATTGGAATATGTAAATAATATTCTCTAAATAACATAGTCTATGTTTTGGCAGCCAGGTTTCCCTTTTGTTCTCACCCATATGCAGCCTATGCTCACATGGAACACATACAGGCTGGATTCCAGTAGAAGGATGTCCCTTTCCCAGAAAATAGCAATTCTTAATAATCAGCATAATCTGAATAACTCAATTTGAAATTTATCAGACTAATCATACTGATTTGTCATAATATTTCACCAAAATCATGGAATAAGGCATATTTGAAAATCCATGGCTTACTAATAAGTTAATTCTCTAGATAATTTTGGCCATATGCTGCTTTTTCAGTATTAATAAAAACACAGTTTCTATACTGAGCTATGCAATAGGCCCTTTTTTTTCCTTTGGAAATGAGAGAAATTACTTACTTTTCTCAATTTAAAATAAAGTTAAAATATATTCTAAAACAACACAGCAAACACTGTTTACCTATTCTCCCTTAACTCATGAACACATAGCAGATACATTATTTTGCTAACAGCTCTTCCTGTTGTGGTTGATAAGAAGTGAAAAGAAAGTGCAAATTCATTGGGAAATTAAAAAAAATGTAGCTGTTCTTTACTGCTATATCTATTGATGGTATTAATATAATTTCATAAAACCTATCTACTTAGGGAGGCATGATACATAAATCAATGTAACTTCTTTGACTTAATGAGAAAAACCATTTATGAAGCCTGAAAATTGTGCAAAAAAATGTATAAAGTATCATTACATAGAGAAAAAGACATGACAGGGTGAAAGAATTCCAAATATTTTAATTTTCACTAGAATAAGAAAAAGTGAACCGAGAACATTCAAAGTTTAAATTTCATTTTAAATTTTTTATTTCATTACACTCTACTGTGCATAATTAAGGCAAGTGAAATACAGGAAAGTCAGTCCTTCAAAGCTGAAGAACAGCATAGTTTATGCTATAAAAATGTATTTAAATTAAGATTAGATTATAAAGTTTGGAGCAAAAAATTTGACTAAGAAATTTTGAAGAATTCTGAAATAAGAGAGGGTGGAATATTGAAAAAGAAATTAAGTTTCATATTATTTTCTAAAAGTATTGCTTTCTTAAATCTGTGCAATGTGCCTTGAAATAGAACATACGTGTTTATTTCCATCCTTCAAAATAATACTGGCAGGACTTCAGGCACATGGGTTGTTGTTTTTTTCCCTAAAAGCAGTGTTTCTCAGTATAAATAGATTCAAAATTTTTTCCACTTTTTTTTTAATGGTTGTTTGTATATTCCCATATATAATATTTGCAAGAATTTATACTCAGGCTTAAGAGAAATGACAGTTTGTTATGATCCATGTGAACATATAGCTCAGCATGACATTCAGAATGCCCCAAGGGGGAAAAAAATCAAACAAAACAAAATTATTTTAATAGTCAATGTAGAAATAACTTCAGAAACAACATGTCACTTATATTTGATTATCTCATCCTCCAGAATAAACTGGAATGAATTTTTGTGTTAGATTTTATGATGGAAATCTTTCTGTAGATATAATTGCAGTTTAAATCGTAGGACTCACAATATCGCTCCTTAAAATCTTGCCACATCTACTGCAGGAGTTTAATTTAAGATAATGCACTGCTTTATCTAACACTGCTAAAATTTTATTCTTCATCTATGTATTTCGGAAAATTTCCAGGGTCCATATATATGAATAGATACCTATGGATATGACTATTATATTTATTATATTGATATCTTGCATATTATTTTTTGGTCTTTAAGTCCCTTCCAACCCAAACATCTCTATTAAATGAATCTATGCTATAAAACCATATGCCATGAATATTAAAAAATATACTTTTTCTTATTGTTGCTCATGTTTTTTGAATGAAGCTATTAGTTTTCCTATTGCTTACAAAAGCTATGGCCATAAGAGCTCTCTTAAACCATCTTAAAGTGTTTTCTTCATTTCAAAATTACATCTAATTTATTTGAATTCTTATTCTAACATTCATGAAAAGCCAAGCTATTATAACCACAGAAGTCTTGAATCAGTTAATCCTGGTGCTAGAAGAAAATCTAAGCCAAAAATGTCCTGTCTCAAGTTTTCAGGCCAGCTCCATTCCTTAAAATTAAATCTTCCACGAACAAGCACTGTCGTCTGTCACACCATAAGCACATCTCCTTTGACATTCAAAGCTTATTTAAAAGGACTGTCTTTCAAATGTCTCCCACCCATACACCACACTTCTTTTGTTGCAGGCATTTCAAAAAACACTTGAAAAGATGGAGGAGGAAGGGAAATGAAGTTGCAACATATGAAGTGCAAGTATTGCATGCATGCACAACCATCTGTAGGCCAAACTTTGAAGTCCCTGTTTGGCAAAACTCAAGCTTCTTATCCTTATTTCTTCAAATACTCAAGAGAAAAACCACTTCTTTCAAGTGATTCCTGGCAACAAAGACATTCAGTCCAAAACAGCCACACAGCAAGTGATTTAACATGTGCCAGGAAGAACTTGAAAAGGGGAGAACCTGGTTTTAAGATATATTTTGCATTGGGGGAGCACTTGTCAAATTACTGATTGACTCTTTTTTTCAAATATATTTTTAGCTTGGTAATCCCACTTTATCATGAAGGTAGATATATTTTTTTTTTCAATACACTACCCCTTTTACACTTTTCACAGCACAAGGACAGCAGAATCAATGTGAATTAAATTACTTATTTGAAGATATAAATAATCTTTGAAAATGAATACTTTTTCTCCCTAGCCATATTTTTGGGGATTGGCAGTTTTGTTTCATTTTGCTTTGCTTTCTTTTGTTGTCAAGATAATAAACAGGCTATTAATATTAGTAGGTAAGGAAAAAAATGATACGTTAAATGAAACATTTAATAACTGGCAGATAAAAAATGAAATAACTACCATATGCTCATACATAAATGTAGCTTCTTTCCAGCTTGCTTTCTTCACTGAAGGAATGTTGTTTGCTTTTTTCCCTTTTTGAGTTTCCTGAAAGGAGTGTTGCACCAGGAAAAATCAAGCATGTCTACATTCTGAGTGACTGCCAGGGAGAGACTGACCAAAGTCTGTCCAGGTCAGGGAACATCCTCCATTGGGTTCAGCTGTCAGATTGAAAAAGAGAAATGTACTTGGAGCATGTATCTCTGCATAAATATAAAGCCATTTGCTGAAACCTAGTCAAACAAAACAGTGAGTTATATCAGATCTATACTGATGCCTTTAGAACTCTTCCTCTGTAGAATACACACCTTATCTACTGTTGCCACTTTACCAAAATGGTGAAATTATGTGAAGAGGATGTACATCAGAAACTTTCAATAACACACTGGGGCGTAAATTACAGCAAATGTAAGTGATTTTGTTGTAAATTTATATGAATTTAGTAACCAGAAACTCAGGATGAAGACAAAAAAGGTACATTTTGAGAGCTTTTCATTCCATTTTTCTTTTTCAATCTTGATCTTTTGATTATTGCCTTTTTTTCCTATTATTTGAAAGAGACAGTTAATATCTCAAATTTGGCCTATATTTCTTAGAGAGAAATGCATGTTTTTCACAGCAATGAAATTCCATAATAAACTTTGCAGAACTTTGTAAAAACTGTATTAAATTAGCTCATTCTCTGAAGAAACCATTGTTTTAAATACTCCCTAACTTTTTGGTGCTTTAAGGCATATTTTATAAGCTTAGCACAAATATTTTTTGCTCTGAACATCCAGAATGGTAAATGGCTGGTCTCTTTGATCTTCAGTGAATCATGCATTTACACCTCCCAAGAACTTCTGGGAAACAACATTTTAAATTTTGCAAACTAAAGGCTATTCATTAATTTATGTTCATTTTCCCTCCCCCCATGATGGGTTTTCTTCAGAACAAAGAAGGAGCTCTAAGGGTCTGTCTTGATGCAAACCAACCAATACTGAATCACAGCTGTTTGGAATCAACACAGTGGCGGAAAAAATTTTTGTGAACAATTTTGTCTTACCTCACACTGAAGTCTATATTAAAATTAGATAAATAAAATAGATGTGCGACAAATCTGGTATATCAAGGTGAGAAGTAAAAGAGAGACATTAAGTGGAATGCAAATATATTTCAAATATATATATATTTTAATATGCTCTGGTTCACACTGTAGCTCTCCCTTTAAAGATCTGAGAAAAAAAGAATTTGTTTGATTTGGGTAAATTTGTGACATCAATAACAAAAATTGGTACAATGTCACAGAGTCTATACACTGTAAAGGGAACTTCAGCTGACTGTCTTGTGAATACCTCCCAGAAGCCTTAATTATGGAAGGTAGTTCCAAATTATATCACTTTTTGGGACATTGTTAGTTATTTCAGGCCTCTAAAGCAGGTTTTGGAGTGAAATGCTGACTTGTTTTTCTTACGCTGTGGTGTATACCTGCATTAGAAAAGAAAACAAGAGAAATATAGTCATGCCATTACGAACAAGATGGGAAGTTATCTGGCAGAAAAGAGAAAGAAAATGGAGGAAACTCAAAATGTGAATAGTTTGTTTTGATTTAAATTTGAGGAAAGAAAAGCAAGATTTCCTAGAGCTAAGTTGCATTGAGAGTACATCTACTTACCTACCCATCCTATAAAAACACTCTGAGACTTCATTCTAAGCTGAAATTCCCTGACTTCTCTTGTGACAAGGTGGTGTCTACACCAGCATACAGTGAGGGCCAGTAGCAGTGAATCTGTAGAATGAAATAGCTGGTGCTGAGGCACTGATGTCCACACTAGACATATTTCATTGGTTTCTTTTTTCCTCCAAACTAATTAATCTCCAATTTCATGAACTACCTTTTGGTATAGTCACGAATCATATTTTTCAGATTCATCTAAAAGGAATTCTGTTTAAGCACTTGGATGCCATTCCATGATGCAAACTGAAAAAAAGTAACAGTGATGGCTGGGAGATTAATTCAAAATCTCACTCTGGATGAGTAGTGTAGCTTGTCTTTATAAGGATTCTGGGGACACATAATATAAATAAAACAGTCAAGGTGCTCTATCTTTTCCCTTATGTAGTCTTCATGATGCCTGACTTTGACCTTTTCCTTTCTGTGGAAATATTTTTCAAAAGGTGATCATGAAACTTCCTTTGCATTTACATTGCAAAAATATCCAGGCACACTGAAAAATTATATTAGCAGTCACAAGTTTCTATCCTTCTGATATATCTTTAAAAAACATCAAGTTTTTCCTCCAATTCTTAGAAAATTTTTATATTTAACTTGACAGTTATGGGGAAAAATAAAAATCACTAGTTTTTCCATCTCTACCCTAAGTCCAATTATTTTTTTAAAGGTGATATGGTTAAAGAGTTTGAAGGAGAAATTTCTATAAAGGCAGAAAGCAAACTAGCTCAGAATTTTCTAGATTCCATTCCCCTTTCTTCCCTTATTTTGCTGCTCCTTACATGAAGCTATTTAAATCTATACGACAACATAACAAATAATTTCCTATCTACCAAAAGACTTGTACTACAGTCACTTTAATTCTTGCCTCTCAGAGTTATGAATAAGATAATTTTACACTTCAGCATTCTGAGTAAAGAAAAAAAAATCTAATAACAGATTAGGATTATAAACTTTCCCTTTTCTGTCATAGCAATGACAGACTCATGCTTGTGATAACCAAGTTTAACTGTAATCTTTCAAGAGAGCATATTATTTATTTTAGAAAATATATTTCTTCTGATATAAGAAATTATTTGAGTTTTTTTTCCTTCTCTGTTCCTTTTCACAGAAAATAGAAATCTCGTGTTCACAAGGTGTTATTACTGTACTAGTGCTAACAGCATTACTTCAGTTATGAACCTCTTGTCACAAGCCATAGGGTCTGAGTCACAAGGGTGTCATTAGGACAACTATTTTCTCTCTGGAAATGCAGTGCAAAGTTTGGGTCATTTGTATAGGACTAGCAAGACTCCTTTCCTCACCATTCCTGGTAGAACACAATGTAGTCATCATATTTTCTTCATTTTTCCAATGTTTGCTCTCAGAGAAATTCTTAGGTGTAAAAAATATGTCAAATGGCATCTGCTAGATTAATTTTGTTGTTAATTTAAGATTTTAATGTTTTACTGAGATAAGAAGATTTAAAAGGCTTCAGGAGGACTTAGACCAAGAATTACTAAGGAACTTTGGCTATACACCATCTGTCTTTCCATCCTTAATTCTCTTCTACTTCTGGCCTCATCACAAGTTTCACCACATTTCATCACATTTCAGTTTTTCATGAATTGGTTCTACAGGTTTACAGGGAAGCATTCATCCAGAAGGCATTCATTTGCATAGGAGAAAATAAAACCCAATTCCAGCACCTGGAAAACCATATTTCTAATTTCTATAATTTCTTATTAAATTTTCTTTCTAAGTTAAAAATTTAGACAAGTAATCCAATAAAAGAAGAAACAAATAAAGTAAATCCTTTAACAGTGAAAAATTGAGCTTCAGTCAAGGTGAAAGACTGATATAATTGTAATTTTTTTGTTATTTATATTATCAAATTATTGTAATGAGTTCAATATTCACTTTCTAAACTCTCAGAATAGCCTTATATTTGGTAAGAAAGATCAGGGTCAGTTCCATGCTTCACCAATAATCCTCAATGAAATATTCTGTGTCCAATTGTTCTACTATCAGCACTGTCAAATGTCCCTTGAGTGATCATAATTAAATATCAGCCTTACAAATGACTGTAGATCTTCTACCAAGAAAGTGCAAATTTATAATATAATGATAAAAAAAAAGAATAAAACAAAACAAAACAACTAAAAAACTACCACAAAAAGTACTACACAAAAAAAAATTATTATAGAAACTTCTTGAAGAGTTAGTCTGGTTCAAGTCACAAAATTACAAATGTCAAATGGCTTTGTGACTGTTTCACATATGTTCCCTATAATGATATACTCATTAATTCCCCTCGTTTTACTGTCACTCTAAAATTACTTTCACATCTGTTTTTGACAAATGGAACTGTGCTTTTACATTAGGCAGACAGAACTAGACTCAGATCCAAGAAAAGAATTGAAGCACAGCATAGGTTTCTCATATAGCTGATGAATTCAGCATTTGCTAACTGGATACAAATGGCAGAAAACTGCATCACAGGTACATGTGAAATCATACTTAGCTAGATTAAATCTTCTTACAAAGTCTCTTTTTAATAGGTTATTTCTTCTCAAACATAAGGAGAAGCTTATCTAGACTGATAGAGTTAACTCTTCTGTTTTATTAGATGAAATGATTCTGGATAAAGTGGAAAATCCTTCTGTTCCCAGATCCAGTCACTAAAAACACTGTAATGACTTCAATTATTTCAACCAGGCATGAGGTTGCTTCTGCTTTGTATTTCTTCTGCTTTGACTTTTTGATTTGCCAAATTGATTTTGAAGTGGACTACATATTAGATGTCTTTCTGGATGCAGTGTTTAAATAGGAAAAAATAATAAATAAGAATTTAATTAAATATGATTTAAAAAAATAATATTTTTTTTAAATATGAGAAGTTATGTGGGATAACCTTAAAGCTGTTCCTCAAGAGCAGCCCAAGGCAGACATGGCCTTATAAGAAACAACTTAAGAAACAAGTTACATTTGTCTAGCTGAATATGTATTAGTCCAGTCTAATAGTATTAACCCTTAGAGTTTAAATTATCTAGAAAAAACCTTCACTTATAAGTAAATTTTAAGTTGTTATAAAGTCTCATGCAGACTCATACACACATAATCTCTCCTAACATCCTCACCTTTTCTTCAATGTAAACTCATGGCTTTTTGACCTTTTAGGTCTTAGGGTCAAATCAATATTCACTAAGGAGGAAATGTGGAGTATGAGTTTGAAAGGGTCATCAGCACCCCAGCTCTACCACAGGGGAAACAATAAGTTTAAGTTAATTCTTCCTTATTCTAAGGTCTAATTTTATCTATTTTCTGAACTTTGTTAGCTTTTTTCATTTCTTACTAGTATTAATTTCCATATAGCATCCATATTTATAACCCCTAAAAAGTTTGCCTTTTGCCCCATATTTTATCCCTTTTATTACTAATAAATGATCATTGGTGAGTTGCTCACAGACACGCAGCATCTGTCATCATCACATCTACATCTACACACTTTCAAGGCCTTTCTTATAATGATGTCAGTTCTCTATACTGAGATTTTTTTTCTAGGCTTATAGTTTATTCTACATGCACTCATTTGGGTTTGGTATTTACTAGTTGCAGACATCTATCAAAATTATTGAAGAATAAGTGCAGTGTCATAATGTCATAGAGAAGTAATCTAAATACAAAACAAATTAAGTAATAATCACTTGGATATTTGAGAACTGCTGCTGTTGCATCTAAGTCAGATAAATCTCCAGAGAAGTCAAGACAAGTGTAGATACAGGAGTAGTAAAAAATCAAAAAACCTCTGTTCTGAGGCCTTGGAGATTTTGGGCAAAGTCTTCTTTATAGTAGCGGTGGCAGTACCATATTTGCTCAGCTACAGGGCTACACAAACAGATATTAAGTTTGTTAATATCTAAAATTCAGATTTCTTACTTAGGAAGGAAAGAACAGAATGTAATAGGTTTTATCTGCCTTTCTAAGAATTATTTGTATGCTTTAGTCAATACATATTTAATGCTAATTCACAGAAATTTTAGTCAGTGAATGGAAACTACAGTTCCTAACAAATGCAAAAAAATTTTGCCTATAGAATCCCACTATCAGTTGGTGATCTAATCAAGCCTTACATTTTCAATGGACAAACAAATAAAGGAGAAACACACAGCTGCAAAATAAGAACAGAAACTGCAATGACTGCCTGTAGGTTTTTAATTTTTATTTTATTGTGGGCAGGTGTATGTACCATGAGGAGAATGAATTTAGGCACATGCTTTATCTCCTAATTACTGTTTAATAAGGATGCAGAATAACCCAGATGGAAATACATTTTTGTCTTTCTTTGCAACAGAAAAGACATTAGAGAATGTCTTCAGGACAGGTGTAAAATGTGCAAATGGTGTTCCTAAGTAGATTCTATAGGCTCTTCTTTCATTTTTCTCCTCAACCTTCCTGTGTAGTTAACACTGAGTAATTTCTCACGCAGTGCATATGGCTTGTTAGAGATAGACATGTGCAAGAAGAGCAGGTGCATGGCCCAGGGGTCTGGAACCCAGGTTCCTAAAGGTTCGTCATCACAAAACTTAGCATCGTGTCACCTACATCCTCTTGGCTCTTTTCCCAAATTCCTCACAGTGCGTGGAAAATAGAGGCAAGTAAAAGATTGTCTCTGCTTTCAGTCAGAGAGAGAAATACTGTAATCTTGAGCTCTGTTCCATTACCCCTGAGCCAGCCTTATTCTTTAAGGTGCGAGATCTGCAGAACTCTCTTCTAGTTTGATCTCTGATCTTTTGTCAGTGGGTTTACTGCAGTCAATAAGACTGTAATTGTACGGGACAGTCTATCAAGTGTGTAGTGAATGTCATCACTTAGGGGTGGCATGACTAAGAATCTATGACAGGATTGCAGATTTAAATTTAGATTTTGATTTCAGGTAATATTTCCAATTCTATGGGTTGGCAAAAATCCCAACAAACAAGTACACTGGTGATCCATGCTGTAATTTGACCAGGAAATAGCACTATGAATATCATTAAAACCTTAAAAAACCCTCCTGTCAATGGGAGAAGATTTTGTTTTTCTTTATGATTTTGAAATCTTTTTAATTTTATATACTAAAAGGAAATATTTACTTAAATAATCTGGGAAAAGTTTTCATGAAATTTTATGAGATAATTGTTTATAAGACTGAAGACAAAAAAAAATCACACAAAAAACTTCTGTGAACTACACATAGAAGGCCTACAGAAATTCCAAATTCAAATATATATACAGAACTACATATTCGTTTCATTCATATTTTCATGAATGGCCTGATCCAAGGCCAACTGAAATTTGGCCTTGCTTTCCATTCACTTCAGTGAGCCTCACAATGTGGTTCTTACTTTGTAACTTCATTGTGTTTTGGTCCAAATGCGTCAAATTATGCATTGCTTAAGGATTTACAAACTGAAGTCCCAGGTTTCATAGCAGCTACTCTGCAGTCCATAATGTGAAAATCTGAGGCTTGTATAAATACTGATTCAAATCTGGAATTTTATTTCCTATGGAAGTATAATCTGTAGCTTTCTCTTCATCCTGTTGAACACTGTGTAAAATTGTCTTGGCTAAAGTTTGTTATTCAAAGTAGAGGAGGAAAATATCAACCTTTAAAAAAAAATAAATCCTCAGTTCTTTTAAAGATTCTTGTCTTCTATCCAAATATACATTCAGACTAAAATATCCCTTCTATAAAAATAGCTTTATATTTATGATAATTCAAACCTTCCCAGACAATTTTGTGCTATGTATTCTTATAGAAAAAAAAAGTTTGCGGTAGAGAAGAGATAAGAATCATCTGGATTTAGTTTATAATGATGGGATAGTAAGTCATACTAACAACAAGAATGCCTTTAATTTAGCTAAATCTAAACTGTTTATCCTTCCACTAGATGTCTTGAATTACTGCATAATCATTTCAATGTTTTAAATTTTTTGTAAGTAAGTCAAATACAGTAGTGAAAAGCTAACAGTATTGTTTCAGTGCTTTTAACTAAGAACATTTTTAAAGATAAAAATTCCATCTTGAAGTCAGGCCTCTATTCAATATTTTATTATTATTTGTGAGAAAATAATCAAATGCCATCTTATTTAATAAAAAAGGTAACAGAGTAAAGTGACCTTAATATTACAAGATGCTTACTAGTAAAAGGAGAATATAGATTTCTAAAAAGCCATTTATGCTTTGTTGTTAAAACATGCTGCCTAATAAGAACAGAAAAGAAGCAGAAAATTAACAACCAAGTCCTGTTTTCACGAAAATCTTATTTATAAAAAAAAAAAAAAAAACCTTGATGAAATATTTTTAGAAATAGCAATGCATGCCTTTCCAGCTACCTAGGGAGTGTCAGACTGAATCCCAACTTGCTCCTTTTTCAGTCTTGAGTCTCACAATGGTAAAACACTGGAAAATAAATAGGAAGTATTCATCCTTACTTTTTGTCCTTAGGTTTATTTATAGGGCATATCTGCCGCTGGTGTTATGACTGATATAGGAAGTGCTGCCCATTCCACCCTCTGTTCTGTAAAACCTTCAGAAGGAGTGCTCAGAACAGTCCCATGATGTCGGCACAGCTGTGATGGTCATTTGGGGATTCATGGAGGTGTCGGTCCCTGCTGTGGTGGTGGCTGCTTTTTCCTTTGGTGGCAAGGGCTCAGAAATGGCTTTAAGAGAATGAATGTCTGTATTTGCTGCTGCTGAGGCCAGCAGTTCTTCCCTGTAGGGCAGGAAATGGGTGAGTTGACCTGTTTTCTTCTGGCTCCTCTTCCTGTAGGTTTTCCTTTTATAAATCAGTGTAAATATCTCTACAGGAACCTGGAGAGAACACAAATGGTTATGGGAGTCAACACTTGGAAAAAAGGGTGAGGGGGAAGGTATTAGCAGAAGAAAAACGTAAAAATGAGGAACAACAGGTAGACACTGAGCAAAGAACCTTGGATGGGCCAAATGGTGGTCCACCCAGAGATGTGGCCAAAAGAAAAGCAAGTCTCCCAGTTAGCATGATCCCTTTCTTTAATCTCTTCTTCCTGGTGGAACATGGTGGTTGTATAGGACTAGAACAAGGTTAGTGAAAAATTATTGAAACAATATTGATTAAAACTGCAGAATGTCATTCCACTTTTCTATCAGAATACAAAATGAAATACATTTTTTCTGAAATAAGGAAACAAATCAGTTGAATCAGAGAAATTTGAAAGAAAACCTTTTGTTGCACAAGTAGGGGTTCATCCATTATCAATTTCTTGATTGTCACACAATATGGTGTTCTTTTGGAAACTTTCTATTCTTGTTCAAGATTTGTTCCAAATTTTTCATTACAAAGATTTCTTCCTTCCTGTCTTTATCTACATTGATTAGGCTCCCTACTTTTTATGCCTTGTTGTGTACCTACCCCACTTAGCACTCCGGGATATGCTAGCAACAGAGTCTCCTTAGTCACTCCAGAAAAAAAGAACAACATTTTATTTTGCTTTTCTTAGTCGCAACTCAAAGGCAAGATAAGCAGATTGTTTCCACTTCTGGTTCACAAACTTATTTAAAAAACACAAAAAAGTGACAGTCAATGCACATATAGCAAACAGTGCGAAAACAAATGGGTGCTATACCATCTATACTGGAAGAGTCTGCAGTGAAAACAAAGAATTACCCTGCAGGGGACTACAAAACCCCACAAAATATGCTTTATATGAAATAAAAATGGATATGAGTCATCCTGAGAACTTCTAAAGGAAAGTGTAACCTGATACAGTGGGGTCTTGCAGCCAAAGACAAGAAGAGTTGCTAAGAAGGACAAATGAAGTATGTAAAATCTTGAACTTTTTTGTTGCAAGCCATACTCTTTCAATGAGCATCTATTTCCTCTTCAGATAAAACAGATCTTGAACTGTTCAAAATTATTAGACTGTACTGATTTTTTGAAGAAATGTAAAGAAATAAGGACATCTACTGTGAATTCCTAATCTTAAGAATCTGAGAGGGACAATTATGAGTTGATTCACTGCAGAAAATTATCTAGTCTTGTTAGTTTTGTTCACTGCTTAGTTTAACAACATTATAGAAACACAGAATCTTGAAATTATTTGGAAAAGACTTTAAAGATCACACAGTTCCAATCTCTCTGCCATGGGCAGGGATACCTTTCACTAGATCAGGTATACTATTGTCCTTTTCAAGAATAATCGTTATTTAATGTGAATGTGGCAGTTCCTTTTTCTGTAAGAGGTAATATTATCCTTTCCACAATATAGCATCAAATTAAATTCAGAAATTTTTCACCAAACCAAATTATTTCTCAAAACCTGATGCCTCCTCAGGAGTAAAATAAATATTATATGATGGACAATAAGTCTAATATTAGAGTTAGAAAAGTGAAATTATTGGCCAGTATGAAACCTTATGTAAAGCCTTGTTTGTTTAAGGAATAATTAAAGATCTTCTGGGGTGTTTGTGAAGTTTCATTTTTTAAAACTTTGTAACCAACCTTGACTTGAAATTAAATCACTTAAGACAAACTTCTTTGCATGCAAAAGGTTCTGGTTGTCCTTTGCAACTTTCAGTATTCACAGTACAGAACTCTAAAAGAAACATTTTATTCTTGGGAATCTAATTAATCCTATCATTATAAATAAACCTTCCTTCCTTTCTCAGCTCCACATCTTTTTCTCCAGGGGGTTTTGTGTCACTTTTGTTGCAAGATTTAAGTTTACAACTTCTCCAGTTCCTCTCTGATCCGGGAAATCTCACAAAAGTTCTCCTCCCAACCTCACAGAAGCTCTTACAGCTCTTTTTCCCAGAGCTTTCATTCTGTTTTAGTCACAGTATGCTGAGGGCTGGAAGGGACCTCCTGAACTCACTACGCCAACCCCCCTACTAAAGCATATTCACTTAGAGAAAGTTGTGCAGGATTGCATCTAGGACAGATTTGACTATTTCCAGAGAATGAGACTACACAACATTCCTGGCCAGCCTGTTCCAGTGCTCTGTCATCCTCACAGTACAGCTTTTCCTCTTATTCACAGGGAACTTCCTCTGTTTCAGTTTGTGCCCATTGCCCTTTGTCTTGTCACTGAAAAGAACCTGTCCTGGTCCTCTTGAGACATAGCCTCAAAATATTTATAGACATTTGTAGGTAAGATCCCCTCTTAACTGTCTCTTTATTGGGCTGAAAAGGCCCAGCTTCCTCAGCCTTACACCACAAGAGATCCCTCCATCCCCTAATAATATTTATAACCCTCTATAGAACTTTCTCCAGTAGTTGCTTGTCTTAAAATGGGTCTATATTAGTAACTAAAAGGAACCAGGGACCACCTACTGATCCTGAGGAAAATTATAGAGCACAGCCAATGGTAAGAGTCTTCCCTCACTCTTTATACCTGAAAAGATGTATGCATTTTTATACACACACACACACACACACACACACACCCATTTATATAAAAACTGGCATTGTCCTGGTCCAAAATCATCAATCATGGGAACATCTGATAAAGTCTGGCTGAATTATGGCAAGACTATGCATGTGTTTGTAACTTAGCTGAGTTTCCACCTTACTCTCTTGACTTTTCTCTTAGAGACATGTACAGGGATTAAGGCTAGTCTTTCTTGTTCTTACTGTCCTGGAGAGTATCTCCTGCTCAGTGTTGCAAAAGTTGAATTTCCTTCATCTTTCAAGCTATTATATTCTGAAAAAAAGCTGCCTGATTGCTACTTGCTGCTGATTTCATAGCATGGTTCACCAATTTTGCAGAAATAAAGAAATGAGGAACAATTTCTTTACTCTGTGGATGACCACACACTGGAACAGATTGCCCAGAGAGTTGGAGAGCTTCCCTCACTGGAGATATTCAAGAAATGTCTGGACACAATTCTGTGCAGGATGACCCTAGCTGAGCACCAAGGTTAGACACAGATTGAAAGGTTGTTGTCTTTACTTTGGCAAGAGATACTGCATTAAATGTAATGGTGCGCTCAGTAGAGTGATATCAAGCTTACCAAATTGTGAGACTCAAAAGGGAGGAAGAATCCATTACTCCTCAATAAGATAATTAAAAATAAGGAGAAGAAACTGAAGAGAATCAGATCCAGTACGTATCACTGCATGTGGTTTCATAAGGAAAATTGAAGAGACTGTATTGAAATGAGTTACTGTACTTTGCCAGGCTGAACACAGAATGAAATGAACAGTTTGACCTGAAATTTGACATGATGTTTGAAAAAAATCTTGAGTTTTTTGTATTGCAACTTTGTAAGGCATGTGCATACCATTAAATATATACCATGCACGTTAAGTATCAGCAAGTTTCTGATACTTAAAAAAGAGCTATAACCATTATAAGAATTAAAATAATAGAACTAACTTCTACTTAAAAATATATTTCTCTAAGTTATATGTTAATTCAAATAATATAGAAGAAATTTCAAAAATAATTTGTAATAATTTGTAAATTATTAAAATAACTGAAAACAGCACCTATAAGCAGCTAGGAGAAACCAAAAGTACCTCAAGTAACCACAGACCAGTTATGTTTCTCAGTAAGTCTAAGGAGTCATCTTACCGGAGGAGTTGGTAAAACTTTAAAAACTCTTTGAAAAACCATTTAAAATGTTTACTTGTACTACAAGGCAAGCCTGAAAGTAAACCATGCTTCTTCTTAGACTTTGAACAGGCACTACACCATGACTTGCCATTCTTTCACCATCATTCCATTGTCACATGAAAAAACTGAAAAGTCTGAAAGATCAACACTATTTTTTGTCAAGTAACAGGCACAACTATATTAAGGGGAAATGATGCTTAAAAAATCTCATCCTTATATTGTTTGTGTTCTCTGCAGGCATAGAGGAGTATTTTTTAGTTTCTTACTTTTTGTGAGTATTAGTTTTTATTGTTCTGTTATGAAAAAGTCATTGAGGTCTCCTTGAAAGAAGGAAAAGCCTTTTGAAGCTTAGAAACAGGGCTGATATGCTAAATAGATGTTTATAATGTTGGCATGATTTGAGCAATATGTCATTTCAATTATCTCTTCAGAATTGTTTCCCAGTTATTATTTAAGACCTCAAGAGCAGCTGTAACAGAATGTTTCTTAACTGATTTTTTACAGTGAGGTTGGTGCTCAGATAGCAAAACACAAGTTTTGAATTAAAAGCAGTGAACCAGTAAATAACAAATTAATAAGGTTTAACTGAATTGTTTACAGTTTAATTTATGAACTGAAGAGAAATATTGGTAAAGGAAATCAAGTAGGGAACATGTTCCAGTATTCTAGGGCAGAACCAACTCTGCTTTCTTTTATTGTTTGCAACACTTTGTGAAATTTAGCAATGCCACTATTAATTACAACACTGGTAAAAAGTATTTGCACTATTTCTCCTTAACTAACTTATTCAGCAACTTGTGCATTGAGCTGTATTCGACATTCTCTGATAATGAATCCAGCAAAACAAACAAACAAAACTCCAAGGAGAGATCCTGTCATTCAATTTCAGTTAATTCTTCTGTTATTCCTTTTCTTCAGTTTATTAGCATAAGCAGAGAAGGACATCTGAACATACAGCAATTGTTTTCTATAAGGTAAATCTGGATGAGCAAAAGAGAATGCATCTCATTTTAATACATCTTAATTTATGATCACAATAAAGAAATTGATACTTTCAGCAAAAAGACAGGATGCCCTGTTAAATGGTCTGTAATAAGAGAATATAAAGTAACCTCAAGTAGAGACTAAATAGAAAAATTACTCTCAATTTTTTCAATTTTTACATTTTTAATTTTACTGCTCACATTTTCATAGGTATTTTAATAATTACCATCTTTACATATAACAATGATAGATATACATAGCCAGATGCAGAGGACAAAAGAAATAGAAAATGCTGTTTTTCTACAAAATCTCTACATGTTTCGTTCTGGTCCTTTTAATAAACAAATTCAGATAGGTCAGTGGCAGTAACAATGAAGCTTGAAATGTAGGGTTATAAATATGATAATTTCAATTTATCTTATGACATTCTAGTGCTACACTAGACAGCTGCTTGCAAATAGGCAGACCTCTGTTTCCCTTCAGAAAGTAAAAAACGAAAAACCCAATTATGGCTTGGGAAATAGCATAAGTAAGATATTTTAATTTTATCAGTATTGTAAGGAGCTGAAGTCTCCTGAAACCTTGCTTAAAGATTAGCATGACATGGCAGGTGGGATGTTTCATTTCCATTTCTTTTTTCATATTGCAAAGTTCCTAATTACATGTCAGATTACAAGCAGGTAGCAGTTTTTTCCTTGTTAACTTTCAGTGTTGAAAGAATTGCATAAAATAGTTTTGTTATCCTGTGCAAAGCCCCAGGATCCTCTCAGATTAAGGACTGGTTCTTGAAATAGCTACTCAGTCTGTACCAAACTGTCAGCACAGAAAATTGTGATTTAAGAATGAGCAGTAACACCATTCACTAGCAAAGGCAGATGTCCAGAAAATCCCACGAGCTATCTGAGTCAGCAAAGCCATGCTCTCACACAGGATGATAAGGTGATCTGAGTTGCAGTATTTTCAGTGAACCAATACTCTAAGTCTCAGTGTAATCACCCAGCCAAGAGTTCCTTCACTAAGTTTCTGATTTCTTAATTTTGGAGGAGGTCTGAGAAGAAATATTCCTACTGCGGAAACTGTTTCTCATTTCTTAGGAAGAACAGGATAATACAGTAATTGTCCTTCATCTGACAAGCAATATTTGTTAATTTACAAGTAATGCTCTTTCTTTCCCCTTCATTTTATTAGAATTAAAGATTATACCATTTCAGAGCTCCAGAAAGAGGAGTTTCTTACGTTGCAAAAAAGAGAGAAAAATCTGTATCTGTTATTCTTATTATCTTGGAAAACAGCTCTTTATTTCATTTAGTTTCACGTGCACAATAATTATCAACATAAGAATTTATAGAGTCTAAATACAGGTACGAATTTTACTTTCTTTTTTTAAATATATAATAAGAACTTTGAAAATGAATAAATATATGACTATGGAGTTATTTGATTTTGTTTTCTTTAATGAATCTTACATTTCCTGTCAGCTACACTTTGTTATGTATTAATAAAATTATTAAGATTGAAATGATTACCAGGCTCCTCTCTGAAATACATACACAACACTTGTTTTCTGATTTCAGTTACTAATTCTGTTTATACTAGAAAAGGAACTTTAAATCTTTTTTGAAAATGTATTTTTAGGTGTTCTTTTATGGAAAAAAAATGAAGGTACATTACAGAAAAAGTAGAGCAATTCAAAACAATATGGAATTACTGTGTACATGCTTCAGTGCCATCATTTATATGTAAGTTTTGTATATTTTATTCATGAGATCTCTATTTCCTTCTCCATTACATGTTAATTCTGCTTCACTCTGTTTGACAGCCAAGATGAACTGTTTCAGATTCGGGCAATTTGTAAGTCAGAGGAAAATCTAAGAAACAAGCTCTGGAAAATTTTTGTTCATTTTTACTTTTGCAGTTTTGTCAATGTCAGCTTAAAAGGGCAAGATTTTGAGGTGCTGACATGAATTAGCATTTTGCAAACTTAGGGAAAGTTCCACACTGGGCCAGAGTTTGAAAAGCTCATCAGGTTAAAACATTGTGTCTTGAGCTACAACAGAGTTAAACTGATGGAGGCATTTCAAATAAAACTGAGCTTTGCACAGGGCTTCCAGTAATTTCTTTCTATTAGACACTGTTGTGGAGTTCAAAATAATAGGGATAGGAAATTAGGGTGAATGTGGGGGAACCCAACGGAACAAGAAAAAGGAGATTTTAGAAAACTGAGAGCAAAAATAAAATTGAAAGAAATGAACGATGTTTGAATGCTCAGAGAACTGAAAATCCAAGGGAAGAATTTTACTGTGTTTCAGTGTGAAATAAACTGTGGACAAAGCTTTCCTTCATGGGAAGAAAAAGAAAAAAACTTCACTTATAAAGAGCTGTGATATGTACAATAAATGTATGACAATATAAATATGCAAACTACTTCTTTTGCGAATTTTCCCTTGGTTCTATTAAAGGTGTTTCACTAGTGCACAATTTTGTAGATACAAGGACTTGAATGTTACAATCTCCTCACTTCACTGATTTCCTTCATGTCTTCTGGTCACGTGCTTTTTACTATTAAAGTCATGTTTATACCAAGTCATTCTTATCTCTTCAAATCTTTGCTTCACATATGGTATATCACATTTCTTAGGCTTTGTTGTGCATGGAGCTAGCTGCCAGATGTTCCAGGGAACCTTTTCATTGTCTCTATTGATGTATTCTGTGCATTCATTTGAACAGACAGCTGATGTCTGGGAGTGTATAATATAGTCAAGAATGATTAAACATATCTTCTTACAGATTCAAAAAAGCATTTGAGTATTTGATGAACTAATTAGAAATGTAAGCAATAAGTGCACTTAGAAATTCCCATTGGTAAGCCATACTATTTAAGTAAACTTCACAAGGAATTATTTTCTTATGCTTATTCAACAAAGTTTGCACTACAGGTCGAAATAAACGAACCTCAGATGTTACTCATTTTCATGTTGTTTAATATATTCTAATATCATGGGAATATTGGAGGAGTGTGGACAATCCTTTTATATACATGGATTTAGGTTAGGGAAATTTTTGTTGTGGTTAATAGTCAATACACAGACTGCAGCCTGGGAAGTGTTCCGTCCCTCAGTAGCTGAAGCTGCCCTTAGGGAAGCTGCAAGCCATGGAGATGCTGAGCAGGCTGGAGCTGCGTCTTGCAGAGAGCCTGTTTTTCTTCAGGTCCTGTGAACCTGTGGGGAGCCCAGACTGAAGCAGTCTGCTCCTAAATCCCTGCACCCCATGGAAAGGGCCCATGCTGGGTCAGTTTGGGAAGAGCTGCTGCCCATGGGAAGGATTCTCTTTCCCTGGTGAAGTATGCAGAAGAGTCTTCTCAGGGGGCTGGAGCTGGAGAAGAGCATGAGGGGGAAAGAATATCTGAGACACCTGGCTGACCAGAACCCCCCTTCCCCACCCCTGTGTGCTGCTCAGGAAGAGGAGGCAGAGAAATCGTGACTCATTTTGATCATGGGAAGAACAGAGGGGTGGAGGGATGCTGTTGTTTTTTTTTGCGCTTGTTGTCCCTCATCATCCTACTCTACATTTAATGGGCAAAAAATTAAATTAATTTAACCAAAGTGTAGCCTTTTTTTTTTTTATATGAATGTAGCTGATGAGTGATCTTCTTGTTTTTGTCTCAACTCACAAGCTTTTTCACCTAATTTTCTCTTCTTATCCTGTTGAGGAGGGGGAGTGAGAGAGTGGCAAGATTGAGGGCTTGGTAGCCAGCCAAGGTCAAACCCAGCACAAGGGATTACACCTTTCATACTGATTTTTCTGGCCTTATTCTTTAAAAGAGTTTTAATTTCTAAAGAAAAAAATATTTCTTTTTATACTGAAGCTCACATGCCCCATTTCAGCCTCCCTTTTCAACATTAGTAGCAGCACAAAATATACTGAATATACTTGCACAAAATAGGGCCAATTACAGATCCTATTTATGAGTAATTCTATATTCTTAATTTCACAGCCTTTTGAGTTGTAACTGGCACAGGAAACAGAGATCAGCTAAAGAGCTTCAGGAAAGGAAATCTTGCATTGCCAGTGCAATATTACTATCATGGCATAAGGGCAATGAGGTTGCTGCCAAGACAGTCTATGTCAGGTTTACACCATAGCTGCAATTAGGCAAAGAATACTTTACTTTTTGGTCATGAGGACACAAGAGAACCACAAGGCCTAAAAGAGTGATATTCTGTTTCAGTGCACTCCTGAAATATGGAACAATCTTCTACTCAGACTTTCTTCTTCCTTTACAGAGTAACACCTATTGTGTTCTGCTACAGAGGAATGTAACACTGATAGTGAAAAAATAATTAGTGATAAACTGCTTATGTATTATTTAAGCAGGTTTAAAAAGAAAATGTGCTGAAAGGACATGTATTCCATATAGAGGTAATTACTTAATGAATTGTGTGGGAATTAAATTAGGTTTTTACAGAAAATAAGCAAACAAAATCCTTATTTGAAGGGTATTGCAGTGTGTAAAAGTGCCATTCATTTTGCAATAACCTAAATCCAAGGAACTGACAAAATGAAGATAATTTTTAGAGTACTTTTATACCCACACACCACATGTTCCCTGACAGATTGAATAATTTTCAACAGCAACTTCAGTCTGCTTCTGCCAGATAAGGAAACATTGCATGTATTTTCAGTCTCTTCCATTGTGTAAAACATTTCCTTAGTTATGCTCCCATGCTTCCTCTACGGTCCCAAATGCATATTGCATTGTTTCCTTAAGCTATGCATATGTAATAACAATGAAAACAAATTCTTAGTTGTACAGACATAGATTTAAATATTACATTTATATTTTGGATTGGTTGGTTGGTTGCACATTTGTTTTGGTTATCTTTTATTGGGTTTTTCTTCAGTTGGAGTTTGGTAGAGTTTACTGCAAAAATTGGCAAAATTAGAATAGTTATATATTTTTATTTTTATAGCTAGTTCACCCTTTAAGCCTACAATTAGCCAGTTTAAGTAATTAAAGATAGGTCCCTGATATAAGCACTGACAGAACCTTGGCTATAGTAGATTTAAAATTACTGCATCATTCTGCATACTACCTTTCATTGCCATATGTAATTTTCTTTGGCAGTCGATGAAAAATAAAATTGTTGGTGGAACTTTAAGAACAGTTAAGGAAATACACCAGCTGTAAATGATACCTTTGCAAAAGAGAGATATTTGCAATTATCAATTAATACAATATTTAACTAATTATCATTTTAAGTAATAGTAAAATGAGATTTATTCTAGTGTACACTTTATTCCCATAAATAGAACTTGTAATTTCTGTTTAGAAAAGCAGATTTTTTAGTGTTAGATCATCAAATCAGCTCAATAAATGTCAGCTATTTGTGATTATCAGGTGTTTCTCATATGCTGTAATCTGGCTTTTTAAAATCTGAGTGTGAGTGTGTTGTTGTCAGAAATTTTCCAAATAAAAGCCCAATTACTTAAGGTATCAAAACAAATATAGAAAATTATGTGAAATAAAGAGTGTAGTGGCATATCACTGCCATGACTTTTGAAGTATCATGGACAGTGGCTTGGCAACTAGATCAACTAGATCACCCAACTCCTGCTGGGGTGCATCTCAGAAGGTTCCCCAGACCTGTGTAAGTTCAGGCTCCTCAGGAGGTCTCAAACCTGATCTTGTGTTACACTGGGACAGACTTTGCTCCCCCACTCCCTGCCTCACAGACCGTCCACTTGAGAGCTGTGAGGACAGAGATAACCAGTGGATTGACATGAGAAAGCCCTTGAGTACCTCAGCCTTCTCCTTATATGCTTTTATCATTTTACCATTCTAATTAAACTTAGTAATTAACAGTAATTAACAATTAATAATCAACAATTATTCTTAATATCAAGTTGTGTTAAATAACTATACACGTTTTAGAGTTTGAGTACTTGAAAGCACTATTAATTACACAGAAACTGTTTTTAGGTAGGTTCAAAACCAAAAAATTTGTAACTCATGCAGAAGTGGAAAGAATTAAATTGAAAAATGAAGTACCAGTTTGGAGTTATTTTCTTCTTAAATCATTCATCACACTAATATGTGATGCAGGACTCTCACCAATATGGAATGAAGCATTTTAGCACCAAAGGCAGATTTTGTCCCTAATGATGTGACTTTTGCATAAGTTATTCTGTGGATAGTGAAGCTGAAAGCTCTTTATGCATATTTCATTAATAAGCAGCAACTTACTTCGATGCTTATATTCATTTTTTTAATTTATATTTGCTGTCAATCTCATGCATAGCATTTCACTTGAATTCATGTAGTGAACTATACTAATAATGCAACAGTAGTCCAATTTCATTTCATACAGTTATTGTTTTCAATTTAGATTTGAAAAAATGTGCTGTTCACTTAAACACCATCCAAGCGAGGTCTATAAAGAAAATTGTTGGGAAACCAAGTGGAAAATAAAGTCTTCCCTGGAATCTTAAATGTTTGTTGGTGGTGGGTTTTTTTGTTTGTTTGTTTTTTTTTCCTAAGTGAGAGCCATCAAAACATGAGTTTATGTAGGATGTCACTTATTTCAATTATTTTCCATAGTTTTTGGAAGGCATCGGAAAGATGACAACCAAAAAAATACTTAAAAGTTTAATGGGTACAACCACTTAGTGAAAAGGTCTAATTATCTCAAATGTAATCAAAAGAAAATGAAATAAAATTTGAGGAGCAGCTAGCAGCATATTGGTTGCTATAATTTCAAAAATAGGTTTGATAAATGTGAAGACATTTATCACTACTATTATTTCACTGTACAGAGTTGTCAGAGAAACCAGTAGAGAATTCAAATGGGGATACATTTGATTTTTTGAAAAATATTTTAAATACATCTTAAGCAATTTTTTAGCTTATGTAGTATTTATACAAGCAGCACTTCTAAAGGACTGTAGATATTGTTCTCTGATGTCTCTATGCCAAAATAAACAGAATTTTAAAAGAAAAGATAACTCTATCAGTGTTTTTTATTATTAATCACATGTATAAGATGGATTGGAAGTGACAGAAACTTGTCACACGTAGGAAAAGGGGAAATATTAAATAAGTACTTCCAGGGGAATGACTTACATGTGTTACATCACTCGAAAGTGACTGTTATAACATAGTATTTGAAACTGCTGCTTAATTCTCATAACCATGAGGAGGCTGGTTAGCTGAGGGTTTAGCAGTTAGGGCTGTAGTGCATCCCTACCATGAATGCAGTGTTGAGGCAGGAGGTCTGGAACATTAGGTGTGCTCACAGCTGTTTTCCTCGCCCATTTAGGCTGAGGATGGCCACATTCTTATGAATCCAGAGAGCAGTTTGTATTTCCTGGTGACACTGACTTTTGACATGCAGGTCTACAAGTGTGAAACATCCTCTTAACACATCTTCAAATGAAGCCACCCAAACACTTTTTGTTTATCCTTTGACTTAGACCATACCTGTAAATAAAATATATAACATATTTCTCCTAGTCCTTTAGGAGCCAGTCAACATGGCGGAAAATCTTGGAAGCCTCCGAAAGCGACTCTCAGTGAGTGACTGGTGTTCATATTCTCCAGACTAAAGAAAGAGAAATAAGAATAATTGTTCATTATACAACAATAATATTTATCTGCTTTAAAGTTTATTCATAAGAAACTGTTTCAAAATAAATAAATCTTATTTATATATTGTTTTATCTCTTTGATATCCTATCACAAAATTATTTTATTGCACGGAAATGCTCACTATTTTTGCATGTCAGGCTTGAAGCATTGTGATTTCTTTTTCTTATTTTTTGAAATACCTTCTGAAGACCACTACAGTTCTGGAAGTTTATCTCAAAAGAGAAATTTAAAGCATGGGTTTATTTTGGATAGATGAAAAAGCATTATGTACTATGTGTCTGATATCTGTAAATACAAAGAGTATTGCTATAAATAGAGTAATAACACACATTCTTTTAAGAATTAAAACATTAAATTATTGAATCTCAAATGATAAATAAATAATATGTTATGTAGTAAAATATAGTATAAGCCAGTATATTTATATCCTTTATGAAGTAATTATATAAAATGTATTAATACTATATATTATAAAGGATAATATTTTAGAAAAAGGAATTTAATTTTAGGAATTTAATATAAAAATACTTATTTTAAAATGCTTTATTTACATGCTGATTATATCATGTTATAATATTATATTTTTCACTATATGTAATTATAACATTATTTTATTATAATTCTAGTATAATTATATAATATAAAGTAATATAATATTAATCTATGTGATATAATAATTTAATATTAAAAAGTGATTTATTAAATATTGACAGACAGTCAAGGATGCTTTCTGTTCTTCCTACATATCACTAAAATCAACTGAGGTTTATACATATACTGCTGTAAAAGTTTTTAGTTGTTCTGCATGCATTAAGACTGGATTTTTTGTGTTGTCATTTTAATCTCTGGTAAATACCTTTGTCAATTATTACAAGTCTGGAGCCCTTGTTAAACTTCTGTTGACTTTAAATTATGCTTGTTTCATATTTTCTTATTTATGTTAACATTTCAGTAATTGCCATAAAATAGCAGTGAACTGCTAGTCCCCAGAGAACAGGGAAGCCCAGGGCATTAGAAAAGAATATTATGGGTTGTAGGACATGGTTCCAACAATGAGAAAGTGTCTCCACTTGAGCAAACTTCTGCTAATTGCAGCCATAGAGGAACACATGTCCTGAGACAAAAGGACAAGACACCTCCAAAAACCATATCAATCTCACAGACACACAAAAATGGACTTGGAAAATGTGTTAAATCACAATACAGAAGCAAGATAAACCTTTGTGTGTGTGAGAAGCAAAGTAATAGGAAATTTCTTACAGTTATATGCATTTCATGTTGTTGCCCCATGGCATTACAACTTTAAGGCACCTAGGTTAAGAGGATATTTTTCCCTCAGGGATGGTTTGCTTCATAAGTTCATGAGAGGCAGAAAAAAAATGATTTTTATAAAAATGGTGAAATAGGAAAAGCACCTGGCAGATTGGCAGGTGTGGGCAAAAGCTGCTACCTTTGCTACCCTCCCACTAACACACAAATTTCAGAGAAACAGAAGTTCTACACAGTGGTAGAGTTTGTTGCTAGGTGAGAGAGATGGAAATTGCACCTTTGCTTTCATGGGAATATTATGCATGGAACACATCAAAGCACTCCACAGCTGTTAATAACAACAGATGTTTTAGTCCATGTTTTAGTAAAGGAGCAGCTACAACTTATGGAATCCTGCTTCCACATGAAAATAAAACACAGCTACATGAAAAAATATTTGTCTCATATAATAATAAAAAAAAAATTAAAATCCATGACTGTTCAAACTGGGTTCTTTTAGCAGCTGAACTTTTTGCCAGATGGCATTTTCTAAAGAATAATGCATCATTTATCCTCTAGAAACAGGATAAATCTGGTATAACCATACAGTCAGCATGAGTTGATTTACAGGTTTTGCCTTGGTATCTTAAACAGAAGCCCATTTCTAGACATGCAGAATCAAGTTAACTGGATCAGTTGAATAATCATGTCATGGACACATATGGCATAAATATTGTGGGATCATGGTCTGAACAGCATTTTTGAGTTTGTTAATGGAGTTGACAAAGTATAATTCTCTTTGTCATTGCCTCCACTCTGTATTGGACATAAAGCTGCAAGTGACTAGGAAATCCTCTTCTCTCTCCATCTTCCTTTTTAAAATGACAGAAGAATTTTATTTAGGGTCCCCCCACGTGTATTTTATGAGATTAGACAAGTTTCAAGGAAGCCTATGGTAAGAGAAAAATGTTCCTTACTTTATCTGTTTGATGTCTTCATCACTTGAAGTACAAGTCGATCTTTTTTTCCTTGCAAAATGAGCAAATTTGGCAATTCTTCACCAGGTCTATACTAATTTATTCATCTGGGGTTCTAATTTCTCCTGGACTTTCTGGTCTTTCTCTTCCTGGAAGTTAAATATTAAACCAACACAGACAGGAATATGTTGAAGTCATTGGTGCCAAGTCTTCTCTTATACCAGCACTGTTCTATTGACTGGAACAGAGATGCTTAAAACTGCCACTTGTTTTATAGCAAAAGGAGAATTAGAACTATTATCTCCAGAGCAAAACTAAAGTTACTTATTAAGAAAATCAACTACTATAGGTAATGTAGAAAAAAATCATAGCTAGAATGGCATTGTAAAAGTCACTCACATGACATTGTCTAAAATACAGCAGATGTTTCTGGTAGTTCATGCTAAGATATATGAGCTTATACTAGAATAAATGGATGCAGGGATTACTAGAAAAATGAGATGAGAGGCTAATAGATCTTTGACTGTTTATGAGATATAACTGCAATCTATACATCTACAAATGATGGAAGATAGCTATCCAAACTGTGAGCAATCTTGGCACATGAGTAAATTGATACAAACTCTGTATGAATACATTCAGTCTAGAGAGGACATTTTCCATCTATCATGCAATGATGTTCTATAGTAGCTTCACTCTCAGTGAACTATGAGCAGAAAATGTTGCTATATTCAAGCAAATGTTTGATATATCATGAAAATAATTACACACTCTGATTGTCTTCAAGGGCATGCAACTGACTCAGTGCTTCAAAAGTATGATTACTACTATAAATATCTATACCAATTTTAAGATTTAAGTGAGATTCCTGAAGCACAGAAGAAGCATTTTCCTGCAAAGAAAATAAAAGGAAGAAAAAAAGGAGAGATGTCAGTTTCATCGAGAGCAAAGTTGCAAATCTGTACAAAACCACACAGGCAAAGTGATTACAAAAATAGTCTGTCTCAAGCATCTGGCTGAAAATTGAATTCTGACAATTTTCAGTGTATCATGGGAATATCTGTGAGCTAAAAGTTTTCCCCAGCTAGGCAGACTGGAAGTTGCATTTGTACATGTACCTGTGTATGTATATAATTGCAAGCAATACAACATGCTTGACATCTCTTCACCAGAGAAGGAATTATCCACCTAAAACTATTGAAATTCTGCTTAGGTGTAATATGCTGACATTTGTTTCATATTTATACTCACAGCAGGGTGCCATCATTGCTGACTCCACAGTCTCTTCAGGTAAGCTGTGCCTCTGGTGCTCAGATAGAGACAACACTCCTGTGTGGCAAGACAAGAAGTTGGGTTTTATTCGTTGCATTGAATAAAGCGTCACCATGGTCTGAAAAGGAGTCTGAACCACTCCATGGATGACAATTCTTAGTGTGCTTTGTCTGTCCACCATCTCTTAAAAGCTGCACGAAAGTGAGGCTCCCAACAATGGAAGAAAGGTAAGCGTTACTCATCATCCATACCTCCTTTTCTTACCTTATTATTAAAAGAAATTTACTGTGCTTTTGTGCCTTTTATATTAAACTCTGGGATGAAACCTACAAACTCTCCAGTGCAAACCTGATATTCTTTATTGTTACAGAAACTTCTCCTACATTCATATAAAGTATGGATATATTTGTATTTTTTTTTCCTTGCATGTGATATCAAATCAGACACTTGAAGTTCTTTTTCTCTAATAAGTAAGTTGCTGATACTCCACTTTATGCATGTTATCCGTTACTATAATTGGAAACAATAGTAAATGAAGAATAAACTGCAGATCAAAAAATTGTTGTGAAGAAAATAATGCAAAGTTCCATGCCAGCTAGGTAGACAAATTTCAAAGATGTTTTGTTCCTTTATTTCTTTTGTTTGGATAATTTTCCTTCTCTTTTTAGCTCATATTTATTCTAGGCATGTACTTCCCTTATGTCCTTATATTTTTCCTTTTTTTCTAATTGATCTTCCTCAATTCTCATCTATCATGTCAGAATTTTTTTCTGTTTTACTCTTAATCTTTTCAAATAAATAAAATCAGCATCAATTATATGTGCACCAACAGATGAGCATGAATGAATATATTTGTTATCTCTGTTTTGCCATAAGGAGTTTAAGATTCCACATATACTTTTCTATTTTCATATTTCCAGGAAGGCAAGAAAACCAGTAAACTCAGATGTTTCAATATTCAAGCAGACATGCTAAAAATAAGGATATTAGATTAGTAATTTCATGACATATATCTTCATATATGTTTAAAAAAATCAGTCTGTGCTGAGCCAGGATCTCTAGGAAGGTCTCTACCTCACTTAGAAACTTGTCAAGGCATTTATTGTAAGTGTCAAGTTTTATCATCACTCCCAACAGAGTATATTTATAGAGGAACAGAGTATATTTATAGAGGCTGTAATATGAGGTTTGATTTATGAGGTCAGAGAGTACAGCATAAGCACATATTTGTAAAGTTGAGTATTGTTATCTAAAATTATTATCCTAATAATGATAGTTCATAAATTATCCAGCAGCTTAAACATTTACAGTAAAGCCCATTGCAGTCCTAATTGTTGGTGGTTAGAGTACTAACATGACTGTGACTGGATCATGCACTGTTTCTTGGCATATCATTACCAAACTTGTCTGTGGGATCTGATCCAAAAGAAAACTTGAAGAACACCTGTATTCACCAAAGAAATTGTTTGAAAATGCACTGGTTTCCTCTCTTTTATGCTTACTCCCTTTGTGCAAAATTAAAATATTTGCTTGAGATAGAGATGATATGATTCAAAGCTCTTGCTGCTTAACTAGATCTGTTGCATGCGTCCTTCCTTTTTGATGGTGCTGAGTCTTGGTTCTGGATTAAGTCTTTATTTTGCATATATTTTTAGCAAATAAACTTCAGGTATTCTCAGCTTTAGCCTACTAAAACCCATTCCTTTGGTTAGTCTATCCAAATGAAAAACATTTATTTTTATTTTTCTCTTTTCTTTATTTCAGAGAACTCTACAGAAGTTATAAATATAGGTTATCCACTATTCTTGATCTGGATTTTTGGTTTTGTATTACATTGCACTACAACGGCTTTTCTTCAACATTTACAAGTAAGGTTTCTATTATATATGTAGTGGGGAAAGCAATCTGATGCCTAATAAAATGCAGTGCTTTCTACCTGATTGGTTGTTTTACTTAATTTTTTCTAAAGAGAGAAATTATACTCTCTTCTAGTGTTCCTTTTTACTTTTTAAAAAAGTCTACTGGACACCTTATGTAGATGATAAAATGAGTTGAATTATGTGTTCTTTAAAAATTAAAATTGTATGTGTTTTTGAACTTAAAGAAAAACATTAAACATGAGGAAATATTTCTAATTTACTGCACGAAGAAAACTGGGAGAAAGGGAGGGAGTCTGTTTATGAAAACCATTCATTCTTACAGTTGTACAGCAGACACAAGTGGAGGTTTTAGTTGCTTTACCTCTACCTCCTTCTAAATCTCAATCCACACCTGTCTCCCTTCTGGATGATTTTCTCTGCCTTTTTTTAGTGTACTTTAATTTTTAACAACCAGAATCATACATTTCAGGAATTTTCTCCTTTTTCCTGCCTAGCATGCCAGACTATGTCACAGAGTATGAAAAAGATCCCCAAGTAAAACTCGTGGTGTTCATCAGTCTGGCTCTTTGAAGTCTGCTTTTATTACATTTGGTGCCTTGCCCATTCCGAAAACCAAGACAGAAAAATTTCTACATATTGTTTTCTATGACCTTGAAAATGTCTTATACTCAGTTCCACTCTTTCTATTGACCTGCATTTGGCAATCATAACAGAACCTTGGTCTGCTGCCAGAACTGGAGGGAAGAAGGTACAATGCCTGTCAATTATGATTTCCTCTGCATTTTGTTGATGAAACAACTCTCTAAACACTTTCTGAACCCATCCACTGAGATTATCTTTTCTGAATTCTCTTTTATCTTTTAATTCATACCTCCCTTTTGTGTAAGTTTTCAATATTGGCAGCTGGACTGGCTTTTTTCTACAATACTATTTCTTTTTTAGAGTATTCAAGATTCAGGAATATTTTGCTTTTTTCCCCATTGACAAATATGTGTGAAAAATGTTTTTCTTCAGCATTTTTGGTCAATAATTTAGAGATAAAACCATCCCCTCTACCCCACCAACACCCTTTAACTTGGCCATTATCCTTGACATGCTATTTTAAAAGAAATTAAAGTTTTCCTTTTTTTTTTTAATTGTTTTAAGACTTAGGAAACAATTTCTTTTCTCTGTTTTCAGTAGTTTTAGTTCTGTAACAACAGTGTTAGTTTTTCCATCTATAAAAGAGAAATGCTTCCTGACTTAGAACATATAAAAGAACTGCAGAAATATCATAAACCTTTGAATAGTTCCATAAAGAGCCAGCACATCTCCAAATCCTGAAGAGGGTCAAGCTAAGAAAACACCTAATAATTACAACTTAGATGTTAGAATTAAGTAGAACTTAGCCTGTAGAGATTGGTATATTGGTTGCTTTAAAATCATTCTTCTAGTTTGAAAAACAGATATGATAAGATAAATAAGGTATTTATAGGTTTCAAATTATAGCTTGCAATGCTAATATTTAGAAAAGGATGACTAAGAAAATTATAGAGATGCTGGGCTTGAGAGCAAAATTTATGCAGCTAAAACCTTTTTTTTTTAATTTACTAAAACAAGGAAAAATGTTTTCATTGAGCAGAAAGGATAAAAATAATTTTCTGAGGAAGTACTGGTTTCTCAATATAAAGCAAATGACTGATCATTACTCTGAATCTATTAAATTGCTCTAAGTAATTTGTGGAAAACTGTATAAAAGCCATGCATATATATTCATGTGCTTTGGGCTGGACTGAAATGATAAGGAAAGAATGTTGTTCTGGGGTGAAAGGCAATGCTTCAGTGAGATATGAACTAAAGCTGCCCAGGTCAAAATTGTCCACTGGAAAAACAAACAATTATTATGGACAAAAACACAAAAAACCTTGATATATATCTATGTACGGGAAATAAAAAATAAATTAAAATACACAAATTAATTCCTAATTTTTACATTCTTATAACATCTTTGGGGAGGCAGACAAAACTGTAATTGTAAAGCAGTCAAAACCAGCTAGTTTTGTTTTCTAGGGCCATGTGATCAGTAAGCCTGCTGTCAACATATGGCTATCGTCTGAGTTGGAAAGAAAAAAAACCTAGAAAAACAACAGCTCTTTGGTGGGAATAAATGTACAGACTACCAAAATCTTGAAGAAGGCTGATTCTGAGGTTGAGCTGCTGTGGGTGATGGCCAGGCTAGCAGCCAAATCAGATCTGTTGACGTGTTGGAATGAGTGTGCTTTTTCCTCAAACTCGTGGTGCTTGCCTGACGCAGCTGGAGCACAGTGTTTTGCATGGGTTTGTATCCCATACAGAATGTGGATTTGCTGTAATATAGAGATCATAGAATAGAAATCATAATTTTCCTACTATACTCATATTCTGTCTTCAAAAATATTTAAATAATAGAATTATAAAACCATTTGGGCTGGAAAAGACCATTAAGTCCAATTGTTAGCCTGACACCGCAAAATCTATGACTTAGTGCCATAGTTACAGGTCTTTCATAGAACAACAGGGAAGATGACTTAACCAGTTCCCTGGACAGCCTATTCTGATTCTTGATAACTGTGAAGAATTTTTTCCACAAATCCAAAATAAAATCTAATTCATTATAATGCATTTTACTGTTGGGGTTCTGTCCTCATGGCTACCTCAAATTACCTTAATTCTCTCCTCAAACTGCCTTAAATTTCTCCACAAAGTCTGATTCATGACTTTATAGTTAAGAAAAAGGGAGCATGTGAGCTGAACAGTTTGCAGTGATGTAGAACGTTGCCATTGCTAATGCTGGATGTCTGCAAGGCCTCAGGGCTGGGGCTTATCAGCCCTGCTCTGTCTGAACTTCTGTTGACCTGCCTGCAAATTTGTTTTGCTTGGTTTAGTAGTGACAGAAGTTTCCTCATTTGACCAGGTGACTACAAATGATTTGCTCTACTTTTAGAACCGCAAAACTGTAGTTGCAGTAAGAATTTATTCTGAAAAAAGTGCACAGCTCTAATACAATGTCATAAAATGGAGAAATACATATGTGGTAGGACAGCAGTGACCCAGAGAATTCTGTACACAGGACATGGTGCAGAGGAGTTCAGGCATAGGGGTCCTAAGAAATAGGGAACAGACAGGGCACTAGAGACAATGCAACGATGAACAATTCACCCATGATCAGTTAAAGAAATTCTGGCATGGAACTGGACAATATTGATTTTTGGGGCAATAAGGAAAAAAAAAAAACATATCTAGAGTATGTGGATACATAGTGAATTTGGATGTAATATGGAGCTTCAGAAAAAAAGGCTGTTAAAATGTAAGGAAATGCATCAACGTTATCCCAGCTGGTCACTTAGACAGAGGTGGGGAGACCCATCAACATGGACATCATAGTCCTTCCTGTAAAATCTCCAGAATCCAAAAGTCATGGTCAACCTCCTCACCTGCCACAGACCCATACAGAGCAGAATGGAAACACCAACCTCAGGGCCCAGAGGAGCATTGAGAGAGTGGCCATAATACTTGGAATAATCTGAAAAGTGTGTGCACAGTGTATTTGTCTGCATTCTTTTTTCTGGTAACAACTAGATCCAGACCCATGAAGATTAGATTAATTATTTCATTTGTACCACAATTGAAGTCTTGGCATTACTTACATATATGAGGTTTTTTTGGCTTTCAGCAAGATTAAACATTGTATAATGACTTCATATTGCTTGATAAGCATTGTGATATCAAATAATTTTAGCAGTAAAATGTGCATCTCATTTTGTTATTTTATGTTGCTTGGGAGAAAAAAATAATATAAGCCAATAAAAATAGTTTAATTGATAGCCATTTTCCATAAAAGTTCAGCAAGATGTTTCATTCTAAGAGCTACGTAGACACTACTTGGAATGAGATGGATGGATGGATGGATGGATGGAAGGAAGGAAGGAAGGAAGGAAGGAAGGAAGGAAGGAAGGAAGGAAGGAAGGAAGGAAGGAAGGAAGGAAGGAAGGAAGGAAGGAAGGAAGGAAGGAAGGAAGGAAGGAAGGAAGGAAGGAAGGAAGGAAGGAAGGAAGGAAGGAAGGAAGTGGCGGAAGGAAGGAAGTGGCGGAAGGAAGGAAGTGGCGGAAGGAAGGAAGTGGCGGAAGGAAGTGGCGGAAGGAAGTGGCGGAAGGAAGGAAGGAAGTGGCGGAAGGAAGGAAGGAAGGAAGGAAGGAAGGAAGGAAGGAAGGAAGGAAGGAAGGAAGGAAGGAAGGAAGGAAGGAAGGAAGGAAGGAAGGAAGGAAGGAAGGAAGGAAGGAAGGAAGGAAGGAAGGAAGGAAGGAAGGAAGGAAGGAAGGAAGGAAGGAAGGAAGGAAGGAAGGAAGGAAGGAAGGAAGGAAGGAAGGAAGGAAGGAAGGAAGGAAGGAAGGAAGTGGCGGAAGGAAGTGGCGGAAGGAAGGAAGTGGCGGAAGGAAGTGGCGGAAGGAAGTGGCGGAAGGAAGTGGCGGAAGGAAGTGGCGGAAGGAAGTGGCGGAAGGAAGTGGCGGAAGTGGCGGAAGGAAGTGGCGGAAGGAAGTGGCGGAAGGAAGGAAGGAAGTGGCGGAAGGAAGTGGCGGAAGGAAGTGGCGGAAGGAAGGAAGGAAGGAAGGAAGTGGCGGAAGGAAGGAAGGAAGTGGCGGAAGGAAGTGGCGGAAGGAAGGAAGGAAGTGGCGGAAGGAAGGAAGGAAGGAAGTGGCGGAAGGAAGTGGCGGAAGGAAGTGGCGGAAGGAAGTGGCGGAAGGAAGTGGCGGAAGTGGCGGAAGTGGCGGAAGTGGCGGAAGTGGCGGAAGTGGCGGAAGTGGCGGAAGGAAGGAAGGAAGGAAGGAAGGAAGGAAGGAAGGAAGGAAGGAAGGAAGGAAGGAAGGAAGGAAGGAAGGAAGGAAGGAAGGAAGGAAGGAAGGAAGGAAGGAAGGAAGTGGCGGAAGGAAGGAAGGAAGTGGCGGAAGGAAGGAAGTGGCGGAAGGAAGGAAGTGGCGGAAGGAAGGAAGGAAGGAAGGAAGGAAGGAAGGAAGGAAGGAAGGAAGGAAGGAAGGAAGGAAGGAAGGAAGGAAGGAAGGAAGGAAGGAAGGAAGGAAGGAAGGAAGGAAGGAAGGAAGGAAGGAAGGAAGGAAGGAAGGAAGGAAGGAAGGAAGGAAGGAAGGAAGTGGCGGAAGGAAGGAAGGAAGTGGCGGAAGGAAGTGGCGGAAGGAAGTGGCGGAAGGAAGGAAGGAAGGAAGTGGCGGAAGGAAGGAAGGAAGGAAGGAAGGAAGGAAGGAAGGAAGGAAGGAAGGAAGGAAGGAAGGAAGGAAGGAAGGAAGGAAGGAAGGAAGGAAGGAAGGAAGGAAGGAAGGAAGGAAGGAAGGAAGGAAGGAAGGAAGGAAGGAAGGAAGGAAGGAAGGAAGGAAGGAAGGAAGGAAGGAAGGAAGGAAGGAAGGAAGGAAGGAAGGAAGGAAGGAAGGAAGGAAGGAAGGAAGGACACAACCAAACCAGCCAAAACCCAGCAAAACAAACAAAAATCCCAAAAACAACCCACATAACCCTATATAAAAATTGCATATCAACCTCTATTTTAGTGGTGATAATTGTCGATTGTAGCAAAAGTATATAAAACAATAAATATAGTCAAAATACTAATGTCTCTGTTTTTCTTGTCTCCACACATATACAATGAATCTTCATGTCCAGGATGAAGGGGAGGCTTAAATACCACAATGGAGATTTAAATTGGACTTTAGGAAAGTTGGACCAGGCTGCCCAAAGAATATTATGAGTCTCCAAGACTGAAGGCTGTCAAGGGCAGCCTGAAAATGCACTTGACAGCCATGAGCTAGGTAAGTCTGATCATGCTATGAAGTGGATGCTCTATAGTTCTTTTCCAGCTGGACTGTACAACATTGATCTGCTGAATGCTGGCCTGGGAATGCTGGTTTCGTGGGACAGCTCCAGCTTAGTCCATGAGAAATGCTATGTTTCTTTGTTTGCTTGCTATTTAATTTCAGTCTGTTTTTGGAATAAACCCAGATTTTAGAAAGCTTCCCACGAAGTTCAGAACCTATTATTGAGTCAGATTTAGTGCAGAGCTTATGTTTGACACCTTCCAGGGAAATGGCATTTCACAATCCCATTACTTTTACGATTCAGAAACACTTCAGAAATCTTCCCAAAACCACAGTTGCCTTGACACTATTTTCTCAGCAGCTACACAGAAAATAGAGCTCTTGTTTCTATTTAAGAACTCCAGAGACAGTGTGACAGGAAATCAAGAAGTTTATGATTAACAAAAGGTCATCTTAGCCTCAGAAAAGTACAAAAAAAAACCAAATCAAGACCAAAAACAATCTTTAGGTATTAGAAAAGCAGTTTGCAAAATTACATTTTAAAAAAAGGAAAAGCAGCAGAAAAATACAGGACAATGTCACTCCAAGTATAAGTTTGTCCTGTTCTTATTTCTGTCAGTTAATGATGGCCTGAGTACTAGAGCCCATGCTACAGTCTTAGTTCTGGTAGTGATACTTGTGATACTGAACTGCCACTTTGCTAAGAAAAGTAGCATCTCCAATTATTTTTAAGGGCTGTATTGGTTGATTTTAATCAGAAAAAAACCCCTATTTTTCCTTTTTTCTTTCCAAAATTCAGCTTTAAAGGCATTATAGAACTGATCAAAATAAACATCAATTAGTTACACCAAAGGCTTCTCTTAGACAAAATAAATCAGAAGAAGGTGATATAGATTTTATATACACTTCTCAGACTTCAAAAAAGAGATGAAAAAGAGTTCAGAGAATAAATCTTTTTATTTGTTTGCAGATTTGTTACTGATCCATCTCTCTTTTCACAGAGGTAAAATTTGTAAACTTACATTTGTAAGCTTACATTTTGTTTCTGTAGATACAGATACATGTAGACACAGAGATGAGTCATGTGAATTTCTAAGAAAACAGCGATCTAGCATCTTTCAAAGGCTTCTGAGGAATGCTAATATGCCTAATGACAGCAGTGTGCACCCTGAATCAGGATGCCAATTGTGTACTTGGCTTTTAAATTCATCTTGTTTGTCTTATATACCTGCTCTTATACTGGGGGCACCAATGCAAACATGTAAATAAATATAAATGATGGTTAAATAGAAACTTCCAGTCTAGCACAGAATTTAATTTCTTAAATCAATATATATATCTCTACTAAATATAACATAAAGCATGTGCAGAGAATATTAGGCACAGAGTATCATTAAAAGCTCACATCAGAGAATCCAGCAGCAAATACGTTTCCTCTGCTCTTTAGTTTTGGCCTCTGGAGGTACTATAAAAACAGATACTGTTCTGATTCTGGCATAATGATTTGAAAGGAGTAGAGAGAAAAATATTTTCCACCTTTATGGGATTTACACCTTTATACTTCTTCAGTCATAACAAGCAGGGTGTTCAGGAGCCAACAAGGAAAACTGCTTCTCTAAAAGCAATTATTGTCTTAGAGGGTGCGATAACATCCAACTTACAAGTTTGTATTACATATCTTTTCTTATACTGTAATACATGAAAACATGAAGGGTCTTATCCTTTAAGAGAGACCCAACCACTCTAAAAGAGTTGGACAAATGAAACTGACTCCAGAAGTTGGCCCAGAGGGAGCCCAGGAAAATAAGTGATGCCAGTTTCCCTTTAAAGATGATCCATGTCACAGAGTTTTGAAATTGTTTTTCTCTTGTTCTTTAAATTGTTTTTCTCTTGTTCTTGGAGCTAGAACAGCCAACAGTAGGTAGTGATCCTTACTTTCTCAGGATATTTTACCCCTTATTACAAATCAGTTTTTTAAAATGACTTTAAAACTATTTGTTGTCATTACAGTTCCTTGCTTTCACAATTAAGTTGTGTTAGTTTCTAGGCTCTTAGCAGTACTTCAAAGATGTTGCCTTTTTGATTTTTTTTTTAACATGCTTTTGGTTCCCAGCTCCAGTTCCCATACTCACAGTTCCCAGGCTGGCAGGCAATTTCTACATCAGTATTTCAGAAGGCATTTTCCTCTGGTCAGTAATCTTCCCCTTCTAACAAGGTTGCCTTTCTGGCTGTTCATATCTTAGGGAGAGAAGGAAAGGAGGTAATAACAAGATCCATACAATTTACCTTATTTGTGTTCTAGGAAAATCTTACTCCTTTCTAGAAGTGTCTCACTATTTATGACTCATGACACTGGGAAAATACATAAAAAAACACTTGACAAAATGAACAAGGAGGACCCTGGATTTTATGCATTAGTGTTTCATTATGTTTGAATGTCTTCACTGGAAGTGAAGGACTTAAAATTTCAGCCTAACTGGAATTCATTATTCAATAGTCACCCTTATTACAATTATATTGTAATGAGAAGGCAAAAATTTACTTTTTTTTTTTTTTTTTAACTCAGGCTTTCTCCGGAGGCCAGAAACATAAAAAAAGATGAGGGTTGGATTGTGCATAGTATAATACAAGGCCTCGTGTATTTAACTGTAGAGCAAAAAACGTGATTTGGAAAGCGAGTACAGTATCACACATGGTTTTGCATTACTGGAAGTACAGTATCACATATGGTTTTGCATTACTGGAATGCCAATAACTTCCCCCCAAATAGGAAAAATATCATATAGTTAAGCACACCATTAGTGCACTTATAATGACATTTAGATTCTCAGTGATGTACTTAGCCTCTATATATGTCGATATTTCATTTTTTTACAAACTCTGAGTGAAAGGGCTTTTCAGAACCCTTTTCAGATTTGCTTAAAAACGTGCTTGTATCTGAAATCCACAATGTCTCTCCTTCAAATGGAAATTGTTAAATTATGCAAGTAAGGTTAAAAAGGCTCTGTACTTCTACTGTTTTTCTTCCATAAAAAAAGACTACAAAAAAGGAGTAATTGGTGAATAACAGTGTAGATTTGAACTTTCAGAGAAAAAAATTACTTTTTTTGAAAAATATGTTATCAGCAAGTCTTAGGACCATTAGCTGCAGTAGTATTTCTTTAAAATACAAAATTATAATGAAAAGAATTCTAATTAATTGTCACTGGTATGTGGAAGAAGTAAGGCTTTTGCTCTCTGAAGAATGGTATATATTGCTGCTTATGATATCTGCTGGTTTGGATGGAGTTGTTTTTCATGTTTGGGTTTTGGGGGGGTTGTTTGTTTTTCTGATTGTTTGTTTTTTCAGTTAAAAAATTGTGAATATCTGTGAAAAATTGTCTTAAACTGCATGACAATTGATAATTTGCAGATGATGTTGATTTGGGCAGAAGAGTTGGTCTGCTGGAGGGTAGGACAGTTCTGCAGGGGGACATGGACAGGATGGATCGATAAGCCAAGGCCAATTATGAGAGGTTCAACAGTACCAAGTGCTAGCAGAAAAGGACCTTGGTATTCAGCCAACTGAATATGAGCCAGTAGTGTGCCCAGGTGCCCAAGAAGGCCAATGGTCTCTATCAGCAATAGCGTGGCCAGCAGGACCAGAGAAGTGATTGTTCCCCCTGTATTTGGCATTGGTGAGGCTACACCTCAGGTGCTGTGCTCTGTCTTGGGCTCTCACCACAGGAAAGAAAAGACCCTGAGGTGCTGGAGTGTACCCAGAGAAGGGCAATGGAGCTGGTGAAGGGTCTAAAGCACAACTAACACATGTTTGATGGAGCTAGGATTACTTAGGCTGGAGAAAAGAAGGCTCAGGGGGATTTTATCGCTCGCTATCACTACCCAAAATGAAGTCCTAGCCAGGTGGGGGTTGGTCTCTTCTCCCAAGTAATAAGGCAAAGGGCATGGCTTCAAGTTGTTCCAGGGAGAAGTTTAGATAGGATGTTAGGAATAATTTCTTCTCTGTAAGGGCTGTCTTTTGGAATGGGCTACCCAGGGAAGTGGTTGAATCACCATTCCTGGAAGTATTAGAAAAATGGGGAAAGGTGGCCTTTATGAACATTGTGGTGTTAGGTTAATAGTTGGACTCAATGATCTTAAAGGTCTTGTCCAACCTGAAGGATTCTATGATTCTTTTAAGTAATTCAAAATGTGAATATACTTGGCAATTTCCTAAATTGCATTACAAACTTTTCATACATTTGAACTACTCAAAAGAACCTGAAGTAGGTGTAGGCTGCATGTTACTCTCTGTGTTTAATGCAGTTCTCATCTCTCATGCATCACTCTTTGAAGATCCACCACACGTTTATTTGTATTTCTGAATCTGTGAGGACTAGAGGATATATTTTTGGCATACAGATATATATATAATTATATCAATGTTCTCTGAAAGTTAATTATTTGTGGAAATAGGAATGATATCATAATTTATTGTAGGCCTGGTTCCGCCACTTTTCTGCCCTCAGAGTTGAAGCCAGAGAAAAACCCAAGTAAATCTTTTAAGTCTCTCACAAATAACATAGTATTTATCTTGAATGAGAATGAAAATTTGGTATTGAAGATTCTACCAATGCGTTCATATGTCAGATGGGATTGCTTATGAATGCTGTAGATGAGAAATGCTAAAGCTGCTTCTCTTCCTTCTTATCAAAAAGGGCAATTTCAACACTACAAAGGAAGATATTGTGAACTATGTTGTTTTCAGTTCCCTTGAAATGCTTGCATCTTATTCTGAGTCTTTTTAAGAAAATCACATGTCAGAAAAAGAAAGGAAAAGGCGACAGCTGCTTATTGTGTTTTATTAATACAGCATAAATAAAAATGACAAAAACCAGTTCTGAATGGAAGTAGAGAAGATGAACAGCAAAAAAACTTACAAGAAGAAATTACTGTAAGTCTTATGGCTTCTTTCTAGTTTGTTCTTTTTTTACAAAGCAAAGTATTTAATATTTCATCCTCCTCTGGTTTCAACTGAAAGAATTAAGTTACTGTCCTAAACATATTATTAAATCCTAAAATTCTAAACTATTATCAGGAAACACTGGACATAACAAGAGCCAATTTTGGCTCTCAACACACATACTGAAGCCTGTCAGCTGGAAACTTAGGTTAGAATTTTAGGCTGCATTAGCTACATTCATAATACTGATTTCATATTTTGTAAAAGAGGATGTTTATAGAACAGGAAGTAATAAATTCCTTATAAAAATAAAAATATTTACTAAAAATAAATAAAAAACATTTACTATAAGAATTCAAAGATATTTACATAATTTTGAATAACATTATATATATGCATAAATATATATTTTCACATACATACCTAGACAATGACAAAATTCCTACTTCCATGCTTCAACAATAGTCTCTGAATTCAACAGTTTATATGCCGATGAAAATTTCCAGTAGACATCTTTATTATATTGTTGCTACTATTCATATCTCTTACATCTCATCAGAATCTACTAAGAATCTACTAATAACAGTTATCATAATCTTAGTTTTCTCTGGTAAATCCTCCTCTAAATCGCTATGAGAAACCAACTGAATTTTAAAGCTTCACCACCTCATGAAGCTCTAATTATTTCAGTTTCATTAACTTCTAGTAAGGCAGATAGAGAGCAAACTAATTTATTTCATTTCATCTCTTCAATTTGACACAACTCTAATTCCTGCTTTCATTTGAAGTAGCTTCTTTTTTCTAACTAAAGAGTCACTCTCATAGCAAAAGAACATTCATACTCAGAAATAGCAATTATGAGAAAAAGCCTTATTGCCTGTGATAATTTTTGCTTACAAGGTCTTTCTCCCACTTTCTCAGATATGTTCAACTGCTTTTAACAAGATGCATAATGCTTAATGTCTGTGCTGGTATCATGAAGTCAACAGATAAACTTTGGGCTGTAAACTTAAGCAAAAGATCTCTGTGAAATTAGAAATACTCATAGTAGAACTTCAGCAACAAAAGAAAGGTAGAACGATCCTTCTTTTCCTTGAATTTCTGCCTTTTAGGAACCTTGATAAATAAGAACTGCCTTTGAGACATGCTATTTAAATTCTCCCTCCAAATTTTTGTTAACATCTGTGAATGTAGAGCTACCTGTAATCCTCAGGAAATAGGATTTATATGGACAGTGAGTACTAAGAATGTAAACTGAGTGTGATTAACAGTTTTGTCTTAGGAGCAACATATTCACATCAAATGGCGCATCTGCTTCTGATACAGCCACACCCACTCTGACAGCAGTCTAAAAAGGTAGAAATCCCATAGGTAGTAATAAAAGCAGGCATAACTTGCTCACTAAGTTAAAGAAATCAAAATAAAAGTCCTGTCAGTTTGAGCTTAGATAACCTATTTCCTGTAATGAAGAAAGATTTTTGGCTATCGAGATCACCAGAACTTGAAAAAAAAATACTATGAACTTTACATTTAAATGTCAAAATCAAATGCCTACACTGTAGACAATGACAAGCAGAAAATTGTCCTATTTGCCCATCAGAGTCCATGGAAAGAGGCAGACAATTGTGTGTCAAACATGACTTGTTTTAGCAAGTTAATTCTGCTATTTCAGAATTGATGTCAGCTACCATTTGAGATCCCTAGGTGACTTCTGACATCCACACAGGTTTTGCAGGTAAAGAAACCAAGACAAATGACTCACTTAATTGGCAGCTAAAGCTCAGGAGGGATAGTATAAAGAACATTTAATGTCATTAGACACCTATGCAGAAGTAACTGAATTATCTTGATGTGTCTATATGAGGATGAGATTAACTAAATCTTACAACAGTTTTCTCGGGGATTGCAAAGGGAGTCTGTGGTGATTAACTCAAGCAAAGATATCTGCCATGTAGGTGTCCACATCTGACTGGAAAATTACACCCTTTTTTACCCTGGAGGGGGAAGATAGTGATTCCTAGTAAATGAATGCATAAAATATGAAAGTAACAGAGAGTTGGGGATGTAAAAATCTGAGGGAGGAATAAGTCTGAGAGTAAACGAATTACATTAAGTTGTCTCTAGGTTAGTAGGTGTGTAAGCTCCCTATATAGTTAATGAACATCTGGTTATTGAAGTAAATGCAGTCCAGACCATCAACACTATTATTTAGTTTGTTTTGAAGTATACACCTAAAATACTATTCAGTTCCTGAAATATTTGCACCTAGAGCTCTCTAAGTCTTTTCATTCTAGACATCTTCATAGGCAGATAAAATAGGTCTAACAAGAAACTATCACACTTCTGGAACTGAAGACCAGAAATCTTATATTTGCATAATTGCATTGTGCCTAAAGCTGACTGTACTGACAAGTAAAGAATTCACTTGGGACAGACTGTTATTCCGAGTTAGTTGTAATTTGCCACTTAATTATTTGCAAATTTAACTAATTTGTGTCTATATGGCACTACAAGAATGTGACATAACATTATAAAGCTTTGTAAAATGTATTCTGATGAGGTCAATAGCACGCTAAATTTGGTGCTGGTAATTGTAAATTTTATGTTGCTGTCTATAAACTTATGAGCAATTAATTATTAAGAAAGTGTTGGTTAAATAAATTTCAAAAATATACCAAAATACCGAAACCTTCAGTTAGCTAAGCCCAAAAGATGTGCTCTAAAGACTCCATATAGCTTAAGTTTGCTTCAAAGTTCAGCTTTGATAATAACTGTCATTAGCATATATGTTTGTGATTAAAAACTCTTTTTATCTTTCATATGTACTCTCTTTATTACTTTAATTTTGCCAAATATTTTCACAATTTGTATAAAACCTAGCTTTGAAATTTTTTTAATATTCAATGGCTAAGACTTTTAGAAAATGGTGACACCATTACTGATGTTAGAAAACTAGCCTGGTCTTGAAGGCCAGGACCTTTGTACTTGTACTCTTTGCAGTGGATGAATTAAAACAACTGCTCCTCTTTTGTTTGCTTTATTGCTTTTTCTCTTTGCCTATTTCATCTGGAAATTGCTTTAAGCTGTGTACGTACTTGAAGAAGAATCAATACCCCTAAATCTACAGTAATTTTATCCTTTTAGACAAGGCCTGTAAGTTTAAACATCTATCCTTCCTCCTTTCCAGCAACTCACTTTTCATACTTAATAGTATGAAGCATACTTAACATACACTAAATTATACACAACTAAATAAAATGTTTACACTTTTCATGGAGACAGATAGGAAATCAAGTTTTCAAATAATCTTGTGTTGTACTGCAATAGGACTGCAAAAAGAAATTAATAACAAGAATATTCTTTTGAGTTAAATGCAGCTTACTTCTTTATGTCTGATTTCTTTGGTTGCAAAATGGTTTACTGCCTCTTGTCTACAGACTTACAGGAGACCTGGCAGGTGATGGCCGGTGAATTCCATGCCAGAATTACAAATTTCATAGACAGATAGCATGATTCTGAGACAATCAACTAGTTTCTATGGGCACAGTAGCTACAGATTTTTCTTATTTTTGTTTAGCTTCATTTATTTTATTTTGTTTTATTTATGTTGTGGTTTTGATTTTCAATATTTATTTTTTAAAATGTATTTCTGATAAAAATGGTAGATCCTTTTGCTGCCTTGTAATTAAAATGCAGAGAATAATTTGAAATATAGGATCTTTTAAACAGACCTTGAACACATTTTCTTTTCATTTCAGTGGTTTTCTGGTTCTTGGAGAGTCTCTTGACAGCTGTCACTGAGGGAGAGGAAGAGTGTTACTTATTTTTATTTGGTGATTATCTTAGCTGACATATCTTTTCATCTCAGGCATGGCCAGGAGTTAAAGAAAACAGGCCAAATGCACTTTTTCTTGTTAGGCAAATCTTTGTCTATGCTGGGTTTAGAGCTTCTTAAATCATTGTATTAGGGACTTTGGTGTAGAATGACTTTATCAAGAAAAACACTCCACTGCAAGTGCTGGAGGGAAAAAAAAATAAGATGTTACTTGAAAGTGTATTGAGCTCAATCTTACAATGACAAATTATGTCAACCCCATATTTGCTATTATCATCTTGATTTCCCTGACTGCGTGAAACACATCAGGCAGACTTTAAAATGTGGTTAAAATGCAATGAAGAGTCAGTTTTACCACATCCATCACCATGCACTCTGTCTGATGAAATGAGTCTGTCTTTTCTGCAGGACCCGAGGAATTCTGCCAACAAATAGGAACACAAAGACAAATAGTACAATAAATAAAAAAGAAATGCATGTTTGTGACTTCAGGAGCTGTAGTCGTTATTATGAATTAAAGCAAGCTTGTCTGATAACAATCTTGTCTGTTTAATGAAAGATAGTTCAAACAACCATATAAAATTGCCAACAGTCTTAAAATGGAAGGGGGACTCAACTGTCCAAAGTAGTGTTTATTAGAAGAAAATGTTTGTAAGGCTGATTCCAACCTGTTGAAACAGGACTAATTTATGTGACAGTTTTTAACTTAAGTTAGTTGCTTCTTTTCAGTGTATCCATTTTTCATAACTTTCACTTTATTACTGAAAGTATTCACTGTCAGGTATCAAATAACTACAGACAGAATACTGATTTCATCCAAATATGACACTTGTTTTAGTTAATGGAGAAGACTCTGATTTTGATGCTACATACTCACAAAACTATTCAGTGAGTGTGGAAGTAATTTAACTTCTTTTTATTGAATTTGAAATGGTTGCCCAAACCAACCATGCCAGATAAGGTTAGAGAGTTAGAGAATCACAGAATTAATTATGTTGGAAAAGATCTTTGAAATCATTGAGTCCAATCTATGACCAAACACCACCATAACAACCAGACCATGGCACTACTTTCAGGTAGTTGTAGAGAGTGACACCATCTGTGGCTGGTCTCCAGCTGCACCATTCACCGCCACTGGGTGTGCCCTGCCATCCAGCCAGTTCTTAACCCAGGGAAAAGTGCACCTGTACAAGCTGAGGGCTGCCAGCTGTTCCAGGAATTTGATGTGGGAGACAGTGTCAAAGGCTTTGCTGAAGCCACTGAGTTTGAACAAATGCAGCAATCTGCTTTAGGTGGTGATGGCTTGCACTGTGAACTGAAAATTTCAATTAAAATTATTAGACTCTGCTCACTACAGAGCAATTGTAGAGACTATTGAGAGATACTTCCTCATATCATATTTACTGTAGGTACTATTGAGGTAGAAGTTAATAATTTTTTCTTATCTACTAGTTTCAAAATCTTGATGGAGTATAGCTTTTAGAAAACAATTTTTTTAGATTGCATGTAAGCTTAGCCTGGATGTCTTCTGCTGTATTGCTTGTGCAGTTATCAACCATATGTCTCTAAATTATACATTTTTTCCTTTCAGAGCAAACTGGTCATGATGTCAAAAGCATTCAGATGCACCGATGAGAAATACTGCTGTAAAAAAGTTCAAGGATTGCAGCCAGTTTCTGAGAAGCAATTATATCAGAATTGCAAGATGACATTAATTTCTCGCTAGTTTTCATACTAAAAAGGAAAAAACAGTGCTAACCCATATTTTATGTGATCTACAAGGACAGAAGAAGACACATACGTGCTTGTCCAATTTAAACTTCTGGTTGGATGGATATGAGAGGTTTTTCCCTGTGCAGCTGTGCTCCCATTTTGAGTGTTATAAGCAACATTTAGATGTGCATGTGTAACTGTCTATGTCTGTTTAGAGAGAGAAACCTTCAGTACTGTCCTGCAAAATAAGCACAAACTCTGTTTTGCTCAGACTTCCTAAGTTAGGGCAAAATCCATTGGAGATGGGATATGGAGACCCTGCGATCTACACCCAATCCATAGACAAAACATGATAGTATTCAGTTGACTTAAATAGCAGCAATAACCTCTGTTTTGCTCTCACAGAAATTACAGCAAGAATAGATCAAAAAATGCAGAATACTTGAGCAAAATTATGAGCATTGTACTGTCTGTCTAAACTTGCATCCCTTGCTTGAAGCTGCTTTAAAAGCACAAGTTTTTTTGGAACTTGTTTTATTTTTTAGTCCAATGGCCAAGAATATCTGAGGAATGTGACTATAACCTTTGAGCTGTACTTAACGTTGCCATTGTGTTTGGGGAACTCTTCCACATAAGCCACATTTGCCTCCCACTCTGGATCCATGTCTTACACAATCACCATATTTGTAGTGCTGTCTTACAGTAGTGTGCAAGGTGTAAGCATCCTGAATTGCAAGCTAGATTGACACTTGGCATGAGTTCAGATCAGCAATTTGTCCCTTAGCAGCCTGGAAAGGGGATTTATGCCCCAAAGCTTCCAACTTCTAATTTTGGGGCTTTTTTAGGGCTTTTTTTTCTTTTTAATTTTAGGGCTTTTTTTTCTCTTTAATTTTTTATCTGCTGTGTAATCACTTAGCTTTTAATTACAACACAAGTTCATCATCTGTATTCAAGGAGCACTAGCGTATTTTCTCCCTTCCTTCTTCTACTGCATGCTAATCAGTTTCCACGGAATAGAAATGTGTCCAGAAACCCTAATTTGATGTCCCAAACTTCTCCTTTAAAGGAAAAATGTGTATATATACACATCTAGAAACATAAAATAAATTAATAAATTAGATATGGCACATGTTTCCAAACAAATAGAGATCTAAAGTCTCGTAGAAAACATAAAGAAACTAAAAAATCACACAGCCTGAAATCTAAGCTTTAAAGTGGTTATATTAGACCATAACATGATTTTGTCTGATGCCTAAGTATTTTCATTTTTCTGATGAACTCATAAGAGATATTTGCTGATGGCATAGGAATAGCCAGACTCTGGTAAGGACTTGGAGAAGTGGCAATGACTCTAAAGAGCATGGCCTGCGTGCTGATGGGACTACAGTGAAGGCAGACATTGTGCTGCACTTGGTTGTCCTCATCCACTGGTCCTAGAGCTTGGTGGCTATAAACAGCCCCGAACAGAGGAGAGCAATGCATTAATCATAGTCCCAGTGGCTGATCAAGGCACTCCTGACCAGTCACCTTGCTTATCACTATGCTGGAAAAATCTGCAACATGAAGATATCAAATATCTTCTCTTTACATATCAGAAGTATACCATAAAATATATTAAAATAAAGAGAGGTAGTTAGCCTAGGGAGGAATGTGGGAAATTTTATGAAAAGTTCTCAAGAGAAAAGAGACAGAATACCAAATAATTGTTGTAACTTCATTTCTAGAACACAGTTTTTCTGAGTGCTTTATATAAGTAAGAAAATAATTTAAAAAATTGATGGTTCAGTAATAATCTCATATTTAAGATCACTGCATGTTTTTTATATAGCCAATAAAGACAGGGAAATGCTCTCAGTCTAAGTCAGGTGTTACCCTTGAAAGATATCCGCGGTCCCTCATACACTGAAGAAGGATTACTTATTACAGTATAAGTAAAACAGAACTGTTAATTACTTTCCAATAAACCAAGACAAACAAACTATTATCGCAAATTTTCCCCTGGAGGAAGATGTCATTATCATTACTGTGTCATTTTGACATCCTCCTTGGTCAGGTGGTGCTCTTTTGCCAGTTATGACTTTTTGTGGTGGTTGGATGTTTTGTTTTTTGGGGTTTTTTTCAGCTTGGACATCTGAAACAATTTAGAATTTTACAGCAATTTACTCATATATTGATTTTATGCCATGACATTCTGAAAATGGAATAATCCTAGGACCTTTTCTGAGTATTTTTGGAGAAGGCTGGTTAGAGCTGCTCAAAACAGAGTCTAACTTGAGCTAAGACCTAAGGCATACAGAGAATGATTTATCTTTTTGTTCCTCTTTCACTGAGAATGCAGCTAATAGTATTCACTTTCTTGTTATAGCTTTTTACCTCCACAAAAATAAGTACACAGACAGAAATCCAGCATTTAAATTAGCTGGAGTACATCCCACCCTGAAAATTCAGAAGAGAAATCTTCTGTTATAATTTGTCTTGTTCTTATAGTTTCTGAATTGATCCCTATTCTTAAAGACAACAATTTGCTGACAGTTTCAAGTATTTGGGACTATAGATTTAAAACAGTTTGTGCTGCAAATTTAAATTCCATTTTGTTGTCCTTTGCTTGTGGTAAACTGCAGAATTTAATTTAGTGGTAAAATAATCTGACAAGCTGTTTGGGGAATGAAACTGTATTAGGATAGATATGATGTTGAGGTCAATGTTCCTTAGATGGAATATTGAACATCTGCCTAATCAAAAAAAGAAATAATTAAAGGAATATACCACACAGATGTTATTTGGTGGGGCTGATTTAGAGCTTGTAGATCTACCCAAACATTCATCCATGTGCACACAGCAAGTTTAAATATGCATGAGCAGGTCTTCTGACGTGTATTTTATCAACACAGATTGGTTATCGAGTAGAGAACATCTGTGATGGTGGAGGAGAAGAGGAATTTAAGGAAGTATGTAATGTACAATCTATGTTCATTTACTCAGAAGTTTATAGGAATCTTCTTCCACCAGAGAAAAGCCCAGTAGTAAAGAGTCTCTGCACTCTCCAGAATAGCCCAAGAGTGACCAATTCACTTTCATGGCTGTTAAAATAATTTTTGCATGGCCTAATAAAGCACATTGCAATTTCTATCCTTTGTATTCAGTGTTCATGACAGGTCTATATAGTTGCTCTAATTGAAGGCTTGAAAGAAAGTGCATTCATTTTCCTCTACATTGTCCATGGACACTAAAACCTCCTAAATGCCACATAAAAGTCTTTATAGTTCAAATTTCTTCCACATTACATGTTTTACAAATTTTGGAGTTTTGTTTGGTGTGCTATCCTATACAGGCAGGTAATGGGGTGAATATACTGCCAATTTAGAGATCAGTATATAAGTACGCAGAAAAAATTGAACTTTCTTCTCAGATGTTATGTTGAAGTTCTCAGCAAAATATTGCCATGAGGAAAAACCTTACTTTCAAAACAATTTATGTGTTTGTTCTTGATCCGGTGGCACAAGAAATCTATTTAAGTGTAAATAATGAAATGCTAGAAGGCATGGCTATTGGCATTAAACCTATGACAAATAAAGGCAATAAAATTCTGAATGCCTGCATTAAGACAAAGAATTCTGTTATACCTTCATTTTCTTTATTTGCTTATATTTTATGTTATATACATATGAGTATATGGGGTTTTTTTTCACAAACACAAAATCATATATATGCATATACTTCTCTCCTTGTGAATCTTTACAGGTTTGTTTCAGTTTTTTTTAAATAATTAGATCTACCTACACTCCTTCCAAAAATCCTCAAGAATTAGTTTAATTGGTGTCAACATTAAACTGCATCAAGTCAGTAAAATTTATTTTTGCTAAATGCTTATATTTCATTGTGAACTTGAGTCAGAAAATTAGAACAGTTATGTTACTATGTAACTTCAAACATTTGTAAGGCCTTTAAACAAGTCAGGATTAAATTCCAAGCATTCAGGAAGGACATTTTCCAATTTTGTAACCCTTATAAATAAGTAAATTCTCCTGTTGCCACATAATGAACTCTTACAAGTGTCAGTGGCTAGAGCATTAATTACATTAACTCTGGTTGGCATTCAAACTTAAAGCTTTATTCCCTTGTCTAAGAGTGTCAGGGAGGATGTTACTGCCAGTTTATTAAACGTTTCATTTAGGCCTGTCTCTGCCATCTTCTCTCTATTCAGCCACTTCTGTTCATACCCAATAACTTTTCTGAATTGGAGATAGGCCAGAAAAGACATCATTCATCACTGGGTTTAAACGTACCACTGCAACTGCGGTGCAAGGACAGATTGTTGTTTCCTGTTTAATCAGTGAAGTGACCGAGACTTTTTATTCCATATTGTCAATATGGAGGAGCAAGTCTAAAAATAAGGGAAATAGTTTGTGAGGAAAGAATACATAATAGTCTAGGAGAGATTGTCAATAAGGAGATAGGCACGGGGAAAATGATGATTAAAAAACCTGATAGGAAGGCAGAAAAGTAAAGTTAGAAACAGAAGATGAAAGGCTGATATATTTGATTTACATAATGAGAAAGATAGGACACTGATGGCAGTGATGCAAAATATTCAAGAGATATAAGTTTAATGAGGAGAAATAATTGTCTTAAAAAGGATTTTAAATTAAGATTTCTGGAAATCAAAGAATTCAGCTCTGTAAATGTGGTCTAAACCACTATGTTTTTATTTCTAAATAAGATGGCCATGCACTCATGTCTTGGTTCAGATCAAGTGCTACCAACTGGTTCTCATGTACAGTACTTAGGGCTAGTGTACTTTATAACAGATTTTTCTCAAGGATTTTAGGACATATTAAAAATGGAACCACTTAAACAACATGGGCCATTAAGGCTGCATTGTCCAACCCCACTTATTATTTCACAAGATAGACATCCCCAAAAGATGTAGAAGGAATACAAAACATACTAGAGGGAAAAAATAACCCCCCAAAAAGCCCAAATAACCCTCCCACCAAACAAAAAACAAACAAACAAATTTAAAACAAAACAAAACAAAGAACAACAGCAAAAGCTAACAAAAAGAAAGGGAAAAGAAAACAGAAACTCTAAAATGAAAATCCAAATGTACAACAATAGAGTTCAAGAGAAGCAGATGAAGGCTTTCAAAAATAATTTACAAGCATACTAGAAAATTTGCTGCCATATGGTGAAACACTTTGTATGCTTGCCTCTGTTCTGACATTTGAATGTTAATTGGTAAAGGATGAAGCAGAGTTTCATTTCAGATTATGGGACTGGTATCTCTCCACAATATCTGACACAACCTTATTCTGTTGTCTGCCATATCTTATCATCCAGGCTAAGGAATAATGGGATATTCTGTATTTCTCAGCGTCTATGGCTCCCTTTGATGCATTTTCTTCTGGAGGTGCACTTAACTCATGTAGCTTCACATATATTATGACTTTTTAGAACCTGAACAGCAGCCCTTGTACAAGTTAGGACCGGTGATACCCTGAAAAGCTATGTGAAGCTGTGGTGTGTCAACAAGGATGAGGCAGAAACAAAAGAGCAAGATATGCTGACATTGAAAATAAAACCCTCTCCACAAAAACAAGCAAAGAAAAAAACCAAAAAAAATCATGTTATCTTTCAGACTTTTACTTGAATAATTTAGAAGCATAGAAATTACTCAGTACAATTTATTTTTATATTGACCATAATCTCTCCCTGACCAATTTTTAGGCTTTAAACACCTTCCTCAAGTTCTAGAAGGATGTGATAAGCACACTGGATTCTTTATCTTCAGGTAAGATTGTTTCAAAGACTCATCCAGATTCTGAACAAATCTTCACCTCATGAGACTGCAGAGTAAGAAGAGAACAAGAGACTTGAATAAGAAACAGCTACAGTCTAGCTGACTGCTCTCATTGTTTTAGATTTCACAGTGCTGCTTCTCCTGAAGGCAAAGCTACAGTCTCTCTTTCTTTGCACTCTAGTTAGATACCCAAAAGAAGCAGATGGGTCAAAATAGTTCCATCTGCTTTGTTCTGTCATAACCTGGAAAAGATATCTGGATTTAAGTAGAATACTCACATCATTAAGTCAAGAAATAAGGAAAAATAAAAAAGAATGCATTTTTTGTTTTGTATCTTGTCTCTCTCAGAGGTTGTGTACCCCCAAAAGTATTGAGAAGTTTTATTTGGTAAAGAAAGTTTTCCATTTATTAAACAGGCTTGGTATAATATTAGTTGCTACATATAGTCCTTATGTTTTGAAAGATTTATAAAATATATTTTGTTCCTACAAAACTCCACACAAATATTATGGATCAAAAATTTGTGTAAATATGAGGGTAAAGTATATTTACTATAAAATTAAGAAGTGTAACAAATAAGTTGCATTTTTTAATGTATCAAAGAACAGGATATGACAAAAATATTTGTTCATTTTACACAGATATTAAAAATTAGGTATCATATGTTTTTATGGTAGCTTTGTACTTTTTACTCATATGTACTTCCTAAGCAACAGATTCCTAAGTGATGAATCCTCAGTGAGGTCTCAGTAAAAGACCTGGACTTTAATTCAAGTGCTTATGCAAAAATGTTATGCAAAACAAGACCCTGAGTTAGATCTTCTACTCTTAAATGTAGAGGAGGGAACTAAATAACTAAATAGGTATTTATGAAAACAAAACCATCAGGAATTAGTCTCAGTTTAAATATGTTGGAGTTCTACCTCTCTCACCCAGGACAGTTGACCCAAACTGGCCAAAGTGACATTCCATACCATGTTATGTCATACTGAGGACATGGAAAGTAGGGAAAGCAGTCTGGAGTTGTAGTGCTCAGGAACTGGCTGGGCAGGAGGTAAACTCCTGCACTGTGCATCACTTGTTTTGTGTATTACATCCAGCCCTTACCCTACAGAATTTGCATCATGCCTGGGTCCCATACTTTTCAATGTATCCCAATAAATCACCATGATTTTTCCCTTTGCCTATGGGCTATCCCTTTAAAATTTCTGTTTACTTCATTTAGTAAATGACTTTGGTCCCCGTGTGTAACAGCAGTCTTCCAGGGAGGGAGAGCTAGCTTGTGGTGGTGCATTATTTTATTCATCACTGCACTTGTCTGGTTCTACCATTACTGTGGTTGCTATATGTCCCATCAACTCTATTAAGGTAAAAAATCACCCATATTAATAAGGAACAAATTTTCATGAAACTATGTTTTAAAATGCTGGGCTAGCTCACTTGCTAAAGCACAAGAGTTTAATCTCAGGGTCATGGATTCTGGGTGGGAAAAAAAGGGATGGTGTAATTTAGTTTATGAGATATCTAAACAACATACAGCAATTTTCTCATTCTGCTCCCAACACTGGGACAAGGGAGAGAATCAGAAAACAACAGAATTGTTTTTGGTGGAAATAAAGGCTGTTTAGCAGAATAGAAAATAAAGGGTAAATAATAATAATAGTTATTGCTAAATTATAATATAAAAATCAGATGTTGTACAATGAAATTTCTAAAGACCTGCTGACTGATGTCCAGATGGTTCCCAAACAGTGATCCCCAGAGATCTCTTCCACTAGTTCAAGTACTGAGCATGATGTCATATGGTTTGGAATATTCTTTTGGTCAGCTAGGTGGCTGTGTCTCTTCCCATTTTCTTGTAGTCCCAAGTCTCCTTGCTAGCAGAGCAGTATGTGGAGTTGACAAGTCCTTGACCACTGCTTGGCAAAAACTGAAATATCAACATTATTCTCAATCTAAATTTGAAACAGAGAACTGTACCAGCCTCAGGGAATAAAGTTAACTCTTATCCCAGCTCAACAAGGGCAAAAGTAAAAGGAGAATGTCACATACTTTTTTCACACTGTGCAAAAAAAAGCTCATACTGACTCCATGAAAGTAAGCTTTGGTAATAGTAGCAGAATAGAGCAGAGTTTTAACACAGCAGGATGACCTGGAAGACTGCAAGGCTGGGACCTGAGAGCCAGTTCAGGAGCACATTTAAAGTCAGACTCCTTTTTCTTATGCATTTTCTTCTGTGCCCTAACCATATCCTCGCAAAGACTTGGAAACTTAAAAACTTTGTCAAAAGCAGCCATAATTCCCTTATTCTTCCCTGCCGCCCCTCAAAAAACTCAACCCAAAAGTCAGGACACTAGACTCAGGAGGCAAACTGTATAAAACAAAAGGGTCTTATACATGTGCAAGTCCTTGTCCTACTCAAGAAAAAACAGGATGTCATGACTCATTTCAGTTTAGCTAAAGTTTCACCAAGGATTGTTCCCACAGGTAGGTTGAATGTCTCTGAACTCCCTAAGAAGCTGCCAAATGCAGCTTACCCCATCTGAAGGTGCTATGCAAACTTAGAACAGCACAGATGGGTCTAGTAAGAAAATTGGTGTTTGCACTGAAATTACTTGTGTGAGACGAAAGCTGCTGAGCTGAACTAGATAACAAGGATGTGGTTTTCATTCTTTGCAGAATATCTATTTTGCAATTTGAATTTTTTCAATGTTTTCTGATTACACAGTCTTCTAAAGATTAAGCCCACTCAGTTTAATGCAATTAAAGTAGACACTTTAAAGACCCTTGGTAATTCTGATCTTTTAATTGCTCTTAAAACAGTGTTTTAGACCTTTGCCTTTTAAAGGTTTTTTGAATAAGATCAGAGCTAAGTTGTACCAAAATGTCATGGAACAGCTGGCATCCTGAGGTTGCAGATGACTGGCACTAAGGATCATCACAGATACAAGAAATGCCATTCGCCCATTAAAAATCACATTGTAAAGATTTTATAATGCCAAATTGCAGAACATCATTACATGTGAACAGGCAAAGTTTAATTGTTGGACCAAATTTTTTCTTTTCATGTTCCGTGTCATGCCACTGTTCTTAAAATAAAAAGCCTTCTGCTGTGTATTGTAGATGATATTTTTAAAATCCAAGCAATTAAATCTGTCCAGAATGATACTGAAAAAATATCTTTTTTTAATGGATAATTGAGATAATTGCAAATTTGGAAGGGGATGTAGAGTTACCCCAAATTCCTTTAGAAATATGAATACAAATGGAGAGGCTTCACATCTTTTGAACAGTATTGACAGGAAATTTCCACATTTCTTCTGTATTAGTTCTCAAAAGAATGTCTCAGTTTTATGAGTTTGAGGTCAAAAGTGGGCAAAGTCCTGAGGAGTCCCAACTCCTACTGCTAAGTAAGCCAAGGAACAGAGACCTCAACACACCAGAGAAATGCAGGAAATATGATTCTTTTAGCTGTCAGACAAAGACAGACAATAATTTTTTACTGTGTTAACGCCAGATCTTTTTTTAAGTTGCAGCATTTTCATATGCTCTCAGATCTCAAAAAGTTTCCCTTACAGCATAAATTCTCCATGATTCAATATTTAATCTTACGATTTTTTCCCTTCCTCCCTTCCTTCCATGGAAAGTTATGAAGTAAATAAAAACCAACCAACCAATCAACCAAACAAAAAAGAAAAAAAAAAAACAACAACAAAAAAAAAAACCACAAATCAAAGCTAAACCAGAAATAACAAAATATAATTTTTTCTTTAAAAATTACTAAATGCAATAGTAATAGAATTATTTTCTTCATATTTATGGATCTTTTTCACATGCTAAAAAAGTTTTCCATTTTTGATGAATGTTGTGGACATTCATTTGACATAAAGTTTCATAACTTCACACTTTGAAGGTTGATAAAATGTTGTAGTATTGGCATCAAATGTATTTCACTTTTGAGTTGGCATTTTGAAGGACAATTTTCTACACCGTTTTAGACGACTTTTATGATACCAATATCATAAAGTCATTCCAGACAACAGGTAATTGTAGCTGTATATGGTATGAAAAGAAAAACTGAGTTATCTCAAAGAGAAAGAAATAAAGAAGAAAATCTTTCTGATCTTCTGTCAACTCTTTAAACTAAGGTTATAACTTCCTTGCAGACCATCACGTACAGAGCTGTCTGTGTCAGTTTTTATAGATTCTTCTGATAGACTGTGCAGCGATTGACCCAAACCTTGTTCCCATTCAGTTTTTGTTAAAACTAAAATCACTTGTGAGACAATTCTTTTTATAATCTTGAAAGATCTGGATCATAAATCATGTGGCAGCCAAAGGAAGAACAAAAATTCTATAGCTTACAGCATAACACAATTTCAACACAAAAATAATTTTTATCAGATTTAAAGAGTGAAACTGAGTCTACTTTGGGCAGTGTTTTTACAAAAACTTGATGTTCTTTTTCCAAGTTATAATCATCTTACAAAGTACTAACACAAAAGCATTAGAAGATAGTTTGACACAATGAATGCTTGTAACATGATGAAAAAATGTGCAAAGGCAACTCAAGGTGAAAAAATATTAAAAAAATTACATTACATCTGCTGAATTTCAAAGTTACAGCTACTGTCAAGAAACCAAGCAGGAAAGAATAGAAAATACCCTTAATTTTTAGTGTAAAATAACTTATGAAATAACTTTTCATCATGTACTTATTCGTCTGCTTTTGTGTAATAATTTTGCACTGAACTGGTGGAGTGCATCACACTAACTCATGGGACTTACAGGGAAGTCTGCTGGAGGAGACATTTACCTGCAGTCCCTGGAGCACCCCATGCTGGACACAGTGGATGGCCCATGGGAGGCTGTGACTTCATGAGAAGTCCATGTTGAAGCAGGTCTGGGAAGTCTGTGGCCCCATGAAGAGGGAAGCCTACACAGGAGCTGGCAGGACTTGTGACCTCCTGGGATACCCATGATGGAGCAAAGTGTCCCAGAGGGACTGAGGCCTGTGGAAGGAACCCACGCTGGTGCAGTTGATAAAGGATTGTCTCCCATGGGTGGGACACTATGCTGGAGCAGGTGAAGCAAAGTGAAAATTTTCCAGGATAGAAATCCATTTTAATTTAGGTGAAATGTACATTTTTGAGTTGAGTCTGTGGTTAGAAATCGTAGTTATTTAGCCAGACTGCAAGGCCTAAGCTCAGTGAAGTTACTTCAGCAAAGGACAGGGATAAAGGGGAGGAGACAGAAGATGATAGAGAGAGACAGGGACTGCTGTAAGGGCAAGTCAGCCTGACCTCGGAATTCTTTCTGATAAAAAGGATCTAGTGGTAAAAGTCACGCAAAACCCATAAAAATGAATATGCATGAACCTATTGTGAAACTGTATGCATATGTATTTGAGAGAGAGATAAAAAGAGATCTGAAGTTCTCAGAGGCAGGCATCCCTTTTTTGAGGACAGCAATCTCCACATGCGTCCAGCGCTGTAATAAACATACCAACTTTACAACTTTTACAAAGTTGTGAGGTTTCTTCTTTTCTCCGCAAAACACAGGGGGGGAGTGTGGGGAGGAAGGAGTGGCAACGACAACCTGGAATAAACTGACCTCAATCTCCATTCCCTGTTCTCCTGTGACGTGTGGGGGAGAAAGATAGAAATTAGGGGTGAGGCTGAGCCCAGGAAGAAGGGAGAGACAGGGGAAAGGTGCTTTTAAGATTTGTGCTTATTTCTCATTATCCTACTCCAATTTGATTAGTAATGAGTTAAATTATTTTTTACTCACATGGAATCTTAGTACATAGCACAGTTCACCTTCCCCTCTTCACGTAAACTTGTGTCTTGTTGAACAAGCATTCTTGCAGCCTTATGATACTGCTGAGACACTTTAAGTTTTAATTTTTACTTTTTTTTTGCATTTTCCTCCAATGGTAGAAGAGTCCCGACATCATGGAATATTTCAAAGTAACTTTTGCAGATTTTTTCCCCTTTGAAGTAGTTTTATATCTCAGTTGAAAAAATACTTACAAATTGTATAACAATAAAGCCTCTGTAGCCTTGCAGCTATAAGCAATTATAATCTACCCTGAAAATAGATGTACAAGAAAATCAAATTTGAATGTTCACATATAAGAAATGGGCTGTGTTTTTCTGAACATTTTTAAAATTCTATTTGTTTTCCAGTAGTAAAATAATTGTTAAAATTTTTATTTCCAGCAGTTATTTTTACATAATGAATATTACATTTCAGATGAATTAGAGTATTTAATTTTCCCCATTTTTCTATAATTGCAATAGGAGAACCTTCTAGCACTTCAGAGGACCATTATTTATCATTACCACTTTATGTTGAAGTGGAAATTTTCAGAGATGAGAAAAAATAAAGTATAAAAAAAGCCATAACCCTAACTGTGTGTGTTTTACTTTATATGAGACAAATTGGGGGGTTTTTTGGTTAATTTAGGTCATTGATCCATTCAAATTAATATTTTGATTCTGTCCCTGATTAGTAGAAAAATAAAAGAAGATTCTGATTCCCATATGTATGTTAGAATAATTTTACTCATCAAGACAAGGGGAAAAAATCTTTTTTAATCATGTTCACTTTGGCTTATTCCAAAATTTCAGCTGTCATAGGTAGTGATCAACTGTTGGTGAGATTACAGCTCTCTTTATTAGATTGAATTTCTATAAGGATATACCTTATCCAAAATGTTTCTTAGACAGTGGCAGTTAATGACTAAACGCAGCTGTCTTGAGTTTTGCAACTGTTAGAGGTAAATTTCCTCATACAGTACGCACATATATGACTCAGAGTATAAACACTACCTCAGACTAGTTTGGCACATGCACAGTTTGCATGCTGTGAATTTGCACTGCATTAGCACTAAATGAGATGCAGAGATGTGAAATATGAAAGTACGAAGGATATAAACTACCAGATAGTCTCTGTTGCAGGCTTTAATCACAAACTGTTCCACTGTAGTAGGACAGAACCATCCAATTTATAGAATGAACTGGAGAAACTGTCGTAGCTTAATAATGCTGAATCTTCCTATGAAGTTTTGCTACTTTTTGTCAACAGAAATGGTATTCCTAAATTATGTAATTATTTGAAAGTTCCATTCTTAGAAGATTCTCTCGCTGAAGAACTTATTTTAAAATTTTCTTTTGTGTCCTAATAAACAATTTTAATTGAATAACTTGACTATGAATAACATAATAAAGTATGTAATGTTGATCTAAAGACCTTGACTATATTTAAGTCTGTGGGATGCTCTCTTTGATTGTAAAACCTCAAAGATCATAGGCCTAGCATGGTACAGAAGGTATGCCCAAGAGCAACAGCATTGACATGAAATCCCTCCCAAGGATTTGCAGAACTGGACAAATAAACAAATCCAAATTATATAACAAATTACTGCTTTTTAAAAAAATAACTCAAAAATATTGTTTGAAGAGTGCCTCTGCTGATGGGTGGTCTCAGTAATGGTGAGAAGCTGGCCTAAAATCTCACTCCATATTCCTATTTTTTAAACTTTAATGATTGTATGTAATATTCAGAAAGTTCAAACAGATTTTTGCATTCTCAAGATTTATTTTTAATCTTATCAGTAATGAGGTACCTATGCTTGACATATGGTAAGCATCTGATCGTAATAGATTTTGCTCAAAAACACAGCATGCTAGTCCATTTACTTAAGCTAGAGTGCTGCAAGAGCTGGGAAACTGGAATAGAGATTAGTTTTGTGCATTAGCAGACAGTCTGTGAGAGGATTTGTTGTTATTTTTTTCCAAAGACAAGGTACTCTTGAAGACCTAAAGCCACCATAATGGAATGTGTTCAGAGTATAATAGAAAATCTGAGTCTAGAGTACTTTGATGCTTGTTTACTTTTATTTCCCTGAATGATGCTTCACATGGCAAATTGGCATTAATATTTTCTGACTTAACACTACTTCTACATCCTGATTTTAAACATCTGATGTAAGTTTATTTTCATTTCATTTAGTAGCCCGAGGACAAACAGGAATCTTGCTGCTGCTTATAAAGAGAGAAAGAGAAGAGAACCTGTCCAACAGACTAATGCTAATATGCTATGAAATCCATAGACACTCTTGCTCCCTGAGGAATGGGTGCGGAGTTAGTATCATGTTGCTGAAATCCATTTTCTTGAATAAAATTGACAGATATGGTTTGAGCATTAAAAGACATTGGAAATGGACTGAGGCAATATGAGACTTGCTGACATTAGGGATGTCCTTTTTAGGGTAGGTCTGAGTAATGCAGTAAAAATAAATTAATAAAGAACAAGCAGTATTCTCAACTAAAAAAATCATTTTCCTTCAGAATTTGTCTCCTACCTGCTATTAATTTGCTTTATAGAATTTCCACATATATCACCTGGAGGACTTTTTCTTTGGCTCTAATTAGTACGTGTTTTGTTCTCTATGTTCTCTCCTCATCCATCTTGAGCAAAAACACTTTGAGCAAAATCACTTTGTGACTCCATCACTCTTGAGAGAAAAATCACCTCTTGAGTAAAAGTCTTGAGTAAAATCTGCTCCTGTAGATTCTGCCATTCTTTTGGAATCAGTATTACACCTAAGTTTTATTTTTCAGTAATTGCCATTTAACTATTCATTTTAATTTTAGGGAAAATTTAATTTCCGGTCTCAGAAACTGAAGGCTTTGGTAGTTCAGCATAATTCACAGAATTCACAGACTGTCTGCAGACTGTCTGCGAACACTCTGTTAGCCTTTATTCAATCCTTTCAGACTAGTCTATTTGACATCTGGGCCTTTTTTATGTCTTCTTTTTCTGGGGACCTAAAATTCCCTTTCCATGCAAAAAAAAGAATGCTGACCTATTTTAAAGGCCATCCACTTTGTTGTATTGCAAATAAAGACAATAATAACACCTTGGTCCTAGGTAAGGCAATCCACACTGTTGAGTTACTGAGAGGATCATCTGCTAGGAGTGTTTGGTTTAATTGGGAGTGGAGACTAGGACAGCAGTGTCTCTTGTTTGGAAAAAATAGCACTGAGAGCTCTGGTGAAGACATCCTCTTCCTGTTGCTGAAAGGGCTCCAAATCAAAGCATTTGGTGTATCAGTTTTGCCTTCACTTCCTTGTGTTATGCGCCCAGACTTGATAATTCTCTTCATATCGATCATGTAAATCATTGGCATAGTCATGGACATAAATATGGGATGTTTGATCTGGTCTGGTTTTGTTCTAACACAGTTCCCAGCACACCTAGTCATGACAGGATGCAGCAGCTGCATGTGGTATGGGAGAAAGTGCTGAAAGGATCTCTGTAAACACACAAGAAGGTTTTCTCGGGATTATTCCTACATCTGTCAAAGGACATATGATTGTAATATTTGTAGAACTTGCAAAAGGCCTCTTAAATGGACACTGGATAGGAATCTAGCGACTTCCATGGAAAACTCTTTAACTTCAGGAGACAGAGTCTTTCTGAATCTGTATGGAATTTAGCAGTCTTCTGATATGTTTGCTATTTCCATCATGTCACTTTACTACTTTTTTAATAGTAGCCTTGCTGAGAAAAAGGTTGCTCCACTCAGTTATTAGGTAGAAGATGGTAGCTACAATTGCTTAGGAATTTCATAATAGCAAACATAGAATAAGTCAGTGCTGTAAACTGAGACTACAGCCCCTAATCCCCTTCTGGATTTAAATTATAGTTTATTTCTTTAATTTTAAAAGGGAGTTTGTTGTTGTTGTTTTGTATTTGTTTCCGTTTTCTTGTTGGCTTGCTTTGCCAGAAATGGTGGCACTCAATACTTTTTACACAATGATTGGTTTTCTATTGCTGGAGCTGAAATAATAATCCAGAAACTGAGAGAAACAGAGGAGAAGGAGCAGAATTTGAGACTCCTGTTCTCAAAGAAAATGGGCCACTCATTGGGCTTCAATGAATCTTGAATTCAACAGTTCCACCAAAGCAACTGGAAGTGTAGGGACAATGCCCCCAGGCAGGTAGTTGGGATGTGTACATGGCAGATGCAGCAGAGAATGAAGGGGAAACTGAGCCTAGGCACTAATTATGGGTATCTTGTCGTGTAAAACCCATACAGCATTATCACCACTAGAAGTGCAATTGCTTGTACCTGTTATTGGCAGGTATCAGGAATTTTTAAAACTGCTGTGAGAAAAGAGCTAAAGAATTATTTAGACTTGTGTTATGCTGAATTCAATACTGTGATCTTGCATATGCTGAGAACTAGAACCCTAGAGAGCTCCTTTCATTTTTCACATGCTTGAATATCTAATAAGTTTCAAGAATATGATGATCCAGCACAACAGAATAACACAAATGTCTCTTAAACTTGCTGCTGTATCTCAACAGAAGCCACTGTATTGGGTACGTACTTACTGTTGTAGTAACTGTCATTGGAAGAAAAATTATTAATAGTTAGAACTGAATATCACTTAAGATCCCACATGAAATAAGAGATTGAATATCTGATTTTTACATCATGGATGTAAATAGTAAATACCATTTAAATTACACAAGAGATTGCATTGCCAAAATTACTAGAAAATTAAATGATATCTAAATGTTTCTCTCATTTAATTATGCTTTATAAACCTTCACAACAAGCTTGATTTTGTGGAGAGACTTCATGTTTAGATTTTATGTTACAGAAGTTGTGATAGACTTTAGGTTAAACTAAAAGTATTTTTCAAAAATAGAAGTAAAAATAGAAGAATTTTGTGACCTGAATATGTTTGTACAAAAGAAACTGCTTTTACAAACAGGTTTAAATTAGTTGTGTGACCAAAGCTAGACTAGAGTTTCACATCTACATAACTGTTTTTGGAAAAGGTAATACCACTATTATTACTTTTCTCAGCAGATCACCTTTTTCTGTATTTTTTTGCAAAAAATACCACTATTATTACTTTTCTCAACAGATCACCTTTTTTCTGTATTTTTTGCAAACAAAATTCCCTTCAAATTCCTTCTATTTTTGAAGATGAAATATGTCACATGATGCCTATTGCTCTTTCCCTCTCAAAACATAGGGCTGTTGTTTAGGTGCTACAAGAAGCTGCTCTAATTATTGTTGTCTACAAGTGTACCATTAGCCTGGGAACAGCTAACTGCCTTTAATTGCTGGAAACAGCTGGGTAATTAATGCTACCCAATTAGTATAAACACTTTATAATCTTCTTTGAATCCTCCTCTGACCCTCTTGGGTAACATACCTCACAATTTGAAAACAGAACTGGAGGAGAAGTTGTGAAATCTACTGTTAAAGGCAGAAAATTTAATTTCTTGCTAACTGAAAATTATACATCCTTCATCATAGTCACTCCCAGTGCTTATTATTATGGTTATTTATGTAGCTGTACTTATCATCCATTGTGTCATGTTTGTACATTGGCGAGAACAAGTAGCTTGAGTTCAAAACTGCTCAGAATAAAAGACTTTGATTATAGTCCATAAATCCAGTGATTAGTCCATAAATCTGTGTGCCTGTTTGTAGCAAATCCCTGTGGAGATATCTCCAGAAGAAATACAGTTCAGGCTGCAGGAGGAAAGGGAACTTTATGAAGACTGCATGGCATGGGGAAGACTTGAGGAAAACATTGTGGAGTTTTTTTTACTGTGAAGGAAAGGAACAAATAAAATACAACACTTTCCATAAAGTTAGGATTTACTTTGTAGACTAGATTCTTACGGATCCTCTCCCAACTTTTCCTCGGGGTTGTCTGCACTGGATAGTACAGTAACAAAGTTATCTAAGTTTTTTGAAAATAATACGAGATAGTGTCTATTGTTCAGATGTGAGAGTAGGTCAAGCTGGGATACCCCAAGAAACTGCCCAAACTGTTTCTTTCCTGAGACTAGCTCATGCAAAACTAAATTGGTTGTAGCTGAAATACTCTGTAGTGTGAGCTCTCTGAATATTTGGACCACACAGTTATGTGCTCATGACCAAAACACTGAACCAGAAATCAGAAAAATTGTCTTTTCCTGTATGATTTATGCTCCTTCAAAAACATAAGGAAAACACTGAATGCTTCACTGAAGTTCAGTCTAGCATTTGCTAGTGATAACAATGTCTGTATATAAATATCTGAAAATAATTTTGTTACTCTAGGAGTCTTTATATCTAGTCAAATACTGGTATGATTCTTTGTGTATGTCCAATGGGATGAAGTACACAGAAAGACTGCACTGGTAGGTGAGAATTAAAGTGATTTAAGTCTTGTTTGAGGGTTACATTTTAGAATGAAATTCACAATAACTCCTTAAAAAGAAAGCCAGGAAGAAAACCTAACTTCCATAATCAAGAACTGGTTAGGCTATTACTGACTCTTAGAATTCTTTTTTTTTCTGTGTAAAATTATGTTTGAAGAGGAAACTCTTAGTAGAAAACAAGAGAGGAATTTTCAGAGCCCACAAATTACAAAAAGCATAGAAATATAAACAGGATGTGCTGACTTTCAGTTTAGTTGGTTGGGTTTTTAAATGCATTCCTCTGAAATTCCAATCATCTGTGTAATACACACTTGAGAACAAAATATCTGTGCATTGTGTCAAGTTTATTTCTAAAATCTTTTGTTACCTTTTTTATAACCCGACAATACTGTCCAATAGCATATTTCTTTTATCTTGATTTAAACTACCTTGTCTTGTAAATCCAAGCCTATATTAGGTGAAAGACTTAAAAATACAAACACATAAAATGTTCAGAGACAACCATAAAAAACTGCATTAATTTGTCAAGAATGTTTTACCTCACAAATCATGCACTCAGTTTGTGAAAAAACAATCATTTTAACATGTAATTTAAGTACTGAAGCAAAAAAGTAAAACCAAGGAAAAGATAAATTGCGTCTTGTACAATTAACAAAGCAGACAAAGTGGCAGAAAGCACTTTAACAGTATAAATAGGTCTATTGAGTAAAAGACAGATATAAAGTAGTTGTTTACAAACCTGTAAATTTTACTGTGTTGTAGTTTTCAACAGTGTGAACAGGTAAGATTTATGAGCAGTCCTAATTTATTAGACTAACAAGAGTTTTCTGTAATGATCTCCTAAGCCAGCACAAAGAATAAAGTTATGTGAATCTACTAACTGCAAGACCAATTATCAAGAAAATTTAGCAATAAAAAGAATAGCAACCACCTTTCCAAAATTTTCTAAACATAGTTATTTTTTCTCACATGTAGAATATACTATACAAAAAATTTTTGTGACTCAAAACAAGTTCTTTATTACTGTGAAATTTAAAATGGCCAACATTATCTCAGAACTTAATTTCTTCACTTTTATTGGAACAAAAAAATACTAAAAGGATTGCTCTTGGCTGAATTTACTAAAAGTTAAGTTACTGATTTTTTCATATCACTGCTTGCCATTATACAAGAACAAATATTGTGATAAACATGTGACATGTACTGAACCTTTGCAAACTTTTAAAATAATATTGTATATTTCCAAGAAGACAGGTCACCTTTTTCTGGATAATAATGCCATTATACATTGCATGCTTTTGTCCTAAAGGAAACTTATCAATGAGGCACTTCTATCTTGATTGATAGGTGGAGAACAAATGCATAGAATGTACTGCAAGGCAAAAAAAGAAAAGAAAAGAAAAGAAAAGAAAAGAAAAGAAAAGAAAAGAAAAGAAAAGAAAAGAAAAGAAAAGAAAAGAAAAGAAAAGAAAAGAAAAGAGAAAAGAAAAGAAAAGAAAAGAAAAGAAAAGAAAAGAAAAGAAAAGAAAAGAAAAGAAAAGAAAAGAAAAGAAAAGAAAAGAAGAAACAAACCTATGTGTTCAATGAATGAACATCTAAATTTTCCCTGCAAGCTTTGTTTTATTTTATTAACATTTTGGCCACAATGGTTTTAGTCAGCTAATGTATTTTAACTCTATTGAACTGGGATTGTAAGGCATATATAAATATGATGATGATGACAATAATAATAAAAATAATAAATACATAATTTTTCATTACACCAATAAACTTGTTAATAGCCAAGACACCAGTTTTCAGACACAGAGTCTAATCAACAAAACCAACTTTCTGATATTTGACTTAGTAAGAAATAAATTGTTTCCCTTGCTGTCTTAAAATGACCATCTTTCACCTTCCTTCAAACCATTCTTTGCCTATGTTTATCCTACTGTAATACTGCAGTACAGAGTATCCCATTCCTGGCTCTTTGAGATGTACAGGTAGGCCTAAACAGAGCAGAAAATTGAAAGGTACTAATATCTGGACACTGGATTAAGTTCTCTATTTTCACTAATGATGATGGCAGCTTTAACATATAGACCATCTAAGGAAAACACCAACATTTAATTGTTTTAGTCTGTTCTAATTTGAATCTGAAATCCATCCTCTCTTTCTTCCTTTATTTTTTCCCATTTTCCAGGCCTACTGTAGGAATATGTGGGACTTACTTCTCCATTCTTTCCCTTGAAATGGAGGCTCTGTCAGACAAGGAGAGGCTGAGAACTGGGACTGTTGAGGCTGAGAAGAAAAGGTTCAGGGCAGAGTTTATCAAAGTGTATAAACATCTGATGGGTGAAATAAAGATGAAGCCATACTCATCTTAGTAGTATCTAGCAACAGGCAGTTACGCTCTTGTGAGGGGCAAGAGCCACAAATATAAAATAAGTTCCCCCTAAATGTAAAAAGCCTTTCTTTACTGTGAGAATGATTGAAAACTGGTATAGATTTCACAGAGAGGTTATGAACTATCCATTATTAGAATTATCCAAATCCCAACTGGATATGGCCGAGGAGAAACCTGCTCTAGGTGGCCTTGCTGTGAACACGGGGATTGCACCAGACAACCTCCAAGGTCCCTTTGGACCTTAACTACCTGTGATTGAAAATAGTGCACTATTTAAGCAGGAAAAAAAAAAGAGTAAGTTGCTAAGGCTCATATTGATTTTTGACTGTCCTCTAGGAAGGACAAATATCTTTTAACTGCTATGAATCATACAAAGTTAAATGAATTACTGCTTTGTGTTTTGGTTTTGGCATTTTGTGGACTCTCTTCTTGATTGCTTGATTTCATTTGGTTCCAATCTATAATGTCAGACAATCCAAAGGAATGATATGTTAGTTAACTATAGATACTTTAGAGGGGAGGAGGTAGAGGAGGAACACCATCTACTGCATAAGCAGTATTATCAAGTCTGTCTCATCTTAATGTGAATACATATTTACTTATGCACTCAATTATTCAATTTGGAGCCTGAGAAATTATAAACAATCTTTAAACTGTGATTTCTTTGTGGTAGTATCTGTTGGAATTCTAACATGAGGTTTTGAAAGGTATCTGAATAAACAAGAGACTTTAAATACACAGGTATATAAGAAAATGTGCCTAATTATATTGTCTTCTGAGACACTTAGTCTGTGACCTTTCATATGTAGTTGAAGGTATTACAGAATTATAGAGTTGAAACAGATGCCCTCATATTCTCCTAGTATGAAATTTACCATTCAGTTTAAAAACTGGAAAACTTTCATGTCCTTAATGTTGAAACAAACTTTTTGTTTAAAACTGATTAATTGTGAAGTTGTCCACTTCATAGTCCATCCAAAAATCATTATATCAGTCATGAGCAGATAGCAATTCTCTCTTATATCAAATTAATTGCTGCCATTGTCCTTTGAATCAGACAAATGCTACCAGAATGCTAATCTATGTTTAGTAGCAAAGGCCTTGGGGGCTGTCTCAAGCCAGACTTCTCATTTTTTACTTAGGCAATTGACCAATCGTCCCTTTAAGGAGTTCTGATCATATGTTTATTCCTGCATACCAAATATATACATAATGTATATTACATCTAAGCTCAAATCTTCAGAACATGAGTTGGAAAAGCCTGACTATTTTACACAGCTTTTCATTAATTCTGGCACCATTCAATCTGTCTGTCTCATCAATGCTTAGTGAGAGCAAATTAGAGAGAATTTCACCTTAAATCACACACCTGATATTTCATTCTTGCCTTCCTTTGCTTGAGAATTACAGTGCTATTGAGTACCCTCATATCACTGGCCACGCAAACTTCTATAATGGTGGTAAAAAGTGAAATGCGCAAAATATTTCTGATTCAGATGCAAAGCTAGATTTCAAACATGCAGCTTTACTCTTCATGCCCTTAAAGTCAGAACAATAAAACTTCATCTGTGAATAGTGTAGACCTATTGTTGACTGATGGTTTAGGGTGTGTGAATACTTCTTGTTGTTACAGTCATTGTTTCTTTGAAGTGTCTCTGTTTTCACATGACAAACAGTTACTAAATTTTGTAGGTGGTGCCCCAGCTGGCTTGAACTTTAGTCTGTGCTCAATTAATGTGATTTTGAACCTGAAAAGACAAATTGAATCCCAACCACATCATTGTGATTTTTGTTAGAAAGATTCTCTTACAGGACAAAGAATTGTGTGTTGAGTACTTATCAGTTTAGAGGAGATTAAGTAAAAAGAAAATCACAGCTGCTCTTGTTTTAGAATTTTTTATCTATTGCAGATGTATTTTTTTTAAAGCTATTCTTTCATGTGCTTCACCTATCCTTACTTCCTGTGATGACTTAGTTATTCAGGACCTTTTTAGGTTTACAATCCAAAACAGCACTTGATTTCACCTCCAAAACAGTTTAACTCTTTCTTGTTTTGATTAAGAGAAGGAATTGAAAATTTTCTGTGTACGATCAGTTCTCTCATCACCTATAGTGCATAATTAAAAAAGAAAGATTAAACCAGAGATTTCAATACATTTTTAAACACCCTCTCTTTGTGTATTCTTTCCAACCTAGGTCTCAAGCAAAACAAGAGGATGAAAGAATGATTAATGTTCTTTCATGCCTGAAAGTACAAGTTCAAATTCCCATCATTTAACTTAGCACTGGGCTGTCAACTCATAGCACTCATACTTGAGAGGGTCACTTTCCACTGGTTTTGGTAAAGCTGGGCTACTGCATGGAAGAAGACAAGATCCACAAAAGCAGAAAAAAAGTATGACTTCCCAGTGAAGTGACTAAGAGACTAAGATATTCACCTGAGAATAAGTACCCCCTTTTTCCATTCTGTCCCCAGTACGCCTTCTGCATTTGCTGTGGATAGGTTTAGTTTTTTTATTGATTTCAATTTGTCTTGTTTATTTAGTCTTGGGAAGTAGTCAGCATGAGATATGAAGGAATAAACCCCCATCCAGAACAGAACATATGAGAAGTGAGTATTTGAACTTTTTTAAAGTAAGGTTTACAATTTGGGGCATTTTGCCGCCTGCTGTAATTCTTTTGGGACTTAAAATCATCTGTTATTGTCGTCCATGCTGGACTGGAAGTTTCTCCATAACTCCTGATTGAGTCAGTTTGTCCAAGCACTGAGGGGGCCTGAGGATGCATTCTGATCTCCGGAGTATTCAGCTGTGAGGATGAAAGCATTGTGGTACCCTACTCTTGACTGACTCAAACCAAAACTGAACAGACTAAAGAGCCCTGTCTCCCCTGCTTTGTTATAGCTGCTTTCTTCACATGATAAAAAAATTGTATAAATGCATAAAGTACTTACAAACTTCAGCGCTTGTGGTTTATTCAGTCATCAATCACATATCATCTTCTGTGTTGATAAATGTTCCAGGAATACAGTAATAACTTACTTATTTTTCCTAGGGCTTCATGTGGCAGAGGCACAATGTGTAACAATTAGACTAAGGACTCTGCAAGGACTCAGTTTTACATAGTGGCAAAATAATTATTTCATAAAGCAAAGTGATTTTCATTCTTTCTCATTGCCCTCATCTCATAGAGACAAAAAAAGGAAGAAAAACCAAAACAGATCCATCAAGTGTTGTTACCTAACAGCCTGACCCAAAAGTTAAAGTAGATTGTATTAAGAAGCCAGATTTCAAGAATCAATGAAATGCCAACATTTATAGGAGAAAATATGAGCTAGTAGTAGTGCGAAGTTGCTGATTTTCATGCACCATGTGTAGTACAATACTGCACTTCACTTTTTTTCCCATCCTTCTCTCCTGTGGAGCAGAGTGGGTTTTGGTTTTTTTTCAATTTTTTGATAATATTATTTTCCCTTGCATTGTTGTTACTGAAACCTTCCAAGAATATAATGTTTAATGTCATTCTGAAAGAAAAAATGTTTGTGGCTGTGTTAACTAAGGTATAAAAAAAGATACAGAATTATAAAAAAGGATTTTTCATTTATTTTTTGATTTTTAGGATGTATTTTTTTCCATGAAAAAAAATAGAACCCCCAAAACCCAGTAGCACCCTATAACCAAGAAGATCTCTAAACTCTAAGAGAAAGTTTCTATTAACAAAGCTTTTTTTTTTTTTTTTTTTTTTTTTTTTTTTTTTTTTTCCTAGGCTGGCAGAGAGATAAAAAGGAAACCAATTAACAAACAAACAATTGAGTTGTTGATTTCTGACTATTATTTTTGAAATTTAATTTAAAAAGATGTAGCTGTTAACAATCTTTCCTGAAAAAAACACTGCATGCCATGGTTTATACATATATGCTTACTAAAAAAACTAAATTTGACATTTGCCATCTGTATTTTTTTAGTCTATCAACTCATCAGTTATGCACAATTAAGGGAGATCAATAATTTGAAAATGTCTTGAAGAATTGATTTTTTATGAACTTTGTGAATTATTTTTTAATAAGACATCAGTTCAGAAGCACTGAGGCACAGCTCACAGTGTGAACCATGACAAATCTCATTTGTCTGCATATGCCATTAAACTGCAGCAGCAGTCCTGATAGTTTGATGTCTTCTCTGATTTTGTGTTTAATCCTCTCATCATTCATGACAATTGCGTTTTTTACATAAACAGTGAATATAAAGTGACAAAAAAATAAAGTCAGTGCAGTTTCTGCACCTCATTTTATAGCAACAGATGCAGTGAGCTGAGGACATTAAAACAAATTCCAAAGTTACCGCGATGAAGAATTCAAGGTAACTGCAAAGATGTTTGACCTAGAGCTCCACCTAGAGAAACATTAATGAAAAACAAACACTGATCTACTTGTCTAAATCTCTATTTTTAAAGTTCAATAGGTTGCTGTCGGCCACAGGTGCATTTAGCTCTCAAGCTGATGTAAAGTGGCAGCTTATTTGCATTTTAGAATGAATTTATTTTAATTATCATAAAAAATTCCTTCACTGCTTTTCCCTGATGATTTAAGAAGGTGAATAGCCATATTTAGAATGCTATAATTTTGAGACTGCTAAAGAATATGCTGCTTTCATTTTTATACAGAAATCCTGAATAAACACCTCTGTAAAAAAATGGGATTTTTCCTTCTCTATTCTATCGTCATATTTTACACTAGTAAGTGATATTTTAGATAGATTTCACATCCAACCATGTAAAAGGCTGTTCTCCAATTAATATTAGACATCAGGCTGAATCATAATGTCATGTTTTCTGGGCTCTGAGGATGAGTAAGGCATGAATTTAAAACTGAGATTTTATTTAATGAATGTGTCAGAACTGGTTGTAGCAGCACCAATATGTTGTGAAGCAATTGACAAAGAGAATAAGATGGGTAAAAGAAAAAAAAATGCTTATTGTATTTTTCACCTCTACTCTTTTTGGTGATGTATGGAAAACGAGGGGCAAATACTGCATCTTATTTGCATATACTGCATCAAATTGAGGAAAATGTTCTGTGACAGTGGTAGAAAGTGGCACATGCTAATTTGTGAAGAGAAAAAGCTTACTGTAATCAGCATACTCTCTTCAATATAAAGTCACACTATAAATTTAGTAGCATTTCAACAAATACAGATTTTTTTTTCCAAGTAAGCTGCAAATCACTGTTAAAGAAACAAATTATAGTATAATAGTGCTTACCATTAATTCTTACTGTTCCAGAACCAGAAGTCAGATACAAATAGAAGAAATATTTGAACTCTTAAAAAACATTTTATAATGCAGGGAAATAGCAGAATTCTGGTAGTTTGAATACTGAATGAGAAAATGTCCCTCTGAGAAGGTAGGTTAGTGAAAATAATACTTGAATATACTTGGAAGAGCTTTACTTTCTTATCTATACACATGAAAAAATGTGCTAAAATGTTTCAAGCTCATACGAAACTTATTTTATAGCTTTCTAGGATTTTTCACTTTTAAGAGTATACAACAATTTTTATTTTGTGTGTATTTTCCTAAATTTTTGTTTCTTTACCTTAATTTTTTTAAAATACAACATCCGGCAACATGTATCTTTCAATTGTCCCAAATCATTATAGCTAGAACAGAGACTGGTACAGCTTGAAAAGGATAATAGCTGAAGAAGCTTTCTCTTATGACACAGTTTGAGGACTCAGGGCATTGAGTGCTGAAAAAAGAATGTAGGTCTGGGATTTTCTCTTACTGAGAATTCCCAAGTGTGGGAGAGAAGATGATAGTGGGTGTGTTAATGCTCTGTTTTGTTTTTCTGTGTCTTTCACATTGTGTAGAAGAGTAATTTGTGTGGGTGGGAGTACATATATTTGGGTTATTAAGAATGTGAATACAGTTAAGGGGCTTTCTGAGAGTGGGAAGCCTGAACTTCAATGACATTAAATCATATATATAATTTTCACTCAATACTGTAATCCATGGATTTTGTTTACCAGTTTCTATATTTGCCAAAAATAGGTTTTATTGGAGGAAGGGGGGCAATAAATTGGATTAAAAAAGCAACAATCCATACAGCATATCTCCCTTAGGTAAAGCTTGCTAGTGCATGGAATATTGTTGACCAGGGTGTATGGAGGGAATTTTTATGCATGTTTACACATTTTAATCCTTGTGCCTTCCTAAGGCTAGCATTCATAATTACCACCAAGTGGACATTATAATCCCCAGCAGAAAATAAGTGGCTGCTTTAGGGAAGGAGCACATTCAATAAAAAGGCAAATTCATAACTCTAACCAAAAAAAGCTTCCTTTAAACAATAGTTTTGAATGCTTCACATGCCCTGCCACTTGCAGTCAGGTTTTTAAGCTTTTGAATACTCTGCAACTCAGACAGTTTCTCTCAAGTGGTGGCTCGGTGAATGTGATTATGTTGCATGTGTTGCAGCTGACCTGTTTGTGCTGTGGGAGTCTGATGCATTTAATTAATGTGCCCTAGGGAAAGGCAAGCTCTTTCCTGGGGGCAGCGAGGTAAGGAAAGGTAATAAATAATGGAAAATAGATTTGGAAATTACTTTAGAGGACATCTAGTTAATTCCCTTCTTCACAGTACATTACATAAGTGTATTGTTCCTAGCTCCCATTGGAGAAAGTCCTGCTGTTATCAGTGCACAAGAATTGTAACCTCCCTTGCTGTCCCTAAATTGTACTCTGAAAAATACAGAGATTTTCACTCTAAAGGCACAGGTAATTTTCTATAATTTAACAAGACCAAACAGAGTCCTTCACATGAGTCAGGGCAATCCCAAGCACAAATACAGGATAGAGAGTGAAGAGGTTGAGAGTAACCGCGAGGAAAAGGACTTGAGGCTGTTGGTGGGTGAGAGGCTGGACCTGACCCAGCCATGGGCACTCCCAGCCCAGAGAGCCAAACGTGTCCTGGGCTGCATCCAAAGCAGTGTGGTCAGCAGGGACAGGGAGGGGATTCTGCCCCTCTGCTCTGCTCTGCTCTGCTCTGGTGAGACCCCACCTGGATTTCAGCTCTGGAGGCCCTAACATAGGAAGGAAGTGGAGCTGCTGGACTGAGTCCAGAGAAGAGCCATTAAGTTGGTCATGGGGCTGGAGCACCTCTCCTATGAAGACAGTCTGAGAGAACTGAGGCTGTTCATCCTGGAGAAGAGAATGTTTGAGGGAGAGCTCAAAGGGCTCTACAAGAAAGATCGAGAGGGAAGTTTTACAAGGGCATGTAGTGATAGGACGAGGGGTAATGACTTTAAACTGAGAGAAGATTTTATATCAGGAATAAATGCTTCAGTGTGAGGGTGATGAGGCACTGGAATAGGTAGCCCATGGAACCTGTGAATGCCCCATTCCTCAGAGTGTTCAAGGCCAGGCTGGATGGCACTTTTAGGAACATGGCCTACTTGAAGCAGTCCCTGCCCAGAATGGGGTGACTGGAACTTGATGATCATTGAGGTCCCTTCCAACTCAAAGTATTCCATGATTCTATGGTAATATGTTGGCATTATATTGCAGTTTTTGTAATTGCTGTTTCTGCAATATGAATATGAAGCCTAGTGTCCAAGGCAGCTGGGGGAAAAGTTAGAGGGAAAGAGAACGAGATGTAAAGATGATGGGAAATGGGCTAGGCTTGTCAATAGCAATCAAAAATGCTGCATACAAGGAGCTGTGGAACTGGAACTGCTTTGCTGGTTGAAATTACAGGGAATTCTAGAAGAATTTATTTTTTTTTTATCTTACTTTTTTGGACCGGTATCTATCTATACAGGGTTCTGTAAGATGGCAATCAACTCAAATAATATTAGCTTTACTTTCTGAAAGTGTGAAATGCAGTTGGTGCTGCCACTAAGTATTCTGAATATCAATGAAAATTAATGAGAAAGAGGTGTAAAATTTAGTTTCTGGATATGGCTGGTCCCTATGCCTCGGTGCTTTTTGAGTGAAGTGGCATTTTTTAAGTTCCTCACTTTACTAAAAATGAAATAATTTATTTTCTTCATTTCTTTCCCTTTTTTTCTGAAACAGTATATAGATTGGGTTTCTGCAAATACATTTCTGTGAAAATGTTCTCTCACTATGATTGTGATTAATAGAGCTTCTCCTGGATGTGTCCTAAAACAGTCGTGTGTTAATATGCACTAGGAATACAGAATCTCTAACACTTAATCACACACTGGGTGTATGATACCCCCAGTTGTCTGGATCCTGAAATTCACAGCACTTTGCTTACTCCATTGGGGTGCAAGAGAATCTATGTCATGTCTCTAGTTTGCATTTAAATATCTGACAAATTTAACATTTTTAAATGCCTTTTAGAGGCATAGTGAATAAATACAAACATTTGTACATGAGTCTCCTTCATTGAAAGTTTTTAAAGTAGGTCAGATGTACTCTAAAAAAAATTAATTATAATAAAGATGTTCCTGAGATCTTATTATTAATTGCCATTGAATATTCTGTATTTTCCATTTGCTTCTTTAGAGCTGCATATCCCGACTACTTTTATGAATAGATGTCTTTCTAAGAAGCACATCAATTTTGACAGGGTCTTGGCACCTGTCTTCCAAATACCCCTAAAAATGATCTAGAAAAATGATGTATTTCTATGTCTAATTGTTCTACACAGCTTGATCTAATAGACATGTTCTGCAAATAATTAGAGATTCAGATTCTACACAAATATTGTAGCAAACAATATTGACTGTGAATTGAACAGCTAAGTGAAGATGGGAGTGTCACATCATAAATAAGGAAAAGTCAAGCATCTTGATATTTACAGAATCACAGAATATTCTGAGTTGGAAAGGACCTACAAGGATCATTGAGTGCAACTCTTAAATGAATGACCTATTGATTGAACCCACAGCCTTGGAGTTATTAGCACTTTGCTCTAAACAACTGAGCTAATCTTGGTATTCTCAGAAACTAAAATTGTTAGAGTGAACTTCTGAAGGTATTTTAAAAGATATTCTTTAGGTGAGAGCTACAACATTGGAGGAATTTCAAAGGGAAAACATTCTTATTGTGCCTTGTCCTCCCTTATTTATCATTTTTATTCACATTACAATAGTTTCCCATAAAATAAAAAATCAGTCCATTACAAGATGTTTAAAGACTAGAAATAAAAGAAAACAAAACAAAAAACCCCAAACAAAATAACAAAAATTCCCAAAGCAAAAAAAAATAAAAAACCCTCCCATCACCACTATCAGTTATTTCTGTGCAGGTTGCAAAGACTACCTGTGACAATGAGTAGCTATAGGAGCACCACACCATAATGACTTGCTCAAATATGCTGCTCAGGCCTCAAGACTGAAGACATGAATTTTGTCTGCATATTAATTTTAAGGTACTCTAGCGCCTGAGATAAGCTACATTCTTTGGGGATTTTTGTTAACTGTGATAACTTGGGCTTTAGGAAGTGGGTGACCTGCACATAATTGAAAGAGTCACAGAAGATTTTCTTCTACCACAGAAGATGGTAGAGTCGTCAAAACCCCACAGGGAGGTTATAAAGGCTCTAAATTGTTTCTGGAGACAGAAGCACATGCAGTTGAAAAAGTCACCTTCATCCAAAAAGGCTGTCTACTCCAAGAAATCTTCTTGTTTATGTAGATTATAATTGTGCACAACTTTTTTTTTTTCTAGAGGTGGTAAATCCCTTCCTTTCCCAAATTTCCTGTATCCATGGTTTATAAACAGTAGAGCAAAATATGAGGATTAAATTAATTAATATTATCTCTAATAATGATTTCTCCAATAACAAAGACATTTGAAGATAAAAACCTGACAAGTAGGCCTGAACAATGTTTAAATTTGTTGGAAGGTGAATGGGGGTAAAATTAGACTTAAGAGCAAATTAGAGTATGTTGTAGATTTTCTGTCAGGATTGTCCTACTATCAGTTAGGAGACACTTATCTAAGATTTCCTTCTTAACAAAAATCTCATATGTATTGCCATAAACTGTATTTTAGAAATGGTTGTGCTCCCACACTACTCTCATATAAAAGTATCTTTCATATTCAAAATAATGGAACTAAACTTTTCTCTCTGCTTTTGTAAACACTCCCCGTTGAAGGAATTTCAAAATGGCATAGTTTTATGTGCAAACAAAGAAAATGTTTGTGTTTCTTTTTTGACTATTATTTTTTACAACCCTTTTTAAACTTTTGAGTGGCAAATTGAATGTTTCCCTACACTTGAAAAAAAAACCAAAAACAATCACACCAAAAGAACTCAAAGATATAAAACAAGAAAGCAAGATAAACCCCACTCTGATTTGTCCAAAGCAGTAAGAATATTTAAGTTTTGCTGAATCTGTTTAAAAGTTTGCAGCACTGCTGATACCTTAGAGTGAAAATGCAGGACTATAAATGGCAATGCCAGTGATAATAACAGTTACAATAATAATAATAACAATAGTAAAAGGAAAGAGTCTGAGTGTTAGGACTGAGCAGGTTAATGAACACAGTGTTTCTCATCTCTGTCCTTTATATTTACTCCACCAACTTGACACAGAAGCTCTCAAGTGCTGCTGTTTTCTAGAAAGGTCTTAAGTAAGTACTGAGAGATCATCTAGGCAGAAATAATCTCAGAGGGCATTTACGCAGACTTTTTTGTAGGCCTGCAGTTTACAACCCCTCAGAAGGGGAAAGGAAAATGACAAAGAGGGAGTTCACGAACTAACACAAGATAGCAAGTAAAAAAATAGAAATGCGACTTTCAGAGCATGAAAAAGTCCCAAGATTTCTGCTCCTGATAGTAAGTACATACCATCTGGATAACAAAAAGCATTTTATTAGCTAAGAGGAATTTTTTCTATTGCCAAGTATTTCCATTGCTAAATCAAAAGTAAGGTAAAAGAGTACAAATACTTGTGCTTCTTAAAATCAGTGTATTTTCAACCTCATGCAGTGATTATTTATTACTGAGGTGTTTGGAACCTTCTAATGCATAAATTTATTAAATTAACTACATTTAATAAAATTAAATATTGCATACATATACATTTTTAGTTTGATTATTGTCAATTATATTACTTAACTCAATGAAAAAATGTAATTTTTTATCATAAAACCCAAAAAGAAATGGCAGGAAAATCAATCCTTTTCCTTTTTTCTTTGTATTAACAAGAATACTTAAGAATTTTAAGTGATTGTGGTTTGTTACTGCAATTCTTTAAAACAAGTGTTTTGTAGAGCAAAGTAATTAAAGATAATGGAGATTAACCACCGCCACCTTTTTTTTTTTTTTTAACCAAATTAAAAATATGCTCACTGCAAAACATTTCTTTCAGTTCATGAATAGAAATACCAACTCTTTTTAGTCTAGAGATAATTGTCCAAAGAAAAAACCTGAACAGTTAAAATTGGTTTATCCACACTTGGCTCCTGGCCCTGCCCCTGCTGCTCTGCTCACCCCCTTCTGCTCCTCTGCACCTTAAAGCTGGTGGCTTCATTTTCATGTATGTGGGGAGGAAGGGGAGACGATAACATTGAAACCTGCAGTTCTTCACACAGGGACATGTGCTGGTTATGTCAACAGTTTATTATTTCTTAGTCTAGGATTCACTTGGGGATATTCTCTTTAATATCGTTCTTCACCTTGGCTTATCTTCATTGGTCTGCAACTCCTTGTTAACCCAGATTAAAAAGTTTTAATGTCTTTTGTCTATGCAAGACACTTTGTTTACTTTTGAACTCCTGAAACCAATTTTGACCAGGTCCTGGTCAGCACTGATTTATGAATGAATTGCTCACACTTGTGATGTCTCTTGTGCTCCATCTTTTATCACCTCCTCATGTCTGTGCTCCTGTGAACCACATTCTGAGATAGACCTCTGATGCGCATAACTTGAAATTTTTACTTTGGTACCTGGTATAAATTCCATGCTCCTTACAGTCTGAAGCAAAATTGTGTCTTAAAAAACAAATTTGGCCTCATGAACATTACTTCTTCATTAACCAGAAAGCGTGCATAAAAAATGCATGGCTTAAACACTCTATGCTTTTTTAAAATTGTAATTAGTTTCAGCTGAGTGTCCATGATTATCACAGTAAAATAAACACTTATTCATTTGGTGAAGAGAATCAAGATGCTGAACTTCTCAAAGGGTAAACTAATGTCAATAAATCATATATTTCCATTATTTAACAAATCACACTAACACAAAAATTCCAGTCATTTGCTGAAAACTCAATAAATCTTACCTTACAATAAATACAGGAATGTACATTAATACTTATTTAAGTGCCTTTCAGAAGTGTGGCCCTATCACAGGAAAGACCTCTAAGAATGACCTTATAAAGGTTTTGTTTCAATTATTTAACCTACTTATGAGGTAAGCTTATATGTTGAAATGTTCAATATATGTATCAGAAGACATAAAACACATAAACAGGACCTTGTATTGACCGCACACATTTCTTAGAAAAAATTATAATATTGAAGTCTTAGGAAAAAAACTCTGTCAGTATTATTACAGAATAGGAAATATGAATATTAGTTATGTATTATTTATTAACACTTATTTTTTCTGTCCAGTCGAACTGATAAGCTTCTCACAAAGGAATGACACTTCTATTTTCAACAACTTTGAATACTATTTCTTTGCATTCTTTGTGGATTTCTTTCTTCCATTTCAAATAGATTCAGTCTCTGCTTAATCCCCTTGTGCTTCTACTCTCCTTTTCAACATGAAGGGTTTGTTTGTTTGTTTTCTGACAGCATCCTAATTTCTTGTGTTTGTATTCAATTAACTCTGACGTGCTTTTCAACTGCAGCATTTTCAAACCCATGCATATATTATTTATACCATCTCACCAATGTTTTTGAGATGTCTTTCTATTTTTTAAGAGTAAACACTAGTTAATGTAAGTTGAATTAGGTTAGAAGGAACAGTTAGAAGATGGAACTGGAAAGATGAGCTCATTTGGTTCAAAGGAAATAAACAACCACTAGACCAGCACACACACTTTTCAGTCAAAAAAGGGAGAGTTAGCACTACTTTAAATAATATTCGGTCCAAATATTTTAAAAGACTTTTGGATGCCATTAGGAATTTGGTCTGCTGAGATAACTTTCATTAGTTTTGTGCCTATCAAATGTATACTGCAAAGCATGGTCTTGTGGTCAGTATAGGTTCAAGGTGCATGGGACACACTGATTTACTGCATATGTCCCTCTAACTAAATGTAGGACATGAGAGAGCATCGCTTGACCTTGTTCCCCTCACTGCCCCAATTTTTTTATTTAGCAGTGTACACATCATGGAATCTGCAGGGGCACAAGCACCCATGTTTGTGCAATTGAGAATGTGTAGTTATAGCAAAATGAAAGCCTTCTGTTGCCAATACCTGCTATATTGTTCAGTGTGACTAATATTTGATTAGAGAGATTTTTTCTTCTTCCCCTTTAGTTTCAGACTCTTTCTCTCTCTTTATTAAATTAACCTTGAAATGTTTTGATACAGTGATTAACATGTAAGGAACCAGAGGAATATGAAATAATGTTTTCTTTAGCATTATAGGAGTGTACTTCTGATAGCAAAACTTTGATTCTGAATAATCATTCATAATGGCTAGTATCTTAAAAAATTATTTTAATGGAGATTTTGATAAATTTAATTTTGAAATGTATGGGGCAAACTTTCCTTTAGGGAAATCTCAGTTACATATATAATATTTCTTTCTCTTTTTTCCTTCATTTTATGGACAAAACATTAGATGAACTTTGCTTTTTCTTTCTGATGTAAATATAGAGGCCTAAATTGAAGTTCTAGATCCACTGCTTCATGATGACTCTGGATTAAAGCAGAGATTTATAAAATGTACACACTCTTTCCTTGAAATGAATACGAAACTCGGAGCAGACATTTCACTCCTACTCAGACCATGTTGCAATAGTGTTCTGCATAGAATTTTAAAGAGTATCTTACTGAGAAAAAAAAAAAAACAACGAAATTTCATCTTCCTTGTACACCTAAATTACAATTTATTTGTCATCTACTCATAATTACATAGTGTAGTTGTGAGCAGTTGTGTTTAGAAGACAAAATTACAAGAAGCATCAAAAATGGAATTACATTAGTTTGGACAGTGTGTGATAGGATCTGGTTAAACAATTCCTGTTGCTCCCTCAGCACTTTGCTGTGTGGAACTACTGGTATTTAAAAGCTTCTGGCATGAGAACAGCTGACTGAGTACACATCTCTTTCTAGTATTATGAATCATCTTCTGAAGGATTAGAGGAGGAATTCCATCCTCACTATTTTCCAAAAAAATGCCACTGCCTGTGTAAATTTACTGCTTTACACATTTTAGGAAGCATATAGCATAAAGTCAGAAATGCCTGTACAGTTGCTAAAAGGTTTTTGACCCTCTGAATATATCAATGCTTTTACAAGTGATAACAGGTCACTAGAAAAGTAATAATAAAAAAAAAAAAACAGCTGAACACAAATACTTGAACTTTCCCAGAAGAGTGCCATTTATTCTCATTCAGTACTCCCCTGGAAATTCCTAGGAGGTAATTTTTTAATATGTCTTCTCGTTGCATTCAAGGTCATGAAATGTATCCTGTTTCCTGGTATAAACATACTTCCCTGATAAACTGAGACACTGCCTTCCACTGTTCTGGCTGTTTTGAATGGAAAACACTTAACAAACTGCACCTCAGTCTCAGAAGGCCAATATGTGGACTTCAGGAGAAAAGGAAGGACAAATGACAGGTGATATTGACTTGACTGACCTGCTATGGGAGTAAAATGTTTATTAACATTACAAAGTTTCTTTTCAAAACAACATAAATTGATTATGTGATATCCACATTTTGTAAAAATAAAATTTTTGAAATGAAATTAATATAACTTGACCAGGCATTAAGAATATTAATTCTGATTTATTTTTAATAAACAACCTAATTCTAGTAAATTCAAATCACTCCCATATATTAACGAAAAATTTTAAATTTCTCAGATAAGAGGAGAAATAAAAACATTAATCTGATTATGCAAAACTGTAGAAATGCCCTCTGATTGTTAAGCTTTATGTTTCCATTGAATATGTTTCTTTTTATTTAAGTTTTTTCCCTATAATTCTTACACCCTTGTTTTTCTTCTAAATAAAATATTAAAAGGATGATCGCAAGAACTGAAAAATTTGAGCAGGTGTTCAGGACAGGTATAAATCTTACTTCATATCTGCTGTAACATAGCATATGTCTTACTAAACGTGTATTATCATAAACTGCAACAATTTACGAAATCCCCAAATCAATTGATGTCATATTAAAAATGGTTGTAAGTTTATATAGAGAAGTATTGAAAGCAGATATGAAAATAAATAAGGAAAAATCCACAACACACCCCCAAAGGAGTGTGGAGAGATTTTACTGGAGTCCAAGAAGGTTGTGGTCTTTATCAGAGGGGATGAATTACTAGAAATTTGATTGTTGAATACAATCAGTGATAGAAAGGTAAGAAAAGTACACCATTACTTGCCCTTGTTGCTTTCTTTTGTTTTATAAACTTTTGAAATTACCTTGGGTTTTTACAATAAAATAGTATAAGTTGTTTTCCATTGGAAAACTAACAAATGAAACCCATTTTTCAGGAGACCACAAAAGGATTGGTGGGGTTTTATGTGAAAAAGCTCTGTGATTATTTTTTTTAACATGAACAAAGTGAACCATCAAGCACTGACTACTCTAACTTTTTGTCAGGTGTTGGATTATACTCTTCCATATTAGGTAATGAACAAACAATCTATGGAACTTCATGGTATTGCTGCTCTTGCCACAAAGCATCCTAGTTTGTTATTTTTCTGTTGCATAAAGGTTAAGAATTCTAGTAAATTTCTGTTATGCCATATGCAAACTCTTTATATCTCTGTAAGTTTTACTATTTATTATTCGTCACTATATTTTAGGGAGTTCGGGATATTTTGTTTACTTAATGCCACACCCTTTTGTAACATAGAATGTTATCTAATCGAATCCTCACAGAAAGTCAATATGAAACAAGCACTCATATGGTGTGAGTCAATCCAATAAAGGCTAGTCTGTACCAAGAGAATTTAGGTACACAAACACGACAAAAATGTTATTGTATACTTATGGGAAGACTGAATGTCAATTTTTATTCCCCATGTTCCAGAATCATTATGTTTGAATCCATCATTCACAACAACAGAAACATATAGGCTCTAAAGAACATTTAGAGTTAACAGGGATCTCCTTTGATGTTAATTTTGTTTAATTTTCTAATAGTCGAGCCTTTGGATATATGTGCAGCAATTGCAAAGCAGCACAGCTGCAGACCTAGTCAAATTGAAAAGAAAATTCTCCAAGTGGAAAAAAAAAATCTCAAGGAGCCTCCTAGGCATATGAATAAAAGCATTTTCTTTAACAATTTCTGTAATTTTATTGAAGAAAATAACAAACAATCATCATATATAAAGTTTCTCTTGCCTCCTATTTCTGTTAGAACTAAAACCCTGGATTTTAAGATCACTAGAAAGGATGGTAATATTTTCTTTAAAATATTCTTCTTATTTGATATATATTAAAACACTGAATATGTATAAGAGCCAACTTTTAATTGTCTGAAGGCTCATACGTATGGAAATAACAAAAATTTGAAAGTTTTGTGTGGGGTTTTTTTTCCACTGTATTTCTTTATGTGTGGATTTATTATTTAAGTATCTGTATTGTTTTTAAATTTGACACCTGGAATACTCTAATCTATGGCCTTTCTAAGAGTCCTAACTACCTAATGGTCATATTAGTAAAATACATAGTGTCTTTCAGTTTAGGCACAGATAGCACAAAAGTTATCTTCAGTCTGAGCAAGCTAACCTTCTCTTCTGAGTGGCAAACACTCCTTCCTTGGATCATTCATATCAGGTAATTTATCATCCTCATCAGCTGATATGTAGACAGGAATCTCCTTATAAACAACAGTGTGCCCAGGCAGAGGTTAGTTTCTAATGAATCCCTTGGAAGTTTGTTTTCACCTCACACACACACATACACACACACACACACACACACTCCTCTCCAAGAGCCTCATAAAAATCATCAAAAAAACTCATTACATAAGGAAGTTTTATTGACAAATGTAAATATTCCAGACAGCAATCTTACTAGCCTCCTTTATGGCAATGTAAATCAGATTAGGGCAATAAAGCAAGGAATACTCACTGCCGGATTCAAATTGGAATTAGATGAGAGAGGCGTTAAGATGCTCAAAATTGGCCGAACTCATGCATGGTCAGAGGTGGAATCTAGTTTCTCAAGAACTAGGGAAGCTCTAATTCAATGGGGAAAGATATAAGAAGTCTAAGCATTTCCAGGATTTTCTGGCAGCTACCCGAGGGAAATTTTGTTTGCTTAGAATTGCAGTATTAGCATGCACAGCTGTTCAGGCAATGATGTTCAAATTGTCTGTATTCGGTTTCATTATTATTATTATAAGACAGTAATATATGCCAGCCATTTTTTACCCCTCTGAATTTATTATAAATAAACATTAGGAAAAGAAAATATTGAGAAACATCATTAGTAAGTAATTAGAGGTACAGTATAACACCAGAAATAAAGAGTTTTTTAAAATAAAACTAGAACTAAAATCAGAATCAGTGCCACATGAGAATTGTATGAACTTTTGATTGTTTGCTACTGCAATGGAACTAGCAATATCAACTCAGGCTCAATAGACACAGCAATCAAAGGACAAGAAAAACAGAGAATATTATGTAGATTAATGTCATATCATCTGTATTAATTTTTTCTGTGTTTTAGGCTGAATATTTCGAATTTTTAATAGGAAATCAAAAACTCTGGAACAAATGCCTTAATAAAAAATTTCAGATAAAGCTATTAGCAAAGTTGACTTGAAACAACGTTTTGTATCAACAAATAAGAAGGAATAGATAGTTTTGAAAGGAATGCATGAAATCAAAAGATAAACAATCTGATTAAATACTCCTTAAAGCCTTCAGTTTATCAGACTGTAAAATTAAAACTTTTGTAGAATCATAGAGTTATAAAATGTGTTGGAAAGAGACCTTGATTATCACTTAGTTCCCTGTGGGCAGGGACACCTTCAATTAGACCAGCTTGCTCAGAGACCCATTCAGCCTGGCCTTGAGCATTCCCAGGGACGGGGCACTCACAGGTTCCCTGAGCAGCCTCTTCCAGTGCCTCACCACTAAGTAAAGAATTCTTTCCTAATATCCAACCTAAACTCACTCTATTTTGGTTTGAACCCATTCCCCCTTGTCCTGGTCACTACATGCTCTTGTAAATAGTCCACTTGTCACTGCTGTCCATCAGGACTGAGCCATTGACCACTACCCTCTGCATGTGACCATCCAGTCAATTCCTAATCCACCTAACAGTCCACCATCAGATCCACCACTCTCCAGTTTGGAGAGAAGGATGTTGTGTGGAGGACTGTGTCAAAGGTTTGCAGAAGTCTGGATAAAAGGTATTTGTAACTTTGGCTACTAAATGGAGTTACTCCGTCATAGAAAGCCACTAGGTTGAACAGACAGGGTTTTCCCCCAGTGAATCAGTGCTGGCTGCCTCAAATTGCATTTTTATTTGCTATGTGCCTTAGCATAGCTTAAAGGAGGATCTACACAAGGATGCCAATACAAGAAAAGTATTATTCTCAATGGAAAGGGAAAAAGGACAAATTAAAGACTTCAACATGTACATAAAGGCAATACTTCATTGTGAATTTTAGGCCAAAGACTAACAAAATTCATTGTTTTGGATTTCAGAATAACAGAACTCATTGTTTTACCTGTTTTTCATCCACAGAGGTTTTTTAAACTAATATTTCTTAATATAGCTCAACTGACCAATGAGAAGCTCTGTAAGAATCAAGTATAAGTTGAGAATTTTTGTGTGTGGAAGATTTTGCCCCCTACAGATTTCATGTACATTTCTTCTACATTTTTGTAACAGAATGGGATCAAAGATTTCAGTTATTGTGATGTAGCAGATGTGTGAAAACACAAGAAAAGACTTAATGCACAGAAGAAAACAAATTAATGCGTAGAAATGCATTTTATTCCATGCATTTCTAGCACATAGAAAACAAATAAATTCAAGCTTTCATGTCTGATTATTGATGTTCACAGAACCATAAAATAGCCCATACTGGAAGGGACTTGAAGAATGACTGGTCCACACTTCCACAGCAGAGATGAGATCAAAAAAACCTAGATGGGACTATTTAGCTCCACCATGTCCAGTTTAACTCTATTTCGTAGCAACATTCATCTTAGCAACTACAAACACCTAGCATTAATGTGCTTAGCAGACAGATGGAATAATGGTACATCCTACATTACTTTATTTATGAAGAGAAAAAATTGTCCCTATGTATATGAAATTCCAACTTGTTGGGATTTTTGTTTTTTTTTTGTTGTTTTTTTTTGATCAGTGCAATGGAGTATTAAAGAGAATATTATCAGTTGTGTAGAAATAGGAAACTTTGATTTTGTGGTTGATTAATCATAATCTGCCAATCTGTAGCTAAATATTGCCAATACAGTATCTAAATAACAGCTCTCTCATTTATTATAATGAATTACAGTGTCATCAGGTCTTGGTTCCTGCTGTCGAATCATGAGGTTCAGTGAGAACCTCTTGCTTTCTAAATTTCTCAGAGAGGTCTATGTGCAGCTTGGTTCACTTAGTCTCAGATGTGGTCAACAGTTTATGTCTAAAGGGTTAAAAAATAAAAAAAAATTGTACATAATTATTGACCTGCTCTTTGGAAGTTATACTAATATCCAACTTTCACTGAAGAAAAAAATATTTGTAAAAGCAGAAATGTCAACTGATTCACAAATACAGTTCTTTCCAGAAGGAGCTTTTTGTTACATTTGCATTTGGAATAGCTTTATGACCAAGGTGAATTTATAAATATGGGAATATTATAAATGGGAGGCAAAAGAAATACTGGCATATATGACACAAGACATTTAACCAGCTGTTAAATTCAGTGCTACATTTTCAAATTCTCTCTTCAAGTAAAACAAGTAAAATCCTGCTTGTTTGAGTGCTTGGAGCTCCCTAGCTGTGGAGCTCCATCCTGTATATGATGTCATATAATTTTGCTTAGGAAAACACTTTAAATTAGCTAAATTAATACTTTAGGAGCATATTTTTAATATTATCCAAGTACTTTTATAATTTTCCTCATAAAATATAGTATAAGTAACTTGATCTGCCCATAGCTGTCATGTAGTAATGTATAATGTAATGAATCTTGGAAAAACTGCTGTTCACTGGATATTTGCTGCCATCTGCAGCCAAAATGTGAAAAATGCTTTTCTAGAAATAAAATTCTGACATTTATTATTCAGTATCCTCTCCACCCTGAGAAAGTGTTTGTTATGATTATATAATTGTTAAGAGAAAGATACAAGAGGCTATCTTGTATCTTTTACAATCTATTATAATTTTTCAAAGGAAAAATTGCATAGATTCTTAAAGCTTTTAATTTTATTGTGAAGCTTCTTTGTTTTTTAACATAACAAAATTTTGTCTAAAAAAGGTTTCTGTAACAGAAACTAATGCACTTTGAGGTGTAAACTTTGAATTTGGCTGGACCTGCAAATTTTAGTAATATAGGTTTCTCCCAGTTTCCCAAAAAAGCTGCCTCACTGTTTTTTATAGTTTTTATGGGCAAGGACTATTGACTTTTTATTTTTTTTCTTTCTCTCCTATGACTCTCAACTCTGAAGAGCTGGTTTCAGATACTCTGTTGATATCCTATTTCTAATTCATCAAGAAATGCTTAGCTGTTTCATCCTTTATCTCAAACTCTTCTTAAATAATTTTTTATGAGGTATCTACAAGAACTTTTCCTTGTAGAAAATGAAATGGAATTTTATACATTTTTATTCATAATACTTGAAGTAGTAATGAAAGTTCATAAAAACCAAAAAATAAAAAAAATCATTAAACACTTCAAAGAGGATGATTTGTAATAAAAAATTGAGCACAGGATCTACAGACAAAAATTACAGAGGGACATAAAAACAGGTAAATGATTGGCTGTAGCAAAAATCTGGTTCAATTCAAACATATTTAAGTAATTTACCTTTTTTTTCCCCTTGGTTGTTTTAAGGAGCTCAGAACCTTTTTGAAATATGTAACTGTAGAACTTCCCAGCACGGACTGGAGTAAAGATCAAATTGTTTTAATATTTTGGTCACATTTTGTTTGTAAATTACTAGTGAGGCATTCAATTTTGCCCCAAAAAAAGCAAAAAGCCCATGAGGTAAATATTTATTGAAAGCATATGTCAAAGAAATTTTTATTTATTTACTGTCATTGTTAGAGAATTTAATCTATTATTTAATCTTTTCTTCAATATAATTTTTGGATAACATACACTCTATTTCACTTTCAGAAATAGCCATTTTTTGTGAAGATGAGTTTTTAGATTGCATTGATTGGAATTTTTCCTTTTATATTGAGCCTTTCACAATAATAAAATAAATTATTTATAACAATACAATAAATCATGTAGGTCACATTTATAATACTTTTTCTTCTTCTTCTTCTTCTTCTTCTTCTTCTTCTTCTTCTTCTTCTTCTTCTGTTTTTCCATGAGAAGATAAGGATCATGGAATTGTTGGTTTTGGAAAGCACTTTTAGGGGTCATCTAGTTCCAAGTCCCCTTGTGTAAGCAGGGACACCTTCCACTGAGCCAGTTTGCTGGGATCAAAGCCCCATCAATGTGGTCTTCAGCACCTTAAGGGATGGAGTTTCTGTCCACAGCTTCTCTAGGAAACATGTTCCTAGTGCCTTACCACCCTTACTGTAAAAAAAAAAAAATCTTCCTTATGTTCCCCTTATAGTCTCTTTTAATTATTGGATGTGTACAGTAATGTCTGCAAAGCAAAGATGGAGATGGAAGCAAGAATATGTGGGGTTTTGTGTTGGTTTTTTTTTTTTTGTATTTTATTTTAGCATATTTTTGAGGCAATTCTGTTTACTGTTAAGTTGATGCAAGCTAGAAATAACCCTACCGAAGTCAGTAAGATTATTTTTCATAAAGTTGGCATACATTTAAGAGTCTCAGGCCATATCTTCAAGAGGATTTCATATCTAAATCATTGCAGTTTATTTACTAAGAAAAATCCTCTGATCACAGAGTCCTCTTTGGAACTAGACTTGAGAAAATGCAAAGGTGACTCATATTTCTGTATTTAGTCCTTCTAACCTCCCCCTTTCTCTTCCCAAGCTACACCCCTCAAAAAACCCCAAAAAACATAAAAACAACAAAAAAAACCCACCAAAAAACAAAACAAAACAAAACCCAAATAACCTCCACAACAACAAAACAAAATAAAACCTAAAAAAAAAAAACCCCAAAAAATAACCAAGGAGAGGTTTTCCAGCCTGGGTATTGAACGTAAATCTTTGTGATGGTTTTGAATTGCTGCACTACTGAGCTGCACAGCTTAATAATTCAGTAGGGTTTTCATCTCTCAGAAACATGTGATGCTACTTATTAAGCTAAAATATATTTTTAAAGTTGAAATTATATTTGAGTGTGCAGTGAGTTCCTTTCAATGAGTTCAGCTGCAGTGTGTGCCTTACTTTCTGTCATCTGCATTACAATGGTAGCGACTTCCTTGCCTCTGTGGGCAGTCAGCCAGAAAGACAGAGTAACCCAGTGTCTCCCTGTGCTTTCAGGGCCATTTCAATGGACTACTGCTGTCAGCAGTAAAAATACAATAAATCGAGGTTCTTTCTTCAGTAGAAATCCTAAGACAGAATTAAGGCGTACGTCAATATTTTACAAGAAGCTGAGACCATCTGTTACGATCCAGCTGGATGGCTCTTGGTCTAATAGGGTGGAAATGGATCTTGTGACTCTCTATTTAGGTGGTTTCTTCAGCTGTCTTTCCCATTGTTAATCTTTCAGAAATCACATTCTGTGTCACTGAGCGGTCAGAGCAATTTCCTCCCTCAGATCAAACCTCAGGGGTTATGCTTTTAATTTATTTAATTAATTACCAACTTGCTGAGTTCAAGCCCTGTTAAGCTTTACACAGGGTGAAGGAAAACAGGGAAGAAAAAGAGAAAGAATATATGATGGAGAAAGCATTTCCATTTTAAAAGGCAAATTTAGGAGTCAGTGTCCTACCAGCTAAGAGAGAAGCTGTAAAAAAGTGTTTTACAGTACCCATAAATCTTGAACACAGTCTTGGTAAAGGCTCATCCCACATTCCTTTTTTTTTTTTTTTTATTTAAAATAACACATCAGAAGCATTGCCAAATTAGTGGGAAATACCTGCTCACCTTCAGGTCAATGGATTTTATATGTGGGCATTTATCATCTCATAAATTAGCTCAGAGAATTAAAGACTGAATCACATTTATCTTTGTACTAAGATAAAAAAACCTTAAGCCTCAACCTATGTGGAGGCCCAGTTTGCTCTCTTTAACCAGTCAGAATAAAACATTCTCACCCTTGATTTCTTCCATATCAGTTAAAGTCCTTGTTGATCTTTTAAGTGTGTTCAGAGATTGTTTATTGTGTCCCATGGTACATTACAAGCTTCAGAAGGCCATGAATTTATTCCTGCAACAGATTCACTTGTCAGTTTTTTGAGTTTAAGTTTTTGCCTGCAAACACATCATAAATGCATAATCTGATTTCAAAAATATTTTCAATTATTCTACAATTCTAGAGATATAATAACTCTAGATAATTCTAGAATTATTATATAATATAACCACATTATAATAACTTATGGGAGTCAAGGATTTCCTTTGAATTCCTGAGCTGATAAATTCTTAGGGTTGAATGCTCAGCACATGTAATGCAACACAGATTCATTAAAACCAGAAGTAGGTAAATTTACATAGACTTAGGATCTGTCTCTTCATATTTAATCTAATTTCCATACTGATTTTTCTGATTGCTCCTTATATTCAGCTTTAGGGATATCTGGCAGTTACAGTGGAATAGTTATCAAATATTTAATTAAAATGTGAAGTCACAGCTATAATTTATTTCAAAATATTCCCTAATATTTTAAACCAATTTGATCAATATTGAAATTTTAAACACTAGCTTCTTGACATATACCAGTATTATTCTGTGAAAGTAACTGAATTCTACTACTTCCAAGTTTGCTCCTGGTCTGAATAAAGAGAACAAATAATTTCTAACATTTCTTCCTACAGTTATTGGTTCTTGGAATTTTTTTTGTTGTTTCCAGATGACTTCAGAGGCAAAATCCATCTTTTGTGAGAATTTTCAAAATTGCTTTTTTTTGTAATTGGTGGTGCTTTATGCATTTTGTGTTTACCAAGGAAAAAAATTAGAGATATTTCTGATAATTTTAATTAGACTTGAGAATAGAATTTAAGAGTTTATATAATTAAAGAAAACCTCTGGCAGCAGAGCTGTTCTAAAACAAACAAAAAGGCAATCTAATAAAAATTCTAGTTAATGCATTACTCTATAACCTGAAATTTCTATGTATTTGGATAAAGAACTGGCAAAATGATTCGACACCATGTTTTATTGTGCACTATGAGTACTTTTGTCTTTTGTCTGTAGTAGGCTGCCATTTATCTATAATGATATGAAAGTAAGTTGAACCTAAAGAATGATACCTTAATTATTTTTTTTAATTTTATTGTTTTTACTGGAAGAAAATCTCAGATAAAAATCAGGTCTTTGAGAGCAGTTAGCCTCTAAGAAACTAATTAATAGCAAAGAAGAATAAATTTTAATTATTAGTTAAACTCTCAATACACATTCTGGGTTTCTTCGATCAAGTTTAAATAGATTTTCCAGTCTTGGTGATGATAAAGTTCAGTAAAATAACAGATTAAATCAATGGAAATAAAATGAAGGGACACTCTGCTGTGGATTAATTGAGAGATTAGTTAATCCCCACACAGCCACTTGACTTGCTGTCACATGGGAGAAAGGGGAAGACAAAGACAATTTAATACGTAAAATATACAGATGAAAGAGAAGAAGTTAAAAAAAAAAAAGCTAATGCTAATACAGTAGCTCACCACTAGCAAACTCATACCTAGTCACTTCCTGAGCAATGATAACCATTGGTATCTCTCCTCCTGTTTTACTTTTGAGCACACGGTGTGGTGCATCCCCTTGGTCAGCTGGGGACAGGCCACCTGTCCTGACTGTGTCCCCTCCCACCCTCTCCTGCACTCCCAGCCTGCTGTTTTTGGTGGGAGGGACTGCAGCATAAAAAACTGAAAAGGCCTTGATGCTGCATAATTTTTATTCTGTAAATTCTAAAACATTGGTGTCTTATCAAAACTATTTTGGTCAAGAGCAAAAAAGATTCTGCTTGGGGAAATGTTTTTGTTTTCTAAAAGGAACTTTTCAAAGATATTGATTCAGTTGTTTTTGGTTTTTTTCCCCATGGTTCTTCTAGTCTGTACGCAGAGTCAGAATATCAAACAATCTGAAATCTCTTATTTTCTCGGTGGATATATTAATCTCTGGTTGATGTTTCCTTTTCTATCTGGCAAATACCTGATAGTTTATACAAATTAAAACACCATTAGCAGGATATTAGAGAGGACTTCTTTCAATGTGAAGCATTCCAGTTGATAAATTCACCTGACTTGGACACACACAGCTCTAAAGCCTTAATTTAACTTGGGGATTAACATTAAGTTCTGTCAGACATGCATTTCCACTGATACTTGAGGCAGAATTTTTTTCTTCCTAATGAGGGCATTGACTCAACATTATGCTATAGGATTCAGCAACCATTTGAATTAAAGATAACAATTTTTTTCAAAATGGAAAAGAACTGATAAAAAGTTGTGAGAGAGCATTTCAGGAGCAAAAATCCTGAAATTTTGAAAGAATTCTCCTGAATGTCTATTAGGTCAACTTTTTTATTAGTTTTGTTTTAGTTGCTAATTGTTTGAAAACTAATTCTTAATTTCCTTATAATTGATCTGCATTGAATAAAGCAAAATACCCAAGCATAGATGTTTTAATGAGATGGGTCCATCTGGACCAAGAAGTCTTTATTCCATGTAATCTTTACTAACAGAAAAACTGCAAGTAAAATAAGAGGTTTCAAAGTGTCTCTATTCTCCAGGGGTAAACTTTTCAAACTTTTCAACATTTACTAGTTGATTCTGAATCAGCCTGAGAAAACTATACTATCACTATATATACTATCAGTAATCTACAAGAATCAGAGAAGAAAATTATTGCTGAAATTTACAGGTGAGATTGTAACATGGGGGAGAAAAGATTCTTTCATTCAAGTCTTTTTCACAATAAAGACATTTTTATTGTGGGGTTTAGCTTTGTGGTGGGTTTTTTGGGGGTTTTGGAGGATATTTTAGCTTTTATATCCCCATATCCCCACATAATCTCCTAAATCATTAATCAGTCTGTGATAGCTGCAGCATATTTACCAACTGTGTCTGATTCTGAACAAAAATTATTGATTCTTAGGAGCTAACAATCTGGTTTCAGGTTCTTTTTTTTTTTTGTTTTTTTCTTTTATGTTCTATAGTATTTTATCAGGGTGTTTTATCAGATATTTGCAAAGCTTTTTCTGCCATATCTGTATCCTCAGCATGGCAGAAAGCCTGAAATCTGCTATTCATAAATTCTTTCTAGACATTGCTTAGAGTTTTCCATATCCCCAGCAAGAGATACTCTTACTTATGTAAGAGGTTTGCCTACTGATTTGATTGAACTTTTAGGAGGGAATCAACAAAATACTGTCACATACAGAGTAAAACATGTTGACTGATAGGATTTGCAGCCAGTATGTTACTCATTTTCTGTTTGATAATAAAGCCCCACTTTTTCATGCTACAGAATAAAAATTAAATAATTATTAATTATTTTCCTAATCTGTGAAGTGTTACAAAAAATAAGAATGGGTTTTCTAAATCTGAGTATTTTTCATCCACAGAATGTACTGAAAAGAATCTGTTACTATGATTTCTTGTCACTGATGGGAACATGAAATCATGTAAGGGAAAAAAAATCAATTTAATTTTCTTTTATTTTGGGAGAGGGGAAACAACAATGTATTTCTCCTATTTGATTATCCTATATCTGACCTTTCTAGTTTAACAAGGTGACCTAATAAACTCAACAGAAATATTAAAAATTCATTCAGTCACATAGTTTACAAGAGGGGTAGCTTTCAGACAAGGTCAAATACAAATGAACTGGTGAGTGGGAAACTGTGCACAGCTGTTATAGTTAATTTCTTTCCTTCACAGGAAATCAAGTGCTCAAGTCCTGTTTGGCAGTCAACAGTGAATTTGCAGCTCTTTTGAAAATTTTTATGTGGCACAAACGTGGTGAAGCCTGTGCAGCTGCTTCCCACCACAGTTCCTTCCCTTGTACACAGCACAAGGAGGGCATCCTGAGACAGACTTTCAGCATTAACATTTATGGGTTGGTAAAAGGCTGAGTTTGAAAGGCTGAAACCAGTGTTGTAGCCTAGATCCCACAGACAGAAAGTAGACTCTTGATTTCCACCCTCCTCTTTCTACCAAGATGAAAGGTATGTTTGAAAAAGCACAGAGATCACTGACAGAATATGCTTTTTTCCTCTTTGTTGATATATTTACAAATCTCTAATCCAACAGTCACACTAATCCTCAAGAACAGGTAAAGGTTATTGACGCTGCAACTTTTAAACTTATAGTCTGTATTTTTTACATCACTGCTACTGCAGTAAGTGAAAGTAGATACTAAGGACTTACTGCTTTGACTTCTTGGGAAAGTTGATGATTTTCAGAATGGTATCCCCTAAAATGCTGTGTTATGAACCTATCTAGTCAGACATCATATGTTTTTCAAAAAGCATTATAATCCCTTTACAAACAAGCAGTTCTGATTAACTTTGGAAATTTGACTCCTGTTTTGCACCTAAGACAACATCACTGTTAAACAAACACCACTTCTCAGTTCTTGTAGTTATGCACACAGAAAAATTGTATCTGTACTTCTGAAGGGAACTAGGTATTAAAAATGGTTGTTAAAACTTTATTCAAAAAGAAAACAATCATTAGTAATTTTTGGTATATCCTGTATATGATAAAAATGACTGTTCTCACAAAAATAATTTGCGAGGAAACTATAAAAAAAGGAAAGAAGGAATGAGAAGGAATTATATAATTTAGGTGTGTTTTGATAAATTTTGGTCTTATTGCCATTATTTTAATGTCTTTCAGCAAGCATATATTTCATTTAGAGGAAATATCAATCATGTACAGAAAGGTAAAAAGGAGAGAAACGTCCTGAAGAATGCTGGTGACTGCATCCATTTTTTTCCCAGATGAAAGCATGAACTCAGTCTGCACCACTCACCTCTTTTAATATTTTAAAATATGAAGTGTCAGTGAGTCTTACTATTTTAGAAAATTAAAATGAAAACAGGGCTTTCAGTTGTTAGTGGTTTTGGGTTTTTGTGGCTCTTGCTTTAAGTTTTAATTTAAACATGAAAGTGATAGTCACCAATTACCCAGGAAGAAAGAAATAGCAATTATATAATGGTGTTTCTATTATTTAAGGGAAAGCTGGCAAAACAACAATAGCAACTCATTACACAACTTTCAATATTAGGTTTCTCTTTTCTTCATATTCATGACTAGTTTTGAAATCTGTGCGTGTGTGGGAGGGGGTGGGTGCATGATATAATTTAAAAGGTACACACATTCTATATAGGTCATTTTTGCTTTCTTTAAAAAGCTACTTTACATTTCAAGTAAATTTCTGACACTTTTGAGTAATTTAGGATATCATTGTTAATGTAATGGATTACTTATACATACTTATTCATACCTCACACTACAGTTTAAAAAAAAACATTATGAGCTTCAGTGGCTAGAATACTTATTTATGAATGACACATACCTCCCGTAACTTACACAGTTTATAACATACTAATATAAAATGAAAACAATGGTTATGGTTGAAAGGAGACTTTAAAGATAATCAAGCTCCGACCCCCCTGCCATGGGCAGGGGAATTTCTACTAGACTTTGTTGCTTAGAGCCCCATCCAAACTTGTTTTGAACACATCCAGGAATGGGGCAATGGCAACTTCTTTCATCAACCCATTCCAGTGCCTCACCAACCTCACAGTAAAGAATTTCTTCCTAATATCTAACCTAAGCCTATCCTCCTTCATCTTAAGGCCATAACCCCTGGTCCTTATGAAAAGTCCCTCTCCAGCCTTCTTGCAGTCCCCCTTTAGGTATTGGAAGGCTGCTATAAGGTTTCCCTAAAGCCTTGTCTTCTCCAGGCTGAACAGGCTTAGCCTATTTTCATAGGAGAGGTGTTCCAGCCCTGCGGTCAACTTAGTAACTCTCCTCTGGACTCAATCCAACAGATCCACATCTTTCTTGTGTCCAGGACCCCAGAGCTGGATGCAGCACTCCAGATGGTTTCACACATCATTTGGTGCAGCCCAGAGTGCAGGTGGCCTTTTGGGCTGCAAGCGCACATTGATGAGCCCTCGAACATTTTGTCCACCAATACTCCCAAGTCTTTCTTCCTAGGGCTGGTATCCATTCTTTGCACTGCCTGCACTTCTTGGAATTGCCCCAGTCCAGGTACAGAATATGAATACTGCCATCAGGGGTCATACTGCCCCACACAGTTTGTTAACTCAGGCATCTTTCTGGTTGAATGTACTCATAGGTCACAACCTTAAATATCCTTGCATTCCTTTAGTTTTGTGCTGCAAAATCACCACTGCAACAGTTCTGGTTTTATTTCATATACTCTAGGTTTAAAACAGCCCCAAAATACATTAGATTATTTAAATAACATCTATTTTTTCATTACATCTCAATGTTTACAAAAAGTGCACACTGCAGAAACAGGAACAAGACAAACTGATTTTGTGCTCCATTCAGTGCAGATCTTGGTGTGCAGCAACTTCATGCTTATGGAAGAACAGTGAAATAGAAAGACATAGATAGTGTTAACATTCTGGTTTTCCCATCACTCTTTTTTCTTTCTTTTTGTTTTTCTCTGTTTTTCTGTTTTGATTTTTTTAAGAAAGCAAGGAATCTAGTATCTTGAAGTGCTTCCGTCATCACTGAGAAAACTTGGATAAACAGTAAGAAACAATATGAATTTAAATTTCAGGTGTAAATATGGGGTATGAAACCCCATAGAGAATGTTTCTCTGAAATAGTTCACCTCTAGAAATTAAGAGATCACATGAGTCTGCCTTCTCACACTCTTCCATACTTGCCAGAGAAAGTAAAGTAGCAGAGAATAACGAGGCGAAAGAGAGAAGAGGCAGCAGAGAAACACATAACCTTGCAAAGTACGAGTAGGAAGAAGACAAAGTTGTAATGTCAATACCCTTCATAATGACCCACGGCTTTGCAAGCAGCCTCGTGGACACTGGCAGCACAGCCTGCAAGCACGTTAAGGTGAATGTGGTTTGTGAGCTTGGTGACAACTCCAAGGCATACAGAACCCCACATATTTTAGGAATGACCTTCATCTGTACCTGCAGGCTGCTGACTGGACAAATCAAATCTGCTCTCAAGGGCAGCCAAACACAGCACAGTCAGATAAAATGTCTCTCGCAGGAGTGAGTTTACAAAGCATGTCCTTGCTCAGGGTCATATCTACTAGAATAGAGGATCTATAGTAGATTTACTAGAATCTATTAGTAATAATTTACACTACCTAACAGTATAGTTTAACTAGCTATGCAGGCTGGTCTCTAATTAAAGGATTAACATGTTGCATTTCAGACCATTTTACACTGGAGCATTTTATCATAGCTTCTGACTACATCTTCACAACACTAAAATAAATTGAAATGCTGGTTGAAAATTTTCCAACGGAAAAAAAAAGGCTTGAAGATTTGATTGGGAACTCAAAAAGTACAGTGAGGTGTGAATTTTACATGACTTCAGAAATCTGAATAACATACTATTTTTAAATATTTGTGAAACTTTAAAAGATTTTCCACTTCCCATTCACTGATGTACTTATTGGATGTGTTCTAGCCTTTAACATATTCTGTAAAGCCTTAAACAAATCTTGTGGTTTCTAATGGAATCAATTTGAGTAGGGGAATCATTGGTGCTGGATCACAGATGGGCAGAAACGTACTAAAAAACACCAAAGTTAAAACTTGTAAGAAAAACAAGTTATAAAAAAGCAACACAAAATTTGAGATTGGGTAATGAAAAAAAGATCCATAAAGGGACATAGACTGCAAAGAAACACAGTTAACTCTGAGGTTGTTTTGTCTATTTTCCAATACCATAAATTATTCAAACATTCTCTTTTTTGCTTAAAAATGAATGCCTCTTTTATTTAAAAAAAAAAATTACCTAATTTTCAATGGTGAAAGTTTGTGCTTTTTTATTAGTCTTTTTTATCCTAATTGCTTAGCTTTATTTGCAATATGTACTCAGCAAATAGCAACAAATACATTCTATTAATTTATATTTTGGAATATATTACATGGGAGTAATACTCTGCAGAAGTAACAGCCATGGAATCATTAAGGTGTTGCACTTCTGGAGGATAATGATTTGGGACTCACTTTAAAATTCAGTATCATTGGAAAGGTGTGTGTGAGTCTATCACACAGAAGTCCTGCCTATTCTTTTATGGTCCTTGCAGAACTATTTAATGAGTGTGTATGGAAAAAAACAGCAACATCACTTTCACTCAGTCATAGAATGGAATTGCTTCAGTATTTATATTAACTATTTATGCTGATCATTTTATTCTGAGTTCACTGAGAGAATGCATGATTTCACAACAAATTACAGGCAAAGATATCAGGGAGTACTACTTTATGCAATGATGCATGACACTGTCTGAGATGCAGTATTATAATACAGTCTGATGTTTGCTGCATGTTCTGGCTATAAATCGGTTCAGTGGGTCCTACAAAGGGCCCCTCACTCCCTTGAAATCTGTTTGAAGAGCCATCTCCTTTCTTTACATCTACCTGGGATCTGTAACAGAGATTCATAACCACCAGCCTCAGCCATTGCCTTATTCAGGGTAAAGACAACTGGAAAGTAGATGCCATTTGCCATTTTAATTTTCTCTGGTGGTGATGACATCAGTTGATTTAAATAATCTTTAGCTATTATATGTATGAGTGCATATGAGTCCATGCATAACTAAAGAGCTAACCAAGAGATTTTGAAAGAAAAATCTGATTGTGATCTACACATCAAAAACTGCTTAGAAATAATATCCAAATGGAGGACAGAGAGAAAGTGGAGATCTGCCAACAAGAGCTATTTGTGGAAACATGATGAAAGAGAATTTTAATAAAAAACATTCCTTCACAAAGACTACAGTATCTTGCTTGGAGTATTTTCCCAGAAGTCATTAGGAGATTGAAAGTAGAGTTTAGAAAATCTCTGACTGGGTTCAGGGCGCTGCTGTACATCATAATTTTTCTTCAATTCACAGATCTGAGGCAGCAAGCAATGCCACAGGTCCTGGACTGTGTAGCACAGGCTGAACAGCCTGTGGGTCTCAGGCTTCTTCTGTGGCTTCTTCATACTGAGACCCCAGAAACAAGCTTCTTACTGTGATTTTAGATTGCTTGATACAGGGTCAGACAGTCTGGGAGCATAATACTCTACGGAAGCAATGTAGTACTAGTCCAAGAGAACATATAATTACATAAACATTATTGACACAATCATCAAAACACGTTACAAGATATAGTCATTCTAGAATAAGGTGTAGTCTGAGGTAAAACTTTGATTAATAAGATTGCCTGCTTTCATTCTGTCTCTGTACAGCACATCAGCTATTCAGTATCAGATTTCAAAGCTGTGAACTAAAGCAGGCAATCATGTTTGGATGTTCAGGGTTTGTCTCCAGATCAGAGTGAATGGAAGTAGAAGTTTAGCTATTTAGTTGTTACTTCTATAAGCTCAATTAAGATACAAGTAGTATTTTTTAAATGAATGTTAAAATGTAAGATCTGTGTTTAAATGCTGTTAAAATACTCAGATTTTGTTCAGGCCAATATTCAGATTATAGAGAGGAAGGTGTCATAGTTATATTTCTTCTAAGATGATTCCTAATGCAAAATTTTTGGTTTTCTTCATCTGTCATGATGAATATTGAGCACTTGAATTTACTTAGGAGCAGTATGCTACAATATGTATATAAACTGCAATAACTCATTAATATATGAAGCCACTGAAATCAGAAAAGTTAAATTCAGAACAATTTCTTTCTTATTTACTATAAGAATAGTATGTTCAGAATACACACGAAATTGCACAAAATATTCTAAGTGTTTATACCTGCCAAGTACACAGAAGTTTTCCAGGAAAAAAAGAAAGTAGAAAGAACATAAAAAGAATAAAAAAAAAAAACAACCAAAAAAAAAAAAAAAAAAAAACAAAAACAAGAGCAACTCAATTTATTTGTTGCATATAATAAGTCAGTAATTCTGTTCCAAATAGTATTTTAAATAATCACAATACTATATTATAAAGACAATCAACTAACTAATTGACATATAACAATTTGTTTATAAATGTCAATCCATAGCATTTGGCCTAGCTTATTTAAACATTAGATGGGCCTCTAAAATAGGTCACTCAGCTTTCAAATATAAGTAGAAGTCTATCTAATCAGGGCAATTAAATGTGTATTATTAAGGGTTTATTCAGTTCTTTTAATCATTACACAGTTTAGAAGTCAGTTTCTTTTATCTGTAACTTGGATCCTTGAACACAGAGCACTTGAGGGATCGAGCATCGTTTCCATTAACTGCACTTTCTTTGAAGTAAAATCTTCAGTCTTTTGCAATATAATTCCATGTTAATTTAAATCACTGTTCTGCTTTCCTGTAATGAGCTTTATTTTTACAGCACTTGACTGTAACAGTGTGGTACAGGCAAAACAGGTCTTGAAGAAATGAATTGGCACAAGTGTAATTGGCACAGCATGTAGCTGACTGGTCTTAAATTTTTAATTCTTTTTTTTTTTTTTTTGCATTAGCTTGCTATATAAAAAAATGCTGCTGGTACCTGCATTGTTAGAAACTGATACATTCTTTTCCTAGGTTAGAGCTCCACTTGGTGGTCAGTAGGACAACATGTAAGTTTGTCATTAATCTCATTTAGAAAAGAATTGCAAGTATACTTAATGTAATTTTTATTATATTAAGCAATAATTTGAAAAACCCAAACCCCTACTCGAAGTAATGTGTACCTTGATTTTATTATAAGCTAATAACAGCACTTTTATTTTACTTTTTTTAAAGATGGAAATATACTGCATTAAAGCAAATGCTAACAAAACTTAATTCTCACTGGTTTATCAAACTGTAGAGAAAAACAATCTTATTTGTGTTTGGCAGATACAAAGCAGATAACACTGGAACTGAAAAAATTTCCCACAGTGACAAGGAAAAGTGATTTTAAGTTCTTTTTGAGATTCAAAGAGCACATTGGGAAGGAAAAAAAGAAAAAGATAGTGATTTGGATTTTACATCTCATGCACAGTTAATTTGTTAAAATCCCGTGTTTTCAGTGTCAGCTAAAGAGTATATCAGTATTTCCCCATCTAAAGAAATCTGTACTAGATAAAATTTTCAGATTCTGATCTTTATACATTTAAACAAATAAGGTAATACTTACTTCTCTGTTTTACAAACAAAATTTTGCTCACTGGAAAATTATCAATGGGAAAATATTCAGTCTCATTTAATTCAGTGGTTTTGGTATCAATTAACTCCTTCCACCTCATCATAAACTTTTGAGACAGCAACTTAGAACAACATAATCACACTCATAATAGCATGTCTCCTGACACACTCCAGTAACTTCCATCTCTGTTTATCACCTAAATGAAGATGCATAGACAAATCATATCCATCATATCCATAGTGCTATATTCAGTATTTACAAATAGTCAGTGGGCACAAACGGAAACACAGGAGGAAAAACTTTTTTATTCTGCAGGTGACCAAGCACTGGCACACATTGCCCAGAGAGGGTGTGAAATCTCTCTCTTTGAAGATTTTCAAAAGCCTTCTGGACATGATCCTGAACAAGCAAGATTTAAACAGCGCTACTTGTGCAGGGTTGTTGGCCAGGCCAGATGTTCTCCAGAGGTCTCTCCCCCAAAACCAGCAGTTCTGTCGCTATGTGTTTCTGTGATTTTGCTTAAAGGAGAATCTCTTGCGTTTATGAGGATAAAAGGCATCCTAAATTGTAAAAATCCCTATTCTATTGCTCTTTTTAAATTTTTCTTCATAATATTTTTCATGGTCACGAAAAATTTAAATGCTACAGTAGCTCTTTTTTGGACATGTACTGGGTTTTTAATGAACTTTTCAGTGCAGTTCTTAGAAAACTAGAGTTTGGAAAAGTCCAATAAATATATTTTTCTATTCATTTTCTTAAGCATTTTTATTCTGTACAAATTTTTTTTTAATTCCTGGCCAAAGGGTGTGAAGAGTTTTATTATGAATTTTTAGAGAATTTTAAAATGGATAACTCTGAAAGAAAACAAACAAACAAAACATCAAGCAAATCTGTTTAATGGCTAAACTTTAGAATAGCTGTAGCATTCTTCAACCATTTACTGAAATTCCTACAGCCCCTAAATTTACTATTTCTTAGTCTGTTAAAAGGTCTGTGATTAGATGCACTTCTGCTTTGAAGAAGAAAACACATATGATTTATTCAATGTATGCGTGAACACCGATACTTGTATAAGGCTTTGTAATCATGTCAGATTTCTTACACCTAGCTTTTGTCACCTAAAAATCATGTATGTCTGACCTGCCTTACTGTCAATGGGGGATGTCAGGATCCGTCTTAGTGAACAGATGGCCTGATGGTTTGTAGGAATGATCTCAGAGTGCAAAAAACAACACGGTACAAAAGGGTTTGCAGTGATAATCAAATAAAATGCAGTTTTATTGAAATAACCACAGCAAAAATGTGATAGAGGGATTAAGGGAGAGAAAAAATAGAGAAAGATAGAGAAAGAGAGAGAGAGAGAGAGAGAGGGGATATAGCTACCAACGCAGAGACGAAGTCCTTTGGTCCAGTCCAGCTGAGGGTCCGCCTGCTACGCTGGGGAGATCTCAAAGGCTCTGGCTAACTCAGAGGTTTTTATTACTGAAAATTGTGAGGGGGGGGAAACAGATACAATAGGGAACAGATGTAACAGGTAGTGTATGTTCTCAGCAGTAAGTGAGCTTGATAGATGTAACAGGTAGTCTATGTTCTCAGCAGTAAGTGAGAGCCATTGTTTTCTTGCTCCAGTGGTCACAACCTGCAGGCAAACATCTCACTTTGGTCAGCTTGCCTCCCCACACACCTCCCCCGGGCTGGGGGTTCCAGTCCCAATCCTTGGAAGGAGCAGAGGGGCCTTTTAGGAGTTTCATGTCTCAGTCCTTGATGGAGAAACTTCTTCCATCTCAGTCTGTCTGTCACGGTGGTTGTAAAACAGGTGAGGGTCTTCTGTGGGAGACCACCCAAAACTCAGGAGAAATCCAGCCAGGCCGAGAGGTGGGACAGCTTCCAGAGCTGCTACTGTGGCAAATGGGGCATGGTGCCCCTTCTTAGCATACAGCAAACACTCCTGTGAAAACAATAGCTCAACACTGCGCTTTCAGGTCTCAGGGCTCGTGGTGTGCGTGGTGTGTGACTTTCTCCTTCAGAGCCAGAGATTCCAGACAGGAGGGGTCTTCTCTTCAGTGGTCTCCCAAGGACGATCGTGAGGCAGATGAGGGAAAATTCTGAAAGACTCCCATAGGGGAAAACTGGCTGGTTTTGAAGAAGATTGAAGAAACCAGTCTTGTGCATCTCCCTAAGAAGGTGAACAGTCTTGGGGAGACATTTGTTTATCTGTGAATGAGAGCCTGAATCTCCATCCAGATCAGTGAGCCTATGATGGCTCTCTGCCCCTGAAGCTGTCACAGAGTCACCTCCAAAGAGACTTTAGGGAACAATATTTTGCATATACTAATTCCTGAACTGTTCTCAGATAGTCTTTGAAAAAGGCTGAGTTTCCTTAGAATGAAACCCAGCCAGGGACTGTGAAATAAACAGTAGAAATAGTTGCTTGTGCCCAGGAAGGTATTGTGGCACTAATAATTTACCAAAATGGTTGTAGTGATGACTTTTTACTTCCAACTCAGATATTTTTCGTGCAGCTCCACCAACTTATACACAGAACTGCTACTTCTGACTTGATAACAGTGTTTCTGAGTGACAAATTTCCTTTCTAATAAATGTATGAACCTCCTGATAAAGTCAGCTTGAATGATAAATTCAAAAAAGTCCATAAAAATTGAAAGGCACTGGGTTTTACTAGAAATCCTTTATGGAACTTTATGGCACAGAATTACAGGGGAGCCTAAATGTCTCAAAATGTCCTTCCTCTAAAATACCACTTCCATAATTCTTGCCTGAGGACCATATAATTCTGAACACTCTTAAAGTGAGGTGTCAGCAAAGATTTGCTCTCTTCTCCACACATAGTTATTACATTAGACAATTAAAAGTTAAAACAATAAAAGGTTACAATAAAAGGATAAGTCTTAGGTATCAATTGAGGAGTAAAATATTACCAGGGTTTACATGTGAATTAGAAAAATGATTGAAATTAAAAACTAGTAAACCAGTAGGGGTAACTTTATGTATGCACAAACAGCATTTCAAAGGACATCGTAGTTTGCTAATATATAAGAATTTTTTTTAACGTACCTTCTATATTCAGTTCAGAATAAAGGAGTAGATAAAAGAGAAATGAATTTCATAACGCTTTCAAAAGACTACTGATAGAGTGACTCAGGAAAAAGATCCCTTAAAGTTAAATCATATAGTGAAAGGCTAATAATAGAGATTAAAATCTAGCTAAAATATGGGAAAGAGGGAGGAAAAAAATTAATTTTCTGCACATCAAAATGATAATCCAGAGTGTTTCTGTTTGCAATGAAGAATATCGTGATTATTTTGACATTACTTAACAATTAAAATTTTTCTCACCGTAGGCATTTCCATACCTACTTCTGCAAGCTGTGTGATTTAAATAGGAAATAAAGAATACAGATGTTGAAAAAACAGCCATTGCACTTTTTCATTAATATTTTCAAGTAGGTTGTTCATCATCATATCTTAGTTTCTGATTAATACCAGTTAAAATTTAAAGCATAAAAATTTAAAGCCATACTTACTATATTACAAAGGAAATTAATTCAATGCTGGCAAAAGGGATATTGTTCAACTGCACAGGTATTGGAACACAGAAATCAGAAACAAGATTAACTATTGAAGATAATATAGAATAGCTGATATTTCATAAATATTTATTTACTGTTTTTCTTTCTCTAAGTAATTTATTACTTGGCCTATAATTTTATTTCTGGACCAAACCAATGAAACCCCTCGTATTTCAGAGGCAAAAAACCCTTATGGACACACAGACATCTTAGCTATCCCATTAGAGATTTTGTACAAATTTTTATTTGTCATAAGGAGATCATGCTTTTCATGTCATGTCTTGAGTTTCTTCTACATCCCTATACAATTTTAGATTTCTTTATTTTATTTTTTTTTCCTCCAGAAGACTGGATTAGTACATGTTTCACATATTAGGCACATATTCTAATCCATTTGGTATTTTATTGAAAAAGAGTGTAGCAACAGCCATACTGCAAAATGATTAATTTTTTCTCTCTGAACAGGGCCAAATGGAAGGTTATAAACCAAATCCACCCACAGGATGGATGTGGATTCTATGCTTCACAATAGAATTGTTCTATGCTTCACAATTTCCTGCTGTGCCATTGCCTGAGGTCAGATCTGAAGCAGAACAGACATAACCAGCAATTTGGAAAGCCCAGCGTCACCATACAGCTCAGTCTGTGTGTGTGCATGTATGTGCCTCAGAAAGAACCTCCAGACACAGGGACTTATGAAGTGTCAGATAAATATATTCCACTAAAATTTAACGAGATTGCCATTTTGGTGGTTTTTTTTTTTTTTCTTTCTTTCTTTCTTTCTTTCTTTCTTTCTTTCTTTCTTTCTTTCTTTCTTTCTTTCTTTCTTTCTTTCTTTCTTTCTTTCTTTCTTTCTTTCTTTCTTTCTTTCTTTCTTTCTTTCTTTCTTTCTTTCTTTCTCTTTCTTTCTTTCTTTCTCTCTTTCTTTCTCTCTTTCTTTCTCTCTTTCTCTCTTTCTCTCTTTCTCTCTTTCTCTCTCTCTCTCTTTCTCTCTTTCTTTCTCTCTTTCTCTCTTTCTTTCTATTTAGAGAAAGTCTAAAGGGATTGCTTAGCATTAAGTTAAGGAACTAACAATCAACTCTACCCCTCTCCTCTATACTTCTCTATTTCTCAGTTTCTGCTAGCATGGTCTCTCAGGTTTTGTGTGGATTTGTTTTTGTTTCTATTGTGGCTGCAGAAACCAGAGCTTTGCTGCCTTAATTATCTGGGTTGTTCCTCCTTACAGTCCTCGTGGCCAGGCAATTTGCTGTCTCCCCTCTGTCCCTTAATGCTCTCACAACCTTGTCTTGAGAAACAGACTGTCCCCTCACAGTAATTCCCTTAGTTTTCTCTTTTTTATGCCCTGAAGTCTTATCATCATCTCCTCTGGAGCATCCTCCCTTTCATTGTAGGATGAGGCACACCCTCCAGATCAGAGAATCAATAAATCATAAAACATCATAAAACATGAAAAATCATCTGGTCCAAACATTTTATGGAAAAGGGAAATTAAAGAAGATTATCTAGCACCATGTCCAGGCTTGTCTTGAAAACGTCCAGGAATAAACGCCTCACCATATCCTTGGGGAGATCGTTTCAGCAACAGTTTTTCCTCTCAGTGAGGTTTTTATTTCTGACATGTCCATCTCACCACTTAGTTTGTTTGCATCATCAGACCTGATGAGGGTACTTTCAGTCCTATCCTCCGGAAGATTTTTGGAGAAATTGAGCAGTGTCAGGTCTTTGGGTGTCTCACCTGTAAAAGCCATAGGTGGACACCCTCTGTCTGTGGTCTGTTAACCAATGCTCTGTATGTCTCACAGGACACCTCTCTACTCTTGCCAGTTTGTTTAGGAGGAGGCAATGGGCACCTGTGTCCGGTTCTTTGCTTAAGTCCAGCTAAACTGAATGCACTCCTTGCATTTCTGTGGATATGCACTTCATGCACTTCATGCACATCCACAGAAAACCCTACTTTGTTGTAGAAGGTGATCAGGTTGGCCAGGCTGCCAGAGGTTTCCATGTGGCACATTGCTTCTTAAGAGGGACTCACTGAGGACGTGTCCAGATGCATTTGATGAAACTCTTGAACTTCTCATTGACAGGATGTGCACCAGCAACATCCTAGACATCACTAAGATATGAAAAGTCTAGTCCTGGATATATCTACCTGACTTTTCCAAAGTCTTGTTTGTAAGATAGAAGCAAGCTGACATCACACATTCCTGCAGACAGTTGTGTGGAAGAGTACCAAACATAAACCAACAGTACTTAAAAGTTTTTAGAATTGATTCTGAGGAAAAGAAAAAAGTGAGGAAGAAGGTTTAAACGATTGAAAAAATATTTTTTGTTTTGATCTGTTCTTCAAGTTTGGTTTTGCTAGTTTAGTTTTCAGGTATTTTTGCTTTTTTCTTCCCAGATATTCCTAACAAAAATTTTTATCAAAATACAAGTAAATGTATTTTGGCTGTCTTGAACTGAGGCATTGAAGGCTGAAAAGAGAGGTATGAGATGATGAGAAAAGAGTTATGCCAGAGATGCTTAGACAAAACAAGAAGAGATAGCAAGGTGAGTAGTTTTCAAATTTTTTTTTTCTGAGAAATTATTAAGGAAGGAATTTTTGGTATCAATTTTTATTCTTAAAAAAAATCCCAACCAACAAAACAAAAAAAATACAAGGAAAAAAAATATCAGATTAAATATATTCTTTAAAAAAAAAATTCTGTCACAGTTTTGAAAACCATTGTGACAGGCGAGCATCATTTCAGCGCCATTTACCCGGATAATACCTTCTATCTGAAGTTTATTACACCTGTTTTTCCAAACAGGCGCAGCTGCATTTTTAGACAACTCCTAAATCCTTCAAAGGAGCTGTCACTCAGTCATTACCCCGTCACTTCTGGTGAGAGGGCTGCGCTTCCCGCTGCCAGGCTTTGCTGGGATTGCGGAGAAGCGCGGCCGCCTCCTTTCCCCTGGGCGGCAGTGCTGCACTGGCGCTGCAGTGTAGAGAAGAGCACCCCGCTGGACTGAGCATGGGAAATAGCTCTGCATGCCTAGGGAGGAGATGTGCAGGACCAATGGGAATATGTTGGTAGGAATGTGGCTTAAACAAACTGCAAAGTCTGTAGGATTTGATTCAGCTGCAGCAGTGATGCTGCAAGCACAACAGGCTTAAATGCTGCGCTGGTTTTGACGGTTTTCATGATATCCTTTATGGTCCTACCCGGAGAACTCAGTCTGTGACTGGAATTAAAAAAAAAAAAAAAAAAGGAAAAGAGTTTTACTGCACGTAGTTGTAGTATTTAAAGTAGAGGCACTGAGTTTCAAGAGTAGGATTCATAACACAGATTTTTTAATGTCTTAGACAATGATACTCTGTGAAAGAGGAACAGACATGTACAACAAAGTAAAGCCCACTCAAAGACCACAGAGAAAACAGAAAATATTTACAGAGGAAGTGCAAGTGCTACTTGTTCAGAGCTGTGGATTTTCCCTTGTCAGAAGCAGAAAGAGCTCTGAGGCTAACAAAGTGTTTAGAGTGGTGAAGGCTATTAGTGTTGCCTTCCAAAAACAATGAGCTTTGACTGCTTCTAATGTCTCTAATGAAACCTGCTCCTCCAGAATTTCCATGAAACATTTTAATACACCGTTGGCACTAAACAGGAGATATAGTACACTGAACTATAAGAAGATACAGTACATTAACAGGTAATCCAGTTTAAAAAACAAGCAAGCAAGCAACAACAAGCACATGCACAGTGTTAGGTACACTTAGGGCAAACATGAATAATCTATTTGCTTTGGTTAGGAACAATCAACATAGCATTTCAGATGTGGTATGAGGATAGATGTCACCATTAGCTGAATTTTCCTTCAAAGTAATCTCAACTTTTTTTGCAGTAGCTGATCCTCTTTTGTACATTATTGTCTTGAAATGCAATTGCATGTCATAACAGAACCAGTTCTGCTGAAAGAAGAGTAATTGATGTCTGATTGAAAACACAGCATGCCACTGAGACCAAAAGATCAGGCGCTAAAATTCATGCTAGTATCATCTTCTCAGGAAATATTCCAAGCTGGAAGCTGTTCCTTGACCTTCTGTTTCAATCTCCCATATCTTCTGGCAACATGTTGCAGATCCATTATATATTTTGCAAAAGATATTTAAAAAATTATGTCTTCAGTAACTCACAACCTGAGTTCATTATAGCTAACAATTGATACAAGGAAGTCTGGATTTAAAAAAAAAAAAAAAAAAAAAAAAAAAAAAAAAAAAAAGTGTTAAAGTTCTTAGTACTTAAACTTATGCTCCCACCAGTTTTTTCCTATGTGACATCTAGCCTACTGAATATTTTTAGAGGATGAGGAGTACTTGGACTAAAATCATTGTAATTCAGGCCAAAAAATGAATAATCATTCTGCAGATAACAAGATTTACATCATTCACAATGATTTCTCTTGCTGCTCTTAACAAGTTGTGACCTAAAATAAAGCCCCTGATCAAAATATAGATATAAATTAAAAAAAAAAAAATCTGTATTTTACTTTTAAGAGCAGTACTTTTAACTTACCCATGATCTGTCTCACTCACTTCTACCTAGGGGGGAAATTTTGCTATTCTTTTTACTTTTAGTTTATGTCAGCTGGTGTCATGCATATTCCTAATACTCTCTCTAGCTTCTATAAAATATAGGACTATAAAATATCTGCATCTGCTTCCATAAGAAACATCATCTTGGCAACCATAGGATTCTGTAAGGAGGGAATGACAATAAATTCTTTAAAAAATCCACATATTAGAGGAAAAAAAAAAGGATAGTATTATTTTTATAACTGCCTTATTTCTTAGGAAGAAACAAAGGGTGGATGGCCCATTAAGGATTTAAAAGAAAGGCTGTAAAGAGACAAAGGGAAAATGCTTTTATCAGGAGCTTAGGATCTCATAATAAGTGACAGCTGATGCCACAAACAAACTAATTAATGATAGTCTGATGAGAAAAAGTGTCCCCTGGAGAAGAAACAAAACAGAGCAGTGACAGAATTAGAGAGAAAAAGCTAAGGGTAAGAAGAAGAAAATGTTATGTTATTAAAGCTCTGTATTTAAGTAAAAACAAAACTCTAGTTCATTAAAGAGCAATGCCTATGCATCTTGCAATAACTTCTACTGTTTCCATGGTACCTGACACATTTTGGGGAGACAAAATATACCTTTGGGGAACATGAAGTTGTGTGATTCTGTGTAGCAATAATTAGTGATTTTTGTTTTTGTTTATAAAAATGAAAGGAAAATGTTTTTAGATTTTTTTGTCCAAGTTGTGTTACTGCTCATAGGAAATCAAAACTCAGATACAGCAGCTAAAATTATCAACACAGTTGTGATTACTTGAATTGAGCAGATTTTACAGAATCACAGAATCAATTGGGGAAAGTCTTTTGGGATCATCAAGTCCAGTCTTCAACCAAACACCAACTTGTCAACTGGACCATGGCACTGCATGCCATATCCAGTCTTTCCTTAAACATCCCCAGGGATGGTGACTACACCACCTCCCTGGGCAGCCCATTGCAATGTCTAATTACCCTTTCTGTGAAGAAATTCCTTCTTATGTCCAACCTGTACCTTCCCTGGAACAGCTTGAGACTGTCCTCTCATCCTGTTGCAGGTTTCCTGGAAGAAGAGGCCAACCCCCACCTGGCTACAACCATTGTCCCTGCTTATGGAGCATTTCCTTACATAAGTACTCTAGTAAGCTGGTTTTTTTCTGAGATTCTGCAGAGAAACACCTAATGTTTTCCACCTCTCCCTCCATGTCCCTGGACATGAGCCTTGCCAACAGATTCCTATTTTTCCTGCCTCCTGCTCTCCCAAGATTTACTATAGGTGTTTTGCAATCCTGCTCTACCATTTTAAAATATTTTGAAATATGCCACTCCTCACTGTCATGACCTATCTACACTGACAGCATGAGGAAAATTCTTAAATGTAAGGTCATTAAGTGGAATCAGGTTCAGACTTTTCACATTTCAGTGTTTTCCTGCTCTTTCCATAAGCTTTAACTCTGACTCTAGAGCACACAGAAGTTGAGCAATATAAATTTTGTGTTTTTTCTTTTTTTCAATGAGGTCATCTGTGAGGAACCGAAGTGTTGCTGCACAGAGCAGTAACATGCTCTGTCCTCCTCAGACCACAGGAGCAAGACATGAAGTTCCTACAGCTATAATCGCTCATGGCCCAGGCACTAAATGCCTTTTGCTTTTGCAAGGTCTATAAAGAGCAAAGTGATTATTGTGCAAGGGAAGGTGTTTTGCCTTTTTTCAGGAAACAAAGCACATGGTCAAATCTTACATATTTTACTCATGATTTGAACTCCAGATCTGTTGCAGTAGAGACAGACAAAAACAACTGTTTCTTTATTCACCATCGCTGATCTTTATTCTTCACAGCTCATTTTTATATGGTTATCAGAAGGCATCGTGTTTGATTCTGATTGGTCAGCAACTTATTGCAACTACTTCATTGGCTGGTAATGGCTAGTGTACATGTCCATCAAAAACTTTGCTCTCTAGATATGTTTACATTCTTGTCTCCTGGGAAGTAGATGTTTCACATGGGTAGATTCTTTCTCCTCACAGGTGCAAATTGGTTCCCACAGAAATAGACTGATATGCAGGCTGATTCTCACTGTTACAATTCCTTTCTCGCAGGAACTTATCAGGCTGGCTGTTAGCTGTACCCAGCCGAAACAACAAGGCCTGAACCATGATTTTACAAGGCCTTTCTTTTGTAAAGTTTTATCCATATACCATGCAAATCTTCACTTTCAAGTTTAATTTATTTTTTTTCAGGAAAGCAAAAGCAATCAGTGATCTTTCAAGGACTTGGAAAAGAAAACCAGTTTTTTCCTATGTGGTCCTTTGGATGCCACTAAATAAATTTACTGCAGAGACCATACCTCTTGGTCTAGCTTTGGATGCACAGAAAATGGTCACTCGACAGGAGTGTGGGCTTCTCTTGCATGGGCTGCAATTGGAAAAGTTTGATGGTAGACGAATCAGGAGATCTTTCCACTTTTTCAGAAACACTTCAGAGTTTAATGTTGCCTGTGATGACAGCAACCAGTGTAAAGTTACCATCAGACTGAAAAAATCACAGGCATTTACACTTGGGGTGCAGGTGAGGGTCTGCCTACCTCTGCCTTCACGCATCTGAAAAATGAAGACCAGGAAGGCAATCTTTAATGGAAAATTAGTCCAGGTAACAGCACTATGTTTATGCCCTCCATCACCCCTATAAAACTGAAGCCTCAAAAGCAGGCTTTTTAAACCCCCTAATCCCCAGCACATATTGACTGATTTTTTTACACTATTAGTTGCCAAAATCAGCAGCTTTACCTCGGGAAGCTTATTTGTGGTGGAAATGAAAATTAAAGCGTTCAATGAATTAATAAATGGCTATTCAGCCTAACTTTCTATCCTGCTAGGCTTGTCACCAAAACCAGTGATGTGAAACAAAGCAACAAGGACCTCTGAGTAAGAAAACTTAACTGTTCTGCAGAAATTTAGCTCAAAAGTCTCTGCAGCACTTTGCAGTATCAATATATGTCAAGACTAATGATTTTTTGCTGAAGTCTTACTAAATTTATGTTGGCTTTTTTCTGTAAGGATCCCAGATTTTTGAGTCCACTTCCTCCTAAAAAAAGAGTATATTGCTATCCTTTTATAATATCAGAAAGACTTTGAAGAGATTTCATTTCTAAATTTGTAAATGTTGAGACTTCATCCTGGACAACACAGCCAAAGCATTTGCTTCTTTTTAGGTTATGACATTTGTAAGCATTTCTTTTATTTAGCCTTTAGGTTCTTTTCCTTTCTTCCATGCCACCCAACCCACCCAGTGGTTCAGATATTATTTGTAAGGATGAGCAGTAAAACCAATCAATTAAGAATTTTACAGTATATATATCTATACCTATGTCTATATCTATACCTATACCTATGTCTATATATCTATATCTATATCTATCTATATCCTCTATATCTACATCATGTATCTATATATCTATATCTATATTTCTATATCTATATTTATATCCATATCTCATTATGGATACACATAGTTGTGTGTACACAATTTGTACATTGAATATTTTGTTAGATGGAAAAACATGGTTAAGGAAGAATCCTGACTGGTTTTCTTGCTTTGATGGCCTATTACTCAGTTGGTGTTGGGAGAAATGACACTCCACTATGATTAAAACAACATGAACAAGTGAGAGAATTTCTGTATTAAATGGTAGAATAGGGAATTTATTAGAGACTTGCAGGCTTCTGTGAGGAAAAAAAATATCTTAATACCAGGGAGGGGATCCTGAGTCACCTCCAGAAGTAAAATAGAAGATTTTTCCCAGGGAGAAGAAGGATCTCAACAGGAATTTATTACAATACATGAAGCCAATAAAATAGCTTAAAAAAAAAAAAAAGACAAGCATGGAAAAGGAAGTAACAGTCAGATACCTTTTAATATCAAGTCTGTATCATCCTGCAGGCACAAGTTGCTGGTTTTTAAGTTTTAATATGGTGTAATTTCATCATTTATGAAAATTTACAAATGGGGATTAAGGCTCTGAATAATTCATCAACCTATTTCTGACAAATGTGGTACTTAAGGAAGTATTCTCTCATATTGACTGCACTGATGAAGGAGGAAACCAGGGAAAATTATTATAATGGTCCACTTTTTTTTTTTAATATCTAAACAAGCAGATAAATGTGGGTTTACATGATTCAGTTAAAAATTAAAAACATTCCAATGCATGTACCTGATACTAATTCATCTACTTCATCTGCAGTTTATGTAACATGTTAACCCTTCCAATTAAAAATTATAGTTTTTCTGAGACACCTTCATCCTATCTTTCACATCTGTCGTGATTTAAGAATGGTACTCCCCAATTTAGTGCTCCCACGGAGACTCTCCAAAGCATGGGCTCCCCCCTTCCCCTGCAGGTGGCTGGAGAGAAGAGTTGGAGACACAAAAGGTAAAATTCATGGGTTGAAATGAGAGCAATTTGCTGGAAACATTGATGAGATGAGAAAGCAACGAGTAACATCAATGATATTAAGACAAGATAGGCAAACAATCCACATGTTATTGCTCTGAACCAGCATTTCCCTACCAGGGTAATGGAGGAGCCCCTTCACCCTGTTTCCAGCAAAGCTGTGGTTTAGTACAGAATAACCTTTCTTGGGTTATTCTTTGTTAACCTTTGTTGCAGAATGAGCCGTTTGTCGGGGATGAGACATTTGTCGGGTGCAGGGAAAACTCGGGGCTCAATATGAGACATCAGCAAGTTCCGTTTATTGAAGAGAGCAGCAGACACTTATACAGCAAGTAATAAGCTCATGAATATTCTGAAATTTACACTGTCCATTGGCCACACCACAACATCAGCTCTTCCCTATTCCTTAGGCGTTACGTCTCTCTTTTCTCATGTCTCTTTCACTATTTGTTATCATACTACAGTTAGGCCCAAGGACACGCTATCTTGCAGGTGCAGGACTTGGAATTAGCCACAGCCTTGTACTTTTCCAGTCTCTAGTCAGCTAAAATCCCAACAAACCTTTATAACCTTTTTAACTATTACAACCTTTGCATAACCCATCCTTGCTACTACAAAAATTTGCCCTGTACTACCTGGAACCAAGACAACATCTCAACATTCAAATGTTTACCATTCCTGCTTTCTCAGAGCTGCAGTGAGAAAACGTTTACTGCCCAAGAAAAGCCATCAGCAATCTTTGCTATTTCCTGCCATTCTGTTTGGATTTTTCCTTTGTTTAAAGGCACAGGAAGGCCGAGTGAGTTGTTGTTCCTAAATATTTTGTTAGTTCGAAGTTGACAAACACATCCAATCAGATTACTACGTACTTATGAATCCCTTATATAATGACATTTCACATTTTCATTTTTCCGGCAGTATTCATCTCTTTTGTTATTCAACAGCAAAATAAATAAATCTCTGTAGAATGATAATCCACAAGGAGTTTGGTATGTGAAAATGTGACAAAGTGTCACTGCAGTTAAAGAAAATGTATCTTCAAATGTCAGTGATGTGTAAAGACTTAGATTAACTCCATAGAGTTTCATGTCCTTTCTCTGAACTTAATAAAAAATATAAGTTTCTGGACTTGAAAATAAATGCTTTCAAGCTAATCTTCAAAATGACTAAATTCAGTAATTTTGCCTTCTTTAAATTTACCTTACAAAAAATATTTGTAATAGTCTTTAATATATTTTTTGTTTGTTTTAATTTCTTTTTCATTTAAGTAGAAATCTGTGATTGATTGCTTAAGTTTCTATATAATTTGAGTTAGGAAAGATATCATATAATCTTGTAACCACTGACACCAAGTTTGTTTCCCCATGGTACCTCAGCATAATACCTCATTGTGAAATAGGAAGATTAAATGTAGAGCAGGAAGGGGGAGGGATATTTTTAATTGTCTCTGAAATAGCCAGAAGAACCATCAGTGCTGAGTATGGCTATTCTTTGAAGGAAATATGAACTTAATTATGAATATAATTATTTTACTTGCTCCATAAGGGAAAAAAAAAATAAAGCAAAAATTCGTTTAAACAAGACAGGAAGTCTTTTAACAGTGAGGATTCAAAAATGTTTTGAATCATTTCTCCAATTTTGAGAATCATATGAGTCATGCATAACAACTGAATGTTTTCTTCTTTTTCTCCTTACCTCACAAAAAGATAGAGATTTAGAACATTACTTAAAGCATTGTGGTTTTTTCCATATGTCATCAGATTAGTTATTTCTCTAAAATTTTTATAGCGCATGGGAGTAATATAGATTCTGTTTGTGAGGGAAGGAGAAACATGAAAGCCACTTTATCACTCAATTTCCCCATCCTTAGTAGCATTTACTTAAAGCATTAAAGGTTTTCTCCTCTTTATTTTTCTGGGATTTTTCCTATTGATTTCATAGAAGTGAAATTTAAGTTACTAACATAGGTGCTTTCAGTGTGTTTCAGTAATATATTTTGTCACTTTTATTATCTTCTGGATCTTGTCTTGTCACTTTAAATCCCAGTAATCTGTATCACAAGTGACATAAAACTTTGCTATACGAAGTCTGCCATTTTGAATTCATCATATAAGCTGTTAATTCAGCTGGAACTGCTGAAGGGATGTAAAGCACATTTTGTGACCTTTGCTTCTCACCTTGGCCACTGCCCTGCATGACAGCTGCACATCCCAACAGCCTGTCGACCTGAAGCAGTTTATCTTCTGTTTGGGAGAAACTAAAATGCCACAAGGAGCCTTCCTCTGGGCATATGCAGGGCTACAAGTGAATCTCTGTTTTGTTCAGGCAAAGATGGAATGGCCACAGCTGCCCTGTTTTGTCTCCATATGGATATTTCTACATTTTTCCCTAACAGAAGTGTACCCCACCAGAAAATAACCTTCAAAGAGGGTCACACACTGCAGCGAGATAGACTAAGTGAATTTTAATTTTTAACCGGAATACATTATAGTACTTTACAAACTTTTATGGGTACTTAAGGGAAAGATACCTGAAAATAAATATCTCTGTATGGATGAGAAGTTCCTATCTTTGCTTATTTCTATGTATCATAAAAAAAGTGAAAAGATAAATGGATTTGCAGTTGTAGACTTGCAGGATTCAATGATGCAATAGGATAATCTAGGACCACTTTACAAGCCAGTACTACAAAACTCAAAACAATACCTGAACATACATATGTTTTTATAGCTCTAAATTTTGGTACCTTACATTTTTTAAACTTATGTGCGTATATTAAAGATCTCCTCAACATAAAATAAAAGCTTATAAATATAGTTTTAGGAAAAAATAATCTTAAGTCCCTCAGGAAAGTATATATTTCTTGTGGCTTGGTTATTAATGTCTTTCTGAGAGAGCAAGCAAGGGTTAATACAAATCCAATTCACTTTGGCTTTGTCCTGAAGGTTTCAGAGGCAGAGAAGTAAACTGTACTCAAAGGGACAATGGAGATTTTAATTTCTTTGAACTATTCTGCAGCAATCATGTGTCAGGAAACAGATCCTATACTGAACTCTGAAGGAGCAGACTGAAATAGAGAGATGCAGTCTTTAGGCTAGAAAGCAAAGGACAAGGAAGTAGATGAAGGCAGAGTCTCTGGAGGGGAGACACAAAAGTTCAATTTCACTCCCTCCTGTTCTCACCTCAAATTTATGCACTTGGCTATGCATTGAAGTGAGGAGTCATTTCCACAAGGGATTGAGAGATGGGCCCATCTGCACTGGTTCTTAATCTGAATGTAGCGTTTTTAGTTTGTTATTTGAAAGGAATGGACACTATTTCATTAATTTTCATTTACAGATCAAATACAAAATTGAAACATTCCCACTGGTTAGCAGTGTTCTGTCTGTGCTTAAGATGATGTTTCACACTAGATGGATTTAGTCTTGCTGAGAAGTAAATTAAAATATTCCATTAAAGGACTGATATATACACTGCAGAAATAGAACAAGAACAGTGAAGTAAAATAATACATTAGAAACCAGTAGAAAGCTATCCTTAGAATAATCAGTAGGTCTTGCATCTTAGGCCATACTGTGTTCTCTACTATTTCAGTAACATTTTATTTGTATTAAGTTATTATTCATTATGCTGTCCAAAGCTAAGAGAAACTATATTTCATTGGTAGTACACAGTGAGGAAAAGTGTCCCTGCTATAATCTCCAGCAAGAGAAAATACAAAGGGGAATCAGAAAAGTGTACTCCAAGATATAGATTAAAAAAAAGAGACTTTGTCATTATTCCATTTCTTTATCTCTTCCTGTCCCCTTCCCCTTAAGCTTTGTGTTCTGTTTGGAATTTTTTTTGTGAATACAGAGAAAGTCTGAAGCGAAAAACCCACACCATTTCAAAGCATTTGTTGTCTTAAGTACTTGGAAGTCACCAAGACTTCTGTGGCACAGATAAGTACTCATTGCTGACACTCTGATTAGGGAAAGATGCATTTTATTCAGAAGGCTCAGTCAGAGCCTGCTCCTCTGAGCATGTATATAATAGGGTCAAATGCAAGAGAAAATTATGTATTCCAAACCAATAGACAGCTGCAATTTTAACAGAATTGCAGATGAGAATTATCTGCTACTTTACAGCTGAGATTCTCTTGCTTTTCACTTTAAAAAAAATATCCTTCTTTAAGAAGAAGCTGAGGAAAAAAAAAAAACCTTAGTACATTTTGAAAAGATATTCAACAGTAAAGCTTGGAAAAATACATCAGCTATTACAGCTACCTAATAGCCTGAAATCTGCTCTATGATCTGCAAACACATTACACTATCATTTTGTGGTCTTTACTGTTTTTCACTAAGATTTGTGGGAATTTTACTAAACACCTTTAAGAATTTAACACTGCAAAAGTGTTTTTAAAATGCTTACAGAAAAAAGGGGGGTTTTTATTGCATTAATATTTTTTGTTGAGGACTGCATGAAAGTCCAGGTGTTTTATGGTAATCTGGCAGATTTTTGGTTCCCCATACAAAGGACAGGTATGATCCAATGGCCCTTTACTGACACTACAATGAATGTCAATAGAAATCTCATTTCTAAGAGATTATTTGTTAGATTTGTGAAGGTTTGTTACATTTTGTGTGGTGGTACTGGGCTTTTTGTTTACTTTTATTTGTGTTTAATATCTGTGATGACAATGTCAGAAATACTTGATAGAGGTTGGGTTCAAGTGGGAATGCCCAGGTACCTCCACTGGGGCAGGGACTTTCACACTGAATGATGTAATGATCTGGATCCTAGGATGCTTCAGGCATCTTTATGGTTTAAGGTTTTACAGCTGCCTCTCATGCCAGTGCAGCTGAGTCAATTATGGCCCATGAGAAGGGGTGAATAGGCAATAGTGAATGTCACGGTGTTTTCCCAGAGGGGAGTTTTCACAACTGAGACATTTATGCAAGCACTTAGGTATGATAAAAAGCATTACCCCACTTCCCAGGATCTGCCTCAGACTCTTTCCTTATCCTGTTCAGCACCAGTCTGGAGCCTGAGGTGGTGGCTGTGCCCCTAAGAGTAGAGGACATCATCACCTTGCACCTTGATTGTTTCAGCCATCAGCTTTCCAGTCTCTCACAGGTCTCTCATCAGTCCTTCCTACACTTTCATAGCTTCCTCTGGGATCAAAATTGGCATCACTACAATAGTAATGAAAAGAGGTGAAGAGTTTACTATTGTTTATCACTGTAAGAGAAAGCTTTAAGTTTATATTAATCTCTTGCTCCTAGAACAAGGAGCATGATGGCAAGAACTTGTGATTTGTGAGGCTCTGAATTGCTCTGTTTGCCTTGTTGACCTTTTTGAATTGAAGTTTTATGGAACTCAGCTGTTTGCCCTGTAAAGACTTGCAGAGATCTATCAGCTTTATGTATTACTCTCTCTTTTTGGATAATTGTTTGACCCAGTCAAAGAAAATACTATTGCAGAAAAAAAGGCTTTAATAATCATAATGTTAAGGAGGTTTTGAAATACAGTAACAAGTTTTGAATATTTCGCTTTCACTTCATTTTAACATCCACAGTGCCATGGGTTGGCTTGAAAACAAGAATTCCATTTCCAAAAAGAAAATTATTGCATTAAAAATTTTGGAGTTGTGCTACTTGCGAAAGACACTTTGCAAATCAATACCATGGACTGTTAATAACACAAAAGTTTCGGTGCTTAGCTGGCATATGGAAGACAATGAATTTTGTTTCTCTTTTGCATGACTTGGAAGAGGCATTTTAGAGCAAATGAGGGCTTAGCAGGAGTTCCAAGAGACATTTGACTTCTTTAACCTAAACACAACATTTATTGACTGAATTTATGCAGCTTCTTTTATCCCAGTTTTGCAGCTTCTCTACTGTCTCAAGGTGCTTCTATCCCAGGTGCTTCTGGCCAGCCTGCTGAGAAACTAAATCTGGTAGATGGGCTCCTAAAGTGAGAGACACTGACACAGAAACTGCGGTGTCTGTACCGAGCTGCAGGCGCAAACTCCTGCATTTGCATTGGCCTCGTTCTTGCCGTGTGATAGAGCTCAAACCATGATCACACAGATGGCAGCTGCCCCAACCCAGCATCACTCCCCCGAAACCTGAACGACAGCCGATGCAAAATTTACCCAGCTGGTGTGAAATGCACCTTACCTCTGAATTAGAAAGATTTTCCTTGGCTTTTGAGTTCCTTCCTATCCTGGGTGTGGATATTAATGGATAAATCTCTCTTCAGTCAAAGTACTAGTTCTCTCTGGGAAGCCTTTATGAAAATACAAAAGAGAAATTACATTTCATGGTGAAATAATGCAAATATTTGGCTTCTGTTACCAAACACTGAGCTGAATAACCAAAAAACCCCAAATATTTCAGGCTCTTCTTTAATGCAATATTTTTAAATTTACCTAAAGTGTGGAAAACAAGGCTGTGCCTGTGCATTATTTTTGACAAATAAATTTTTTGAAAATAAACTTTTGTATTACGTGTAACAATTGCAAAATTTTTTGTTTTTTCTTGATTTGTATTTCTTTGATTTGAGGTCAAAAAGAAATAATTTCCATACAAATGAAATAAAACCGTAAAGATTATACTTTCACTAGGGGGCAGAAAATGCCTGAGTTTTTCATCTAGAGAATCATATTTAAGTTTATTTGACATGAAGTTTCTAAAACAGCTGTACTCTGAGCTGTCTAACCTCTGAATCATCATACACTAAGCAAATCAATAATATTCTATGGTAGTCACTCTTCAAGGAGAGAACACTGTGATGGAAATGCCTTCACTTAGACAGTCATGTACTGAAGCTGTACACCAGTGAGTAATAATGCTTTCCAAGGAAGTCACCATGAAAAACTAAATCATTCCTCTTCTGTTCTACCAGGAGTGAGACAATAAAGGAGGAGAGGGAAAGAGAAAGATGAAAATTCAAACCTTCACCTTCAAAAAGGACTTTAAAATGTTATTATTTGCATTTTAATATGTGTCATCAAATCTTCAAACTTATTTGCATTTATAGATAAATAGTTTTGATGCAGTTCTACACTTCATGAACATTATTGGCAAAAATTATATACACTTTTATTATTTCTGAAATAGCTGTTTCCATTAAAATCTTTCACAAAGTTTATACTAGCTAACATATTTATAATCCTCTGTATCAATCACAAACAGTATCGGTATTTACATACTGATTTCACTGCATGATAGAGTGAAATACGCTATATATGAAGATAATAAGATTATACTAAAATCTAATGAAATACACAAAAACAATGTGCTGCATACTGAATTTTTTTCTGGCTAATGGCATCTTTTATAGTTTTACTGAAGCCCTTCCTTATACAGCTTTAATTTTCAAGCCTGGAAAAGACAGAAAAATAAATCATACTCTGTTTCAATTTCCAACAGAAATGGTAAGTCACCCACATAACCCGCCACTCTCAGCAAGTTCACCTATGTTTTGTGGAATCAGAATAGCTCAATGCAGGATAATCTTCACTTTAGAATCACTGTGGGTTTTCTGTGACATTTTGTTTAAATACCTTGATCTGCTTGAAAAATTCATGAGGCACACATATTAATTTCTTGGTCCAGAACTTCAAAAAGTATTTGAAAAAGTCCCAAATACTTCCAAATGTATCAGTAAAAATAATGCACACAGGTATAGAGCTGAAGGAAAAGCTATTCTTTTGACAAAAAAAATTTAAATTGTTCCCAGTAACTGTTCTTGTGGAAATAAGCAAATCCTATCTACTAGCACTACTCCCCACACAAACCTTAAAATAGGCTTTTGTTTAGCCTTGCAAAGAGCTTCATAGTGGGGAAGTAAGTTATAATTTTGCTCAACTTGGCATGTCTGTCAGTCTTCAATGGAAAATTATCTGCTACATGAATAAATTAAAGAATCCATGGAATTTGCAACAAGTGAGAATACAATTGAATTTTTTTTTGCAGTTATTCTTTTATGTGAGTCACAAATTCCTGAAAATAAGGCCTGTAGTAGATGTAACAGATGTTCAGTAAAGCCCCCAAAATGAGAAATGCCAGATTAATCTTTCTGACTTTAAAATCATGAGACGCAAATCATTTCACATAACTTGTGTCTCAAGATTTAGATGTCTGTATTTAACTAAGTCAACATAGCTCCCTTTTGAGGCAACAGACCTCTGCTGATTTGCAAGTGACAAGTATATTATTATCTTTGATCAATTTTGGTATTCAAGTTAACTGCAGGATTTGCATATGAATTTCTATATGAAGTAGGAAGAGCTATAACTTATGTAAACACCAAACATGGAACATTTCCAAGTTGTAATCTTAGTCACTCTACCTGGAAAAGAGCAAAGAACAATTATTATCTGTGTCTTCAGGGAGAGGTTCATTTGATACATGCTGTAGTATGCATCTAAGATTAGACGAGTTGCCCTCAGGAATCATCTGTTTCTCTCTGTTTTGATTATCTGATTTTAATGTTATGTTAAATTGATACAATCTACTGATTCTGTAGTTACTTGTGTGAAAAAGCAGTGGTGCAATGACAGTAATGTCTTGAAGGTCCTTCTAAATGTGGCTTTGTCAACAATCCTTGTGATATCCAGATACATATTTATTTAAGAAAGCAAACAGATGGCTTGAAAAATGTAATTAAGTAAAAGTTTCTCATCTGGTCTTGTCTAAATGAAACTGTGCAGAAAATCAACAACAGCACTTGCTTCTTGGAACACACAAAATAAGCACTGTTGCCATTTTTTTCCCTGTTTTTCATTCTATGCTTTGTTTGATGAGACCAATAGTCATTGCTATATGTCCTGAATAAATATTTTACCTCCCTTTTTATAGATTTCTGTAACACACCTTCTATTAACTGCCTGTTATCAGCCAAGCTCACCAGTATTTCTCCATTTTATTTCACTTTTATGTGCTGTCAAGCTGCTGCCATTGTGTTATTCAACGTGAGCCTTTGTACTGGGTCTTGCTTTGAGACAACAAATTTTATTCATAAGCAGCCATATGAGTCTGCAGTTTAGATTTGTGACTACACCAGTGTTGATAGGAAATCAGTCTTTTAGTTATTGCTGAACACTGCACAACATCAAAGGCTTTGCTGTTCCTCATTCTATCCACCAACAAGGAGGCTGGGGGTGGGCAGGTGGCTGGGAAGGAGCACAGCCAAAACGGCCGACCCCGCTGACCAAAGGGATATTCTGTACCGTGTAGTGCCATGCTCAGCAATAAAAACGTGCAGGGGCTGGCCAGGAGCATTTCCCAGCCAGGCTTTACTCCAAGACTGGCCTAGCAATGGTCTGCTCATAGAAGATGATGACAAACTGATTTTGTTTTACCTGTTTGGGATTATTTTTAACTTTCCCTCCATTTATTAAACAGCATTTATCTTGACCTATAAGAGTTTTCTTGCTTTCATTGTTCCTATTCTCTCCAGCATCCCATTAAGAGGAATGTGAGACTAAGTGAGCAGCTGGTGGGCACTTAATCGCTAGCTAGAGTCAACCCATTTCTAGATTAATAAAAAAACATCAGGAAGTATAAATATTGCATGAAAGAAATTTGCATCTCTCCTCATCTCTTTCTCTCTCTCTCTTTCTGTTCACTGTCCACTCCTCTCCCTAAAATGTTTTCCACTGTTAGTAATTGTCCTGAAGAAAATTATTCAAGAGTTTATCAACTTTTATCAACATCAGATAAACAAAATAACAACGCTTTGCATAAAGTTTATGGATAGAAAGAGTTGCCTTATTAATTTTAGTGTTCTAGTTTCAACACTGTATAAAAGTCTACTTCAAAACATTCCATTTCAGAGCTTCTATGTTTCACTCTATTCAGCAGCAATTTAACCAATTTAGACATAATAACAGTAAAAAAATAATATGCTACCTCATTTCTGGTTGCTATCAAGTCCTCAAAATTTTTACTAGAAAAATGTCTAACTATCTCCTCAAAGTGAAATTGTTTACTTCACTGGTTTAAGTCAGCATCTTCTTTAAATAATTATCATAAATATACATTGCAAGAAGTTCTGTAAATTTACGTTATGAAGCTCTGCTACATAATTTCAAACTAAAATATGATAGTGTGGAATAATAAAACTGATCTCTATAGTGCATTTTTTCTGTGCAGATTTGTATAACAATATAGCTCAATCATATATAATAGTATGCATGTATATTTTGACAGGACACTCTGTTTGAGGTGAAACTTTGATGCACAGCCTCACAAATTCTGAAAGGCTTAAAACTCAGTATGTTACAGAGGGGGTTGAATAAAAGCTAGGACATTTCTTTCTCTTTAGAAAAATTGAATGTGACAAGGAAGCATAAATAAAAATAACAATTATAATAACTAATAATAATAGCAATAAAAACATCATAATCACCATCTAGAGGAATTTAACTATTAAAAAAGTCTAATTTTCATTGCCAATTTAATACTATAATTACAATTGAGCAATTTAATATTAGGTAGTGTAATTGCACAGTAGAATTTTTGGGTTAGTTTTAGCTTTTAATAGGTTACATTTTAAACTTTGATTCCAGCCCTAAAGAGATAAGTTTAGCTCATTTATAACAAATCGGAGTGAGATTTTTACTGTAGCAATATATTCAGACATGCTGTATCTAGAGTCGCAAATATTTGTCATTTTCATGTGGCATGAGCTGAGGTGTATTGAAGATGATCCCTCTGGGTTGGCTTCAATAATTCTCTTTTTTTTGAAATTATCACTATTTCAATGAAGTGAGATTCTCTGGGTTACTCCTTAGCTTGTTACCATTCTTATCTCTTATCAAAGATCTTTGCCACATCATCTCAGCAAGTATCTAAGATTTGGTTTATCCATTTGCTAAGGCCTCTTCTCCTTCACTCTATGCATAAATCCAACCCATTTAGATCCATACAAATCCATATGCCCTTGGGAAAAACTTTTAGAGATGGCAACTATACATGCTCTTTTATCAGCTCCTACTTCATTCTAAATATTACTTTATAAACTGTACTTTCACAGAAGGTTGAGAATATTAGGCAGTTAAAGAAGAGATGGCCTAAATTATTTATGTTTTGCTTCTCTCTAGAATAGTCACAGCAACTTCTGAAAATTAGGCAGAAAATGGTCATAAATTTAAGTGTTTAGACTGAGATAATCTATGCCTTAATATCGACTTATAAAGCAGGCTAAAAAACTCTACTTCAGCAATTAAGATTGAAAATTCAACAGAGATTATCTAATTATCAACTTAAATTATTTTCCCATTGACTATAGAGAAAGGACTAAGAAAATTCAGTATTTGTGTTAGTAAAACTCTAATGTCTTCAATTTTAGCAAAAGCAAGTCTAAACTCAGATAATGAGCTAGATAAATCTCAAATTTTTAACAACTGGAGCAGAGAAATAATAGGATTAGCATTAAAGCCTTTATAGCCAACATACTGAGCAATTTTATACTTCATTTCACTTATTACTCAACCAACCTCCTATAATTTTCTTTACTCTTTTGCCTTAAAAAGGGCCATAGCTGAGACATAGAACAGGCCAGGTATTTACACAAGAAAATGCAATGTTTTCAGTCACAGAGGATTCTTGCTTTTCCTCCACTGTCACAAGTTCACTGAGAAGATTTGAGAGGCAAATGACCTTGTTTTGGTTGTAGGTGCGTTCATTTGGTTGCATGTGTATTTTTTCCCTGCAGTATGAATATAATCCACGGACTGCATTTAGCAATGAAGTCATCAGGTCTTTGAAAACCCTTGCAATGAGCTTCTCAGTAGTGGATAGTATTACAAATATATAAAGTATAATGCTCTAGTTCAATTAACAGATCAAACACTATTCAAAATAGCAACCTAAGTCTCTCAAGAGATAATCAGAACAGTGAACATCGCTCCTTGAGTCAACAGAATTTTTTTTTATCCAGAAGGGCAATTCTCTGTGCAGATGATGAAGGTAAGAGCTTCTGCAGGGAGCCAAAAAGCTGCCAGAAACCTCAGCAAATATGAAGAACGCTGTTTTGGCATTTTTTCATAAAGATAACCTTTTTATGCAGATAGAAAATGGTACATATTGAAAAACTTAATCTGCAGACCTATTTTTCTTTGTCACACAGAACAAATAACAATTTTTTGTTTTTTATTATATATCTCACTTAACACACAACTTGAAAAATATTCAGACAATGCAATGGTAAGATACATTATAAGAACTTTCTATTTCTTGGAAATGAAAATGTCTTAAATACTTTCTTGAACATTTCTAAATTTTTAGACAATGTCTTTTTCATTTGTGTTTATACAATAAACTTTTGATCATCTATTTTATACCAGGAGGTGCTGGGGCTTTATGAAAACACAAAGACACTTAGACTTTGTAAAGTCTCACTTGAAATTATATTTATTAGAGCCAGCATTATAAGGGAAGAGACAAAAATATAAACATTTATCTATTTCAGTGGTGAGAACCTTGAGAAATGCATCACTGAACATCTCCAATGCACAGGCAGCACACCATGAAGGCCACATTTGTGAAGGGGGTTGCTTCCTTTTGGTTCTTCAAGCTGTCACAGAATTTTCTTCCAATTTTTTTCTTCAAACACTATTCCTCATGTCTACTATCAAACAGAAGGGATGTTTGCATGGGAACTTGCTGTGCTACCAGGTAAAGACAAGGCTGCAGAGGTGACAAAATTGTGGTCCCCGTGGCTCCTCTGTTACTGGACAATTTCTTCTTGCAGACGAGGGATTTGCTCAGCACAGCAAGGTCCTGAAGGCCAGGCTGCACATCCAGCTCAGCACAGCAAAGCACAGCTTAAGCCTGGGCCTGTCATATGGGTCATGAGCCCTTTGATGTAAAACCATCTTCCAGTGAGGATGACTGCATCATCTCCCTCAAACACAAGTTTTACCTCCATCTATGGAAAAAATTCTGGGCGATCTTTGTGTTATTTTGCCTTGAAGAAAATTACACTTTTAGAGAACAATGTATTTTTTACTCAGCCAACAATGTGTCCAAATCTCATTATTTCATAGTGTATGTTAAAATAAAAGGCAGCTCATCTAGTCCTAATCAAAAAGCTGAAAGTTCTGTCTTTGCCTTACCTCTAGGGACAGTAAAAAGGGATAGTCACCCCCACAGTATCCTCAGATGGCTTATGTTCAGCAAGTAACCTTTCGAATCTTCTTAATTCTCTTTAATTTATAAGGGGCATTAAAATAATTTAGAGGAAGCATTGAACTTTTAATTAGTTGAAGTGAGATGAGATGAATACCAACACAATTCTGTATGCTGGTTTCTGAACACAGATTTTTTTGTGTTTCATTTATTCAAAAATGTGAAGAGTCTTCCTCTATCCTGCCTGTATTATGACTTAAGGAATTGAAAGATATTCAGATTACCAAAGTGGAGTGGAATATAATTTAATGTGGTTGGTGAAGGGTTTTCATATGCCACCACCTTTGCATAATTTTGAAGTTAGCTGGGACAAGGAGTTATTGATATTGAAATTTTGTTATCCTTTGAATGAAAAAATCTACTTTTTCAAGGGGGAGACTGGAGCAATGTCAAATCCACAGAACAATGGGAAGAGAACTTAAAGCAGAGTAGCTGCCTTATTACAAGTACCCACTAAGGATACGCACTTTTATGGCAAACAGACTGGTCCATTACTTGACAGTATAAGTAAGCTATGATTACTCTTAAAAATACAGAAGTAAATTTACTGAGACTACGGAAATTATTTTTTTCTTATATAAACATTTAAACATTATAACTAAAATAACAGCCTTTAAAGCCTTTATTTGGAAAATGCTAAAGAAATATAAGCTCTATTAAAAATTTGTTTTGTTTTACACAGTTATAGAAAGGAGTGATTAGCAACTGTTTGATGAATTGTATGTTTAACTTATGTTTAGACCAAATAACCCTGTAAACACAGTTTGGAAAAGTTTCTGGGTTTTTTTATACATAATAGCTTTACAAAATTACCTGAGACATAGATTAGAGACTGGTGGCATAGCTCAGTGATTCTGAAACTAACTCAATTTACAGCAGTTAAGAATGTGACCACGTAGGAATGTTCTCACTCTGAGATATTAAGGTTTGTTTCTTTTTTTAGTCAGTCAGTAGAGAAGGACATGGTAATCTCTTCCTTTCTGTGTAAAAAGAGCTACTACTGGACTGCACTCATACCAGATAAAAAGCAAGATATGCTTTACTAAACCAATTTTATGGTGAGGTGTATCTTGTTTATCACTAGAGTGCATTTCCTAGAGAAAAAAGAAAACTGCATTACTCTTATTGAATCCCTCAACTAAAAATCTTTAATTAGCTTTTAATTTGAGTTCCACTTAATTTGTAAATGGACTTTTTTTACTGAATTAAAGGTGTCTTCTGCACAAAGTAGCAATAACTTTCTTATGCCTACTTGGGTACTGCTTGACTTGCACTTTTTTTTTTTTTTTTTTTACATTTCAGAAGTTATATAACAATTTAAATCAACAAGATTACCAAGCTTCAGAAGGATACAAAAACTGATGTCTGGGAGCTGTGAGAATCACCACAGTCCTAGGAAGAAGACATAGAAAATACTTTCATGGAACAGAGGTAAGAAACACTCTTGAGAGTCTTCTTCAGGACAAAAGGTCATGCTATGTATGGGGTTAAGAATTTATTTCCTGGTAATTTTTCAGAAAACTAAAAATAATGCAAGAAATAGTGACACTTAAAATTTCAATAACAGTAGCCCTCACTCAGTAAAAGCTAAAATGAAGAGAGAGAACACTGACTCAATACAAGCAGTTAATAAATATCAGCTTCCTATTATATATTCCTGTCTGTTATGTTACCCTTTCCTCTCACTGGGTACTAAGGTCAAGAGCATCAGTCTCCTTAGGTGGGAGTAGGGGGGCTAAAACAACCCATCAGTGTCCTGAGCTTTTTGCCAAATTACATCTATTGTTAATGGTAGAGAGTTCTTCTGCCTTGGGCTTCAATTTTTCTGTTCTCTACTCTTTCTCTGAAGTTAGTTTTAGCTGGCTCACACAATTGCACTCCTGTATTGATCAGCTTTTGACCACTGGGTTCTGTTTTCATGAGCTGCAACTTCTGATGTCACCCTATATGCACTCTCTTCAACACCCCATTTAATGCTGTTGTCACCAGCAATTCCCCTCACACAGAATGGCTGCTTGTTTCTGCTGTATAATCTGAAGTAGATTTAGGCAATAGTTACCAGATTGTGAGACAATTACCAACAAGGGAAAGCAAGGTAACAGCAGCTCAGGACAAAGCAAGTGCAAGAGAGTCCTGAGAGACAGCACTGCCAGGTCAATTCAGAGCCTGAGGCTCTTTACAAGCAATGACAAAACATCATATTTCCTGGGCTACAGAAAGGCTCCCTTAGGCAATCCTGCTGTGCTGTGTACTGTCTAAGCATGAAATTGGATTCCAGGGCAACCAGAAAATTTGGCCTTGCTGACCTTTGTTGCCCTTACTTCCCTCTGCAGCTAAAAGAGTTAACAGCCTTTGTGGTAGCATAACCCAATTACAGGACCGAATCCTTCACAGAAATTTCTCAGCAACTGTAAAAGTTACTGCAATATTTTAAAAAAGTTAAGAGATACTGCATAAAAATAATAGTTATTCAAATACTACTACTGCAGACATGCTTAAGTAACGGGGCAACATTTGTCACGTAAAATTTTGATAACTATGAACCTAAAGCATGTCAAAATGAATAATTTCTTTTCAGTTAATCATCAGCTAGACAAAATGAAAAAATATTGTCAGTTTTTGTTTATCAACTGACAAAGTACACATTTCAGACTGTCTAAAGTAGTATAAGATTCATTGGAGAAACGCTGAATATAAAACTGTTTAGGGATCTTTTCTGTTTTGCTTTTTAAGAGGACAACTTACTGTAAAAGGGAGTTGCGCTTAGTGAATATATATGCAGTTTTAACAAACTTTTAATGGAAATATTAGATTAATTTTGGGTTTGAGTCATTTTGATACCATATAAAGTATTTATTTTAGCAAAATTTGTTTATTATTGAATCATTAAGTAGTTTATGCTTTTATTATGATTCCTAGTTTTCTAAACCCAAAATTTACAAAGTAAATTACAAAGCCTAAGTACAGGCTATATGACTTTCAGTCTGGGCCTAGATATAAATACTTTTATATACACCTGGCCACAGCTTTACAAGCCAATCTTTCATACATGAAAACAGCAAACCTTTCAGTGACCATGGACATTCCCTTTATTTTTTCTGTTTGTTTTCATTGGTTTGGTTTAGTTTAGTTCGGCTTAAACCAACTTTCCATACTAAAAGCTAATTGGTTTTCAGCCACTTTTGGAAGAACTGAACTTTCTATGGCCAGATATTCCAGGCAGCCCATGGCAGTACATATATGAGTATTTCTCAAATTTACTTGAATCATTTGCAACTAATATTTCTGAGAGTAATTGGGAAGAGTCAGCAATTAGCAGCTACTTTTATTTCAGTCATGGTGCAACACAGCCTAAGAGGTTTATTGCTTCAGAAATCTATTTTTTTTTTTCTCAGTTTTCTCTGAATAGCACTACAGTAAAACTGAAAAATATATTCAAGAGTTCATAGCTAATGTTCAGTATATATGGGTAAACATATAATCCATTACAAGCATATTTGAGATTGCCATCCTTAAGAATTCACAATGAATCAACCATCTTCTGATTTTCTCTCCTTTAGAAATGCCTCTAGGGATTTAATGACTTACATTTGCAAAGGGATTTCATTGGGAATAATCTGTATTGTCCTGAAGTTAATTATTCAGGAAAAAGTAATCACTTAGAACTGCTAAGTACATGAATAACTATGCTCTAAAATGTTTGAAACAGAAGCTTTTGAAAATTTGGTTCAGAAAATGCATTGTTCCACTAAGATATAGTAAGATACTTATAGCTACTTTTTTTTTAATTATTTCAAAAAGTTAGAGTAATTTTTTTAATCTCTGCAAAATATCTTATTTTGAGTTTTTTACAGTTTCAAGTAGTATCATAGTATCACATATTTACCTCATGAGTTAACAAGGAAAGTGTAAGATTCAATCAGTTGATCATTCATATATTAGTCAAACCAGCAAATATCCTGTGAATATGTTTAATTTAAATCTTATGTTCTTTCCATGACTACTTCTTACAGCTGCAGTAACATTTTGCTCTCAGAACCCTTAAGTTTGATACAGAGATAATGTTGTATCATACTTAAACTCCTGTAATGATGAAGTGATGTTAAAACTGCAGCAATCCTTCTCGTAGCACTGGTGACAATTACCTTTCCATCCACCTTCCATAGGTTTTTAATTTATTTTTGTGTTTGAACATTTTACCTCTAATATTTCAATATTCAACTGAACATATTATTAGCTGTGGAACCATTTTTCAGCATGGGCATAGTTGTCATTATTTGCTATGCCAGGGATTGTTGAACAAAAAAAAATCCAATTCATGTTAATATTGAAATGTATGTGCAGAATTCATTTAGAAATAAAGATATGAAAAATAAAGATATGAATAGTGTTTTGTGATATAAAAAATAGATGCAATATAGCCTTCATTGCATCTGAGAAAAGACCTTTGTGTGTTTGCACATGCATGCATGTGTATCATCTTTTGTTACATAAAAAACTAATTTTCTGCAAAATGAGTGTAAGAATGGCTTCAAACTGGATGTGAGGACTGACAATATATGCGTCCTCTGATGTATATTTCCTTTCAGAACTAGAGGTGAAATGCATTATTCAAAATAGTCTTATCAGTTTTGCAAAGATATTTTGAGAAAGATATTTCCACAAAGCATCTGTTTAAGCAGATTAGCTATTTGGAATCCTTCTCTAAAGGAAATAATTATATTTGTGTGTCAGCATTTAAGCTACATTTTTACTTAGAGTATTATTGATGTGCATTAAGTGTTTATGGATTTAAATTACTAACTGGATGGACTGGTTTAGAAATCATCAGAAACTTCACTGTGTATTTTTCAGTATTTAAAAAATCTATTTATTAAATAAGAATGCAGTTGCTGTACTTTGTGATCATACTTCTCTTTTTAGAAATGTCTCATAACAGTTTGAATATAAAATAATTTTGGCATATTTCTTTGCCAATATATGACGTATTTTATTTCTTAAATCACTTCAGTGGCATCTACCAAAAGACTCTTGAAGGATACAAGATGAGTTCTATAGCTTTAAACCAGCTTGTGACTATTGTGAAGGAGAATGTTACCTGTATTTTTTCCAACCCTTCAAGGGCAGTTTTGTCTGTCATATTGCCTGTCTTCCTTTGTACCTTTGTATAGGGCTGGGAAGATATTTCCTGCCATGTGAATAATAATTATTTATAGTATCCATGTATTTATAGTGCAATATTGGCCCTTATATATTAAAGACTCTCATATCCCATTTATTTTTTTTTTAAATTTAGCTCTCACATTGCCATAAATATTATGTTAGTCAATGAATAAAATGAATTGATGTCACAAAGCAAGTCCAGACCAAAGGAAAATAAATGACATAATTGTCGCAAACACTGTAATCTCTATACAATATTCAAATAGGAATAAAAATCTGGGTCATAATTTTCAGACACTGGAAATAAGTAGAATTGTTTGACAGATTTTTTTTTTATCATTAGACAGTGTATGTTAAGGACCTTACTCTTTGTTTACTTCTCTCTCTCTGTCTCTCTCTCTCTATATATATAGAGAGAGAGAGAAAGAGAGAGAGAAGTACATATATCAAAGTAGGAGTGTAGAATATAGTGCCATATTATACCAAGTCTTCACATAGTTTCTCATTATTTTTCTCTTTGTATTATCTTCCTAATTTGTATGTTCTTTAAGAAATGTTTTAAAATTTACTTTGAATCATGTGTGGTTTCATTTGCACTTAGAATAAAATTTCAGATTCTTTTAGATAAATAATAATTTTCATTTAGACTGTATCAATTCTTTAAAAACTAATTCTATGATGATCATTTCATTAGTCAAAAGTTTTTAGTAACTTTTACCATTTGGTCTGAAATATCATCCCAGAAAAAGCTGGTAATTATGAAGCATCTAATTGTGCATTTTTGTTGACATTAAATAAATGTCCAGGTTTCATATTTAACAGCGGGATAGTGTCTGTTTAGCAGGCCTTGTATGCACAGCAAAGTAAATCTCACACCTGCAGGCATTTGTTTTCATGGGGAGAAATAACCACTTCAGCAGAACCCTGCAAAGGCAATGTGTCTGAATATAGTTAATCCAGGTGATTTTTGAAGAATGTAAAAGGCAATTTATTGAGTTACATGCTCCACAAACCAATAAGATGATGTGTGCCACTAGATTTACTGACCCCAAAGCTGGCCAGAGCTGTGAAGGTTAATGGCAGACTTGGCTGTTGTGAATTCTGGAGAATTGGAGAGAGTGTACCCTGAGTGAGTGAGATGTAGAAGGGTAGAAGAATTAGAGAGACATTTTTCAAGAGAGCAGTTCTGGGCTTGTCAAGCGATCTGCTTGGAAAGATTCAATGGGAAATTGCTCTGAGGGGCAAAGGAGCCCAGGACAGATAATTGATCTTCAGGAAACAAGATTCTCAGAGTGCAAAAGCAACCTGATTCTTGCAGAAGGTCAGGTAAATAAGGCAGAAAGCCAGCAAGGTCTGGGCAGTGATTGCCTGACTGAGCTCAAATGCAAAAATGAGGCATAGAGAAGGTGGAAGAAGGGATGGTAGAAATAGAGGGACATTGCCCAGGTGTGCAGTGCGGAGTTAGGGAAGCCAAAACTCAGTTGCAGATTAAATTAACAAGGAAAAGGAAAGAGCAAAGCCCAGGGTTTCTCTAAGTACGTTGCCAAAGTAAAAGGTTCATGAGAAACCTTAACACGTTTCCCAGTAAGGTAGGGCACCTAGTAACAAAGGACATGGAGACGGATGGCTTACTTAAAGTTTTTGTGGCCTCTTTTCTGGGGCCAGGGGGGATGTGATTGATATTGCTGAGTGTTTGGAACCTGCAGGCACCACCAGCCCTCATTGTTCTTGTCCAGCCTCCCTAAGTCCCCCCCCACCAGTGACTGATGACCAGAAACCCATTTCAGCCACTGCTTGGGCCACCAGCCTCTGCTGCAGCAACACTGCAGTGGCATCAGTCTTCAGATCATCCACAACACTGTCACTCACATCCCAGCTGTCCCTATCCCCAGTTGCCTGGGCCTATATTTTACTTAACCTCCATGCCATTAAAGATATCTCTGACCTGTTCGTGATAGTTTAAATATTAGAGTATTTTATTCTGTTTGCCCATTTCTCACATATATTCAAAATTATGTTGAATCATTACAGGGATAAAACTAAAACACTGACGCTTCAAAAATTTGTACACATACTTGACTGTGATCAGTTCCACTGACTTCATTATTTGACTTCAGACTGGTACTTTTCATTTTTGGTAAAGTTAAACATGTGTATCCCCATGATGCTTTGAGATCTACAGTCTTCTGTGTTATTTTTTACAATACTTGAACTGTATGTGGATCAGCTAAAAGGAATATTGATTTAGGCTATATGTATATTTGAAATACATGTATATTTGGAACAATCACAAAAATATCATCTTTATTGCTTTTTATTCCCTTCAATAAAACCAACAAAGTTCCATATTAGTAAACACTATACCTATTCTGCAAATGTAAAAGAAGACAAAATGTGGATTTTCACAGAGTTGATTGAGTTTTCTGGCCCAAGATTTTTATACATAAACAAATTGTGAGTGGCACAGAAATGACTAAGGATATCCACCACAAAATCTTCCAGAGTAAGGTCAAACAGCACCATTAAATCATCAATCTTAGCCCTTTTCAATTACAAAACTCTAAACTTTACCCAGTTTTATTGAGCTCTTCTGAGCTCAATAACTTTTATTTGAGTAGACAATAACTTGTGTTTGGCTGAAGTATATCTCCTAGAAAGGCAACCATTCTTTATTTAAAGGTTTCCACAGACAGAGAAATCTACTTCATCCTTCGGTAGCTCGTTTCAGTGATTAATTGTCCTTGCAGTTAAAAAGATGTGCCTAAATTGTAATTGGAATTTATCTGGCTTCAGCTTCCAGGCAGAGGTCCTTGATAGCCCTTTTTCTGCCAGATTGAAGCCTGTTAGCAATGGGCATTTTGCCCCCATATAAGTATTTATAAGTGCAGTCAAATCACTTATCTTTTTGATCAACCAGACTGTACTCTAAATCTTCCACCATGAGCCATTTTTTTATAGTTGTTGGAAATGTCTCTTCTCTATACCTTGTACAATTTTACATCTTTTAAAAATATGGACACTAACTGTGTATATTGGTCTCACTAAGCTGAGCAGAGATAATATCACCCCTTTTACTCTTATGATCCTTCCTTTGATGTCATTAAGTATTCTTTTCCACCAACATTGCAATAGGTACTCTCAGCAAATTGCAATAATCTTTATATCTTTTTCAGAATCATTGCTTTCTTTTTATTCCTATTGAACAGATTTCTTTGAATTCCAGCACTTTTATTGGACTGTGATCCTTTACTTTGAAATACAAAGTCATCCAGACTAATTTTTCTGACTCTTCTGTTTGTATCTATTTTTTTATTTTTACTATTATTAGCACCATTTGTGATCCATACGTCTTTATTTTATCCATTGTTAAATTTGGTTGATTCTCTCAATTACTGTACAATATCCAAAGTTGATTATTTTCAAATAAAACAGTGATTTCTCAACACTGGCAACTGTTCCATGTTTGTCACTTGGCAGTTTTTTAATCTACTGACCTTGTGTAATTCCAGAATTTTACTAAACTTTTTAATATTCTTAATTTAGGAACATCTAACAAAAATTTAAATTAGAGGATGTAGGCATCTGAAGTGGAGAATTTTTACATGCTCTTCATATATATCTAAGGAAACAAGAGTTTTCTCTCCTCTATGGGTTGTGCTTGTTAGTGCTGTTGTTAGCTTTATTCTATTCAGAATAAACAGGCAAAGAGAAAAAAACAAGGAAAATAAGAAAGGCACATAAGAATCAAACTGAGATGTACATTTTGTGTTGTAAAATGCAGAATAGCATGGTGTATTGTTTACAGCAAGTATACAGAGTGAGCATTTTCTTCATTACTTACTCAATGGGCATTTGTCCCTTGATGGACAAAGTGACCTAACTCACTATTTTCAATTCCTTTGCATTCAAATACAAAGCATTATACAATTTCTTAATTGTTCTTTATTAATGCAATCACTAAGTATTCTATGTAAATATATTTCCATGCATAAGATTATTAATGTTTAAAATTGTCATTTGTTACTTTCAGAATAGAAATGCAGGCTTTTTTCATTTAAATTATGATTAATCTCTTGAGCTTCTTTTTCAGAAGTTCTGTTTCAAATCTCTCTCAGAAAATCAGATTTATATCTCTAAAAACTTCTTGCTACTTTTTGATCATAAAATTGTCACTACCTTGGCAATATGTGCCATGACATCATATTCTACTTTCACAAGGGTAAAAATGAGAAATGTGTGTAGGCAGTTCCAAAAACTGATTCTGGAACACATGAGCACTTGCAAATTTAATGGAAGTCAAGAGCTGTAGATAAACATTATATGGGGATACTGTTAGGACTACCATTAGTGAACAAATGTGTTCACAATGACAGCTTCTTAGAAATGACAGATTTGATTTAGCTCGCATGTACACCTGCAAAATCCTTAGATTCATCCAAAGTTTGAAATTGGACCATCTGAATTTCTCCTCTGCTATGGGCAGAAAAGCAGTTTAAAAATTTAGGGATTTTAAAGAAGCCAAACAATTGGCACACAAGACAGCTTCCCATTGATCTGTGTGCTTAATAAAGCTAAATGTTAGGAAGACTAATGTACCGTACTGATGTTTTAGGAATTTCATTAGCGCATTTGAACGACTATCATAACTCACTCACCTCTGCTGAGTTTATGAGCCATGGGTTTTCTCCAGCTCATAAAATCATCTTGCTTAGCACAATACAGTGACTGATAGCATCAGAGATGAAGCTTCATGAAGCAAGGTGACTCTTTTTTTTCCTTTTCTTTTTAATGAGTTTTGTAGGACAATGCAGAAAAAACTGCTGGATAAGAATCTGATGAAATATCACTCTGACTTAGTGACAAGATAAATACAAATATCCTGGGTCTACTGGTCTTTGTAATGTTGAATGTAAATGGTGGCAATGTTAGCTTCTGAACTACTGAAAAATTATTTCTGTTTTTCTATTTTTTAAAGTGTAGCACACATGGCATGAAAAATCACCACTGGAAATTGTAATGTGGCTTTCTCTCAATGGGTCTTTATACTGAACTTTAATCTAAACATTTACAATTTACCTTTATGTGGAATAAAAGAGGTTAGTTTCACATCTGTACACATTTTCTCATTACAAGCATCAAAACCATTAATTTTTAAACAGTATTCCTACCTCTTTCTAGCCATCTTATAATGCAGATATCATCTTAAGTAATCATTTAAGTCTCCCTTTGTCCATGGATCAAAATAACAATCAAAAAATATGTGATTTCTGAAGTATTGTGTTCCAATTACCACAAGGGCGACCTTAAAGGAACAGATATATTTATACCTAGTTCTCCTTCTTATTCCTGAAGTAGAATCTACGTCTTTAGCCATCACCTACAAAGTATTGTAAAAAATGTTTTAGACCTGGTAAAAAAGAGTTAGCTCTATGAGTTTATGTGGGTACAGCGTAAAATGAGGCTTTTGAAGTAAACCTTTGGATTCTATCAATGTTCACATTTAGTTCCAGCTCAGACGCCTAAGTTAAAATTTACTTTGTGAATTTGTGACAAGCAAATGGGTTTGACATCCAGAGTGCATGTCATTTTTAAATGAATGTTACATTTTTTCTGCATCTTGACTCTTTCATCAATTTAAAGAACCCCTATGAAAAGCTCTTCTCCATCGCTCTCTTTTATCACCAGGATGAATTTATTTTCATTTTCAATTATGCAGTTATCTAATGTAGCTCTGTAAAAATGTTCACTTTTTTAAAAATACAATTTAAGACTAGCATAAGTATCCTTATATGCTATTCTTGAGTATATTTGCTGTTTTAGTGCACACTTCACCACATGACAAGAAGCAAGTATCCTTAGTTCAATAGCTATTCCTGAGACTGAGAATCTCATTGACATATAATTTTTATATTGTATTTATGATTGAATTTTTATCAATTTATTCTGTTTCCTCACTGCTAAACCTGTTTCTCTATGTTTTCTCTGTTGCCTCTAATCAGGACATCTACATTTTTACTATTTTGGGTATGAGTGCATGTATAGTTACAGTTTTAGTTATGGGATTAAATTTAACTTTTCCTCCTTTTCTCTAAGATTAAAAGTAGAGAAGAATTTACTAACATCTGCTAAAGATCTAGATCCAGCTTGCCAAATTAAATGCTATGCCTCCACTGCATATGTCATACTATGCAGATACTAACACCTTTGTCAGACCGAAGTTTCCATAATTTGCAAGAATATTTTAGTTTGTTGAGAGTTATATTTTTACTAAGAAAATGTGATTATCTTGTATCTGTTGTTGACTGAGTTCACATTACATTCTTTATTTTACTTGGATTCATTTATGAATCTCAGATAAGTAGGACTGTAGTTTCTGTCCCATATTCCAAGTTATTAATTCTGACTTAGTCTAATAATCCCTGAATCTATAAAATTCTTATATGTCACAAAAAAGAATGTATATTTTTAAGAAATACATATATAGAATAATAGTAGTACACAGAGTAGATAAATAAGTTTCTAATTTTGTTATTTTGTAAATTTTTAGTTTAAAAATTCCTTTATATTAGATGTTTTTCTTCTAGATATTTCTTACCCATATGGCTAGTTATTTTACTTTTCTTAAGTGTTTTCTATTAGTCTAAACTTAACTAAGTCCTTTTGAACTTAAACTTGCAGAAGATCTCTTTTTCTTGGAAGGTCAATCATATCTTTATTAAATAAATATCAACAAGTATAAAGCCTTCATAAGAATATATAGTCTTGGATAGAATTTTTGGGGGTTTTGACCCCTATGTGTTAGCACTACAACAGCTGAGTTTCCCTCCATTTTAGACTAGAATCATAGAATGATTTGGGTTGGAAGGGACCTTAAAGATCATTTAGCCCCAAACCCTCCCCTGTGGGCAGGGACATCCTTCACTAGATCATGTTGCTCAGAGTTCCATCCAACCTAGTCTGAAACACTTCCAGGGATGGGACATCAGTAACTTTTGAGCAAGCTCTTCCACTGCCTTACTGTCCTCACAATGAAGAATTCCTTCCCAATACCTAATCTAAACCTACTCTCTTTTAGTTTAAACCCATTCCCCTTTTTCCTACCAGTACATATTCTTGTAAATAGTCTTTTTCCATATTTTGCATTTATTATGGATGCAAAAGAACCTGATGAGTATTAAAATTTCTGCACAAAGATCTGCAGCCATAAAGAATGACTGGAATTGACAACGCTGTGAGAAGGGCTTAGCAGCATTGTTGGTAATATAGGCTAGTGGGCTGGTGCTTCAAGTAACACAATTGCCTAGCAAAAACAGAAAAATTACCCAAGAAATGGGAAAGTCAAAGATCAGTAATTCTAAGCTATGACCTGAACCAAGGCTTCATATAATGTAGAGAAAATTTGGAAGCATTTTAAGCGAAGATTTTCAATATCTATATTACTAACCAAGGCTTCACGGATACAAGAGACAGCTAGGCACACGTTGTGTATCACTATGGTAACAGAAACCCTAAAAACAATGTAATGGCAGTAGATTTAGAGTCATTGAAGAATAAAAGAGCAAAATATAATGAAAAGTATATGAGTAATACTATTGCATACAGTAGCTACAGCAAATTCTCTATTCTGCCTGAAGACAGCATGTAGCTTCACTTTGCAATTTAGGGTGAGAAGTTGCTGAGTTACTACATCTACACCAAAGATTTTGAAAATATTTGAAACTTTTGGGAAAATTCAGAAATTAAAGAACCATAGAATCCCCAGGGTTGGAAGAGACCCTTAAGATCACCAAGTCCAGCCATCAACCCAGCACTACCATGTTACCCCTTAAACTACTAAACCCTATCACCTCCTTGGGCAACCTAACCAAATGCCTCACAATGATCACAGTGAAATTTTTTTTCTGGTATCTAATTTGAATCTCCCCTGTCTAAATTTAAAACCATTTCTTCTAGTCTTCTAACTTCAGACACAGCCGAGGAGACCTCACTACACCCTCCTGTCAAGCAGTTACAGAGAAAAATGAGGTCACCCCTGAGCCTCCTCTTCCTGAGCCTAAATAAACCCAGCTCCTTCAGTCATTCCTCTTAAGACATATTTTCTAGACCTTTCACAAAGCCTTGTTGCCCTTCTTTGGACATAGTCCAGCACTTCAGGGCCCTTCTTCAAGCGAATGGCCCAGAACTGAGAACAGCACTCAAGGCAGGCCTCACCAGGGCTGAGTACGGGGGCGCGATCACTTCCATGCTCCTAGTGGATACAAAATTCTTGATACAGGCCAAGACACCACTAGACTTTATGTCCACCTGGGCACACTGCTGGCTTATATTCAGCTGTCCTATATTCAACTGTCAGCCAGCACTCCCATGTCCCTTTCTTCTGAGCAGCTCTCAAACCACTCTGTCCCCATTCCATAGAGCTGCAAGGGACTACTGTGACCCGGGGCAGGACCTGGTACTTGGCCTTGTTAATCTCATTAAGTTGTCTTTGGCCCGTTGATTAATTCTTTCCATTTACCTCTGTAGAGCCTTGGAGTAGATTGAAACTCCCACACAACTTGGGTGATTCCTCCTGCTGTAAAGACATCTAAAACATGTCAGAGGCCCATGCTTGCTACATAGACCGTTTTCCTGGAATGACTATAAGGGAAACCTGGACCATTTCTACAATGTGTGTTTCTGGAGCATGATAACTGCGAATTATACAAACCTCTTCTGAAGTAGCTATGTGAAATGAAATGAAAGATGTTCTCTCTAATTTGCTGAGTAGGTTTTTTGTTGTTTCATGGGTTTTTTGGTGTGGGTTGTTTTTTGTTTCTTTTGTGAGTTTTGGGGGTTTTTCACTGTTTTTGATTGGTTGGCTGATTGTGTGGGTTTTTTTTGTTTGGGAGTTTTTTGGTCTTGGTGGTGGCTGTTTTGTATTGACTAATGACCTATTCAAGGACAACTCTATTAATTAGTGGTTTTCCTTATTCATCTCTTTTTATGTTAGATTTCAACCTTTGACTTCTTTATATTTCAATATTTTTAATAAATAAGATTTCAGACACTGTGTAGCAAATATCATTCTGCTAATTAACTTGTTAGATACCCTTTTGAGGATCTTTAAAATTTCTTTTGAACTGGCAGGAGTGCCCTAGCAGCAAATTGGAATTTTGGACTTAAAGGAATAAATGTTTTGGCCAAAGAGCATGTAATATGAAGAGAAAAAAAAAAAAAAAAAAAAACAAACAAAAAAAAAAACAACAAAGAAAATAAAATTCTTGTTTTTCAGAATTGAAGAAACTTCCAAAATTTTATTTGTTTTGTGATTATTATATAGTTATTGTTATAAACATATAGACATAAAATAAGCCAGAGGAAACAAACTCTTGGAGCCTCTAAAAGGCAGTCAGTAGAGGGAGCCATGTTCATATGCAGTTTATTACATGCCACTGCAAAGCTTTCTAAAATAACCCAGCTGATGAACAAATGAGATTTTTTTTTTTATTTGCTGCAGTACCCTTACATAGAAAGAGAATGTAATATGAAAATAAATCAGACTCTTTCCTGACTATGTTAGTAAAGGGAAGGATCACAGTGATAACATTAGGGTGCAGCTGCAACCTTAGATTTGCTGTATTCTATGATTTTTAGATTTACCAAGGGATTTAAGAACTTAATATTAACCTCCTGTGTATTTTAGGGTGCAGATTCCAAAAAACACAAGGAGAGGAAAAACCTGCTGTACCAATGCTTATCCCTGTCAATAGCTTGGCAGCTGCTTTCATGTTCAGCTTTAAAGTTTCTGAGTACTTTTATATTAAGAACTGAGTGGTTTAGGGATTGCCTTCTCAGTAATCAGTGACTGGTGGGTTTGTTTTTTGGTTTTTTGTTTGTTTGTTTTTTTTGGTTTTTTTTTTTTTTGTGTTTTTTTTTTTTTTTTTTTTTTTTTTTCTGAAAGTATAACTAGAGAACCCTTAGGTATTCTCACTGCTGAAATATTTATACCGCAGGAAGACTGAATTCCCAGTGAAATGCAGTTGCAGCCATTTTCTTTGAAAACACGGCTGGAGCCCTTTCATGGGGATAATGAAGGTGAGTTCTTCACACTGAGAGGAACATTGAAATGGGGATTTGAGGTCTCACACAATGGGTAAAGAAGGGGAAAGGGAACACAGCAGCTATAGTACATGTAGTAATAAATATCGTTCTTGCACAAACCCTTTTTCATTTTGACAGGGAGAAGTCAGGCACTGCCCATTAGCTATTACTGTGTGAAAGGACTCAGCCCACTGCCAAGAACCCCTGCCATGCCAATATACTGTGAGGCACAGTGTAAGAATTACAGCTTTCAGGTTCTCTACGCTGACTGAGGTATGATTTATGATGCTGAGTTGCTCTTCAACACTAAGAATAAGGAAATTGTGTATAAAAGGGTGGTGCAATTTTAAGATCTGTTGATGCTGTCACTAATACAGATGTATGAGGAAAGTGCAGCGGTGTTTAGGAGCCAGAGAAAAGTGACTTAGAAGAAAAATTTTTCAGAAACTGAACTTTATTCCTAGGGAATTACAGTGAACTTGTGTTTTAACTATGCACATATATACACATAGAGGTATACTTCTCTGTGGGAACTACCCCATGGTTAGTTTTCTGTTCAGATCTGTGGACATAAGGCTTCCCTATGTTAAAGCTTTATGGGAATAATTAAAAAAAAAAAAAAACCTAAACAAGAACAAGACTGCTCTTCCCTCTCTTCTGTAAAAACTATGGAAATTACAGCATTAGTAAAAATCTAGTGAAACTATGGAAATATCTCATGAAAATATCTAGTATCATAGGTTAAGCAGAAGTTAAAACCATAGACATGTAAATTCTATATCACATTTTATTTATATTTTTGTTCCAGCATTTTTCTTCTTACAGTCATCACTATATGTCAAATCATATAACTTCAGCTCAGATTTTTGTCAGAAAGGTCTACCTACCCTATTATTTTTTAAGATTCCCTTTCTTTTGTGGTTTTGAGCAGTTATCTTGTTTTGACCCTGTTCTATTGAAATTGTTTGTATAGTACTTCTATGGCATAAACATGAATCTATGTGAAGTTCAACAATAAGGTACTTAAAAGAAAAAAATTATAGTATATTTCATATGATTTGCCTCTTTTGTGAAGGAACTTATGGATCCAGACCTGTCAATTTCTGATTCAGCATGGATCTAAGCATTGCAGTTTCAAGGAAAGCAGCAAATTTCCTGTGGCCCATGATGTCATTGTAGGAGTGGCTATTGGATCTATACAGGTACAGAACACATGATGTCATTGTAGGAGTGGCTATTGGATCTATACAGATACAGAACACATGATGTCATTTTAGGAGTGGCTATTGTATCTACACACATACAGAACACTCCCATAATCATCAGTATGAAGGGATTTTTTCTAAGACAGAATACCAAATTAATAAATGTCTTGAATAAAATGGATTTTTTAAAAGTATAAGGCATAAATGCTGAAAGATTTTTCAAATTTCATGGTAACCTATTGCAGGAAATTATCTGCCTGTGAATTTTCCTACTGCATAACACTGGAGATCACTCTTCTAGGAACTTTGCAGTAAACTTGCATAATGTTTATTTGTCCACTCTGTAATAGAGTTGTGCATTAAATTTTTATTTTAATAAAGTTACTCTTGATATTTGGAAGGTACAAAAACTCTTCCTATCTGTGCTGCAAATGTAAAGCCTATGACTAATAAGAGGATAATGTTTTTTAGACTAGGCTGGACAAGAATGCTTTGATTATAGACACGTTTTCACATTTTGTCTTAGACTCACATATCATAACTGCACAATCTTCCCATTTTGAATTCTGGGACTGGAGCAGATGGCAGAGATGTATTTCAAATAATGGTACTTGACATATAATGTCTATAAATAGCTGCACAGCTACAAGGTGTTATTTGTAATTTTTCTCTCTTGCAAAGAAACAAGAAGTTCTCTGTCACTTCATGATAATTGTTCTTGAAATTCTTTACAAATGCATAATTTTTTAAAATTTTTATCTTAAGGTAAAATGACAAATATCAAGGCAGATGTTCTTTTGCATGTTACTGGATTCCCAAATGTCTCCACAGCCTAGTCATAGAATCAATTCCTGCCACATATTATGCACATATATATATAGATAGATAGTCATGGAGAAAAAATATGAGACATACATTCTCCACTTTTACAAAACATTTCTTAAATTTATTTGTCACGATAAAGGAGTCTATCAGAAAAAATAAATTGATTTTCTACCAAAAAAACCTACATGAATGATAAAATATATTATGTATCTTACTAAGAGTGAGTTTATGTGTTAAATAATTTTCCCTTCAGCTCATTGATGCAATGATTAAAAAAAAAAAAAAAAACAGAACTGGTACTTAAATTATACTAAAATGTCAGCTATGGAGGGGAGAGGGTTGTACACCATACCAAAAATAATATTTTGGTTTTATGTCACTGGTGGGTGCTCTTTGAGAGAACAGTTAGTTCTTGTTTCAGACAGAAGAAAAATGAAAAATGGTCTTAGACATCTTAGTTTATGGTAATATAAAATAAAAACTAATGCTTCAGAATCTTAAGCCAATTTCCATATGTTGTATTCTGTTCCAGTATTGGTGTTGTCATGTATTCAATCAAGGTTAATGCAAACAAAATAAAAACCTCAGGAAATCAGCTACAACTTATGTAAAAACTCTTGCTGAAAACAAGTTAGAATGAACAGACTGTGTGATTTAAATGTTCTTTTAAATTTTTGGCAGCTTGAGATTTACTTTATATCCCATTTGCTCCTTATTCTTTTAGTTAGAGTAAGCAGGTAATGCTTTCTTTGCTGTGAAAAATGCTGTTGTTGCCAACTTTGTCATCTAAGCTTCGTTTTTACAGTTCTAGTAGCATCAGTTTGTCAACATAAAAGCTAAAATATTCTGAACTCAATCAGGTTTCTCAGGCTTGTCTCTGGAGATGGCATTAAGGGGTTTGGATAACCTTATCTGTTCAATACTGAGGATGTTTCTGGCTTCTGCTAAGTGCTCTCTAGTGATTCCTTTCAAAACTTTTAATGGACAGCAATATGTCTGTCTGATCATATACATACTCCTTACCACATCATCCTCGAGACTTTTTAACACAGCCTGATAGTAGTGCTACCCTTTCAGCCAGTTTTACATGGACCAATAACAGTAGCATAACAGGGGGAAAAAGCCTCAGACATTTAATGCTACTCTTCATTTTGGTGTAGTTATTATTGGACTTTTTAGGAGGTATAGGCAAGTTGTGAAGTGGACTGCCTCCAGAAAAAAAAAAAAAATCAAACCGAGAAAGAAACAAAAAGCCAAAACAAAAACAAGAAGCATATCACGCAATAAAACTCTTTCATATCCAGAAATCTGAAAAACATTGTATTAATAAAGAAATACGGTGTAGGGCAAGACTCACATTTGAACAACACCACTCATCTTGCACAGTTTTGAAGAATACAATTTAATATTTTATGAGATTATGTAGATTTGTATTGGGAAGGTTACTTGTATTAGGAAATACTATTTCTATTGTTGGATGCATATTGAATTATTTCAGTGAAGTGGAACAGCTCTGATTGTGTTACCAAAAAATACCCCAAAAATTTTTAAATGCAAATTCCAGTTACAATACACCATTTTTTTAGTTCAGCAGACAGCATGCTATCCTTTAGGATTTTAAATTAGTGCACAGACAGATTTGAGGCTAAACTTAATGCAATAACTTTTTCGTTTTATGTTTTTCAAAGCAAATGATAAGTTTTGCCAGTGTTACAATTGTATTTTCTGTGATTGCACTGGTGGGACTCTCATTTAAATTAGAATGTTTTATCATCTATTTCTTCAGCAAAATCATACTCTAACGTTTTGATATACATCTCTGGGAATGAAAAAAGACGGGAAAAACTAGCATTCTACCTTTAGCACTGTCTTTTCCTACTAATTTAATTTTATAATGGTGGCCTCTGCATGGAAAATGAATTTTTATTTTCCCTTGAGGTAATTCTTTACACAGATGACACAACAGAAGAGTTGGCCTGCTGTGATAGAGCTGTAGCTACTCTTAGCTGATACAATGCCTCTGGTAGTGGCCTACTCTCCATTAAGGAAAATGTGTATTTCTGACATTAGCTCATTTGTAAGTTTAAAAACCTTGAATGGAAGACTACACTCAAGCTAATATAACTCCAGAACTTTCTTAGAGGGGTAAAAAATAGCACATTTGAGCTTTAAAATGACAATGGTGGGTTCAATCTCTCTCAGGAATGAACACCAAGCATGCAACAAATTGCAAATTTTTATTAATATTACATTGTTTGATGGTGCAGCACAGAAAGTGTGGGCATCTTCCTTGGAAGGAAGATATGCAAAGAAAAATTGATTTATTTACATAAGGGAAAAAAAAAGTAAAATGCTTCTGTGCACAACCAGATAACTAGTTTTGATTTTGTTCCCAGGCATTGTCAAATGCAAAAAAGCATAAACAATGTAAGGAGTAGAGCCTTAGTTGAGTCTATTAAGTTATGCACAGTAGGATTTATTTTTCTCATTTATTTTTCTATTTAAATATTCAAGGATTGCAAGGAGATTGATGCAGATGTTAGCACAGACCATTTTGTTGGGATAAAATGAAATGTGCAATGAAAACTATGAATAGTGACTTAAGATCTTGAACATGCTGATCCCACACAGATCAAGAAACCAAAGAAATCAAATGCAGTGGCCCATCTAATATTTTATGACTCAAGCTGCTATTCAAGCATTTTTATGGAAGTAGTTGGAAGATATTATCCTTACATTAGCTGCCTCAAAGTTCTCATATTGGACTGCCAAGAAAATATTTTAAATAAGCTAGAAAAATAACTAAAAACATCTTAAACCCAAAATAACAACAAAAAACCAAAAGCAAGACAAAACAAAAAAATCCCACCCCAAACCCACAAACCGAAAATTAAACGTATTTTCTGAAGATGCTCTGGGAAAAGAACAACCCTGTAAACATCCCTATAAACATCCCATTTGTGATAGAACTGTGGTTAAATAGAGTGGGAAGGGATTTTAAGGTATCAGCTAGTCTGTCTTTTAATGAAAGCAGAATCAAGTAAGTTTAAGGCAGGCATTTTTCTATGAATTTTTAAAAATATTTCTTTGCTACCCTTACAACACCCAAAACTATTAAAAAAACATCATTAAGTGTTATAATCATGTGACTCAATAAAAAAATTTTCTCAACTACTATCTATACGAACAAATTTTTGTCTCAGCTCAGTTCTTTTCTGTTCTGACTGAAGGGAAAGGTTACCTCTTTGTGGCCGTCTTTTTTCTTGTAGCATTTTCTCATCCTGTGTGTGTCTCAGCTTCCTTTTTTCCAGACAAACCCACATATTCCAAGCTTTTCATTGAAATATGGACAAGTATAATAAAGCATGGCCCTCACAGTGTTCATGCTGAACTCCCTAGCCTTTAGCTGCAGTGAAAGCTGTTTCAGAGAGAACAGTCACAGTCTTTCACTTAATGCTGACCCACTAGCACATCTTACCTTCACACTCAGGGCATAAAAGGGATAAGGACAATTTCCTCTTCAGGGTACAAATGATGTCTAGCAAAAGTTATTCCATAATACTAATCTTTTCTTCTTCATCAAGTCAAAATGTTATGTGATGTAGATACTGACCCAGGTTGCTCAGATGAGAATTTATAAACTTCCTGGTCCCTGACATGGAGTGTGGGAGCTAACAGGAGTCAGATACCCCAAACAACATGGCATGTAGTGTAAGACTTACACATGCCATGGTGAAAGACTTAGTCTGGAGTCTTATGAATGTGATAACACAGGTGAGGCCAGTCACCTGTTATGAATTTAACCTAACCAGGGTTAAATTTATAAGTAAATAAATAAATAAATAAATAGGGAGTCTTAGAGAGGTCAGCTTTTTTAGATCCTGCAGTATTTGAAATTGGGACTGGCAAAAGTCTGAGTATGTTGTCAGGGCACACAGATTTGGGTCTGAAGGGAGGTTTAATTGCTGTGGGTTGTCACACAGCTCTGCCAGGGGACACGGAGCAAAGGCAGGAAGAACAAACTGGGAATGCGATGTGATAGGGGCGCTTGGTGTTGGAAAGTAAAATGATTGTGTCAGGTTGTTCATTTAGGTTGTCTTCTGGAGTTTGGAAGAGCAGATGAGCTCACTGGGCTTGGACAAGGAATCAGCCCTGGGCTGGAGGGAGCACTTGGGGCATGGGGAGTGCTAGTGGAGCAGGAAGGGCAGACCCTGACAGAAGGGCCTCTCCCAGTTACACTGTCAGCTGCCAGACAGCCAGGGGCAGTGGGACAGCTCCAGGCACTGGGCATATCCCCCAGGAGAGTGACAGGTTGAGGCTGCACCAGGGTATAAGGGTGGGCCTGACTCACCAGGGGCGTGGCTGGACAGGGCAGTGGGAGCTGGAGAACAATTCTGCTGCAGCACCCATGGGGCAGGTGACAGTGGCACTGGGAGGTGCCATGGGATCCTGGGCTGTGGGCAGGGGTAGCCCTGATAAGGCTGGATAGGGACAGTCAGGACCCTGTCACCTATGTACAACTTCCACACAGCTGTTCATTTTTATAACACATTGTAGCTGATTCTCTAGTACACCATCTAAAAATTTTTCACTACTTTTTACTTTCATTACACAGGCCAGATTTCAGAGTAATATGTGAATTTCTAACCTCTGTATTTGTGGTGGTGACACACTGTTAATCTTTTATTGATAATCCTGAGCACCCAGTCTCAAAAATGTTTCTTAGCTCTAGTACAAATGCTGAGTCCTTGTAGGAAAGAGAATGAGCAGAAATTCATCAGGAAGCAAGTGGTTGCTGTGATAAAAGGAATGTCATCATGACAGAGAAAAATAGGAATAGACAACTGACACTGCAGATTAATTCATAACATCACAGAATCAATCACTGAGGTGTGAAAAGTACCTTAGACAGAGGCAGCCATCACTACCAGATTAACACTTCTCTTAGCTACTCCTGATTTTCTCTCAAAAAATAATACATGTGCTAGTGGAAAAAAAAAAAAACCAAATCCTTACTTATTCAGTATCTCAGCTCTTAAATATTCAGATTTCACTTCTGTTTTATAGGCAGTATGTATGCCTTCATTTAAATTATGTATTCTATTTTTTTCCATTTCCTTTAAAATTGATATATGGTTTATTAAAGATTTTTAGGTATTCTATGCTTTTATTTAGAGTTTTTAGGTGTTCATTTTTGGCACCTTATTGTTTCTGCTGGAAAAATAAGCAGTAACAGTGCAGTTTCACACCTCAGCAAATAATCTGCAATTAAATCATCTGGACAAATGAAATGAGCTTATGCTCTTCATGAAAAAGGTAGCTGAACTTCTCTCTAATTTGCAGGTCATTTATCATTTCCCTTTTTATTTTCAGGATTTGACAAGAATTTTCTACTTTCTGCTTCACAAAAATTGTATAATTGCGTTAGATATGCTCAAGATCACATATACTTTGAGAAACAATATGAGAGCAACTACAAACTACAGCCAATTCTTTTCACTTTAAAAATTGGATTTTCCCCATTTTCCCTCTTTTTGTAGGCATGTGGAAGTGATGGGTATTTAAACAAGAAAATCATGAAAGTCTTTGAGGTTTTATTTCAGCAGTTCTTGTCTTATTGTTTGAAACCTCTCACCTGCTTGACATCTGTGTAGAATTCACTTAGTGTATTGTCACAGTCCAGAAAAACTCTTGTTATTGTGCGTACCTTGGGAAATGATATCATGGTTAGTTAGTAGCAATTTATGAACACCATTCTAAGCTTCCTGAAGTGGACCCAAATCTTATACATAGAACATGGAAGATGCAGCACTTGAACATATTTTTTTTCCTTAATGTAAACAGCCTTAAGGGTCATTTTTAGGATGACAATGATTTTCAGTTAACTGGCTTTCATTAATCCAGTGCAAACACAATGGGACAGTTCCACAAATTACAGCAATATTGTGTGAACACTTCAAACACTAAAAACTATATCTTGCCCTTCCCTATATTTTTACCCCTTTGCTATTATCTCCTGTTCTGTCATTTTAGAAGAGTATCAGTCTAAAAATCTGATCCTGAGTTTTCCTGTGACTTCATGTGATTAGTTTTTACGTGCTTCTTTTCAGACTGTGGCTACATCAGAAATTTTAAGGTCTTCGATTTTTTTTTTTTTTTTTTGAAAATATGTGAACACTGTTTAAACTCATACCTACACTTTCTGCCAATGAACTGAAAATGGCACATATAAAGTGTTTAATTGACAGGAGCAGGTCTTTCTTCTTGCCTGTTATAAAATAACGCATAAAAGCCATCCAGCCATCCATCAGGACATTTTTCTTTATTTGCTCAGGCAGAGACCATAGCTATTATTACAGATGACCGTTGGTTATTGTAACCAAAGGTACTGTTCAAATTACTCCAAGACAGCTTTACATTACACAGGGTAATGATCTGCAAAGTCATGATACTGAAATCCAAAGTAATCTCTAGTTTTATTTCCGCAAAGCTAATCTCTTGATTGGCAAAATGAAGTATTTTGAGTTATTATATTAAAATACTGTAATTATATTCTAACATTCAAGGTTAAAACTAAAAAAACCCCAAACTTTCATAGACATTTCATAGACGCTAATGTGCTTTACTTGCAATTTCACGGAGTAATACAATGGTAATAGCAGTGAAGATTAAAAATAATGAAAGTTTCTTTTGATTGCTCATTGCAAATTCTTTTCCTTTAAAGTCTTACATGTGAGTTCAAACAGGCCATATGCAGAAAAAAAACCTGAAGACTTATAGTTTTTTAAAATAAATTATAGGGTAACAGTACCTTTTACTTTGTCTCACCGAGTAACTGGAATTATTGTGGATTTCTTATTGCTATTTTGTCTAAATCTTCACTGTGGTGTATGTTCATTAAATTAGGAACCTGTGGAAAATATTTTAGTTGTTAACTCTGAAAAAAGGAAACTTTTCTCACTCAGGAATCCAAAAAATGTAAATAGCATTCACCTTGATTTAATTAGGCATTTTACTGACTTATAAAAAAATGTAGGTAGTGCTTCAGATTTGCCATGTCTACACTCACTTTCTCAATTTTTAGTAACAGTCCTTTAAGACCAGGAAGATTATTAGATGTTTTGACATAGTCTCCAAGTCCACTATTATTTCAGCCAGACCCTTTTGAATTCTCATAATCACATTCCCAAAAACTTTGTCCTGATAGAGGACAAATATTCAACAAAACAGCTCAGTGAAGTACTATGTAGATTTTATTATAATGCATTTTTTTTTCCCCAATCTACATGTTCACCCTGGTTGTCTAGTGCAGGTAAAAAAGCAAAATAATTCAGTTTATTTATTATTCCAACCCATTAGACTGTAGAGACACTTCGACCTGAAGGAGTGATCATCACAGAGAGACAATACCTATTTGGCTTGGTTAGTGTTTTCATCACATCTCAAGACCAAGCTGTTGGGAGCACGTGGGAAATTCTGTCTCCCTGTAGGTCAGTGAGAAAGCTCCCACGGCTTTACAGAAGTTACAATTTCATGAGAGGATTCAGGCTAGCACTCACCAGACTTATAGCAGACTACAGCCCTAACCACTTCCCTTGCTACCATTCGTACCCCAGAAAACCTCACTGTCCCCTCTAGAGCAAGAAATGTGTGTAAAATCTTTTCAGTAGTAATATTAGGTGATCCTATCCTTTATCCAAAATAGGACCACCACAGCTGTCTCAACCTTTCTACTTCTAACTTATTTCTTTCATGCAGAAAAAACCTGACCTCTGACCTCCACTTTCCAGAGGAACCTCCCCATCACCCTTATATTTGGCCTAGGCAAACATTCAGTGCAACAGGTTTTTCTGGAGACTAATCAAAACAAATCCATCTGGCCAAAGAACACAGGATATCTGTTTCAATTGCAGACTTTTTCTGGACTTCAATTTAATGTTTTGTTCCAAGACAGATGAAAGCCGTCTTCCCCATGGCTCCGGAAGCTTCCGAGGACCCCAAGAATTCCTTCAATGTAAGAACCCCAAAAATTCCCAAATTTTATTTAATTTATCCAAAATTTATTTTTATTTATTTTTATATCTTTCCCCAATTTATTCTGATTTTTTCCCATTTTTTCTCCATTTCATTTCAATTTTTTCCCATTTTTTTCCATTTTATTTGAATTTTTTCCCAATTTTTCCCAATTTTATTCGGATTTTTTCACTAATTTTTCCCCTTTTAATTTCAATTTTCCCCAATCGATTTGCATAAAATTTGCATAAAATTTGCATAAAATTTCCATTAAATTTACATAATGTTCAGAATAGGCGAAAATTTGGAAAAGATTGGAAAAAAAATCTGATAAACACAGGATGAATTTAAAAAACCGAGTGGGGATCAAATTTAGATTACACATGCCTAAAATTTGCATAAAATTTGCATAAAATTGTTGCATAATGGGGAAAAAGTCGGGAAAGATTGCAATAAAAATTAGATAAAAACGGGATCAATTTAAATATCCGAATGGTGGTCAAATTTAGATGAAAATTGTTTCAAATTTGCATAAAATTTACATATAATTTGCATAAAATTGTTTAAAATTGAAAAAATTTGTGAAAAATTTGCAAAAAATCTGAATAAAAGTTAGATAAAAAACTGGATCAGTTTCAAAATCAAAATGGGAATAGAATTAAAATGAAAATTGCATGAAATTGGCATAAAATTTACATATAATTGGAATAAAATTTAGAAAAAATTGTGAAAAAATTGCAAAAGAATTGGCATAATTTGGATTAAAAAATAGATTAAAAAAAGATCAATTTAAGAATCAAAATGACAATCAAATTAAGATTAAATTTGCATGAAATTTGCATAAAATTTACATATAATTCGCATATTTTCCTCCAGGTTTACGAAGAAGACGAGCTGAGTGAACAAATGGCGAGCCTGGAGGGGCTGATGAAACAACTCAACGCCATCACCGGATCTGCTTTTTAAAAAATTCCCCAAAAAATTCCCCCAAAAATCGAATTTTTCTCCACAAAACTAGAAAGGAATAGTCTGCCGAATTCTCCTAATTTATGCTAATTTATTCACGGAAAATCACCGTTTTTGTAGCGATTTTTTTTTGGTTTTTTGTAGAAGTTGTTGAATAAAGTTTGGGTAGAAAAAATAATTTTTTTTTTGTGTTGGTGGCGTTAATAATTAATTAATTAAAAATTATTAAATATAATTCATTCTTAATTATTAAATATTAGTAATTAAATATTAGTTATTATTCATTTTATTAATTAATTATTAATTCATTTATTAGTTATTAATTCATTATTAAATGGCCGATGTCAACCTAAAAATTCATATATGTTCTAGGCATGTTCTAGGTATGTTCAGGGTATGTTCTAGGTATGTGTTGCTTATTAATTAATTATTAATTATTTATTAATTATTAATTATTTATTATTAGTTATTATTATTAATTAATTAATAGGCCGAGATAAACTTAAAAATTCAGATATGTTCTAGGCATGTATGTTCTAGGTATGTGTCGCTTATTAATTAATTATTAATTATTAATTAATTATTAATTATTAATTATTAAGTAACTAATTGGCCGAGATCAACTTAAAAATTCAGATATGTTCTAGGCATGTTCTAGGTATGTTCTAGGTATGTGTTCCTTATTAATTAATTATTATTTATTATTTATTAATTATTAATTAATTATAAATAATAATTAATTAAATAATAGGCAGAGGTCAACTTTAAAAATTCAGAAATGTTCTAGGCATGTATGTTCTAGGTATGTGTACTTATTAATTAATTATTAATTATTAATTAATAATTAACTATTAATAAATAGGCCGAAGTCAACCTAAAAATTCAGATATGTTCTAGGTATGTTCCAGGTAGGTGTTGCTTATTAATTAATTAATTATTAAATATTAATAATTAATTAATTATCAATTATTAAAGACGGCCGTAAAGCGCGACTGCCGTAAAAGGTGCCGTAAAGCGCGACTGTCGTAAATACGGCCGTAAAGCGCGACTGTCGTAAAAGGTGCCGTAAAGCGCGACTGTCGTAAATACGAACGTAAGGTGCGACTGTCGTAAATACGGCCGTAAAGCGCGACTGTCGTAAATACGGCCGTAAAGCGCGACTGTCGTAAATACGGCCGTAAAGCGCGACTGTCGTAAATACGGCCGTAAAGCACGACTGTGATGTATTTACGACAGTCGCGCTTTACGGCCGTGTCTACGACAGTCGCACTTTACGGCACCTTTTACGACAGTTGCGCTTTACGGCACCTTTTACGACAGTCGCGCTTTACGGCCGTATTTACGACAGTCGCGCTTTATGGCCGTATTTACGACAGTCGCGCTTTACGGCCGTATTTACGACAGTCGCGCTTTACGGCCGTCTTTACGACAGTCGCGCTTTACGGCCGTATTTACGACAGTCGCGCTTTACGGCCGTATTTACGACAGTCGCGCTTTACGGCACCTTTTACGACAGTCGCGCTTTACGGCCGTATTTACGACAGTCGCGCTTTACGGCCGTCTTTAAGACAGTCGCGCTTTACGGCACCTTTTACGACAGTCGCACTTGACGGCCGTATTTACGACAGTCGCGCTTTACGGCCGTATTTACGACAGTCGCGCTTTACGGCCATCTTTACGACAGTCGCGCTTTACGGCCGTATTTACGACAGTCGCGCTTTACGGCACCTTTTACGACAGTCGCGCTTTACGGCCGTATTTACGACAGTCGCGTTTTACGGCACCTTTTACGACAGTCGCACTTTACGGCCGTATTTACGACAGTCGCGCTTTACGGCACCTTTTACGACAGTCGCGCTTTACGGCCGTCTTTACGACAGTCGCGCTTTACGGCCGTATTTACGACAGTCGCGCTTTACGGCCGTATTTACGACAGTCGCGCTTTACGGCACCTTTTACGACAGTCGCGCTTTACGGCCGTATTTACGACAGTCGCACTTTACGGCCGTATTTACGACAGTCGCGCTTTACGGCACCTTTTACGACAGTCGCGCTTTACGGCCGTATTTACGACAGTCGCACTTTACGGCCGTATTTACGACAGTCGCACTTTACGGCCGTATTTACGACAGTCTTGTTTTACGGCCGTATTTACGACAGTCGCGCTTTACGGCACCTTTTACGACAGTCGCGCTTTACGGCACCTTTTACGACAGTCGCACTTTACGGCCGTCTTTACGACAGTCGCGCTTTACGGCCGTATTTACGACAGTCGCGCCTTACGGCTGTATTTACGACAGTCGCACTTTACGGCCGTATTTACGACAGTCGCACTTTACGGCCGTCTTTACGACAGTCGCGCTTTACGGCACCTTTTACGACAGTCGCGCTTTACGGCACCTTTTACGACAGTCGCGCTTTACGGCCGTCTTTACGACAGTCGCGCTTTACGGCCGTATTTACGACAGTCGCGCTTTACGGCCGTCTTTACGACAGTCGCGCTTTACGGCCGTATTTACGACAGTCGCGCTTTACGGCCGTCTTTACGACAGTCGCGCTTTACGGCACCTTTTACGACAGTCGCGCTTTACGGCCGTATTTACGACAGTCGCGCTTTACGGCCATATTTACGACAGTCGCGCTTTACGGCACCTTTTACGACAGTCGCGCTTTACGGCCGTATTTACGACAGTCGCGCTTTACGGCCGTATTTACGACAGTTGCGCTTTACGGCCGTATTTACGACAGTCGCGCTTTACGGCCGTATTTACGACAGTCGCGCTTTACGGCACCTTTTACGACAGTCGTATTTTACGGCCGTATTTACGACAGTCGCGCTTTACGGCCGTATTTACGACAGTCGCACTTTACGGCACCTTTTACGACAGTCGCGCTTTACGGCCGTCTTTACGACAGTCGCACTTTATGGCTGTATTTACGACAGTCGCACTTTACGGCCGTATTTACGACAGTCGCGCTTTACGGCCGTATTTACGACAGTCGCGCTTTACGGCACCTTTTACGACAGTCGCACTTTACGGCACCTTTTACGACAGTCGCGCTTTACGGCCGTCTTTACGACAGTCGCACTTTATGGCTGTATTTACGACAGTCGCACTTTACGGCCGTATTTACGATAGTCGCACTTTATGGCCGTATTTACGACAGTCGCGCTTTACGGCCGTATTTACGACAGTCGCACTTTATGGCCGTATTTACGACAGTCGCGCTTTACGGCACCTTTTACGACAGTCGCGCTTTACGGCCGTATTTACGACAGTCGCGCTTTACGGCCGTATTTACGACAGTCGCGCTTTACGGCACCTTTTACGACAGTCGCACTTTACGGCCGTATTTACGACAGTCGCGCTTTACGGCCGTATTTACGACAGTCGCACTTTAGGGCCGTATTTACGACAGTCGCGCTTTACGGCCGTATCTACGACAGTCGCGCTTTACGGCCGTATTTACGACAGTCGCGCTTTACGGTCAAAGGTCAAAGGTCACCCAAAGGTCACTATCAGGCTTTCAGGTACAGTATATGGAGTATGATGTCTTACTGAAATGCATTTGCAATTTTTTCTCTGCTCTCATTTCTTTGTATTTTAAAATATTTTAAAAGAGTGTCATATGGGTATGAATTTAAAAGTAATCAGTGTTCACATATGTTTTTACCATGCCTCAGGAATTTAAACAGTCCAACTGTCAATTAAAAGAAAGTTTCCTTACTTTACAGATGTGTTTATTTTTTTCATCAATTGGAATGACACAAAATGGAAACTGTGCTTGAAAAAGCTTGGTTCAGTCACAGGATTCACTTGCTGCAGCCTATGACTCTTTAGCCTCTAAAAATGACTGATTTGAACCCTATACATGAGCACATTTAAATGTCATAACCTACTCATTAGTGGGAAGAACAGAAAGATTAAAATATATGCAAAGAAACCCTATGTGAAGATTTATTTTGTATGCACTTGCTCACACATATCTTAGAGTTACAATACCACAGCTAAGAATTATTACTGTGGAGGAAAGGACAGAGAGCTGAGATGAACTCTGTGAAGTTCAAATGTGCAAACCCTCTCTGTTCCAGAAGTGAAGTGACATTCTCTGACTTGGGTGGGAATTTGCATAATGTGGGAAAGCTTGTTTCTTATCTTCACATAGTTGGGCTTGCTCTGGAATTATCAGTTTTCAAGGAGCATTTCAAAATGTATGCAAAAAAGGGCTGCTCTTGAACCTCTGTAATCTCATATGCATTTGGAACACACATCAGGGGTTTGCTAAACCTCTGACTCTCCCATAATACTGCTTACATGACAATGATAAACTTCTTAAATAGCCACCACAGAAAAATAATTAATAGCAAGTTTAGAATAAACAGAAATTGCTGCAGAAATCGACTCAATGTTTGAAAGCAAATCATGTTTTGAAACGAGGTCATACATGCAAGGACATTACGTGTTGCCAGTGTCACATAGCTTGGAAGAACTGTTTCAGAAAGCACAGGTGTGCATCAAGCAAACAAAGCTACTTTAAGTGTCTGTGTTTGCTTTTCCAGTGCAGCATATTTCCATATTGCTTTCATCTGTCCATGTGGAGTCTGCAAGGAATCAGGAAGATTAAGCTGAACATATCATCAGTAACTGTAGGTACATAGAGACTTTAAAGAGTCTTATGACTTATATCCTTTGACTCACATTCTATGATAACATGAACATTGTGAGTCTGAAGACTGCTTGCTAATGATGAAATTATTTTTGTTAAAATCAAATATGAGTAGAATTTTACTGAATCCCAGAAATATTTTTAGAAATTAACACAGGTGCAAAATATCATTAAGAAAATCTTAGTTTAATTTTTGTTGCTTTTTTAGTTTTTTTTTTCTTCTTTTCATTTTTTCCTTCCCCACCTTTTCAACTTAAAAGCTGAATATTCAAAAGGTATAATTTTCAAAAAGGTGAGTAATCAAATTTCAGTCATTCTCTGTAAGTACCACATTAAGAAAAACTGAATCTTTGGCCAAGTAAGCTTTTAGGCATTAAGAGACTTTCCAATTTTTTTCCTCAAGGTCTAAATCATTGTAGGCTTAGGGCTTTGATATTTCTCTAATGCAATTTCTTAGTTGTGCACTTGGGATAATATTTTACTACTTCAGTAATAACACCATTATGAGAAGAAATATGTAAGAAAGGTATTCCCATGCTGCATTAGTGAGAGGAATGTAACGTGGGCATCAGTGAGTCTGAGCTCTGAATCATTTTAGTGGAAGTAAGGTAAAGGATTCAAAGTTACGCAGGAAGTATGAAAAAATGTCTTCATAATGATGCTTGAATCTTCACACAGATTCATTTGTTTATGCTACAATTCAAAAGCTTATGTAATGGCATTCAACTACTTAACATCCACTTCAATTACTGTACACTGTGACTAAAGTTATTAAATAAAACCAATAGCTTTTAATGGAATTTCCCACACTTTTCAAATTCTTACTATTTCTATTGTATTAAAAAAAAGAGAAATTTTTGGTTTGTTTCCTAAGCATTTTCATCTGCAGAATTTGGTGAAAAAAAATTAACTTTCAAAGCACCTATGAAATGAGACAGAAAAGAAAAAGCATAGACTGCTTTCTTCCCCTACCCTCCCCCTTCTCTGTACAGTTGTCCTTGGCAAGATGAAATAAGCGAAATGAATCATGTGCTGTCACCATTATTGAGCAAGTTCTGATGGCTTTAGCTCGAGGTTAAGGTTAGAAAATCTCTCTGAATATCACAGTTTGCTTTCCCTCTCCATATCTCAGGCTGAAATGTCCTTTTTAAAATCTGTTTCTCCGTCCCTCCAAATCGATGCAATCAGACTTTGCTGAAAAATTGAAAAATTATGTTCTTCAGCTTTTGCATGTTTCTCTGAAAGCAAACAAAAACTCTTGACATTTTCTTGAACTCCTCAGATATGATTCCGTATTATTTATCAAGAGGTCCTGTCTCCACATCTGAAAGCAGATTCTGCTTGTTCTTTTCCCTGGTGGTAGAATTTTTTGCTGATTAGTATTACTGTACTATTATCATAATAATACTACTTTTTATTTCTACACCCTTTCTAATTTTTACACACATAGAAAAGCTATTCTGTTAATTCTTTTGTTTTTTTCCCAAAGCATGATTGGAGCAGATTTAAGCATTTCACGAAAATGATGCAATAGAAATTAAAAAGTGTTTGTAGTGTAACAATACTGGAAACAGATATGGTTGCTATTTCAACCCATTCATTGTAAAATGAAGCCAGAAAAAAAATCATAGACTGGCAACTGCTGTGATAAAATCTCAGGGCTGTCTCTAATCACCGAGGTCAAGAATCTATGTGTACATGTCACACCTCTTATTTAGTTTGCTTTGACTTGTTTGATTTATATAGAAACCTAAATCCAGAGTAGGAAAATTGATATGGTTTGAGAACATGACAGACACATCTGGACCCAAGAACCTGTAAGTTGCTCTGTGCCCAGTAATACAAAAATATGCAAAAAGTAGAGGTTAAAAAGTAAATCAATGAGAATAGTTACATAAATTTTCTTTGTGAAGTTAATTGAAAAGGGGCTGAAAATGTCCACAATTTTACAGACAGTAAATAAATAAATAAATAAATAGTGATAAATGTGACCTGTGGAAGTCAAGCTCTCTAGTGAAGATAAAAATAAAAACTTTCTTTCCTAATATAAAATTAATTCATATAAGGTTCCCGGTGACCTGCACTCTGAGGAAGAGAACGATGTTAATCATAAGTCAATGAAACATTTGTTATTGTGTCTGTAAATAACTTAGAAGCATATGGTAGATGGGATGTGAGATCAGGCCATTTAACTGCAAATATAGTAAAAATATGAATCTGTACTTGTGCACTCAGATCTGCTGCCTAAACAAAGGTGTCCAGTGACATCTTTTTTATGACACTGTCCCACATATACACACCATCTGGCTTCCCAGAGAGGACAGGTTTCCTGGAGCCTTGTGCCTCATCTGACAGAGTTGTGCAGGTCTCAGCTGTCACTATACACATATATGTAGACAAGTTAATAAAGTCCCTAATCACTATGGGTAATGGAGCTTTAGAGCTATTCAGCTGGCCAAATGAAAGTGCTTGCTTTAAGGTGACACGAGCAGCTTCCAAGGTAACATTGATCATACTGACTGAAGGCTTGGTGTAGATTCATATTTACACTATCTGAGATACAGAGAATCAGAGAGATTTCAAACTGTATTGCTTTTCTAACTATGGGCAAGTTTACACTGAGTACAGTGATCCTGATGGGTCCTTTCCAGCTTGAAATGTTCTCTGATTCTATAACTTTATGAAACATAAGCAGTGTGAATACATTTCTACATAGAGAACTGTCAGTATGCGTCATTCTTGACAAATGCAATTGAACTACTGTGGTTAAAACAGTCAGTAAAAGTGTAGGAAAAAAGTTTACATCCTTCATTATACATATTTTTCCTCTAGTTTTTTTTTCCCCTTTAAATCCCTCAATGCACATTGGAGTCCATTTTGTTTCCTGATAGTTTTAGTCAGGGCTTGATTCTGTTGTCATACGAAATTTTGTACATCATGAAGATGTTTGTAGGTGAACTGCTGGGCCTCTACATGCTCCTCCAAAAGGCAATGGTTGTTGTGTAACCTTGCCACACTGTGTGAGCACTTCAGGCACTTTAAGAGAACTGATTGCAACATACACTTTCCTTTAGGCAAGAAAATTAACCCCTAATATTTCACAATGAAAAAACAAATAAGTGTTTTGATAATGGCTGCAGCACACACAAATAGTGGTAATTATATGTAAAACACTAATTTAAACAACATTTATGCATTAAAAATGCAAACAATGTTCTTACTGGTACTTCTGGAGTAAGAAGACACAGTGAGTTAACAATCCGGTGACCTATTCTCACTTACACTCATCTGACACAGAATGCCATTGTACTCATGTCAGATTCATTTAAAATGAAATGCAATTTTTTTCAGTGCTACTTCGCACTGTGAAATGATGTAAATGAAAATTAAGCCTTGGATTTTCCCTACAGTGTATTTTGCTGCGTTCTGACTACAATTACACTCACAGAAATTTAGAAGAAGTTATGAGATTGCACCCAGTAAGAATGCTACTCACTATTTCAAATCCTATTTTAAGGATCCTGTTAATTTCATGCTGTGTCGGCTAAATCATAGAGAATGATGCAGATTGGATTTTCACTTATCTAGTGGAATGTTTGAAGTTAAAAGTATGCTTAAGAATATTTTTTTTCTTTAATTTTACTGCTTCAGACTGAAATGGTTGATTTCTCCCTCCTGACAAGAAAGTCAAATGATTATTTTTAGATATTTCAAAATAAAATCCTTGTAAACTATGCAAATTGGGTATCTACAAATCCAACAAAGAAATTCATGATCTAGCACCACATAATTGATGGAAGGGATCAGAGTGAGGCTTGAAAAGTATCACTCTATCTAGCCTTTTATAAAGCGCAAGAATTATTTTGGATTGTAAGTTTTGTAATTTAGCATCTGAAAGATTTTTTTCCTTGGGTTCTGCTACTTTTTATAAGAGATTACCTAAAAAATGGATGGCAAAAATGTTGTTTTAAGTAGAAAAATTTTAAAAATAAATTTTTGAATTAGTTAATCAAGGATGCATAGAATTATTTATTGACTGTTCTATAGAAGGGAAAGGGAGGAGCAGGGTGGGTATTGACAAAGAGGCAGAGATGTTGCAGGTTTCTTTCTGTCTTTTAATAAGAAGGATCCAACAACAAGATAAAATCTGTCTATTAAGACAGAATTAGAAAAGGAATACAGAGGAATATAGATAAGTAAATATTACACACCTTGAAAAGCCATAGGAAGAACCCATCTGGGGAACATCCACGCAGCATCAGATGGTCATGGGATGGATATTCCCACTTCATGCTGCGTAGACCCTCAGATCCCCCAGTGGGATATTGTACTACTTTCTTACCAGAAAAATTGTGTTTTCATACAGAACTTCTTGCTGCAATTTTAGATGAAGGCAAGGCATAAGTGATGCAATTGCCAGGACCAAATGAGAGCTGTCTGGAGGCTCCTTGTTCCAAGTTAATCTGTAGACGAGAGTTTTGTGCAGCCCAACAGAGCCTGAAGACCACCTTGGACATGCAGCACAGAGCAGCAGAGGCTTGCACCTACTCAGGTTAATTGCACTGTGGATCACTAGTCCTTTTGCTTCCAGAAGCTTCCAGGACAAGATCGTTACAGCGACTGAACGTATTCTGGAAAGTAAGATCATCTGAAAAAAACTACAAGGTAATGAAATGCTTATCCTCTAGGGATGTTTAGCCTTTAGAGAGTTATATGAAAAAGCCATAGAAGAAGCATGTTTTAGTCAGTGTAACTGAAACTGAGTATCCCCCAAGGACAAATTCAGCACAAGAAAATAAAACGGAGAGTTGGGATCTTTCTGAAATGTTCCCTGCATAAATTCAGTTTGATTCACATGAGCTGTGAAAGGAAAACTCTTTGATAAGGAAATTTATTCTTATAGTCTTATGAAGTCAAATATAAAATGTCTATTCTCTCCCCTGCTATTCACCATAATTGGATTCTGTCCTGAATAGTTTGACTGAATACTGCAAGATCAACAAAGATGGCAGAATCTCATCCTAAATTTCAGTAAAAGTCCTACAATACAAGAGATAAACATGTAAGAGTCAGTTTTATAATACAAAATTCAATAATTTATGCTTTCATCTGCACAATAAAAATTATAGGAAAACAGATGGAGTTTTACTAGATCAAAAGTACCAGTCTAACAATCTGAATGGGTGCATAACAGTCACCATGCTCCTTGTTATTTAGCAAGAAAATCTCAGTGATACATTAGCCATAAAATAGGGGTTGCTAAGAAACGAAGAAAAAAATTCTTGACAATAATGGAAGCTTACTTGTAATCACAAGAAAAGAAAGCTTAGGGGCTTAAAGAATAAGGGAAGGTAAAGACAACTTTTTTCTTAAAAAAAAAAACCTATTTATATCTCACATCTCATCTTTTAAGTCAATCCTTGGTTTATGTCATTTCATTGCCAAAATGAGATTTCATTTCAAGTGCTGCTGAACATGGACTAGACATATACTTTTCTCCATTGAAAGTATCTACTTAGAAGCAAGATTTCTACCCTGCATATACAGATGGTCACCCTCACATTTAAGTGAAGGCTTATTTTGCATTTCAGGTGTCTGGAGTAAACCCTTAGTGTTAGGCTTTTTTGGAGAATGAGAAAATCATTGATCAGATAGGCATTGTATTGCTTTGTGATGCACCAATATGCTTCAACAAATATAACTTCCTAAACTAGCTTCTCCAAACAGAATGAGGAAAACTTATGTTTAAATTTTCAGTTTTCTGATATTAACTAGGTTTTGCTTATAGAATTGAAGTTCATTCCTGGAATTATGCTAGTCCAATGCTGAATGGTGAATTCACATATGACTTACTAAGCCATGGTTCAGCTGGGACAAAAGATCTCAGGAGCACAAAGTTTAAAGAGGTAGAAATATTAAATATATATGAGTTAATGTAATGAATTTTCCTTCACTGATTTTTTTTTAATGGAGCTTAATAGGCATAAATTCATTAGGGAATTGTTGAATGTAGAGTTTTAATGAAAGTCCTTTGAAACATATAGAACTGTATTAAGAAGTATGTCCATTAAAACTTCTTCTGTACTTTATGATATGAATATTTCCCTTTTGATCTATTTGCTATAGTATGCATTTAGCTTTGAGTGTAGAAATCTATGGAAATAAACAAAAATAGGTTTCCAATTGAGGTATCCAAGTGAATCTATGTACTTCTCTGCATCTGAGAAAAATCTATGCACTTCTCTGCATCTGCTTTTTTAAATTTTGCTTCTAAATGGAGGTAAAGTATGACAATTATATGTGACTAATGCATTGTGGGTTTAGTCCTCAAATAATATATATGGAATTTTTTTGTAAAGAAAAAATCTTCTATTTCATGAATTTGCTTATAGGTAGCTATTTATTTTCATTGTCTGGAGAGTTAGATAACATTAAAAAAAAAAAAAACAAAAAAAACCAGAAGGACTTTAAAGATTATCTAGCTTGAACACCTCTGTCATAGCCAGGGACACTTTCACAAGAAAAGGTCACTCAAAGTCCCATCCAACATGTCCTTCTATCTATTCCAGCGTCTCTTCACTCTCTCAGTGAATAAGTTATTCCTAATTGTAAATCTAAACCTGCTCCCTTTCAGTTTAAAACTATTCTCTCTTGTCCTGTCACTACATACCTGTGTAAAAAGTCTCTCTCCAGCTTTCTTTCTCCTTAGAAGGCTGCTAGAAGGTCTCATTGAAGCCTTCTCTTCTCCATGCTGAATTACCCTAACTCTCAGCCTGTCTTCATAGGAGAGGTGCTCCAGCCCGCTGATCATCTTTATGGTCTCCTCTGGACTTGTCCCAACACGTCCATGTCCTTCATATGCTGATGCCCCAAGCAGGACACAGGAGTAGAAAAGAGAGGGAGAGTCACATCCTGCAGATAGGCAGTAGAAGCTGAAGAGCATTTTTACCCTGCTTAAATTTGTCTTACACATCTGGTCAGCAAAACAGGTCTCCTAATACACTCAACTGACTGTATTAGCTTAAATAAATGAGGCAAGCTAGCTTAGGGTGATCACAAATTGAATGGCTCCCATCCTTAGAAAATTGAAATATAACTTGCTATCTTCAGCTCAATAAGAAGTTAAAGCCTGTATGTTGATTCCTTTTTCTAGTGATTAAGTAGAAAATAGAGCCAAATTACTGTATTTCAAATAAATGCAGTTTCCTGTTTCTAAATTGATAATTTTATACAATTTTCAAGCTGTGGGGGAAGATTGACTTTGGGTATGGTTTGTTTAGTTGGTTTTCTAAGCAGTGTAGCAGTGTTACTACTGCCACTGGCCTCACAATATTAATTTTTTCCTACTCGTGTGAGGAAATTAAATAATTTGATTTTAGAAAATACACAAGGTTTATAGCAGGCTTCTCTCATACTCCAAAAGCACTTAAATATCAGCTTTGCTGTCATGATGAGAATGTTATTATTGTACCATCTGGGACAACACACATGCGTAGTATTAGTCATTTTTAGGTATATAATCTAAACAAAAACTCTGCCTATTCAAGTTGATGACAATAAAGATTATCACCTTTATAAAGGTCAATTTCAACTTAGCTTAGAACATATGTTTTATTTTTGATAGTGGTAAAATTCCTGCTCAAAGTTTTTTCATCTTTTTCCCCCCCTATTCTACAGAACTCAGATTATGTCAGCTCACTAAAGTAATTTTCAGGACTTCTTCTGGCTTGAAATAGTAGAGGATCTCTACTGATATCTACTTGTGCAGCTCACATATATCTGCAGAAACCAGGACTAACCATCCTGAATGTGAAACTTTACACAGACTTGAAAGGGGGTTAATGTGGTACAAACACTGCTTCAAAAATAAAGAACATTAAATGTTGAGATTCAATTGATTTTAAAATGCAAAGTTATATAAACTGTAAAATAGTATTTTATACTATTTTACACAGAATTTGCATGTGAGGGCCAGACACTTGAGCTGTTTCAAAATTCATAGACAAAAAAAAGCTGCTACTGAAATTGTACAAATACGCTGTTATTTAGTTTGAGATAAGAGGGTTATCAGTGTAAAGATTGTATCACAGTTCAAAATAGCTTGTCCAGTATGGAGTTCAGATGCAGAAGTGTTGCAATCCTATTGTCTTGGCCTCATTTAAGACCTTTACTGCTTGAACTGTAAATTTAATCTCAAACTGAAGAAGTTAAGTACAAGAATCCGTTTCTTTGTTGAGGTAAAGCATGTACTAACAAGTCTATTTGTCATTCTGTTGACAGCTTGCATAGTCCTGCACAGTATTATGATACTTTCTCACTAACTGAACTAAAGAGACTGAAGGTATTGTATTCAGTAGTTAGCCTACAGTAGATTACCAGAATAAGGGAACTACAAAATTATCTAAGTTGGAAAGGATGTCAAGAAGTCTCTAATACAATTTTTTTTTGAAATGGAGGTCAACATTGGTTTCATATCAAGTTTTTTTAAGTCTTTATTCAGCTGAGTCTTGAAGACCTTCAAGGCCAGCATCATAAATGCTCTTCATCCACTCACGGAACATCAACTCCTCTTGTTAATTTTCCCAGGTTGTGTGAGTTTGTGCACATGAACTTCAGGTAAGTCAGCTTCTAATGTTCTTTATCCTTCACAAGACCTCCCTTACACCCATCACCCTGTCCTATGTATTGTCTTACCTTTCTTCACTTAACTGAAAGCTCTTGTCAGCATCTGATATGTGTGATACATGGTCCTCATCACCACTCTGGCAAGTCCTGTTTTCAAGAAGATTCATCTGCACTTGGTGAAGTAGATCTCATGTCTTGCTAGCAGTTCTTATTCCTTAAAAATCTCTGTCATAAAAAAAAAAATCAAAGCACTGCTTGCAACAATGCCACTAGTCTGCTTGTTATTTCAGGATACTTCAGGAGCCTCTGCCTGAGGCTTTCCCATCATCTGTGGGACCAAGGGGAATACCATCTTTGTCCTCATCTCTCTGTACTCCTGATTTCTCCAGGTTTCCTTAGCAGTATTAATGGTGAGCACATAGATAAGCAAAAATCCAAAGGCTGCATGAGACTCGTCATCCTCTATGCCACATTCTGGATCCAAGCTCCATCAAAGAATTAATCTCCTGTGGCAGGAGTCCTGGTTGGCAGGTGGGTGCTTTTATCTCTTGCAAAACAGAGTCTCAAAACACCATTGCCAGCTGCTTCCTCTCAGCACTAATTCTTGATTCAGGCCCAGCTGGCTCTGAAATCTATTTCCATGAAATTCCTTCTCTTTCCTTGGCTATTAGTGCAACGAATGCATTCTGTAAATTCAGATCTGGAAGCCAAGGAGCCTTTCTCCTGCTGACAGAGAGCACAAGTCTCCATCCATCTCTACCTTGGGAGCACCATCCACTGTTATTAATGCATAATCTTTCATTGTCCCTTTTTCTTCTCATTCTGTAGCTCAGCCTCCTGTCTCTGCAGTCTCTGTGATGATCATACAAACCTCCTATTCATCCTCCCTGATGTTTCAGTCTGATTGCCTTTCCTCACAGGTGGGGCCACCATTGCTGTCACTCCACCCTGCTCCAGATAAAGCAACAGATGTGAGCCCTGGGAGGCAGCATCCTCCATTTGCAGATGTGTGGGACCCATGAGCTCCAATGTGCCAGGGGTCTTACTCCTGCTGAAGCTGGACACTGACCCTGGTGAGGACACCACCATTGCCATGCAGTCCCACTGTCTGGAGGAGAATTCCTGGACCTCCTTTGCACTCGCTGCAAGAAAAGTGTCTTACAAACAGCCAAAATGCCTGTAAGCTCACTTATCCTTTTGGACATTGTGGTCTGACTCACCAGCTCAGCTGAACAGACATCCTCACTGCAGAGGAACAGGAGGTCACCCATCAGAAGGCAGTTGTTTAGCAAACAAGTTAAAACCAGTTTGTTTTAGCAAAAAAAACCAAAAAAAAACCCAAAAAAAAAAGACCAGAGGGAACAGTGTTCTGGGATTTGCATATTTTGGAATGAAATTAACTAGGGAACTTTCTTAATTGCCCTTTTTCCCCCATTCTTTATCTTAACTTCAGAAAAAGTTGAACATTTATGAAGAAAATACTATGATCATAAAAATAGTAATAATTACAAATTTGATTAAAAAATCAGGAGCAACATCTGGCGTTCACAAAAGCAGAAGCCTTGAATATTCTAAAGGATATGGAAATGAGATTTGAGGACTTCAAGGGAGCTTTTTTCCTCCATCAGTTTTATAGGATTATTTTTGGCACAGTTTCAACTGATGACTGGAATAAATCTTCCTGCCAGCATGCAATTTTCTGAAAAACTAATTATTGTTCTGGTTGATCATAGGTGAGGTGGGTAGGGACATCTATTTTTAATGTTCCTGGAATCTCAATTTCTATGACCCTGTTGTGCACTGCTTACAATTTTGCCAGGTTTCAAACATTTGGAGTTAAATAGCTATGTATGAAGTCTCCTGACTAAATACTCTTCAAACATTTTTTCAGAATCTGGTGGAAGAAATGAGGGAATAGTAGGTTGCCCCCCATGCCCCCCAAACTGCCAAGAAGCTCCAACACTTTCTGTCATCTTTAGAGGCATGACTGTCTTCCTGTTTAATTTCCCAAGGTGCTCAACTTGCTTTTTATTGCTCACTTAATACCATCAAATTAAAAGAACTAGACAAATTCTTTTATATTAGGAATTTTTTTCAGAATTCTATGATTCTCAATTCTGAAATTGTTAACTCCTTTGGACATCTGGTACTTTTCAAGTGGCCTGTGAATACACCTTTCCCTGAGAAGGATTGAGCACTTGTTAACCAAGTAATTTAAGCAGTGAGGAACATTTTCCTTAAACCATTCATTCTGACTGAAACATTTAAATCGGGAAGTTTGGAGGATTTTGGAGTGCTTTGTGCTTTCTTTATTAATAATCAGAGCCAAAAAAAAGAGAATGAAAAACCTTCTCAAATAAACACAAAGAATAAGGAAGAAGTGACACAGGTGTTACAGAATTCAGAAATTTAACTGGAGAACTGCATTTTTACATTCACTGAGTTTTATTTTCTATGGTATAGATATATTGTTTTTTATCTTAATTTTGATACAGCTGAATGTTGAAACATGTATCTCTGAAAAGGTTGCTGAAAATACTTTGCTGCTTTAAATAACACAAAGCAAATAAAAAGCAAATTTAAAAAGTCCCTCTTCAGTGTGGTTTAGGGTATGTGTGTCTTCTATTTGCCTTTGAGAACCTAACAAGAAATGCAGAATTTATGTGTGTATAGATATTTATATTTTCATTGTTGAAATTAAAAGGTTTGACATTTCTTATGTTTGATTTGGTGGAAACACAGGGTTTATACACTGTAAGTACACAAATATTGGTAACTTCTTCACAAAAGGACGTGTAAACAAGAAAAATATAAGTTGCCTTTTATTTAGTGTTTCCAGTAATGCTAAGATTGTTTTAGGTAAGTCAAATAAAGTGATGTGTAACTTCTACAACCTTCAGCATAATCTTATCAGTGTAATATTAGGAACATTAATCAAGGAGATATCTGAAAAGAAAAATAAAAATTTTCCTCTTCTATTCTAAGTAATGTATGGACTTACCTGCAGATGGTATCAGGCAAAGCACTTATCTTCTAAACTACATAATTCAAAACTACTGTTTTGTGCAGAGTAGGAATTCTGTCCTTGACAGACTATAACTCATGAACTCTTGCTTCTGAAGGAAAACAGAATGCTGCTAAGGAAACCATTATTCATTTTACCTAGGTTTTCTCAAAGGGAACATACAGTTTAATGAGATTTGAAATGACTGTGCCTTGATAATTGTTTTGTGACTTCAAGATTTAGAAGGTTAAATCATATTATCAATATTACAGTTTTAAATGTTAAAACTGAATGAAATTTTTTTGAGGTTATCTATCAAAAAGGATACAGTTAGAGCACTATGACATGCTTGATACCTCAAACTTCTGTGCCAGTCAGATCAGAATGATATTTTTTTTCCTTTCTTTATCTTGCATATAAAAATATTGTGTCAACTATATGTTCTTAAGCATAAAAATGTACAAAACACCAACAGCTTCTGAAAAGAACAAGAAGTTTGAATATGAGCACGTCTGACTGCCTTTCTTTCTGAACCCTGAGAGTACTTTCCATTCATATTGTGAAATTTAACAAGAGGCAATAAATATTAAATTTTTACTTAACAGACTGAAATAAGGTTTGTATTTAACCTGCTGTGTTCTGTTCTTTGAACTGTAAAAGCTCATATCTTCCAGGTGAGATGCGACAGCAAAGTTCACCATGTTCAATAAAGACCAAATTGGTCTATTGTCAAGAGACAAAGTTCCAGACTGAGTGGGGTTGAAGTTTTCTGGGGGTCAGTAATATAGATTATGGCTAATGCTCTTTTGATGTCTTTGAGACCCTGCTTGTCTTCTCCTGAAATCCATCGAAGAAATGTGACTGACATGTTGAACCCTTGAGCTCTTAGATTTTTCTCCATTTTGTGAAGTAGGCAATAGCTTAATAAGAAAGGTCAATCATACACATTTTACTCATGCAGCCAGTGATTTTACCAGAGGATGCAATTACTTAAATAGCAAGGATTTCTCAGACGAGTAATGTCTTGAAGCATCAAATCCTACATTGTAAAATATCTAATGATTTCTAAGGATAAAACAATTGCAAAAAACAGCTTCATCAGAGCATTCTTTCTGTAAAGAAATGCATTTATAATTTATAAATATAAACTATGCCTTTGAAGCAGTAGCAACTGAAAAATTGGTATTAACAATTAATTACAAGTGCTGTTCTTTGTCTAAAAAATTGTTGAAAATAAAACCAAATTTGCCCTCTTTGATTTTTACTTCTCAAGCCATTTTTAAAATTAATGATCATTGATTTCTTGTAAGTTGACTAGTGAAAGAAATACTTAAATACTGCAGTAATGTATATTTCCCGTAGATAAAGTGCTAATAAGTTCATGTACATCTGTTTTCTGCAACATTTATTCCCTAGTATTGAGAAAATAGGGATTTGGTGTGCTTTAACCCTGGTCAGCAGTTATGCCCTATGAGCCACTCACTCACACCCCCACCAGCAGGACTGGGGAGAGGTAAAAGGGTAAAACTGGAAAAAGGGTAAAAACACAACTGATAGTCTCTTGGAATGGTTGACCTTTTTGAAAAATACACTTCAGGTTAATCAGATAAACCCATGCAAAGAGCCTAATCATTCAAATTTAAACATATCTTGAATACAATTTTTTGTTTAATTCCAAAAATAAAATATAAAATACAGTGTAGTTATACTGTTCCTTGCTCTTTCACATAAATTTTTGTAGCACAAGATAATGAGAACAAAGACACAATAAAAATAAAAAACTGTGCGTTGATGCTCGGCATTTTCTATTGCATCTTTCGAGCCATTGAAATGTGATGGTGAATATTCTATTAAGGTCATATATAAAAAAGACAAACTAAGCAGTAAACCTGTTTACTTAATGAAATAATAAATCATAAAACCAGTGTAAAAAAGATTTTTATCCACATTTTATAGGAAGACCATTAAGAGTCACGAATGAATGTGTTACTAGGCAAAAACAAGAGTCTTTGAAAATAAAAGTAGGAAATAAATTTATGATAGATTTCCAAGGTAATTTGCATTGGATGTGTATCAGACCACTATCAGTACCACAGTATCAGACCACTTATCAGTATAAAATTAACATTAATCACATTCAAAGATAGAATCACATCTGTGCTGAAGAAACAAACAAAAAAATAATAGGTATTGTATGGAACATAATTCTTGATATGGTATAAATTTATGTTGGTATTTATTGATAGGAGCTGATCTGGCATGTTCCAGCTTGTGGTGATCCCTTGAAGTAAGTAGTAAGAAATTTGAATGGACACTTGTTCTTTGGAAAATGTAGGATTTTGGTCATGTCCTAGAATAATGGTTTTATTATCTTATGTAAATTTGACTTAAAAGTTTAAGAACATAATGAAATATAAGCTGTTTAGAATGGCTTCATGAAGTATAGCCTATGAGACACAAATACTAATGACATTACTGATGTTCCCTGCCAATCCAAGTAAAAATACATTCTCTTGAGTGTCTTCTTTTAATGAAAAAAACTAAACTGTACACTAATTTAGATATGGAAGCTTTCTGTATTTAATTAAGTAATCATATCTCATTTTTATGACCTGAAAGCATAAACAGAAAAAAAAAACCAAAATAGAAACATGAAAAAAAAGATTGTATCAGGCTCACACCTTCAGAAGAAACCTCTCCGATTTCTACTCCATTTTATGTTCAAAGTGCTCCAGACCTGAAGCATAATGTAAATGTTTTATTTAATTATTTTCATAACTGAGGTAATATTATTCAGTTTTTTAGGTAAAGCAGATACTTCCTTCAGTCCTAAATAAGAAGCATACCAAGGAAATCTAATAGAAGCTTCTTATGATCCTCAAGATTAGGCCTCCAATATAGTATGACTCACAAAACATTGTTACTGTACGTGGCCCCATGAAAAATAGCATTGCCATTGCCCATGACAGAACACAGCCCTTGTGTTGGTTATGCCTAGTTGGTTATGGCTCTGGTCCTGGCCAGCTGTTATCAGTTTACCCTGGGAACTGGCTACGTGAGCTTGGTATGAAGTTTCTCTTTCGATAATGTGCAGCTTAAATGTGGGGTAATAGAAAAGGCTTTGGTAATATGACACAGATCAAAAGCAGAGGTTCCAGAGGCATAAAGAGCTCAGTGACAGTCAAGTGTGGGTCACTGAAGAAGCTCAATGTAAAGAGATGGGATAAAACAGCTTTAACTTTAAGGAAAGGAGCATCAATTAAGTAAGGGGAAAGGAATATGAAATGAAAAAAAAACCACAGGTGAAGGAACGGGGTAAGGCAACTATTGGGAATGGCAAAGCAGCTGCCATCTCACCTACCAAACACGGTGCCAAAGGCTGGCATTTGCCAAGGAAATTAGCTGTCTAATAAAGGACAAGATCCCAAATTGAGGCATGAGGTCAAAAAATTCACACACACTGTTCCTCTGCAGTCTCTCCTTAAAGGATTTTTCAGCCTGATCAGGTCAATGATTAAGACCATCAAGGACCATTGCAATCAGGAAGGTGTGGCACCAGCAGTGAATAGTGGGCGTTCAAAGAAAGTGTAAGATAAACTTCTAAAGGATTTATGACTTAAAATACAAAAATGTTCAAACTTCATTTTGGTAGTGTGTGTTGTTAGTCAATGTTAGTCTTGTAAAATTAGGTTTGGAAGTCTGAAACTGGTTTGATTTATCACTTCTTAATATTCCCTTCACAACGATCTCTGACTTACACAGATACACACTCAGTTGAAACAGTTATACCTATAATTGATCATGTTTGCAATTATCGTCTCTTTTATACATTTTTGGGTCAACACCTAATCGGTAGTTTTGGGTAGTATTTTACATTCAGGATATTTTTAACTGTAATAAATGGATAGTCAGGTATCATCTGATTTGCATTATCCTGTTTCTGTATCCTTATACAGCACATTTCAATTGGAGACCATATACAGATAATATCAAACTTGGTATTGCCATAAACCAAGTCAAGGAAAATTTAGGATAAATTGATTTCACTGTTAGACAGTTGCTAATACACCCTAGCCTGGCTAAAATCATCTCAGATCAAGACAAGACTAGACAAATCCTAATGTTATTTTCAGTAGGTTGATGAAAACTTTGAGGTCCTTCATTAATATCAAAACTCAAATTAACCAAGATTTTACAGTTCAGGGTTTTTGTGTTAGTTTTATTTTTTATTTTTTATTTTTTTACTTCTTACATTGCATTTGACTGTTTTGCAACAGTTCTACATTCAAGAATGTGCACAGAGATATATTTGTGGCCCACAGAGGAAGGAGGTATCTACCTGGTGTTTAAATGCCCATGAGTACCTAATCTTGTTAAATCTTTGTAGAAGACAATTTTTACACCATTTTTTGTGTTTTAAAAATTATTAAAGGAATGTTTGTCTTTACACTTGGAAATCACTATGAATACAGGATTTTAAAATAAACATGTCAAATATTGTGGTAAAGGATATGAAAGAATGAGATGAAATGCTGCTTGAAGTTAATACACCTCTAGGTTTATTTCTTTACCATATTGACATTTTTCCAAGCCTTTTTCCTATATTCCTTATTCTCAAGGGTCTTCTTGCTATTTTTTTTCTCCATATTAACATGATGTGAATTTTCCTTTATGGAAAATGTCAGTGTTGGTTCCACAATTTCTATTTATATATATAAATGCATATGTTGCATCTACGCAAACCTTCTAAACATGCTGTCATTTGCTTGTGTGTAATCCTCTCAATCATTACATTTTTAAATTATGCAATGTGAATACTTCAATCTTAGCTCATCAAAGTTTCCTTCTAATAACTAATAGCTTTTGTTTGGAAGCCTGGATTTTACACTTCTGTAACAAGGAGTGGGATTCCAGATTGCATAAATCTATATTTAATGATGGGATACAGGTCCAGATTGTAGACTACTAAATTTAGGTATTTACAATCTGGAGCTGAATTCTATTTCAGTTTTGGGTGAGTATGCTGAAGCTCAAAATATGATAGTGCATAATTTCTGAGGCTTTGTTTAGCTTCTAAGACTTGATTTCTTATTGGGAAAAGGAGCAGGAAGAAACTACAGTCTCTTCAGAGTAAAATCATCAGATTCTTGAGACATGATTGTAATTCATTGATCAGTGAGCCAGGTGTCAGTGTGTTAAAGAGGTAGAGCTAATAGCAGAAATCAATTAGTTGAGGTCTGCATGGATTAATTTACTTGTTTTACTTTGTTGTTTTGAGGTAGATGCAAAGAGAGCACAAATAAATTTACACAGTATTTCTGTCTTCCTTGTGATGTCTATGGTGTCTACATTAGAAGTGCATTCACAGATACAGGAGACACAGCCTGGTGAGGAATTTCCTGTGTAAAGTCTGTCCCTATCCATACAGATGTCTGTCTGTGCTCCCTGCAGACAATATAGCCAGTGGACTGATTTTCACCACAAATTCAGGCAGCCTTCCCAGTCACTTTCATTAAACAGCCCAGAGTAGGAAAATGAATTATCCCGATGGCTGGAACTTTTACCTTGAAAGTAGAGGATCAGTTTTTGTGATTCTATTTCAGCCCAAGCCATTTTTCACTTCAACTGCCTTATCAGGTCTGGAAATATTCAGGGTAGAGTCCCTTTCCTCCAATTTCACCACTGAGTAGCTAGATAACTGGCTGCAGCTGAGAATCCTGGAATGGCACAAACACAAGTGGAACAAGTGAAAGCTAGCATGACTGCTATCTTGTAGCTCCATCAGCTAGAAGAAGACAGACCAAGACTCTTTTCCTTGGTTTATCCAATTTTTTTTTTTTTTTTAAAGTAGCAGACAAACTCAGCTCTGAGCAGCACTCTTTGTATAAATGAGCTCTTTTGCAAACCTTCACATGATTCCTATTGGAAAATTATTGGTTTTATTCATAAAAATATCAATTAACATGGTATTAATATTTATTTAATAATATAATAAATATTATTTATTAATAATTTCAGTTATATTTATATAATGTTTTTATTAAATATAATAATAATTGTTTTTTCTATCATTATTTTGGATCAAATATCCCCCACACCTTTTCTGCTACATAACTCACTAAATCTATTTTCTCCCCTCTCTTATGTTTTTTCACTGAATCTATTAAATTGCTGCCATTGTGAAAAAATAAAAAGACTAGAAACAGCGAGAAGTCCACTACTATAATGATCATCTTAAAAGGGCCTTTCTGAAGAAAATAAGTGAGCTCAGGCAAATAGTATAATTTTTATGTCATTGGTTATAGGCACAGTTTGTAGAAGTGAGAAAAAAACATAAGTTTTTGGAAACTCAGGGTCTCCATGACTAAAAACTATTGGAATTTGAAAGAGTAGTGTCATTCTTTACTGCAGATGAGGGACACAAATATGACACATTCTAGTTGAGCCATGTGTATTGATAAAGACTTTGTTTAAAATAATATTCTTATGAGCCCTAATGGAATGAGAACACAAGACTAAAGTCCACAGAATGGAAAATATTGACTCATTATTATGAATAAATTAAAAATAAAGTTAAACTCTTTCTCAGAAAGCTATAAAAATAGTGATTTTTTTTTAATTTACTTTAGGATCATAGTTCATAAAATGGCCTTTCTTCTATTTTTAAATTATTGGTGGAAACATACTACTGTCATCACTTTCATGACTCATTTTATGATTAAAATGCTATGAATGTGATGCTGTTATTTTTATAAACACACTTAAAATAATATTTTAATTATAGATAATAGCAAGATGACATAGTTTGTGGATATTTCACTTTAAATAAATTATTAAGACTTAATTTCTTTTCAGACTGTTAGACTCATTGAAATTTTAACATGTCAGAATTTGCCACAGGAAGATGACTCTGAATTGCAAATCAACTCTAACGCTATCCCTCCTATTTTCTCTTCAGAAAATTAATATATCCAGAAGCTTTCTGTGACATTTCACGATGACTATATAAATTAGCAAATTAAGTTTCCAATAGCAAGTAATTTTTTTGTAAAGTGAGCCTATATCTTGTTCCTTCTCTTTAGATTTCTCATTGTCTCTAAATTCTATAGAACATTTAATTTCCAGATTCTATGCTTTTAAGGTTCTGAGATTTTAAACAGAAATACAACAAAAACACTAAACTTCACATAAAACTCCCCAAAGTTGAGTAGCAGCTGATGTTAAGCTTGTAGAATTACATTTTTTTTTTTTATTTAAGCATGTTCAAAGTTAGCATCATTCTTCTCTAGCAGGAAATTATCAAAAGCACACACAAGTCCCCCTTTGATTTCTCTCCTGATTTCTCTTCTGCAATCAGATCCCAGATTCACCCAGAATGGTCACTGGAGGAGAGCGTGATGGATTTTCACCTGTAATTCTTGGCCAGATGTCAAGTGGCAGCTTGCACATTTCTAATAGCTGTAGAAAGCTTTAGAGTACTTACCAAAACTCATGGAGGTTTTAACACTTAACCTCTTGGAAGTCTGTGCTAAGAATATGCGAACTACAGTGTTTCTCAGGCTTGTAACTAGGTCAAACAAGGACAAATTTTCATAAGGATTAAAAAAGAAAAAAATAGATTTGCTGCCAGATTTCAAATCCCTATCCAATAGCTTGGTCCTATAACAGTATTCCAAAGAATAGATTGCCAGAATTCCTACCAGCATTAAAAAAAAAACCCAAAAAACCCACAGTTTCTCCTTAGTTCATTAAATAGCTGAAGAATTTTTGTTGGAAGATAAAAGTACCCCTAGCATCATAAGAATTTCAGCTTGAGGTAACTTAATTTAATTTGTTAAAGTCTGATTAAATTACTTTATAAGCATCTGAAATGTAGTCCTAAAATTAAAGTTTCACGAGATATTGAAAATAATGGTTAATTGACCTGCTTGTAGCAGAACAGAAAGATAAGCCTGAGCAGCATGTTTCCTTCAAGTCATGAACCTTTGAATTGGTAAACTCTGTGTATAAATTCCACAATAATCCCAGCATAGAGTCAAAAACAGAGACATGTTTATGTCCAATAAACCAGTGTGATAATAACTTGAATAAAATTACTAGTAATTTTCCTGAAGGACAAAATAGCAGAAAAATCTTTGGGTGAACAAAATTCACGCTATCAGCAAAACTTTCAATACTGAAAATAAATTTGTAGTTGTCCTTCCAGTGAAATCTACGTATTTCATTCATTCCAACTAGTTTGTTTATCCTCAGTTTCAGGTTGAATTTTGGATGTATACACTACCTTTTGATACTACAGTGATAATTTATTGATGACAGAAATCAGAGAAAGGATTTTTTTTGGCTTGAAGAATTAATTTTTAGTCATGGATCAGATCAAGACATATTTCATCACTCAATCACTGTTGGTCCCTGAGACCTGTACCGTTTTTACTGGTAAATATTTCCTACATTTGGTGATAAAAACAAATGGGTCTCAGGCTCAAAGGTACTGCTTAAATGCATGACAGTTTTAATCTCTTTGTGTTGAACTGCAGCTTTATTTCTATTATTATTTTTATTAATATTTTAAAGGGTGCCCCTTCTCTTTTATATATAATGTTTTAATTGCAGGTTGAATTTTAAAACATTATGAGATTAAAAGGTTATGGCTTATTCCAACTTAGATCTGAGCCTTAAAACTCTAGCAGAAATGCAATGAACTTAAAGCTGACAGGTTGGAAGAAGAATATGTTGGAAGTTTAAATGGTCCTGGTAAACTAGGATTAAAAATAATTTCCATATCCATCTATTGAAACAATAAATGGCTACTCTTTTTTCAAAGATGCTGATATAAAGGGGAATTCTTTTATGTCACTGAAACAAAGATTTTAAAATAACTTTATTGACATTTCATTTGTCAGATTGCATAACTCTTTAAGTGATGTTCATTTTTCTGGAATATGTAGATAGGGATCAAAACCTAATTAATTCAGACTAGAGTTTCAAACCAGTATTGAAGAATTTTGGGTTGTTAAGATATATCAAGTGTAACAGGACTTGTTTAGAGGAATAATGATGGAAAAGCAATTGCGTATATAACAATGGCCATATTTTTTTTCCTGCTAGAGGGAGATAAAGACATACCCTCTTCATTGAATTTAGAGCATTTTTGTTTGCTAAAATTGTTTCCAGGTCCTTAATTTCTTAACAAGACAGTATTTGCTGACTGCAGTCATCCTGGTTTTAGGTTTAGTGTGGTTGTTTGACTTTTGGGAATCTATGTGTTTGTGAGTGTGTGTCTGTGTGTGTTGTCCCATTCTATCTATAGCTCTATTTTGTTCTTCCCACAAATGTTTGTATTTGGCTATAGCTGAGCCATAATCAATCACTGGTGTGGCAGACTGTTGTAAATATTAGTTGATTTCAGGATTCCTGTGGAGTTAATCAATGATGTTTGATTTAACATGAGTCACCTGCTTTGCACATTCTGCTCTTGGCAGTCTTCTGGCCATCATTCTTTGTAAGCAGGAGCCTACATTTCACTAAGAGGGAAAAAGGGTGTGGATGATCATTTCTTTGCTTATTGTATTTGTTTACTTATTTCAAAAAAACAATGATATTTATATGAGAGAGAAAAGCTAAAAAGAACATCCAGCTCTTGAGATGCTGTTGAAATAGGAAATTCTGCAAGAGAGTCAACATAGTCCTCTATCATTTACACAAAAAAAAAAAAAGTTGAGGCAATCATTCCCACCAAAATCATAAAAAAAAAAGATAAAACTATGCATTTTATTTTGTTTTTCCCTGCCACAAGGATTCTATCCTAATTTCTTGAGAAGAAACTAGACCTGAGTTGAATGGATCAACATTTCTGAGTTCTGGGTATGCATCTGCACTAGACAGCATTAAGGTGTGATAAACTTTAGCCATTTTTGTTCAGTACTTCAATCCACAGAGATTGATGTCAGCAACATCCAGCAAAGTTAATGGAATTTGCCAAGCTGACTGAGAAAAGAGGCAGATTCTGATAGTGCTTATGGATTTCTTTTAATCACAGCATTGAAGATAAAGGGATTGAAAGCTCGTCTACAGGTTTCTCTTTCAATCAGATCGATGTGAAGGAGATATCACTTGAAGGGCCCATCTAATCTCTAAGGGTAACATCAGTGTCTGGCTGTCAGGGAGCAACTACTGAGGTAGGAAAAGATGAAGAAAGCAGAAAAAATAATAAATCTATGTATATTGATTTTTACCAGACCAGACTCCCAAGAGTTGTTCTCCTGATTAGTTTGACTGTATATGAGTTCCTAGGCAGATGAATTGAGAAAACTGAGAAACTGAAAATCCTCGTTTTTGCTTTGTGGAGCAAAAATAATATGCTGGATAGTAACTTTGTACCACAAATATAGTCCTGTGAGATTCCTCATGACTTCAACTTGCAATATTTTTCATGTTCATTTTAAGTTCTGCATTCTGGTGGTAGAAAATACTGCTCACCACTTTTCAGGCAATCTTTTGGCTTAATAGTTAAAATTATTGCACAAGGTCTGCAAAAATTAGGCTGCAAATTAAATTAATTATATATTTAAAATAAATCCTAGTGATCTATAGTTTGATATCAATGTGAAGCGCAGGTACTCAGCATCTTTGGAATTCATCCCTGAGGTCTGATTTTCAGTGAAAGATGAGATAAAGAAAAGATTCGGAAAAAGACTACATTAATAAAGGCAGGTCAGAATGATCCAGATACTTTTAATGGAAGGCTAAAAGTGTGGAAAGTTATGTTTCTAGGTGACCTGGTCTTTTTACAGTATTGACAGAAGCATGAGTCATAGCAGATGATGGTGTTTTACAATTGTGTGTCTTCATATACTGTAAAAGTTTGATGGAGAAAATAATGACAATGGCTGAGACACTGTGCCTAGACTTAAAAAATAAAGAAAAAAATAAAGAAGTAGGAAAGACATAATAAAAATGTAGTGAGTTGGTTATTGACACATTTTGTTGGCATCTAGAGGGAAATCATGCTTTTAGCCTTTTGAACACAAGTGATATGTGATCTGTAAAGAAGAAAAGTAAACTGAGGCACATTAAGCCCTTTCATGAGAGACTGAAGTCACAGGTCACAGAACACATAGAACTGTAAAACAATGGCAGGATAGAGAATACATTTGTATTGTATAAGTTTATTTGTTTTTCAGATAAAATTCAAGCTGTGAAAAATATTTTGTTTTATTTAGTTTTTTTCCTTAAGTGGAATTATCTGCTGAAAACAATAAATATAGACCAATGAGTCCTAATCTCAGAAACATAACATGTGGCCTGTAACATACAAAATCACAAAGACACTTTTGAGTAGTCAAACTGTACTAGTTTTAACGCTTTTAATAAAATTAAGGAATACTGAATTGGTTATTTTATGCCCCATTTTGCAAAAAAATTGAGGGTTCAGAAATTCTAAGAAGTTAAAAATTAAAATATTTTTCAAGCATTTACAAACTTCATATAAAAAGAGAGTATTATGTATAATTGGTACTGCCTGTTGAAGTGCATTAAATGTGTGTTGTCTAATGACAGACTCAATTTTTTGCTATGCTTATCTTGCTCTTAACAAGCAGCCAAGTATTGAAATCTCTGAAGAGAAAACAAAACATAAAGTACTTACCATGTACTTTTCAATCTACCTGGAAATATCTAGCTAAATAAAACTCACTTAGAAACTGGAATATGTTTCACAAATCAAGAAATCAGAATGGCAAAAGTGTGATAAACTAAACTTAAGAAGAAATAAAAACCCATGGAAGGAACATGGAATTTAGAAACTGGTTAGAAAAATGCTACTGAAGAGCTAAAATTATGCCAATTATGCTTAGCAAAATTTTCTTTTTTTTTTATTGTGATTAGTTGTGATTTGTTTCTAAATTTCTGGCAAGAACTGAATTAACAGCTATCAAGGCAGCATAGAGGTAGGAATCAAGAGGCATATTCCTGGTTCTGTAATTTGGCTAGAATTTTACACCTCTAGACCTCATTTTCTGCAAGGTGGGTATATTGGTATTGCAGCCTTTCTGCAATACCTGCAGGTAAGCTGCTGTGTGGTCTGCTCTGGCCATGAAAAGTGCTATATGAGCAGTGTTATTGTATTATTAATGCTACTAAACTGCAGCTATTGTACTTATGATATTTTTCTTTTTTCTACTAACTAAATGAATGCTTTTTCTCTTCAGTTATATTTTTAATGGGCAACTCTATTCTTTTGTCATTATCATAATTATTCATATCATGCAGATCACCTTATTTCATCCCTGTTTTGTAGTGTATATATATATATATATATATATATATATACACACACATATATAGCCATATACTTTTATCTGTATCTATGTAGAAATATCTATACACAAATGTATTAAATATATTATGAATATCTGCATGAAAGCTACATACAATCTTTTAAAAGTAATATGTAGGAGTACTATTTTCTCTGCACTTCTTTTCCATTGTAATGCCCTATTACTATAGCCTTACTCATATTTGATACAACTTCACCATTAGTCTTATCAGACACCCACATAACATTTTGAAAATGTTCTACATTTTTATCAAGGATAATGCCATGTAAGTGACACTTTCAGATATTAGCCAAACGTTGTATTAACACATTATTCCCACTGCTTTCTGGAAGTTCAACTTAAAAGAAAACAAATAGGACCATTACTCAAAAAATGGTTGAGCACTCCTGTGGTTTTGTTTTGTTTTTTCTATTGTGCTGTGACTGGTTTGTTGAATTAAAATTAACCAAAGTGGTAAGCAAGAATCTGTTGGTTGCTTCACGTGCCTCCAGATTTTTCTTCAAAGCAGCAACAAAGTGTTATCTACCAAACTACATAGGAAAAAACCTTATAATGCTTCATTTCACTTCAGGCAAATGTCAGATCAGAAGGGAACCTCAGATTAGCTCCATTATAGCATGTTTCGGTAGGGAGAGAAGACCACAGCTTTGTTTTGTTTTCCTGCATTGTTAGGGCTTTTTTTTCTGTCATTTTTTGCAATTTTTTCAGCTTTATGTTTTGGCTAGCAAGAAGTGACATGAAATTTGAGTAATCTGTTGATGCAGTCAAATGATTGGAGTGAATTTTATTTTTTTCCCAGGAATTTTCACGAATAGCTGAGTAAATGAAACATTTTTTTTTCTCTCTTAAATGGTGAAATGAAGTCAAAGTTTCTGTTGAATTTGTTTATCAAAAGATAGGAAATCTAAGGTCACAATGAATCAAATTCTACAATGACTTCCTACTGTAAAACTGATTAGGTTGCTAAGTATCCTGCAACCATTCATTCTCACATTTACACACAGATGTTTCAAAATTCACATGGTCATCTGTTCACTTGCTGGGAAACTGATGTAGTGCTAATAAAATTCCTGTTGATTTCAGGCAGAAATATGTCTAGAGATTTATGAAAGTTCTCCCCGAGGAATTTTGATATTTTCCCTCTATACCCAGGCAAGGGCTTCTCTGTGGGCTTTGAAGAGATGCAAATTATTCTACTTTATAATTTCACAGCACAAAGGTAGAAAAAAGTATCACAACGCAATCAAGATTCACAGCTTCAAAAATATATTGCTCTTATTTTATTTTTCATCTACTCTCCACTATCTTTCCACTTTATCTGATTTCTCTGAGGGATTAAAACTGTGCCTCCTCTGCAAAGAGATGCTTTCCACATAGGTACAGAGGGCTCACCGCTAAAAAGTTCCTTCTTTGGACTCTTACTATCAGTCCTTACATAGGAATACTGAATTTTTTACAATAATTTGCAGAGAGGATTCTTATCCCTGAATGGAGGAGATGAGTGTTTAGATGGATAAGGAAGTGGGTTGAAAGCCTGCATCCAAAGAGCTATTATGATCAATGTCTCTAGGCCCAAAGGAAGATCAATATTGAGTGAGGATCCTCAAGTATCTCTACTGGAACAATAAAATTAGGTCCTGCACCTGAGTGGGCAATTGCCAGCAATAATGAAGGCTGTGAAATAATGGATCAAGAGCAGCCCTGCAGAGAAGGATTAAAGTGTGTTGATGGATGAAGAACTGAACATGAGTTGTGGCAATGTGTGCTTGCCACCTAGAAAGCCAGTCATATCCAGTTATTCATAAAAAGCAATGTGGCCAGCAGGTTAAATGAGGAGATTCTCCCTCATCCACTTTGCTCTCAGGAGACCTCACCTCCATCATCCAGTTTTGATGCCCCCAGTACAAGAGAGACATCAACCTGTAAGAGCAACTCCAGAAAAAGACTCGTAGTCCAGAACATCTCCTGTGAGGAAAGGCTGAGGAGAAGAGAAGGCTCTGGGGACACCTTACTGAAGCCTCTTCATACCTAGAAGTGTTTATAAGAAAGATGGTAGAAGATTTTTTTTTTAGCAGGGCATGTAGCAACAGAACTGAGAGAGTTTTAAATAGAAATTTGTTATCACAAGAGTGGTGAGACACTAGAGCAGATTGCCCAGAGAGGTTGTGGATATCCCATCACTGGAATTTTTCAAAATCAAGTTGAATAGGCTTTAAGCAACCTGACCCAGTGCAGGATGTCCTGGCTCTTAACTGGGGGTTTGGACTAGATTATTTTTAAAGGTTCCTTCTAATGAAAACCATTCTGTTACTCACCCTGAGTTGAAAAATTGCCTTTACTCATTTGCACACTTGTCTCCAGACTGTGTCGATATTCATGGTCAGGTACATTTCATTTTTTGGTTTCTCAGACATCAACCACACAATGATGAGGCAAACTGAGTCAGTCTCAAAAAACTAAATGAAACAGTGGTCTGCCACATTTATAATAAAACAAAAAGGACAAACATTTTTATATATGCATGTATATAAATTTCTAGATTGTGTGTATGTATATTTTATAAGGCATATGTAGTTACATACTTTCTAGACAGATTATATCCTATAGCATGTACACTATGACTATACAGCCAGGATATAAGGTAGTACTTAATGTTGATTTTTCTGTACCTGTGTAGTAGTTCGTGCTACAGTAGTAGCAGCCCTGAAAACAGCAGTTTGACAACTTTTTTCAATACCATTATATCCCATTATAAAAATCTTTAATCTTGTTATTAATAACCTAAACACAGGTCTTAGGAATGTGATGCTCAGATCTAAAGTATTCAGCTTTTAATTTATCTACTGCATAGTGAAATTTGTGAGCTCAAATCATGCAGATGAACTTAAAAATTATAAACCTACATAACAGTATGCTTTGCATGTATAACTTCAAAGGCATTGGTGGGTTGCAAGGAAGACTCCTGCATTTTGCTCTTGCTGTGTTACAAAAATTTACTTCGTCTGGATGAGACTCAAATTAATGTGACTGAAATTATTATTAATATTCTAATGTAGAGTTACAACAACATTATTTATGAAATGACACAAAATTCAGGAAATTAAACAGGTTGAGTTTTAGTTTTGGAGGCCAAGACCAAACTCAGCCTACCTAATATTAAGCACCTAAGTGTTACTTGCCCAAATATAAGTGTCAGAGCAATTAGTGATAGCTTGGTATCTGAGACCATCTGCATGAGGCTAAATTGTGATTTTTGTTGTTGCACACATTGTTTCAAATAATAACAGAAGAGAAAGTTCCTCACTTCAGATTCTGGAATAGATCTATCAAACTCCTGAAGTCACCATATAGATTGTCTCAACAAATGTAATCAAAAGACAAATTTAAAAATGAGACAGGACTGGACTTTTTTTTTTCTTTTATTGCAGTTAAACTTTAAATATGAATTTCAACAGTGTTTGAAATTATTAAATACCTTAAAGTACAGAAAAGGCTAATAATAAATCCAAATTGGAACACATTACCAATAATAGATTGCAGTATGTCGTGACTGAATTAATTAAAAATGTGAGATCACATATTTAATGAACTTTAGAAACCTGCAATCACCTTTCATCTCCTAGGCTAATTGAAACCAGATATATTTATAGTGCTGTGTTGTAAGATGTTGTAATTCAAAAATGTAAAGCACAGTTGTAAATATCTTATTTAAACACTGTACTGCCACTAGTGTAGCCAGCAATAATTGCCTGTGAGAATTTGTTATGTCTACTAGGTCTTCTACTGCTTCAAAACAATTTGATCTACATATATTTCATGTATGTTTATATACAATCTAATCTATAGAGTCTTATAGACGAAGAAATTTAAATTGAGGACACCTTTCAGTTAGAAATCAGGTTGGAGATAATCCAGGAACAAAAAAATCTCTAAGTGATGAATAGTGAGTAAATTATGCCTGCTTTAATCTGATCCTTTCTATCCTTGCATACATTACAGAGTAGCACTCTGTAAGAAAACATGGAAATATGCCCAGTGCAAAACATAATTCTTCAAAGGTCAGTGGTGTTTAAAAATGTATCAACATTTTCTTAATAGCTTTGTCCTTATTCTACCTACGGGCAAAATTGAGTTTAATATTGTACTAGTTAAGGTACTTCCTAATGTTAATTCATAAAAATTCTCTGTAGCAAGTTCTGTTCCACAATCTTTATTACATGTTCCTCTTAGCTACCTTTCTAACACATACATTTTTCTCGTTATTCCCTAAGGACTTACTGGGGGAAAGAAAGATTCAAATAATACTCTAGAGGAAGCATTGCTTACATTTACTTTCAGCACAAGCAGCCCATGTAAAACACATGAGGTATGTTAAATCATAATTTCAGTGGCAGAATAAAGTGAATTGTATAGCAAAGAAGAAAAGCAGTCAATAGAAATTAATAGGTGCAGTACTGTTTCATAAAAAAAAAAAAAAAGCAAAACTAGTGACTAAACACAGTGAAGAATATGATTAAATTATCCAGAGCAGTGGAAGTGCTAGCACATGAAGACAAAATACTTTTAGAAATGATTCTGAGTGCCTAGAATAACTGAATGTTGAAGCAAAAATAATCTTAGGAGCTCAGAGTCAGAAGACCAAAATTGTTTGAAACTTTGGAAAATGAAACAAGATAGCTTAGAAGGGATCAGACGGTAGGGTTGCTGAAAGAAGATGATCAAAGAATCCTGTACTGCTGCAGGAGCAGTGGAAGATGAGTGCTGTGGAGAGCTGTCACAGGTATCTATAGTCTTAGAATGCATTAACAAAATGTAATACATTTTAGATACATTCCTAGATATAGTCCAATAACTTACAAACCACCCACTGTGACTACTCCTAATTGCTTGGGCATGATGTTGCACAGGTTGTAGCTCTGTCCTAAAGAGATTGATGGGGATTTGCCCAGCTACAGCCAGTAGAAAGGTTACTGTCACCTTTTTCTTTCCTAACTCTGATGGATATTTAATTTAATCAACCTGTAAAATGCTTCCTAGGTATTGTTGCAATCCAGTTTGATTAACAGCACCATTGTGCTAATTTACATTATGGCATGGATCAAGGCAGCTTTCAGAAACCTAACACTCAGGAACTACAGTGAGAGCTTTACATATATTGTTGTTAAAATTTCCAAATTTTCAGGCTTTCTAGGAGTCAAGAAAGGAAGACTATGGTCACTGATGTCCATGGTGACTGAGACATTGACCACTACCCTCTGGATATGTCTGTCCAACCAATTATCCACCTAACAGTCCACTCATCAAATCCAACACCCTCCAATCTAGAGAGAAGGATGCTGTGGAGGACTGTGTCAAAGGCTTTACAGAAGTCCAGATAAATGACATCTGTAGCCCTTCCCTTGCCCACCCATGAAGTCACTCCATCACAAAAGGTCATTGACTCTCTTTCATATTTCCTGGGATAGTCTTAGCTAAGTAACTATATTCTTTATGTTACAAAGACATATCTTAATGAAATTTTAAACTGTTGTAAACCAAATTATTTAAATAAAGTAGTTTTAAAGAGATGTTCATTAGAGATGCCTTACATTTTTAGGAGTGGGGTTGCTTTCTAACACTTATAAACTGGCATATATCATAAGTGTCCCTGGGAAACTCCAGTGTCTAAGTGCTAATACTATGAAAATCTGGGGAAATTTGTTGCCTAAACATACCTAAACATAGGTGTGCGGTGTTATCTCAGATGATCTGGATTTTACCAAGGTATCTGTACAGGGCTGACACATGTGGCATTGTATATCCAGGAGATACACCTCCTTCAGGGAACATTTCATGGGGTCCAAAATGATGCTGGGCACCTATGACTATGGAATTGAATCCTATGCCTTGGCAACAAAGTTGGCAAAGTGCCTAGGGAGTTATTCAGCACAACAAATGTAGGAGTTTGCACTGCTTGAGAGTGATTAGAACAAATGTCTTGACCTCATGAAATATAGTTTAATTGCCTAAATATAGGTAGTTAATGCTCTTTGAGTTGCTGTAGAGAAACTTTTATGACAGCTGAGCCAGAGTGATCTGGATTGTTGCACTTTATGCACCAGTCCTGAGAGGATGTCTCAGATAACCAAGGATTTTCCACAATGTTGCCAAACTGGAAATGTCTGTAGTCAAGAAATAAGTCTTTATTTGTTAAAACAGATTAAAATTCAAGTTATTTTAGAGAATAATTGATACAGAACTGAAGGACTCTTTTTTTGGAAGGCAATGTCATAATGCATAATGCCTGCAACTTGAAATCAGACAAAGTCAAGCTAAGGTTATTCACACTCTTTCTGGCATGACTAATCACAAGTAACATTGGAGTATTAGGTCAATAAGTAATCTTGATTCACTGCAAGTTCCTTTAAGATTTGATATATTTTGATTTATATTAAAACGTGTTCTAATTCAGGACTTGAAGAACAAATAAATCTATTCAATTTCATTAGATAATGAAAATATTATGCAAATAATCAGAATAGGTCACATATTTAGATTGTGACCCTGGGGCCTATAATATTTTTGGAGTTCAACACTTCTAGGAATGGTGTTACAAGAGCTTGAGGATGTCTGAGAGCAAAGACACATGAGGGAATACAGCTTTGAAGTGTGACCAAGAATTTCATGTTTACAAAGCTAAGACAGTACTTGCTGTATTAACAGCTTAAAAAGAAAAAGAGAAAAAATTGTGTATTCATTTTCATTGCTGTCTAATTGGAAAATGCTACCACTTTCACTGCTTTTTTATCACAGCTCCTATTTGCATTATGAATATCCATAGAATAAAAGTGACATTTCAGCAATAACAGGATGTTTCTATCTCAAAATCTAGATGGAGATATCTGAAATAATGCTATCAATAGCCTGCAAGAACCACATGAACTACTCATTATATGTCGTTTGGGAAATACTCCAGAAAAAAGACGGTTTCCCTTTTATGGAGGGATTCACTGAGAGCAGACAACCACTTTGTGGAACTTTCCAAGTTATTTCTCTTCAGTGGAGCTGTAGAAGGCCACATTGACAACTTTTGTGTCCCTGGTTTATTATTTCTGATAAGAAAAGGTTGGTAAAGGACTTATTGTAGGACAGTTTGTGTAAATGCCATCTTTTGCTTACTCTTTGACTTCGACAGCATCTGATTTCCTAGACACACAATAGCAATGTAGGAGGAAAGTTAGCTATTACTCACAGGCTGCTGTCAGTTTAAGCATTCACAACCTGTCACATCTTGTGAGAACTGAAGATGCAAATCAGTCTTTCTCTGCAGTGGCTTAAAAAAATGTGCCAGGTGGAATGTATTCCTTTATATGACCGAGTTGCTTGAAAGGCAACATAAATCTACTAATAAATGTTCATTAATAACACTAATGATCTCCGTTCTACTACTGAGAAAATGTAGAATACACAATATCTAGAAATCTGCATTCACCTTAAGGAGACCTTTAAAAAAAAAGCCCAATGAAGTTACAGAATTTTCTTTAAAATTTACTTTTTTCCTAAGTCAAAATTATGTGGCATTTACCTTTCCCCTTTAATTTTCTTACTACTAGGTTTGCTCACTTCTTCAGCAGTGTTTCGAAGATTACTTCAGTAGTCTACCTTTGGTTTTATATTGCAAGGACCTTTTCAGATCATATTTTTTAAAGTAAATTGTCATTAATATGTGTAAAAAGATGTTTGTGTCTTTATATATCTGTCTATCCCCACTTACTCATAAAAATGTTCACATTTCTTTAGACTAGAGGGTTTTAATCTTACATTTAAGTACCAAGCACCTAAGACAAAGTGCTACCACTAATCTGAGAGTAGTCTCCTAGCAAAATATACCATCTAAATAAATTTATTAGTTTAAAGCATGAGTACATACAGTTCAAATTTTTCTTTTTTTTAATGTAAAAGACACTGTTTTATGCATATTAAAGATTCATCATAATTTTGATATTTACGTTTGCAAGATACACTTGTTGATTTTATGAGGTGTTGATCTACTAACAATAGCCACAATAATGCCCCAAACTTAAAGTGTGAAAGGTCTCTTTTTTTGTCTTTTATTTTTGCCATCTAGTTTCTGTATGACCCTATGCCATTCCATTTATGAGTTTTTAATGAAGCAAAAAATAGTAGATATTTTTAAAAGTTTATGGCAAAGGAGCAATAGTTCCTTTTCTCAGAGAGATGCCCACTATGCTACTTCTACAACACAGACTAAAGACTCTCATTTTATATTTCACTGTCTGTCTTTCAAATGCATCATTCACTACTTGAATTGAGCTGTTTTCATTTAACCCTCTGACCACCAGACTTCCTCTCTGGCTCTGTGAAGCATAACTCTGAACTTTATCTGTGGAATTACATTCTGTATTATGTGATTGGTACATTTTTGCTATCAGGATTGTTGCACATTCCTTTTATAGCAAAAGAGAATAATTTAGACTTTATGATGGATAGGATTTAACGTAAGTGCAGAAAAATGTTTCAGACCCATCTGTTTCCAAAGAATTTAAATTGTCACTTAAAAAAAAAAATAAAATTGCAATACTAACACCTACCATGATGTTCCCAGATATGATAGTGAACTCCATGGGTTATGGACAAGAAAGCACTACATGTAAGTAGACCTACCTCTAAATTTAAGCAGAATTAACATGTAAATATGGCAGCTAAAAAATATTATTAATTTTTTGCTACTGCTAATTAAAGTTTATTTTCTTTTAGCACAAATGTTTATATTTTAAATAAAACTAAGGAAATGAAAATATAAATTTTTGAATATAAAAAAAATGTTTTGTCTTTTCAAACATTTTTGACAATTCAATTCTCATCACACCAAATGTGAGTGGGACTAAATTTCAGTGGCTTCATTAAAATATTTTTAGTTAAATGATATCCATACTGTAACTTATTTTTACTATCTAATTTTATTTTTTAATGTTGGGAACAGTCAAGTACTTTCTGAAAGCATTTTGCAGACATATGGTGCAGCATGCTTGTACCATTGAATGCCATCTGCTGTCTAGGCTTAAATGTACACTAATTTTACTTTTAATTCGTAATGAACATGAAGAATGAGTGTGACCCATGTACTGCAATTTGGCTAAGTCATTGGCAGGTGTACTTTTAAGGCATAAAACATATTTGTAATTATAAAATGGCTACTTACAAGTTCCCAGGTGGGTAAGTAGCTATTAGTAACAAATAATTGCATGCCATCCCTTTATGTTCCCAACAACAGTACTGGGACAAAAATGAGAAAGATGAAAGCATGAGGCATTCCCTTACTAACAAGCATATGGAAGTTGTACAATTTGCATTGCCAAATATAAACCTATGAAAGACTTTAAAACATTTGTTTAACATGTAAATGGAGATCATAGCTGGGAACATAAAGGATGTCCAAGAAAAATTAATGTGCGCACATGCTCTAATTTATCACCCTTTACACCACAAGATGAAAAATTATCCAGAACAAGTCATGCTGACAGTTTTGACCCTCATCCAGGAAAAAAGCTTAATGCTACAGTAAATGCATCAATTGTGAATGATTCATCAAGAATATGATGGAGAATCCCAATGGTGAATTGTGTTAAGATGTATTGTTGTGTCTTCACTGAAAACAGTGACAGACCAAACCTTCTGTGGAGGAGCTGAGAGACCTGGGGTTGTTTATTCTGGAGAAAAGGGAAACTCAAGGTATAGCTTATCACTCTGCAACTATATAAAAGGAAACTGTAGCAAGGTGGGGCTCCTCCTCTTCACTGTGGTAACATGATGGGACAAGATGGAACAGCCTCAAGTTGCAACAGGGGAGGTTTGGATTAGATATCAGGAAAAAATTCTTCACCAAAAGAGCTTTCAAGTACTGGAACAGGCTGTGCAGGGAACTGGTGGAAAATGGGAAAGGTGAGTAGATGTGGCACTCAAGGTACATGGTTTAGTGGTGGACTTGGCAGCATCAGATTTACAGTTGAATTCATGATCTTAAAGAAATTTCTCAGCCTAAATGATTGATTAAAAAATAACAACAGAAAAAATCCCCAAAATTGAATTGGAAAAAAAATATTAGAATATTTAATGTCATAGTCATGCCTTGCTAAATTGCAATGCACATAATAAGGAAGAAATACTGCTGTTCATGTAACTAATGGAACCTGCATAGAAATAGATGTTTTCTGGTTTTAATGTCTTGAATAAATATTGCTCTTATTCCTCTTTCCATTGAAAATTAGACTAATTTAGTCATACTGTTTTTCTTGTTATTCTGGCTGGCTTTCTGCTTTCTCCTGGTAATTTATTCAGTCATTAGTGGCTGTGAAATTTAACAGAAAGTTACAACTTTTGAGGCTGTGTCTGTGCTGTTTTTCTTAGGAGAAAATCCCATTGGAATTTATCCATTTCACATTGTGGCCTCATGGTTTGTTATATACTTCACTCGCGGCACCCCCTCATGTCAGAAGCTTAGTAAGGAGGAGAGAAAAAACTGGGCAGTGTACAGGCATGTTGATACTTAACTGCTGATGTGCAGAATCTGTAACCCTCCTCACATATGTTATCACAGATGTTCCACCAACATTGCTGAAGGGCAGCAGAGAATCTATCTTGGAGACATCTGGAACCACCTCTTATGGACATGCAGAAAGGTTCTGATGTCTTCTTACTGAAGACACCCCTGCTGCAGTCCAGCTGCTGCCAAAACCTTGCCACTTATACCCAACTCATCTATACTGTTACCTTACATGCTAATGTTCTGCAGATTCACACATCTAGTCTGGGTGGGAGTGTCCTTATTCTCTGCCTGCTCCACAGAGCTATGCTGCTGTCAGAATTGCTGTGTGTGTACAGCAGTTAAAATTAAATTCTTCTATTTCCATTATATGCAGTTTCAGTTGTGAAAAATACATCAGGCATTTCATCATCACCCGGATCTCTTCTCCAACTTTTTACAATCGATATGTGTAACACTTCTCATGTATGATTCTCAGGGCTTACATATGCACCTTACCATTGAGCAATTATCATACATCTCAGACAGAAAACAACACTAACAATGACAGCAACTATTACTGTTGTTGTTATTATTATTATTATTGTTATTGTTATTGTTGTTATCATTGTACTATACACCCGTATAAGCACCAATATCATTCCTTAGATGAACATAAACCTGAGTTTCACCAGACATGGATGAATTCTATTTCAGTGTTCTGTGAGAACAAAGCTGTAACCTAGAAGAATGTATAAGCCAGCCCATTTGGACGTCTGTGGATGAGGTTTTCTCATAGCTTGCTAGGCACTTGAACACTAGCCAAGGTCACCCATCAAAACAGAAACAGTACTGTAAAAGTGATACCGGTGGTGCTGTGTCTAAGATATTCATTTTGCCCAAAATAGGAGGATAACTTCATTGGGAGGGTTCCTGTCCAGTCCCGTAGACTGGATGCTTACTACAGGCCAGATGGCATTGGAAGTACTTCTTTTTGCCAAGTTTTATTTAAAAGCACTTTGTCCACTCATAAATGTGTCTGTGCCATAATTAAACTAAAGTATGTGGGTAAACTCAGAAGTCTTAAAAAGTGCATTTCTGATTCAACTTAAAAAAATTCTACAGATTTCTATCATTAGTGCAAATGCTTGTGTGGATTACTGGTGAAATAAACGATTCAGGGCATCACTAGAAAACTGGTCATTGATTCTATTCTGCATATAGGCAAATTGAGTGACATGAAGCTCTACCTAGGTTAAATAACCACCAAAATACATATATGACTTCGATTTAATGATTGAAATAAATAATTTCCTTAAATAAAGTTGATATATATTTCATAGAAATGGGTACTGAAATCCAATCCTGAGCTGAGTTTTTCCTTTACTAGAATAAAAGTGTTTCTGAAGCCCAAATATGAGCTGGTTTGAATTAAAAATTATAATAAAAACATTACTGAAGTGTTTATTAAAAGTAGCTATAACTAATTTTTCAAGAGATGCAATAGCTAAATTTGCATTTATTCAAATCTTCTAATTTATTTTTGTGTATTGTAAGATTCTGAGCACCTTCTAAATGAAGATTTTTTTTCCACATAAATCCAAAGATTTATGTCTTTAAATTTAGAAGCCTAATAAATTAATACTACTCTAAGCTCACTTTACAGTCAGAAGAAAGAAATAAAAAAATTCCAGAGGGACATGCCATATAAGATCCAAATTGCTTTCTGGAGATGCTTTACTCTTTTTATTGATTACATAAAGAGCCTTGACACTTCTGTAATGGGATGGATGAATCTGAAATACAATAACTAGTGGTCTTCTTTAAACTGAATTAGCTGTACTTCCAGTTTTTTCTTTATTTTCTTTTTTCAATCACTACTTTGCCTTTTTTTATTACTATTTTCATCCTTCCAAATCTTACAGTATCTGTGAATGTAAGTTAAGGATGGCTAGCGTCTTTTTTTGACTAAATAGATTCATTAGAAATCATAGAATGGTTTTTTTTTTGGAAGAGATCTTAAAGATATTCTAGTTCCAACCCTCCACTTCCATGAGAAGGGACACTTTTCAATAGACCACGTTGCTCTAAACCCCATGTAACATGGTTTTAAACACTTTCAGGGATGGGGCATCCATGATTTCTCTGAGCAACCCGTCCCTTGTCTACACCTTCACAATGAAGAATTTCTTCATAATAATATCTAATTCAAAATTGTTCTCTTTCAATTCAAAGCTTTTCTCGCTTTTCCTGGCACTACATGCCCTTGTAAAAAGTCTCCCTCCCTCGTTCTTGTGGTCTCCTTTCAGATAGAAGAAGGCTGCAATTAGGGCACCTTAAAGTCTTCTCATTTCCAGGCTAAGCAATCCCGATTCTCTCAGCCTTCCCTTATAGTGAGATGCTACATCCCTTTAATCATCTTGGTGACAACCCCTCAACCTCTCCTTCTTCAGCTGCTCCTTATAAATAACCATTGAAAGGCACAGTTCAGTCATGGGATTGATTCCACCAAGTTTCAGAAAGGGCAACAAGGTCATAACTTTCCAGTAGCAAGGTGGCTTCCAGCTCTTCCTATTTGTCGTTCATGCTGCATGCATTGGTGTAAAAACATCTCAGCTGGTCTGTTGGCAGCACTGCCTTTCCAGAGGAACCCCTCTTTATTCCTTTAAAATATTTCCCTGGTGTTTTGCTGTTGGCTTCTGTCATTGGATGAGTTCCTGGCTCATCTCTGCAAGACTGAAAGGATGATCTGCTGTGGCCAGCACTTTTCAGAGCCACTGGCAAAAGGCTCTTAATAGAATCTCATGCCTCTAACCTTTGCACATCATCCCACACCTTGCCAGGGATAAATCTGATATTGTCTAATTCTCCTGTCACATCTAGTTAAAAGCTCTGCCAATGATCTCTGCTGGTTCTTGAGCAAAGACTTTCCCCCTTGGTGGGAAAGGCGAGTCCTGTCTGATGACAGGGTGCTTGGTGCTGCACAGATCATTCCCTTGTCAAAAAATCAAGAACTTTGGTGGTGACACCAACTATGAAGCCATGTTTAATAGACTCATCCCATCGTTTTTTCTAGTATTTCTGCTCTCAAGAAGTACAAAAAAGAATAAAGCTTGTGCCCTAGAATCCCTTATCAACTGCTTCAAGGCCCTAAACTTCTTTTTGACTGCTCTTGGAGTATGCGTTGTCACTTCCTCCCTCACTCTCTGCATGGAAGATCAGTCATGGGGCTGCACCAGTCTAGAAAGATTTCTGGAGACAGCAAATTTCAATCAAGCAAGCAAGCAAGCAAGTAAATATAGAAAAATAAGTTATTTTTCTCTATTCTCTGACTTACCAATAATACACTTTTTATACTCTTTTTGTCGTAAATCTTTCTTGGAGCACAGGGCCAAAGAAGTAGGTTTCCCTCTACTTGCTTAGTATGTGAAAAGATAAGGCACACCCTTCTACACGTTTTATTGTGCATTCTATTATTTTGTATGTCTATTAAGGGTTAATGATCTCAATACCTTTTGGAGTTTTTTTCAAAGAAATTCACCATTTGCAATTCCATGGGCAAAATTTTATAATAGGCTGGACCATCTATGTATTTAGAGCATATTGAACTCTTGAAGGCACTGAACAGATTCAGTTCTCATGGGCTTTTAAATTTGACTTTGCCGATCATGGGCTTCAGCTACTATGGTAGCACTTTTCTTAAACATCACTGCCAGCCCTTGTAGTCAGCATAAAATATTATAACCAATATCTATACAATGTTGGAGAGGTTTAGGCACTTTTAGGCTGCCAAGTCCACACACTTCCATAACATTAAAGTAGTTAGTTATCTTCAGTGTTTTTACTCTCAAATGTCACATGTGGAATAAAGTATTCTTATCTCCATTTCCAAAAAGGCCAGTGTGAACACTTGTTCATTTAAAATTTAAATTTAAAAGCTAAATTTAAAAGCTAAATTCACCTACCTAAACATGGTGGTGGTTAAAGAAAAAACATATCATGTTAGTCCACATCTGAATAGTTAGATATGGTTAAAGTGCTTGGATAGAAGGCATCCTGAAATCTGGAATGATTCAGACTCACATTTTGAAAAAGTGGATGAACCTCTGCACTAATTAATATGCTAATACAGTACTTCTCTGTTTAATTTATATCCCCGTGAAAGCAAAAATCACACCTTCAGGAAGCCTGTGTCTCTGTCTTACTGATTTCACTTAATCTTAACAAAAGCCTCCAGTGCCTACTCCATAATCTGTTGAAGTCCCTCATATTAATTTCTTTTGTTAATTTATTGTATGAAATCAATTAAGTTACAGTTTTTATTATGCTATGATGAAAAAACATGAATATTTATCACATATATGATAAAAAGTTTTGGACAACAGAAACAAGGAAGCCCAAAATAGAGAACTGTTGGATAAGATTCAGAAAAATCTTTGCAACAACATAGATGTGGAGGAGAACTAAATATGAGAATCAGAAAGGAGTTTTGAGAAAAAAATAAGAGTAAATTAATGAGAATATTGAATATGAGAACTGAAAGCTAAGAAAAGAAGGGGGAAGGAAATTATTGGGAAAAAAAGATTCTTCTATCTTAGAGAAAATGGAAAAGAGAGGGAAAAAAAAAAACCAAAAAACCAAACATATCCACTGTCTTCCCTTCATTCACAAGATGGATAAACTTATCATAAAAGGACAGTAAGTTAATAAGGCATGATTTTCACTTCATGAACCTGTGTTGTCTTTGATCAATGGCTGCATTGTCTTAAAGTGCTTTTCAATAACTTCCAGAATAATTCTGTTCATAATTTTACCAAGCATGGAATTGAATCTGAAAGTCTTATAATTACCAGGGTCTTCTTTCTTGTCCTTGAAAACTGGAAAAACTATTTGCTGGCTTCCATTTGAGCGGGACCTCTCCAGATTTCCAAAACAACACTTCCAATTCCAGAATATCCCATATGTTTTGTAGGTGCACATGGGAAGGTAAGGTAGATGTCCAGAGACAGCAAAATGTAGTTCAACCAGTTGCTCATCATCTCAGAATTCTGGATACTCCTCAATCTGTTTCACCTTTTTCTTCAATCTGGGCACATCTCTCAGTCATTCTTTCTGCTGCCTTCACACATGAGGGGAAATCTCAGGCACACTCTGCAGACAAGAACTTGGATATCTGCTTCCCTTGGGAGCTGTGTTTGGGTAGCTGCTCTTGTGCTAGAACTGAGGAGATGCAGAAGACATGACATTCTGATGTGTGTTCACAGTGACTCGAGCTTCCTTGGGGAGAGTAGGGCTAGGGGCAAGACTCTGGGGTCAGAAAATCTGGTTGGTGAGGCCACAGACTCCCAGCATCTTTGGTGTACTTCAGACTGTCATCCTCACTGCTGCCTGGTCTCTCCATTGACACAGCCGTAGGGGTTCAGAAACCCCCTCAGACAGTCCCCTCTAAGATACATCATAAGCCTCACATGCCTCTCAGCACATGGCAACTACTGTTGCTAATCTAGGCATCCCATGGTTTGACCTGTGATACAGGCATGATGTTTGACTTCTTAAAGAGTCTATCATCAGGATTTGTGCATCTTCTCAAGATGAGGCTGCACCAGAGGATACTATTAGTAGGTAATGGAAGAAATAAACCAAACCAAATAAACAAAGCATAAACCCCACCAACCTACCAAACAAACATATCACAAGAAGACTTTTTTTAATGGCTTGGTAGCTACGACATTTTCACGGTTTAGCCCCAACCAACAGCCAAGCCTCATGGACCCACTTGCTGCCTCCACCAGCAACAGGATGGAGGAGAAAAAAAAGGAAGAGAAAAAGAAAATTTGTGGGTTGAGATAAGGAGAATTTAGTAGGGAAAGCAAAAGCCTCACACACAAGCAAAGCAAAACAAGCAATTATTCCACTGCTTCCCATGGGCAGGCAGGCATTCAGCCATCTCCAGGACAACAAGGCCCCAAGACACATAATAGTGACTTTGGAAGATAAACAGCATTCCTCCTCCTTCTTTGCCCCAGCTTTAAATATTGAGCATGATGTCATAGGGTCTGGAATACCCCTGTGTCAATTTGAGTCACTGTCCTGGCTGTGACTCCTCCCAACCTCCCATGGATCCCCATATTCTTTGCCAGCATATCAGTATGAAAACCAGAAAAGGTCTTGGCTCTATTTAAGCTCTGCTTAGCAATAAAAAAAAAAAAAAAAAAAAAAAAAAATCTTTACATTATCATCCCTGTGTTCAGCACATAACCAAAACACAGTCCCATACAACCACTGTGAAAAAAATAACTCTACCTCAGCCCAAACCAGCACAGACTCCTTTAGAGTATGTGGAAGAGGTGGGCTCAAACTTCCTCAAGATAAGAAGAAATCTAACATCTCAATTCCCTTCCATTAATCTATTGTCTGCAGTGTAGTCACAAGCTTGGCTGTAGCCCTAACCACATCTAGCATCTGTCTCTCCAGAGCAGTTAGATACTCAAGGAGCTTTCTGGCTAAATAAGAAAATGTTCAATGAAATTAGAGGAATACTGGGAGGTTTTGAAAAGAAGGCAGACCAAATCACTATTTGGACTCAGTCATCTAAAGCCCACACTAAATTGGATGGGGTTTAAGCTGTTTGAAACCTTGAATTATTAAATGATTGAATTACTAGATGTCATAAACACTGGCAGCTGGCCAAATTGAAAAATATGATGATAACCAGCTTTGTTCTACTTCTAACAGCTCATTACAGCATGAAAAATGAAACTGCCATATTATTCCCTGTCACAGATGGTATGCACAGGTTGAAATTAGTATTTATTAAGGTAATATAATTCCTTTTATCCATACTTTCCTTTTATGTTACAGAAAGAGGCAGGTGATTGACAATTTTTAAAAGAAAATGGCCCAAGCCTTCTCACTCTCTTTAAATGGCTATATTCATAAAAGAAAATTCATACTTAAAGATGATATTTTAAAAATGTTTCTTAGAACAAAGCAAGAAAAACCCAAAGATTGTGGTTTTTGGGTAATTTCAGTTTGAATATAGTTGAAAGTGGCTGTCATATTTTACAAATCATAGGTCTGCTGCTGAACAGTTAGAGAGGATGTGCTGTCAATCAATGTTCTAATTTCTTTATTTTACCAAAAATTCAGATTATGATTCATACTTTTTCTCCTCATGTGCTAGTTATTCCTTTTCAAGAAAGAGTAAGTTTGCACCAGCTTCCCTGTTCCTTCTACCTTCAAAAGGATATGGAGGATATTCTGTAAAAAAAGAGTAAAGGATGTTTGCAAACCAGGGAAACTTATGCATGCCCATGAATTCCCTTCCTCTGTCAATCCCCTCTCTTTTTCTTATTTTCTCAGATGATATTGCATAATTTCACTGAAGTTTAATAGTTTAGCCCAACTGTAGGTTGAAGTTTTGTCTTACAGAAGCCAGCATCATAGGCAAACACATTGAAAGGCAATTTCCATTTCATTTGCTTTTGCAGTAGCTCTTCATCCCACAAGTTGTTTTCCTGGGTTGGGTTCTGGCCAGCTAGTTTTCACTACAGACCAGTTTAGCATCTATTCAATTCTTTAAACCTAAACTTAGGGGAGAACAGTTGGTAGAATGAAGACCTCTGGAGAAAGAATTGCTATAACTTAAGATAGACAAAAATACTGGAGGAGAGAATTCATCTGCACCAATTCTGAACCTCTGAAATGTGGATGTGTAATCTGAGCTAGCCCATCAAATCTTCACTATTTACAAGTGGGGAGAAAAAGTGCAACTGCAGTGCACAAAAATAGGTGCCTACTGTGACATGAGGTACTGTGACACATGTTGGCCTCAAGGCTTCTACTTTAACAGGGTGCAGATCTCATTGAAGTGCTGTGCCATACGGCTTCGTCCTACTCAGGTGTATTGCACAGCCTAGAGAGTCACAGACTACATCAGGCACTTCTGTGTGAGCAGCTGAATCCCTTCTGAGCAGACCAGCTGGTTTACACTCCATGTCTGATTTTGATCTAGCAACAAAGATTCCTATCCACAGATGCATTTCTAGATATAGCATATAAATATATATATAAATCTTATTCCCATAGCCAATGTATACATCATAGCTATTTTACATAAAATATTATGTTACAGTTAAAATATTTTATGGACAGACAAAGCTAAATATGTAACACTGTAGATTTTAAAGTGCATTCATTGAACATTATGATTAAGATATTTCATTGGGCATACATGGGAAGATTCTGGTAGCAGGTGGACTTTGTGAGAAGAGATCAGGAGCTGCCCCCTTGTCAGAGTCAGCCTCTTCCATCTGGCTCCAAAATAGACTGGCTACTGGCCAAAGATGAGCCAACCAGCAATACTAGTGGTGCCCCTGCAATAATATATTCAAGAAAGGGTAAAAACCTCTACAGCAGCTGTGAGAAAGTTTAACGTGTAAATGTGAGAGAAACAGCACCTTCAGACACCCTGCCAGTGAAGGTAGGGAAGGAGATCCTCCAGGTAGGAAAAAGCCTTCTTCTGCAGCCCATGGAGAAGACCATGGCAACATAAATTGCCCCTCGGTAGCCCATGAGGACTGTGATGGAGCGGATATCCACCTGTAGTCCTTGTGGGACTCCATCCTGGAGCAGGTGGATGCATCCTGAAATAAACTGCAGCCTATGGAGAGGTGGTGCCAGAGCAGGGTTCTTAGGGAAGATGATAGAAGTGTTAGGTGGGAAGTAAAGCATGGTAAGAAGGAAAGAGTAGAAGGAATGTAGTTTTAGCTTTGTTTTATTTTTCAATATCCTATTCTGTTAAAATTAATTGCTAATAATTTAGATTAATTTCCCCAAGTGGAGATGACTTTGCCTGTGACAGCAATTGGTGAGTGATCTCCCTGTTGATTTTAATCACATTTTTTTGGGCACCTGGCAGGTAACAAAGAAAAATCCCCTCCATATTTTTATCAAATAAAAAAATTGTTTTATCTGAGATGGAGCTCAAATCTAATGTACTGTGAAGTTAAAATCTGGCATACTATTACATGGACTATATGGAATCTTCCTTGTGATGTTAATTCTGTAACAACTTCTTTGTTATCAGACCAAAAAAAAGTCCCCAAAGAGAGTAAACTAAGAGTTCTTCCTTCAATAATTCAGGGGTTTTTTTCTTTGGTTTTTTTTTTTTTTTTCTTTTTTTTTTTTTTTTTTTTTTAGGCCTGGAAGAAGGTAGAGAATATTTTTATTGTAAATTTTAGAAATTATACATAGAAAACATGAGATTAGTATCTGAGCTACACTTAAGGTCATGAGTTAGATGACACCCTTTCTCATGAATTAATGCAAACTTTTCTTGCTATAAACAGGATGAAAACAATCAGTATAGCTGAAGCATAAAGCTGCCTGAGGTTCTGAAGATAATAATAATACTAGTTCACAGCTGTATGGTTCTTTTATTCATGAAGATTGGTCCTATTGAAATGGAATTGTTATCTTAAATTGCAGAGGAGCTTTTAGTCTACTGTATTTTCAGATAGTTCTATTTTTCAGACTGATGTTTTCTCCTCTCAGTGGAGGGTGATTTTTTCTCCTCTCCGCTGATGGGTCTTGTGATCTCCAGACTGGTGCTGGCAGTGCTGCAGGGGTGCCTGTGCCCAGTCCCATACCCAGTGCCATGGGGAGTCTGTCTCCTGGATCGGCCCCTTGCACCTGCA